>NC_138027.1:40020543-40620543 GCF_964106645.2 Podarcis pityusensis
AGTCCTTTTGATTTCAGCAAGAGAAAAAGTAATACACATACTTAACTTTCCCTTTGTGATTGATGGTTCCTAAACATGCTTAAGTTTACCTGGATCACCCTTTGTATTTTTAATACTGAAATGCATTTAGGAAAATTATATGGCAGAAGTTGTAATACTGCTCTAAATGTTGCCCTCAATTATCTTTCAGAAACAAAAATATATGAAACTGAGTCTGCAATCCTAGTATATTTACCTACATCCCGCTGTACACAGTTGGACTTACTTCCAAATAACCATGCACAAGACTGCACTATAAAACTTACATTATTTTCTGTTTCTTTCTGCTCCTTTTGATGTGACAGCCATTTTGTAATATGCCACACGCCCACAGCACCTGTACTGCTAGTTCTCCATTTCCACCGCAATCCTGACAGACTGTGCACTTTACTTTCAAAGGATCAGCTGCACCTAGTAATTTTCCATACAACAAAAGGCAATCCCAATTCACCAGGCCCTATAAATCCTTAGCTTTGGAGCCTTCTCATCAGTGTGAGCAACTAGTCTCTTCTGTGTGGGCACTGATGGTCTCGGTTTCTACTTCCTCTTTTTTTATCTCTGTTTTGCCAGGTTTTGAGTTTTGACTAGATACCTGCATCTGGTTTCTTTGATTGATGCTTGGAAGTTGAACCCTATCTGTTTTGGCCGACTTGGACTGACAGCCAGCTCTTCCCCTTTCCTGGAGCCCGACTGTCTGGAGACTGCTGAGACCTGACAGAGTGCCGATACAAGTTCAGCAAGGGAATTCCTTCCATTGAACAGAGTAGATCACCTCCACTGCTGTGAATAAATGTCTATGAAGGTAGCGTAAAAGATCAGTACTCAAAATAAAATAAACTATATCTGTTTTATGCACAATACATCAAATGCACATGATCAAAGCCTGTGCTCAATTATGCTCCAGTGTATGTGTGTATATTCTAATCTAACAGTGGATAAACCATTCTGGACTCTTGGATCATCTTTTGTTGTGGATTCCATTCAACAATTTTGGATATATAATATGCTGCTATATTTACAATTCCAGAAGAGAGAGATTGCATAAAACGTTGTTTTTGAGGGATTTCTACAACTAATTCATTGCCACAATAAAGGAAGAACATTTTTGAAAATGGGAGAAAACAAGTAATCTTTCATGCTAAGAGTTTGATAGAAATGCACCCATATTCTTTTTAAATAGATTTTGTCAAAACAAGACCAGTTAAACCACTAAGGTACACGTTATTAGAATGGATCCAATTACTAATCATGGCGAGAATATGTCTCAAGGGATAATATTCTGAATGTTCAATGAACCATACAAAGGTTTTAATGTGGGGTTTTGTTTTGTTTCTGTAAGTAATCCCATTAGTGTCAATGATTCTTCATAGGCACTTAAACATGCACTTAATTTTCAGGCAGATACGTAATATTTAGTGTTGGATCATCTAGTTTAATTTGCATACAGGTTTGAAAAGTCAGAGGTTGCTCTAAAGTATTTTGCAAAATGTGCCACTGTGCTTGTGCTTTGAAATGCTTTTCAGGTGTCTTCGTTCATTAAGACAAAACATGCCTAATGATAAAAACCAGGATATTGGAACTTTAAAACAACACAGATACTGCTCTGTTCAGGGAAAGAGCTTCTGTTCACTGAATGAGAGTTCTTTCCTAGGATAAAGCCTTTTGCAAGTGTCAGGAAGGATCCCTATATCAGTAGCAGAATATCTGCTTTGCAGGCAAAAGGGCCTAGGTTCATTCCCCAACATTTTCTGGTAAGGTTGGAAACGTCTTTTGTCTGAAACTCAGTGGAGTTGCCGTCAGTTAGTGTAGACAATATGCAGCTTGATGGACAAAATGGGTCTCACCTTCGGATAATGCTGCCTATTATGTAACCAATGCATGGAAGCTCCTTTAGATCAGAGAGTGAAAACTTAGGATCTATGACGTTTAGGAAAATGTTATAACATTAATTATTTAGTGCAGGAAAAAAACCAAATGGGAAACATACCGCTGACTAATCTATACCTGAATGTCTCCAGCTCCATTGTTCAACCCGGACCCTGAGGTCCAGCTCCAAGGACCTTCTAGAGGTTCCCTCACTGTGAGAAGTGAAGCTACGGGAAATCAGGCAGAGGGTCTCCTTAGCAGTAGTGCCCTCACTGTGCAACGCCCTCCTATCAGATGTCAAGGAAACAAACAACTATTTGACTTTTAGAAGACAACTGAACGCAGCCCTGTATTGGGAAGTTTTTAATGTTTAATGTTTTTATATGAGTTGAAAGCTGTTCAGAATAGCTGGGGCAACCCAGCCAGATGGGTGGGGTAATAGTAGTAGTAGCAGTAGTAGTAATAGAAGAAGAAGAAGAAGAAGAAGAAGAAGAAGAAGAAGAAGAAGAAGAAGAAGAAGATCTTAGATTCAATAACAAGGCAACTTTTCAAACATTGCTCCAAAGGATTTCTTAAATTCTTTCTTCAAATATGAGTGCCTTTTAAATAAATAAATAAAATAAATAAATAAATAAATAAATAAATGTGCCTTTTAAAGTTGTTAAATTGGTTTCCAATTAGGTGAATGTTGAAAACACATAAATGGGTAAAAGCAGACACATAACGGTGAAAATTATGCGGACAGAGCTGGAAGAGTGAAAAGTGTCTGAGATGTTTAAAACATTACAGAGACATTGTGATATCTGGTTTTCAAAACGATAGTACATTAAAAAGAAGTTGGTTATATTCTTGAAGGGGCTGTTTTCTGTATCTCCATTCCATAGTTTTGCTCTAAGTATTATTATTTTTTGTGGGATGGGAGATTCTTAGAAAACTTTAACAAAAACCAACCTAAAGCGGACTTTCATTCAGTGCTGATTTCATACCCAGTTATACCTAATTACTGTAAATAATAATATTCAGCCTGTAAATCCTTACAAAGTTTTCAAGCATAATAACCAAGAATACCACTGATATTAAAGAACAGTTGAAGTACAGAATTAAGGGCATGGATAAATTGGCACTTAAGAATGTACGAGTTGGCTAATAGAATAACAAGGATGGATCATATGATGTCACACCAGACCAGCAATGGGCACACTCCAGTCCACAAGCCTGATTAGGCCCTCAAGCCTCTCCTTTTGGCCAGTGGAGCCATTTTTAGATACCTGTCAACTGACGTCATATGACATCAATTGCTTTTTCTTCACAGGGTACTTTGTGTGACCTTGCATGTATTTCCTAGGTATTTGTGCCTTAGAATCATAGAATTGTAGAGTTGGAAGGAACTGTGAGGATCATCTAGTCCAACCCCCTGCAATGGAGTACAGCGGTACCTCGGTTTTCGAACCCAATCCATTCCGGGAGACCATTTGAATTCTGAAACATTTGAAAACTGAGGGGCAAAGGGCGGTCTGCAAATTCAATAGAGAAAATGGGGGGGGGGGGACTCAGCGGAAGCCATTCGACTTCTGAGCACATTCAAAAACGGAAGCATCTATTTCTGGGTTTTCGGCATTCAAAAAGCAAAACGTTAGACTCTGAGACATTCGAAAACTGGGATGCCACTGTAATATGCAGCTGTCCTGTACAGGGATTGAACCTGCGACCTTGGCTTCATCAGCACCATGCTCTAACCGACAGAGCTACCCAAGCTGGACTGTGTGATCCATGCCCAAAACAATTTAGTCCAAAGACCCAAAGCATATTTGAGTATGGTGCCCTTAGGAGGTGGTTTTTCTTTAGGCAGCACTGAGGAGCAGTTGAAGTTGTGACCAGATAATGCTAGGGAGGAAATAAAAAATAGACAAATGATGAAATATTCATCAAGGAGTTGTGGCAAACAGAAACTCACAAAAGGATAGAACAACTTGGGCCTAAATAACATTGTGAGGAAGTTTCCATTCCAAATTTTACCCAACCCCTTAGTGGAAAATACTTGGGAATATATATATATATATATATATATATATATATATATCTCAGGCTGCACACAATTTACATATTTCCATGGCAGTTAACAGTAATTTTTCCCTCATCAGTATTCAGCAGTGGCCCATCGCAAGAAAGAGAAAAAAAACCAAAAACCATAGAAACATGAGAAGGAATGGAGATAAAAGGAAACCGCTGAACAGGAAAAATATGTCACATCTTAATTGAGCTGAGAATAAGGCAAAAAAAATAAAAATATTATATGGCCTGCAGCTATGGAAACGTATTTCCAACAAACTAGTGCATGTGAAGTAAGCAGAGAGTTGCCCTCCCCAACATGTGTTCAGTTTTAGAGATTCTACCAAAGTAAGTCATTAAACAGCAGAGTACACACAGCAGAATACATACTATATGCCAAATTGAGCTGAGCTGAATAATTTGCACCAACTCTCCCTTGGTTTCTCTCTGGCTTGCAAAAGAAGAAGAAAAAGCCTACATTCTGCTCATTGAAAAAATCCATCCCAGTTCACAGCAGGCTATACTTAAAGAAGTTTTTTGAACATGCTTAGGCCTGTTTGATACGGCAGTTGGGCTGTGAGTAAAACCCTTCTCTATCAGAACCATCAAGGACTGCAAGATGAGACCAGCAGTCTCATTCCATCCCTATGTGGTACTAGAAGGAGAAGGGGATTTCCTGCCCTCGCTTTTCAGTGATGGTTGGAGATCCCAAAGCTAGCCCCATGCAAGTGCTGAGTGGACAGTCACCCTTGGAGTTGTAAGCAGCCTGTGTTCTTATCAGGGCGACCCCATCAGCCAAGACTTGCCCCCCTTCAATTGCCTTGTGCCCTCCATGACCAAACCATGCCTTCATATGGTTTTGCTTAGTTAGCTAGGTAATTCACCGCTGCATAAATTTACTATGTGTGACAGCCCATTCGCACGTAGCTTGAGGATCTCAGCAGGGTGCCTGCCCAAGCAATCAAGCCCAATGTCTCTGATATGACTCCATACAGGGGTTATCAAGCCACAGACATTTCACTATGCCTTTAATTGTGAGGTCCTAGAAAGGCACTAGGAAGAACTGTGTCCACCTGGTATGAAATTTTCAAACAGATCTGGATCCTATTGCTGTCTGCTAGTCAAGATAACTATATACTATCTTCAGATAGTATACCATTCCTCTGAATACCACTTTTGAAGAATAGTAAAGGTAAAGTGATGGTCCAGTTAGAGCTGGACCATCAAGAAGGCTGATCGCCGAAGAATTGATGCTTTTGAATTATGGTGCTGGAGGAGACTCTTGACAGTCTCATGGACTGCAAGAAGATCAAACCTATCCATTCTGAAGGAAATCAGCCCTGAGTGCTCACTGGAAGGACAGATCCTGAAGCTGAGGCTCCAATACTTTGGCCACTTCATGAGAAGAGAAGACTCCCTGGAAAAGACCCTGATGTTGGGAAAGATGGAGGGCACAAGGAGAAGGGGACGACAGAGGACGAGATGGTTGGATAGTGTCTTCGAAGCTACCAGCATGAGTTTGACCAAACTGCGGGAGGCAGTGGAAGACAGAAGTGCCTGGCGTGCTCTGGTCCATGGGGTCACGAAGAGTCGGACACGACTAAACGACTAAACAACAACAAAGGTAAAGGGGCCCCTGACCATTAGGTCCAGTCGTGACTGACTCTGGAGTTGCGGCGCTCATCTCACTTTATTGGCCGAGGGAGCCAGCGTACAGCTTCCAGGTCATGTGGCCAGCATGACTAAGCCGCTTCTGGCGAACCAGAGCAACGCACAGAAATGCCATTTACCTTCCTGCCAGAGCGGTACCTATTTATCTACTTGCACTTTGACGTGCTTTCGAACTGCTAGGTTGGCAGGAGCAGGGACCGAGCAACAGGAGCTCACCCCGTCGCGGGGATTCGAACCACCAACCTTCTGATCAGCAAGTCCTAGGCTCTGTGGTTTAACCCACAGTGCCACCAAGTGGGCTATTATTGGCCCTGCTCATGGTCTTCCCATAGGCATCTGGTAAACCATTATGGGAAATAGAGTGTTGTTTGGTCTCTGATCCAGAAAAGCTCTTCCTATGTTAACTTCTCAAAAAGTGGTATGTCCTGGGTTATTTTGGGAAACATTCCAACCAGTGAGATGTAGATAGTTCTCCTGTCCAGATTCTGGTTGAGTAATGAGTTCTACTATATCATGGACATATTTGGTCCCCACCCTCTCAGTTTTTCTTCCTCTGCAGAGATTTCCAGGCTTTAGGAGTCATGCAGAACAAGTTTAGACATGCAAGAGTTCAGTGGGTAGTAGGATTATAGGTTTGATTTTTAATACTAGTTTTGTTTTCTCCAAAGAAATTCTAAGTATTATAGAAAACATGAGCTGAGAACTTGACCATTCCCTTAAGAGACTGTCATTCTTTAAGGTAGGACTGCCATACGTCCGGATTTTCCTGGACATTACAGGGATTTCAAAGGCAGAATAAACAAAAAACTCAACAACCTTCGAGGTGTCCAGGTTTTTACTTTTTGAAATATGGCAACCCTATTTAAGGAATATATCCAAGTTCTCTCCACAATGTTAAACATCTCTTTAATACTTGGCAAAATGCCCCCTGCTTTTTAATGTATGCCTTAGCAGTGAGCAAAACAAACAAAACAAGGAAGGTGGCTGAATTAATGATTCATATTTGCAAAACCTTTTTTTGGCACATCAAACCATAGGGGGAAAGGTACAGGTGAATCCCAGAGGATATCCATACACACAGTTTTGAAAGCTTCAAGAAGATACAATGACTTTAGATAAGCTCTTCAGCTTGTGATTTGATAAACATCTTTTCTTTCTCAAAGCAACTGTGTTAGACATATGGATTTTACAAAAGCTCTCACAGCAGCCTACACAATACTTGCTAGCACTCCAACTCATAAAATGTCACCTCTGTCCAGAAAATGCCACTCGTTCACAACACTAATCAGATAGTATTTCTCTCTCACCCACCTCACCAGTTTATTTATTATCTGTAGAGTTATGACTCCTGCAACTGCCAGCAATACTGTTAGCTGACATAAACAGAAAAGATACTGGTTTTTTTAAAAAATAAAATAAAATCATGGTACATTTATACAGAAGAACTAAAACAAATTTTCTGATAGGCATTCACACCAACATTTTTCATTTTCAAGTGAATTTCAATTTCAATTTTTTGGAATTTGGAAATCTCATTTTTATATCTTGTGAATTTCCACATTCGTGTTTGACTTATAACTTCACTGTTATTGAGGAGTACATGCACTCTATGTAACACTGAAAGAGAGACATTTTGCTGCCTGAGGCAGAAAAGCAAATGGTTCCCCCTCGCCACCAATCCCATCAAGTCAATGTAAAATTAGTTTGGCCCCGAGGCAGAAAATCCCACCAAGTGCAAATTGTAGAAGTAGAAAATACCAGGAGAAATTAAAGAACTAACCACAAGCTTTCCTTTCATGGCACCCCAAATTAACTGCCTGACACCTCACTCTGTCTAATCCTAGGCAGTAATAGTCTGGGAGAAGTGAAGGAGACATGTAGGAGAATAAATAATTTGTTTTGTGGGTGCTAGTTGAAAGAGAATTTCACACCAAGAGTTGGTGGTACCACTGAGCAGATCAGTGGTGCACTGAACATAGAATGCCCTTCTAGTGAGGCTCACCTGACGCACTTTCTATAATCGGTCAGGCACTATGAGATGACTTGTTGTTCTTCCAGTCCTGTTAATTACAGTGGTGTGTCTATTTTTACTGGTACTGTTAGGTTTTTGCAGCAAATTATTATCAAATTATTATTCTTGGTTTTAATGTTGATTTTAGATTTTTAGCAGCTGCGTCCATACTGGGTTTTTTGTTTTGTTTTGTTTTGTTTCTGTTTTGTGTGATTTGTAATTGGTTTAGCTGTTTAAACCTTGGGATTATATTTTGTAATTTGAAGGAGTCTATAAACTGCCTAGCGTGCTCTGGTCCATGGGGTCACGAAGAGTCGGACAAACTAAACGACTAAACAACAACAACAACATAAACTGCCCAGAGAACTAAGTTACATGGGTAGTATATAAATGCAATAAATTTAAAAAAAACTGCTATTCTTTAATCTCTTTACAATTATAATTTGATCACCAAATCATTGCCCCGTTGTTCTGCTCTCCGGAAAGCAATTTGAAAGATATTTCTGCAACACACCATGCTGTTCAAATCGAGCTCTATCTGCCATTCTGGTAAATTCCCAGTAGGGGCTAACGATAAAATAGTTGTAACCATAATCTTAGCACATACTGACCATGGTTCAGTAAGAGCTAATTTGCAGCTGCTCTTTTCCTATTTAATCATCATATGCATGACAGTGGTTTACTGTATTTCCATATTCTTCACATAAAATATCTGAACTTCAAGTCTCAGGGATAAAAGGTTAATGTATCACCAGTGAGCCTTCCAGTCCCCATATGGCTCAACAAATGGTGCCTTTTTATCCTGAAGTTTCTAATTTGACAAGAGACAAGTAGCTAATTTTACATACAACTGCTCCAGCAGCTAAACATTTAAATGATAAGAATGAAAACCCTTAATCCATTCAGTATTCTCAAATTTGATGCCATTTGTATAGCTATTCTCTATTTCTAATAGAGGTGGTAATGGATATCTGAAGTGTTCAAAACAGTGTTCAAGAAAAATGAGAAGCACTAAGTGTTGCATCTTGCATTAAAAAAAAAATTCTCCTTCACCTTGTCTATGGCATTTGAAATAGGCCAGATATTCTTTCTAAATTAGTGATTCCTTGTAAGCTCATGAGGAACAACCATCTAAATATGAGGGTCAGTGCCCAAAGATTTTTGGGAAATTACCAACACAATTCCTTTCTCTTGAATTTGTCTCTATCATAGGACAAACACCATCATTTCAATAATAATCTTGAGATTTAATAACATGCTGCTTAAGAATCCTTTGGAAGCTTTTGATTATTATTTTTTACCACTAGTATTATGTTATATTCTTATATCATATTCTTATAAACCTTCCATTAAAATGTTTAAACTGTTTTTATAAATGCAGTCAAAATAAAAATGAAAAAATACAAAAATTGTCCAGTCCAATAGACCAACTAAGTTTGTTCTGGTATAAGCTTTCGTGTGCATGCACGCTTCTTCAGATACCAATTTACTCATGCAGTTCTACTGGAATCACAATTAGACGAAAAAGCGGGTGAACTTCCTTTGTGGGAGATTTTATGTCTCCTGGTAAGCTGAGCAAACTTTCTCTTATCTGTGCTTTTGATGAAGTGGGCTATTGTAGGCAAGGCTGTGTCTCTACTTAGTGTGGCTTACGGCATGTGCCTATCCTTTTCCCCCAATGTTTTTTAATGTGGGTCTGAATGGCAAGATCTAGGCTTTATGTACAAAATATGTGTTCCTCCTGGTGTTATTCACAGCCTGGGGTGGGGTGGGGGGTTCTTTCTTTCATTTTTCATTTTCTTTTTTGAGGGAAGGTTCTTTATATACTCACACAGCACATAGTTAAACTATTGAACTCACTCCCACAAGAGACAGTGATGGCCACCAGCATGGATAACTTTAAAAGAGGATTGGAGAAATTCATGGAAGGCAAGGTTACCAGTGGCTACTAGTTATGCTCTGCCTACATGGTCAGAGGCAGGCAATGCTTCTGAATACCAGCTGCTGGAAACGGCAGGAGGAGACAGTGCTCTTGTGCCTGGGTCCTTCTTGAGGGTTTCCCACAGGCATCTGGTGGGCCACTGTGGGAACAAGATGCTGGACTAGATGGGCCATTGGCCGGATTCAGCAGACTCTTATTATATTTCTTATGTTCTTGTGTATGCTTATGTAATATAAATGTTGGTTTATGTTGTTTTGGTTTTAATGCACTGTTTCTGAATGAAAATAAAATCTATTTTTAATTTTTAAAAAGGTTCAGATGTGTGCAGCATTACTATATAATGATCTTAATATAAAGCAAGATTGATCAGTCTACTGAGTGGGTTGGGGATTTCCATGAGTTTCTTCATCTCCTTTAGGGTCCCTGTAACTACTGTTTAAAGACTTTCAGACAGAAGATCAAAACTGATCTGTGGCCCCTTCCCTAGACCAGGGGTGGCCAACTCCCAAGAGACTACGATCTACTCACAGAGTTAAAAACTGGCAGTGATCTACCCCCTTTTGGGGGGTTCAGGTCAAAGTTGTTGAGTTTTCAGTGAGGAGGTAAAATGTTGAGCTTTTTTTAGGGGAGCCACAGTTGTTCAGCTTCTTTGGGGGGAGCCAATGATCTACCAGTGATCTACCGCAGACATCCAGTGATCTACCTGTTGGACATGCCTGCCCTAGACAATTGTTGTTGCAGTATACCAGGACCTATCTCACCTAATAATATGTTTAAGACTGGGGTAAAACGGTTTATTTCATTTTTCCCCCTCAAGAGGTATTAACTGCAATCCAAAGAGGTGTTAAATATGCTAAAGTCAAGATTGGATTGTGGCCAATCTTTTTTATTACAACTCTGTTTTACTCTGCACTAATATGAAGGGATTCAGTGACTTCCTCTCTTGCATAAAACACTTTATCATTTTGTCACCAAAGAGTACCTTAATCATGTGAGTACTTTATTTGCTTGTATTAATAATATCTGTTGACAATTTATCATCTAAATTAAAAGAATTTTTAAATTATTTTTTCCTGGGATATGCCAGATTGCTTTTGCATAATAGTTTTTTTTAATGGAACATGACATTAATCAATATAAGTTTCAGTAATTGTCTTTATCATAGCAGTGATAATAAAACTGATGCATTGTTTTCTGTCCCTTCACAGGATACAATACCTGTGCTCACAGCAGGATAGAGAGGTTTTTGCTCTGCTGTGCATATTGGCTTGTAATAAGTGCCCCAATCATTTGACAATGTTATGATTGACAGGAGCAAGTGGGAGGAGTCCACTTGGACAATTGTTATTGCACTGTATTGTATTGTATCGAGTATGTTTCATACTGCATTGCACTTACTGTAGTGAAACCCGTGACACAGAATTGCTGAGCTGGGATGATGACATCTGCTAGTCAATAAAGTTCTCACTTAGCTTCCTGATTCTCATAGCTCCCAGTTTTTCAGAGAGAATATGACATTGTTAGTCTGGTTGGGATTAAATGTTCACCCCTGTTTTACTGTCAACAATCACTGTATATGATCAGGTGGGAACTAAGAAATCATCTTCTTAAATCATTTAAAGATGGCCTGATTATTGACCATTCATTCTGATTTGTTTGCAGAGAGGTTATCTTATGCTTTCCAGTGCATTTTCCAATCACTAATTTCAAAAAATCCAATTTTGGAGCGAAGGTGGTTTGTTACACAAGAGCACCAAATCCACTTTCATTGTGCAACCTGAGTGCAATTGAATCCTACTGGAAAACAGCAACAGCCTAGAAGCACCAGAAGATGGGCAGGGCAGCTAACACACAAGATGCCTAGAAGCCAGATGGCCTAAGGAAGAGTACTAGCTAGGCAACCTATATTCAAATAGGAGCAAAGGAAAATAAGTGCAGAGATAAATGGTGATAAAGATCAGGAAATTAGTTTATCTCACTTATTCGTGCAGGCTCCTAGTTTAGATACTATTGTTCTTTTTTGTGCATATCTTTAAGTCACTCAACCCCAAACTGAGATGGGGTTCTGCTTGTGAAGGCACTTCAGGAAAGAGGAAGAGCTGCTCAGTAACTTTATTCTGAATGCATAAACATTTCCCTCACCATCTGTTCAATTTAACTGTAAAGCGTGTGCACCTAGGAGCTCCGGGCACCCATGAGGATTAGAATCCAGCCTTTTTGTCTTGTAGAAGAGGGATGGGGAACTCCCACCTGCCCTAGCCAATGGAGCCAGTGGTCAGGGATTATGGGAGTTGCAGTCCAATAACTTGTTGAGGGCAACAGCTGGTTGTCAGCCAATTAATTCATTTAATTCCCCTTTGGCAGAAGCAGGTGGGGGGACTTACCTGACCACTCATCAGCGGAGTCACTGCAAATTACCAGAAGGGAAAGTAGGAGGGGCAAGGTGTGGGACTGCTGCATGGGCTCCACTGGTGTGATTGCATAATGCCAGTTTCCCTGCCGCTTTGCCCATTGCACTCTCCCTCCCAGAAACAGCAGTGACTCTGCTGCCAGGAGGTCGGGTAATAGCTGCTGCCGCACCCCGTCATCTGCTACCAGTGCCTGGTTACCTTCTACAAGGCCAGTTCCTAGACTGTGAACACCAATAGCAATGAAGGCATTGTTTTCCCTTTGATATTATCTATCTGTCTAGTCCTTCATTTCATTTAAAGAAGAAGACGAATAAATATTTTTCTGTATGCATTGAAGCACGGCAATTCAAAGTCCAGGCTAAAACTTCATCCTCAGCTCACCCTGTCGTGTGAGGAGTGGAAAGGTCTGAAAACAGCAAGTGATTTCACATAACAACACTATGCGCACTGCCATGCAAAGTGAGCTAAGGACACAGCTTGGGGAAAGGGGGGAGAGAGAGAGAGAGCACATAAGGTGGGGTTCTCCTGCATCTTCATCAGTTATGGTCTCGAGTGGGAGATGCCCTTAAATTCTTGCTGAAATCATGAATAAAGTTGACGGACTTGTCTTTAACAAGGGCACAAGTAAGGGAAAACATGACTTGGATAATACATAACTCAGATAATGTTTGATGGAGCCTTTTATCTTTATTAGGTTACTGCATATAGAGTACTTCATTAGGGACTGGTGATGGTTACTGTATGATGACTGTTGTAAGAGCAAATATGAGAAAGAAAAGAAAAAATGGGGTTCCTCCAGTAATCCCCACTAGGACTTGTGGCAAAATAGCCTTCTCCTTAAAGTATGCAGAGAATATGTTTTAATGTTTCTATTTTGCACAGTCCAAATGTTTCACATTCTTATTTCTTCCACAGACAATTCAGGATCAGAAAGAAATGTAGAAGCAAAGAATGAATCTAGTTGAAGAGAGAAAATAAAATTGTGGCAGGTAATTAGGAAGGGAATATGTTTAAAAGGCCAGTTTTCAAAATGAAAATTAGAATCTGTTTACTGTTTCATAGAAACAGTGGTTGTCCAAGCAACAGAATTGTACATGGAGTTTGAGATTAAACTGTCAGTCATCCAGAGATTATGATTTTTTTTTTTACAATAAAAATGTACACATAAGCAAATCCCCATTAAGTGTATTCAATCTATGCCTAGCAAGGATAATCCCCAAATTATATAGTACTACAAGACTATTTTCCTTAAATATCGGGCAGAAAATGTTTTGTACAATGCCAAATAAATGGGGTAGTTGTGGCAGTAGTTGATGTAGGCATTACTGTTGCTATTTCAATTTTTCATTAACAACTCTTTATTTAAGATAGGGGTGACTTTTAAACTTTGGGGCCAACTGGCAGGGACAAATCCTGAGAAGTCAGACATTGGTTCAGTTGAAATCCCCAAAACATCAAAGCTCTCACTACTCCAAACCACCTCACCTTCAAATGCCCCCATATTTCTCCCTATTCAAATGTATACCCAAATTGTGGGATTCAGAACTGTCTGGTAATGTTTTGCAATGCACAATTGATGTATTAGATATGCTCAGTTCTTCCTGTTTTCATCTCTGACCATTTATTTTATTTATTTCAACAGTATATCTTCTAAGTGGTGTCTGCATTTTTTAAACAGTGTACAGAATGCTTTAAATGCAAATTTTATCCAAGTTTCCGTTCTTTTCCCACCTTTCTGTGCTATGAATACACATAGAGACATTGATAAAGCTTTTCATGGAAGAAAAAAGAAACTTTGTGAAATTGTACAATTGGCTATCTCAAAATTACTTATGTGTGGTGCTTGACCAATGTGCATCAGTAAAATGCTGCACAAGACGAATCTTGCAGTGATCATGCATACGAAGGTTGCTTTTCCCCCAGCATGTTCATGTACATCATAAAGTAGCTGCAAATTATATAAATAAAATGGAACCTGCAGCAATTTGTGAATTACTAGAATTAATTTTAGAAATTGTTCAAGTTCCAGGGTAGCCAATCCAGAAGGTGTCCTCCAGATGATGTGGAACTATCTGTTCAATTTTATTTATTTAAATATTTCTGAACTGCACTCTCATGTAAAAATATCACAAGGCAGATATATAACTCCCATCATCTCTGACTATCGACCACAGTGCCTGAGTTTTTTTGGGAAATGTAGGCTCTGGGGGATTGAGTGGATGAGACCAACAGTGGGTCCAACAGTCAAGAAGGCGGTTTCTGCACTTGCTTGTAGAAGAGAAGGGCAGATGGGGCTCATCAACCTGGAACTGTAGCCCATCTCAAAGTAGGAAAACTCTGATCCTAACCCTCTGTTGCCTTGTGGAATATATTCAAGAGAAGAAAAGGCTAAGCAGTAAACCCTGCACAAATCTGGACTGGAGTCCCTAAAACAGTTGGGTGGCACTTTGTATGCCTCCTTCCGGCAACACCTGCAGCCAAGCTGGTGCCAAACGTATTGCTCTGCTTTCCTTTGGACCACATCAGTGAGGCAGAGAAGGCACCTCAGGACCTCCTCACAAACTGTCCAGGCTTGCGTCCTGAGAAGGTCACTTTGGTGCTGCTAACACAGCCATTTGACTTCACCCCCAAGAGGCACACTCCATTTTCTCTCCAGAAAAACCGCTGCCAACTTCCAACTATTCCAACAACAAATAGAGAGCAGCATATCATAGAATCATAGAATTGAAAGATATCCTTAAGGGTCATCTACTGAACCCCCTGCAATACAGGAATCTCAACTAAAGCATCCATGACAGACACTGGGGGACAAAGGGGGACGGGGGGAGTGGTCCGCCCTGGGTGCCATCCCTGGTGGGGTGCCAGCGCACCACACCCTCTCAGGACACGCGCCAGCCACACCCCCGCCTGTTCTCTGCTGCCAGTGCCAGAGCGTGTAGCTCCGCCACTGATGGCAGGCATTACAAGGGAGTTTAACTGCTGAGCAACTCATATCATCAGAAAGTTCTTCCTGATGTTTACTCAGAATCTCCTTAAACAGGAATTCAGAATGACGCCCTGGAACAATACAGGAACAGAACATGGCAATCCACTCAACCCTGGCTCAGCAGTCTCACTTTACATCAAGCGTCTGAGAAGGTCAGATGCAGCATAAAATAATTCTCAGTTTTAGAGAGCCATTTAAAGTGGCCTACCCAGCACCAGGAAGACTAGAATAAGCAGCTAGAGCACCCAGAAGACTTGGAAGAGAACTTACTATCATTGCCACACCCAAGCATTTACCCTTTGCTGATGCCTGGGTGCCAAGTAACGCAACCACCTACAAACCATCTCACCTAGTGAGAACTCCCACCCCCTCAAGGTTTCTTAATTGTATTTTAAATGTGATTGGCCCCACTGGAGTGTAGGAAGACCAGAACTAGTTCAGTAGGCTATTTATTTTTCACCGTGTTAATTTAGATTTTGTATATGATTGTATCCGTTTCAAACTGCCTTGCTGTTTCTCTCCTATATGGATCTCTTTGATGTTTCATAAATGTTTATGGTGTTTTTTATACAGCCCACCAGCAGCCTATAAACCAAACTCAATTTGGTTTGTTGCCAGCACTGTCAGTTGGGGGAATAACCTACTTCAAGAGAGGGAATCTGTGCCAGGTGAGCTGATTGTGCAGGTATCAATACAGCAAAAGGTTCTTTTGTAAGGCGCCTTAGTCCCTTCCATTCAGTTCTCTCTAAACAAGGAAGACTTTTTTCTGCCATTGTGTCTGACTGCTGCTTCTCACACCCTAACCTTGCTCCTTGCTTCCATTAATCTGGCGTAAAACAAATGGTGCCAAAGTTCTGAGAATTACTGTGAATATTTGACAGCCATTAGGATTCCTTACTTTGAGGCTGATGCGAGCTGTTCCTTTTATTTCTTCCTTTCCGGACAGATTAATGGTTACTGGAAGTGAAGACCATGGCACATGTCCAATGGGAACTATCTGAATCAGGGTGGGCAAAGGCAATTTTCTACTACATTGCCAGGTCAGAGGATACAGCTTCATTCAGTGATTGCTGAATTATTGATGGACTGCTGAAAACACATTTCTGACTCGGATGTTTTGTAGCCTCAGCAGGCAGTACATATTAGTCACTTCTTCTGGGCACAACTCCAGTATATACCCAACTATGTTTGAAGACAGTATGCAACCACCATCTTATAGAGTGCAATATTTTTAGAAGGTATTCCCCATAAGATATGGTGCCATTCTATATGTTCATAGAAGAGTTTTTTAATGGGTGCCAGAATTACATAAGCTAGAGGTTTTCAACCTTTTTGAATCCACAGCTCCCTTGACCAACTACCATCTTTCTGCGGCACCCCTGTGGGGCTCAGGAGCCCAGTTATGTCACCCCTTGCCTTCAGAGATGGCAGCCTCTCACCCTTTCTCAAGCACCTTCCCTTTGTGGAGTGTTTTCCCAGCCTCCTCTTCTCTCCCCTCTCCTTGGGAGTCCTCCAGGCAGCCGCTGCAACTACTCCTGGTCTCTGAGCTGTTCCCCCCTCCCACCCCAAAGAAAGGTGCCTCCTCACTTTGCACCAAAGAGGATGCCCCCAGACCCTGCTTGCCTGCCCGGTCTCCCACTTGTCTGTCCATTCCCAGCAACAAGGGCTCGCGGACTGGCTGGCTGGGTTCCCTCACCCACTTGCTTGCTTACTCCAAGACCACCACCACTCCTGGCCACCACCAGCTCCTGGCCAACCCCAGAGGCACCATTTGCTTGGGGAGCTTTTAGCCATGGCTGCTGCAACAAAAAACTGTGCAAGTTTAGGGAGGCAGAAATGCAAAGGGGCTTCAGAGGAGGGAGGGAAGGAAACATTGACAGAGGCCAGTGTTGCCCACGGCACCCATGACCATCACTCAAGGCACCCCAGGGTGCCACGACACACTGGTTGAAAACTACTGACACAAGCCTTTTGCTCAAGATATGACTGAAGAATATCTCTGCAGCATTAACCTGGGGTAGCCAATGTCGTGCCCTCGTGATGTTGCTGGACTACAAATCTCATAATCCCTTGCCACTGCCCATGCTCACTGGGGCTGGGATGGATGAATCAGTAAATTTTGGTTCCTCTCAGTTTCTTCTTTTTCAAATCATAAGTTCAGTCCTCCACACAAGTTTGCAATCATTATTATTATTTTAAGTTCACGTGAAAATTCACCAGCGTTTTAGTGCAATATATACATTTTTGCAATCAATTTTCTGCAGCATACATTTTATTATTTTCACCAATTGATTGTATTTTTATGCACAATTTGTTTATTTGCTTATTTGTGGCATCGTGCCACTAAAAGCTCTCAAAGCGGCTTACAAACATCAGTACTAAGAGAGTCCCTGCTCTCTGGTTCTTCCCTGTGGAGAAATAACAGACAAGTTAAGAACTATGTAAAACTTACATGATAAAAAGTAAATGAATTTTGGTACACATTTCTTGGGTAGAGAACTGAACTGCAAAAATAAGAGAAGAGGAAGCTTCAAGGGGTCGTTCCATTTTGGTTCCTGTGTTGTTTAGGGAAAGGCAAATTAGTTAGATCCACTTTTAAAGGTGAACTGAACTAAATTTATATTCTATCTGCTAAAAACCTTGCCCCCTTGAATCTAATGGAACTGATTTCCAGTTAAGTATGTATGGCACAGGTAGGGAACCTGTGCCCCTTTCCCCATGCTGTTAGACTGCAACTCCCATCATCGCCAGCTAACGTCAGGGATTATGAAAGTTGTAGTCTGGAGGGCCACAGTCCATCACTCCTTGTGTATAGGATTCTACATTTTATGTTTACTCAGAAGTATGTTCCACTGAGTTTGATGGGAATGATTCTCATGTAGGTTTGCATAGGGTTGCAGGCTAAAGTTATCTTTAATTTGAAAACGAATTGCATGCTTCAGGTTTTCAGAAGAATTAGATGTGTGGCAAGAGAAGAGTTTATCTGGTTAATACTGAAGTCTTCTATTCTGCGATTTCACATAAAGATTTCATTTGTTCCTCCTTGACTGGAATATCTTGCATAAAATTTTCATGCTATTCATCTGTGCCTGTAAACCAACCTTTGATCAAAATCGTTTGTTCCTGCTTGTGGAGATGAAGACATACAAAGGCCTTCCAAAATCCTTTCTTTTTAGTGTAATTAATATAGAAATCATGCTTGCTAGAATCCACATGTTCCATGTGCTGAAAATCTCTTGAAAGCAGAGGATTCTATCTGGAGCTCTTTTCTATCAGATGTAATAATGATGCTGCCATTCAGTGAATGCCTTGCAAAGGTGATCCTATCCTCAAGTTACATCTATTGTGTGAGATTGGATTGCTCCAGAAAACCCTTTCACCGGGTAAAGCACAAAATGACAGTGGCAGAGAATGAAGCATTACTCTGGGGTATCAATATCCTTGTTGTGATGGGAGGTTAAAGCAGCTATAACCCTTATGCCAGCAAGACTCTGACAGCTTGAGGTGGAAAAGTGAAGCAATTTAGTGATAAAGCAGAATGAAACTAGCATTTAGTTGCTCACTCACAGGTCTGGAGCATCTCCAACCAAACCTCTGCAAGAAAATCGTGGAGGGGAAATAAATTCTTCAAAATTTTCAGGAAGTGATTGTCACCGAACTTATTTAATCTTATGAGAGTTTTGTTTCCACCTTTCATTTTTCTTATATTTTATTTTGTTTTATTTTTTTTAAAAAAAGCCTTGTATTCTTTCTTTGCAGCTTCCCACTAGCTACCCTTCCTGAAATGCATTGGGAGTAACCCTGTGCCACATCATTCCTAATGCATTGTGAAAACTGTGGCCAACAGAACATGGCACGACACTCTTCTCAACTTCCTGCCAGCTACACTTCTCAACAGGAGCCAGCAAGGTAAATGGCAACACCTTCCCAATTTCAGCAATCTCCCATTTCCTCCACCCCAAGGAAGCAGCAGGAAAAAAATGCTTCCATTTTTCCAGGGGAGTAATTTTTTTTTAATTTTTGAAAAATGGGGAACAGGGAGAGATTTCAGCTCAGTATTAGTCTTTATCTATATGCAAATGTCTTTCCTTTAATCATGACTGGGAAATATTTTTGAAACAATGATGTTATATCTTGAAATGCATTGTTGTATTTTGGCATATATTTTTATTCCATTGTTGTTTGCTGATATTGGTTAAGCCACACACAATTTCATAGAATCATAGAGTTGGAAGAGACCACAAGGGCCATCGAGTCCAACCCCCTGCCAAGCAGGAAACACCATCAGAGCACTCCTGACATATGGTTGTCAAGCCTCTGCTTAAAGACCTCCAAAGAAGGAGACTCCACCACACTCCTTGGCAGCAAATTCCACTGTCGAACAGCTCTTACTATCAGGAAGTTCTTCCTAATGTTTAGGTGGAATCTTCTTTCTTGTAGTTTGGATCCATTGCTCCGTGTCCGCTTCTCTGGAGCAGCAGAAAACAACCTTTCTGCCTCCTCTATGTGACATCCTTTTATATATTTGAACATGGCTATCATATCACCCCTTAACCTCCTCTTCTCCAGGCTAAACATGCCCAGCTCCCTTAGCCGTTCCTCATAAGGCATCGTTTCCAGGCCTTTGACCATTTTGGTTGCCCTCCTCTGGACACGTTCCAGTTTGTCAGTGTCCTTCTTGAACTGTGGTGCCCAGAACTGGACACAGTACTCCAGGTGAGGTCTGACCAGAGCAGAATACAGTGGCACTATTACTTCCCTTGATCTAGATGCTATACTCCTATTGATGCAGCCCAGAATTGCATTGGCTTTTTTAGCTGCCGCGTCACACTGTTGGCTCATGTCAAGTTTGTGGTCAACCAAGACTCCTAGATCCTTTTCACATGTACTGCTCTCAAGCCAGGTGTCACCCATCTTGTATTTGTGCCTCTCATTTTTTTTTGCCCAAGTGCAATACTTTACATTTCTCCCTGTTAAAATTCATCTTGTTTGTTTTGGCCCAGTTCTCTAATCTGTCAAGGTCGTTTTGAAGTGTCCTCTGGGGTGTTAGCCACCCCTCCCAGTTTGGTGTCATCTGCAAATTTGATCAGGATGCCCTTGAGTCCATCATCCAAGTCGTTGATAAAGATGTTGAATAAGACCGGGCCCAAGACAGAACCCTGTGGCACCCCACTAGTCACTCTTCTCCAGGATGAAGAGGAACCATTGATGAGCACCCTTTGGGTTCGGTCAGTCAGCCAGTTACAAATCCACTGAGTGGTAGCATAGTCAAGACCGCATTTTACCAGCTTCTTTACAAGAATATCATGGGGCACCTTGTCAAATGCCTTGCTGAAATCAAGGTAGGCTACATCCACTGCGTTCCCTTCATCTACCAGGCTTGTAATTCTGTCAAAAAACGAGATCAGGTTAGTCTGACATGACTTATTTTTCAGAAATCCATGCTGACTATTGGTGATCACAGCATTCCTTTCTAGGTGCTCACAGACTGTTTGCTTAATGATCTGCTCCAGAATCTTCCCTGGTATTGATGTCAGACTGACTGAGCGGTAATTATTTGGGTCCTCTCTTTTCCCCTTTTTGAAAATAGGGACAACATTTGCCCTCCTCCAGTCTGCCGAGACTTCGCCTGTTCTCCAGGAATTCTCAAAGATGACTGCCAGTGGTTTTGAGATCACATCTGCCAGTTTTTAATACTCTTGGATGCAGTTCATCTGGCCCTGGAGACTTGAATACATCTAAACTAGCCAAGTATTCTTGTACTATCTCCATAGTTATTCTGGGCTGTGTTTCCTCTGCTGAATCATTTGCTCCAAATTCTTCAGGTCGGGCATTGTTTTCTTTATCGGAGAAGACTGAGGCAAAGAAGGCATTGAGGAGTTCAGCCCTTTCTGTGTCCCCTGTTTGCATTTCACCATCTTCGCCTCTGAGTGACCCCACTGTTCCTTTGTTCTTCCTTTTGCTACGAACATACCCATAAAAGCCTTTTTTGTTGCTTTTAACCTCTCTAGCAAGCCTGAGTTCATTCTGTGCTTTAGCTTTTCTGACTTTGTGTCTACACGTGCTGGCTATTTGTTTGAATTCCTCTTTGGTGGTTTCCCCCCTTTTCCATTTTTTGTACACATCCTTTTTTAATCTTAACTCAGTTAAAAGTTCTTTAGATAGCCACCCTGGCTTCTTTAGGCACCTTCCATGTTTCCGTCTCATTGGTATTGCCTGAAGTTGTGCTTTTACTATCTCCCTCTTAACAAACTCCCAGCCATCATGAACTCCCTTTCCTTTTAGTATTAGTGTCCATGGGATCTCACCCAGCACTTCCCTAAGTTTTATGAAGTTGGCTTTCTTAAAGTCAAGAAATTGAGTCCTAGTATGCTTGGCTGCTCCTTTCCGCTGTATAGTAAACTGTATAGTATGTGGGAAGCAGCATATAAACTAAACTCCAACTCCAATTGTTTGACTGTGCTGGTCCTGCTATTGAGGTGATCTGGGAAAGTGTAAGTTGCTTTTTACAATGGCTATATCTGACAATACTGACATATAATTTTACTCATCATTTTATTCTCTTTGATATGGCTAAGGAACAAGGCCTATTAAAAAGGAGAGTAAAAGTTTCCACCTTCGGGAAAACGTATCCAAACTTTCTTTTTAGAAACAAGTTTTCCCTTAACTTTAATAAATTATGAATTTCCATGGCAACTTAAAGAGTCCACAAGATGGATTTACCATATTTTAAATAACTTATCTGCTGGTTTCTGATCTGCAGATTAATCCAGTCCCCTGGCCAAATATTCTATAAACTCCTGTTCCCAGTGAAAAAGCAGAAGGACCTCTTTGTGGCTGTGAGAAAATCTGTGCACTTTATTCCATTCAGATTAAGATGCCTGGCAAAGCTCTTGCTGCATCACTGAGAGCACAAGTCTTTGTTCACTTGCAGCAGAATTCCGAACTGTGTGCAGGCTGCATCATTAATGATGGCTTGATAAGCAGAAAAAAATGCAATAGATGTGTGTGAGTGTATGTGTGTAGCACCATGAGCTTATTTCTGTCAGAATAAAATGTATAAATTAAAAATGGACAGAAAGATCAGCAATTTGGAAGTCAAATTGATTTTATTCATAATCATTCATCATTTATTTATTGAGAGAAGTTTGAAACAAATTTCTGCTTGGTACATTATTCTCATCCTATACTGTACCAGAGAGGTGAGGTGAGCTGATATTAATCTTCCAGCTGAGAGGAATCTTATTACATGTCCAACTGTGAGAGTTCCTTTTGCAGACAACAGCAAAAAAACTTCTGCCCAGAGAACATCAAGGGTTTTTATTTTCTTTAACAGAGGCTGATTTGAGAAGATGAGCATCTATATTTCTTTCACAGGACAACTTAAAGTGTGATGTAGTGGGTAGTTTGTATCCAAATCCTTCCTTTTTTGTGAAACTCTTTGTAACGTTCAAGCTATCAGGAGAGAGATTATAATGTCTACGGGGGGGAGGGGAGAATCTGACAAAAAAAATATGGTATGAAAACAGAATAGATGTATCAATCTGCTTTCTCTTCAGTTTGCATGTGAATAGTAGGCTGTTTCTCCCAGGGTCAGTTCACACATAACATAATCGCAAACACAGGTTTGTCACTGTGCATACACTCACAGAGAGAGCCACAGCAAATTCTGGCTTCCTGATAAATGTGCATAAGAATATAATGTAAAATAAATATGTAAGAGTCCTGCTGAATACAACCAAAGGCACCTCTTTTTTCCACCCTATTCATCTAGTTGTCAGTTTTTTCCCTCTGAGTCAGTCAATACATATTCTGTACCATTATGTCACTCTGGGTCACTCCTTTAGTTGTTGTTTTTTTTTTAATTATCTGAAAATCTTAGTGTTACACCCAGTCCAGTGATACTTCCCTCTTGTGTGTGCATGAGGTGCCATTTGGTTACAGTTTTGCTAGCATGAGAAGACCTGAATTGTGAATCAAGGTTAATAAAGAAACAACTCTATTCAGTTGTTTCTCCTTTGCAGGGTGGGGGATTGTAAAAAATAAACGAATAAAGTTTTTTATTAAAAAATAAAATAATAATGCTTTAGCTTTCTCTCATACGTTGAGTACATTTGCAAGCACAAGCTTGTCACTGTATGGACATACATGCAAAAACATCATCCATTTATACCCAGGAAGTGAAATGACCTCATTAAAATGGAAGAACCAATTACATGTTTAGGGAGCATACATGCTGCTATGTATTTTTGGATCTAATCAGATTTCATCTTCATGGTGAATAAATGAAATTTCAACTTATGCATTGTCGTCATGATAACAGGCACTCTTTTTCCGTTTTGCCTTTGTATTCTTGGGTAGGAATTATTTAGAGCCAGCGAACTAGCTGTGAGTTCAGAACAAGGTT
Organism: Podarcis pityusensis; assembly: GCF_964106645.2. Lineage (NCBI taxonomy): Eukaryota > Metazoa > Chordata > Lepidosauria > Squamata > Lacertidae > Podarcis > Podarcis pityusensis. Next base: position 40,043,926 of record NC_138027.1, read on the forward strand.
CAAAAAACAGAATTAATCCTTACAAGTCAATGTAAACAAAGTTCATGTTTAGGAGTCAAAGCAGAAAGTTCTGCTCAAATGCACTTCAAGATGATGACAAACAGAATGAAACTCAAGCAGCCAAAAGGCATCATTTATCAATATGGTGTGCTCATTAATCCAAGCATCTGTCTTTCGCTCCAGTCAAGGGCTAGGAAACATCCCAATTCAGCTTCAGAACACTGAATTGCTGTGCTGAATCATACAACCAACTCATTCTCTTTGAGAAACCTGCTTCATTAGGAAGATTTCTGCAAATAATGACTTAGGGTTGTATCAAGTGGGGACCGTTCTCTGACCAAAATTTGTTTGGTCCAGCAGATGCTTCTGCTAGAGAAATGGAGAGGAAATTATTTTTGATGGTTCCTGTTCCATCTTGCAGCATCTCTGTCACCTCCTTTACTGTTTTGAAAGGACACCTAACATTTTGGAGCAGATTTAGGGGGTGTGGGAAGACTGCAGTGGTGAGAGGGAAAGAGCAATAAATGGCTGACCCTCTCCCTTCTGCTGACAGATGCCGCCATCAAATCAAAGTGCATCCCATCCATAGAGAGGCATCACTGAATACAATGCTTAATAAAAGATAACACCCAATGAATGCTGACTATTCACAGGTGTAAAGCATATCATAAGGCAGTGAACAAGGGTGATAACTATACCCTGCAGCAAGTAGGCCAAATCCTCAAAGAGAATTAGCTTGAAAGTAACAGCAGGGTATCACTATCACCACAGTGTGATTTATTAGTGACTTATAAGCACAGAGCATCTTAGGGCACTGCCAATTCTCTTTCTGTCAGAAACCCCTTTCCACTTGGATTACAATTCAGAAGAATAAATCAGCAGAGCTGCTAAGCAACAACTCTTAAAGTCACAGATGCCTTCAACTTCACAAACCAAATGCTGTATCTTACAGCACCCTAACCACGTTTATCAGAAGGAGGTCTCACTATGTTCAGTGGAGCTTGCACCCAAGTGAGCATACACAGAACTGCATCTTAAACAGGAAGATAGTTATCCAGGGAAATGGTGAATTGCTTCATTATCTTGATAATTACCTAGGAATACAAAGCATTAGAGCAAATTGCTAATAAACTGAATTCTATGAATACGCTAACAGGTGCAGCCGTAGAATAAAGAACTGCCAAACTAACGCAAGTAGGAACAAAGGGGAAAGTAATTTGTCCTACAACACTTTCCCAGACTAGTTTCCTCTCAGGTCACCTTTGGTGTCGGAGGATCCAGCCCATCTCCTGCAACTAAAAGGTTAGGTCAGAACACAGAGGCAGAGCTTTGTTAATGCAGAGAGGATTTGTGCCTTTAATTGGTGCATGGCAAAAGCAGGGAGGTCCAGGCCCAGGAGCACATGACAGAGAGCCAGTGCTTTACTATGGCCACATCCGCTGTCTTCCTACAGGTCAGGCCACTTATTGTTGAGGGAGGCTACTAGTCTATTTCTCTGCCAAATCTTCCATTCAACTTTGGTGCCTGCCAGTCATTGGATGTGAACACGTGTGACCTTCCATATTTATGTATATTGCCCACAGTATGACCAATAAAGAGCCCACTAACATAAACTACAGAAAGCTTTTGCTTTCTGCACTTATTACGAGCTTATCCATTTAATTTAAACTGACTTCTCTCACAACTCAGATACAAATCCATTCCTTGTTAATGGCACAATAAAGGTATGCTTCGACTACAAGAAGCTGCACTCTTCCACTGTCTCGTAAACTGAAATAATATTTCATCCATTGTTCTTGGAATAATGTAATAGCAAGGAAAAGTGAATATGAGTCCTGATACAAAATAACATCTGCCAACAGAAGTGATATTGTCCTTCTAGAACACATTCACACAAGTCCTCCAGCACAAAATGCAATACAAGTACTTCAACTCTGGAGGAGTCAGAGCTATTTTGTCATAATTAGATGAATCTCCGTGACTCACAGATAACCATTACCAATAAAGCAGAGTAGATTGTTAGATTCTGCAAATTGCTGCAATCCACTGGGAATGTTGTCTGTTGACCATCACCTGTACTTAATATATAGGAAACTATTGATTGGAGCTCTTATTACTTTTCTGTATGCCCACCTAGCCACACAGAAGGAACTGTAAGTTCCTGAGAAAGCAACAGCTTTCCTTTCACAAGCAAGTGGCTTTTTAACATGATATGAAGCTTTTTAATGGTATGAAAGATGCAAGGCATGACATCACAAATGCGGTTCCACATAAAATATGCCAATTTCAAAGTCTGCTTTATAAATCTTTTCCTGAAAACTTAGCACAAGGAGATCAAGAGGCACAAGGTTAAAGTTAATAGTTGCTTTTCAACACAGCACATAATCTATCCATGGACAGTGATAGATTCATTAGATATTCTGGCAATCTCTGATTTCTAAATGCAATGGCACCAGTAAGTCTGGAGTGATTATAGAAACTTTTTAGTGCATGAACAAAAGGAGTTCTCAGTGGCATTCTCCACACAGACAGACAGGCAGAAAGACAGACACACACACACACACACACACACACACACACTTCTCATGTAAGATTCTGCAGCTTCAAGTGTTCTGAAAGTGATAGCAATGATATTATTCCTTCCACTGGCATATCCATTAAGACACTGAACAAGCGATAGAGCTCCTCTCCTTCCCATACTTCTGACTCCAGGATTGTTTCCCCCTGTCCCCAAATGAAGTTGACACAAGATACACAGGTTGGGATCAGGAGTGGTTTTACTGGTGGGACAAAGACAATGCAATAGCCTCCCAGAAGCAGAGTCAGGGCTGCTTACTGGGACAGGGAAACAAGCACATGTTGGACCTGTGTGAGCACACTGGCGTGAGTGCCTAACTGGTTCCACACAACCCCAACCTTGCCACCTCCCTCTGCTGCCAGGAGCCTATTGCCCTAGATCAACCCTTTGAAAACAGCCACTCCTGGTTGGAATAAGGGTTAATTTAATTCATTAAGATTATTACTACAGTGGTACCTCGGGTTACAGGCGCTTCAGGTTACAGATGCTTCAGGTTACAGACTCCGCTAACCCAGAAATAGTATCTTGGGTTAAGAACTTTGCTTCAGGATGAGAGCAGAAATCGCACAGCGGCAGCAGGAGGCCCCATTAGCTAAAGTGGTACCGCAGGTTAAGAACAGTTTCAGATTAAGAACGGACCTCCAGAACGAATTAAGTTCTTAACCTGGGGTACCACTGTATTTATATTATTTATATCTACATTCCTGAGAGTAAACAGCCCCATAGAATTCAGTTGGACTTATTTCTGAATATACGGGTATAGGATTCTGCAGTGAAACTACTTGCTGTGTGTTGCACCCTCTGCTGCCTGAGTTTCTCACATCTTCTTGAGCAAGAGGATGGGGGCCAGCATCTCCAAGAACCGTCCTTCCTCCTGTGGGGGGCACAATCCCCACCTTCCCCTCTGAGTGCATGGAGACTGTTTCACTCTCACATGCCTCCTACTCCCCAGAAGGATCTTGCATGAGTAGTGGGAAGATGGAACATGCTTGCTGTGGGGAGGGAATGGGTGGGGAATTCAGGGGTACTTGCCTCTCACCCTCCCTATTACTAGTCTCCGATTGCCCCCCCCCCCGAATAGAGGCTCCCACAACCTGCTGGGCCCCTCTTTAGGATGACCTTATTCCCGTTCTGCATTCCCTCATGCTGCCTCCTCCTGGCTCTGCCAGCCACTGACATCATCTTTGTAATTCCACCTTCAAGCTGGAAACTTTGACCATGCCTTTAGGTGCTCACCCAGCAAAGCCCGTGCTTTTGAATTCTCCTGACTACACTGTACTTGCTTGCTGTGGCCCAAGTATAACCTGAAAAAACAATTTCTAACACCCAGTTATCCATCAGTGCACACATGCAACAATAATTTAGGGAGCCAATAAAACCTACTTGGTCCATAAGGCAACAAGAGAACCTTGTGAGAAGCATGACTCATTTGTAAAGTGGGCTTGGTGTTTATTGTTTGTTATAGAGGGGTTATTTTTTTGGGGGGGGGGTTGCACATTTATCAGCCTCTCTCTCATGCATGGGACCTCAGAGCCATAAGCAATGGCTTCTTTTTCCCAGTGACTATCGGTTCAGATTCTCTCAATGGGTTACTTCTCTGCAATATGTTACAGGATCACTTCTGATAATTAGTTGTGCCTGTTTTAAGGAAATTGCCTGAAACAACTCAGATTTATTGAAATTCAAACAAGAATGACAAATATTTTATTCAAGCGGTGTCACACACAGTGTGTATATGTATCATATAGAGCTCTTAATTAAAAACCGCCTACATTTGTATAAAATCTAACCATCTACAAAAAGGAAACGGCCTACATTTGTCAATCAAACAAATGAAATGTTTGCATAATCTAGATTTGTATTTTAATGTGTAACCTTTCAAAGAACCACATTCAAGCATAAAGCCCACTCATTTTTAAAAAACAAAACAAAACATATATATTAGGCAGTTAAAGAAACTGGATGTTCTATTTTCCTAGGACCAGCTCTGTACTCCTCTAAGGTGCGTGGCTGGTGAAGAGTAAAGGCTTGTCAAGCTGCAGGAAATGTGGCCATCCTAATTCTTACCACAGGTTCCCCAGCCCTGCACTAGATTCTCAATCAACCTGTGAAGCTGAAGAGGGGGAGATTCAGAGCAAACAGAATAAAGCATTCCTCCACACAGTGCATAGTCTGAAACTGTGTCTGGATGGAAATCGGCAAAATGTCTGGTTAATTCTGGATGCATGGCTACCCATGTTGGTAGTGTAGATCTTGGCTAAATTTCAACAACTTTGGGGAAAACGTCAACAACTTTTCCCAAATAAAGGTCAACAACATTTGTGTCTGGATTTTTGAAATATATGGCATCCCTAGATTTGCTTCCATAAACTTTGTTGAAGGCAACCAATTTAGATGACTTCAAAAGGGTATTCCATAAATTCACAGAGGATGGCTACTAGTCCTGATTATAGCTGTATGCCAGAACTAGACACTGCATGCCACAGAACAGCAGTTTCAGCAGGAAGAGGACAGCATATTGTTTTCATGTCCTGCTCAAAACCATCAAAGCTGATTAAGATCACCGTATCTTGTAGTCCTCCGCCCCTTTTTTTTTCCTTTCCCTTTTTGTGGTTGGCCACTATGGGAAGCAGGAAACTGAACCTAACAGGCATCTAGTTAGGCGTTTTGGTCAATCCAATAAGGCTTCTCTTTATGTCTTTGTGTTTTTATATTGTAAAACTATATGATCCTCAGATTAAGAGCGGTATAGAAATCATAAACAAATAAAGATATAATGTTCTTTTCTCTCACCAGGCGAACTCTCTGTTACAAAGATGTCTGCAAATGAGACATGAAGGCAGACAGCTTCAACTCGGCACGGTGGGAATCCCTTGCAGGCGACCCTTGCAGTGCCCAGACACAGTCAGGTTGTGTATCCACAGCAGTGACCACAGGAGAAATGACTGCTGGGAGGAGAACAGAGGGAAGAAACACTGAGGTGTATCTGCAGCACCACAACCAGATGCCTCCATCTGCCCCAGCTGCAACAAAATATGTCTCTTTTGCATTGGTCTCTGTAGCCACAGCAGGCACTGCAACCATCCAACAGCTGGACCTCACTCCCAAAGACACACTTCCCCATTGTCTCCCAAGATAGAGGGATGCCAGCTCTTTTGCTGGGATTTCTTTTATCTACTCCTCCCCCTCACAGAACTTATATTCTCAAAATAAGTGACTTTGTGCTGTGTTGGCATCGTCGTTTGACCATGTTGCTGGCAGCACAGAGTGATGCAGATTTATTGTGATGTGGCTCTTCATATTTGTCCCTCAATCACGGCATTGTACTAAAAAGCTCATACTACTATGGTTATTTGCTTTCTGACGTGTAAAGCGGGGGGAAGGGGGGTTATAACTAACAGCTTCCTGAAATATTGCATCTTAATCCTACTAATATTTTATTCAACAAACATATTGCATTCAGTATAATGAATAATGCACTTTATAGCACAATCCTAATTATATTTATTAGGCCCTCTTCTTTCACACATGCCCATACATCAAGATGTATTCGGGCTTCTCGGGGAACAGTGATATTGCAAGCGCTACCTGGAAAAATCAAAAAGAGCAGGGAAGACCAGGTCCATACACCTGTAAATCATTTCAAATTCTCCAGTCATAGATATGTTCCTGACTGCCAATTGCATGATGGGGTGGGAGGTGGGGGGGGGAGAGAATTCTTTCTTTCCAAATCAGAGATTTGCTCATTCATATGACAATCTACAGGGTTTGCAATCTACTGCGTGCATGGTTTGTCCTGTTTTCTGAGCTCCCTGGTTCAAGGCTGGCTCAAGTGAGTCAAGGGAGATGCTGGACTAGATGGGTCAACGGCCTGATCCAGCAGGCTCTTCTTATGTTCTTAACTTTCCACCCTGCTGCAACCTGCTGCTCCTTGGTGGCTTGGTTTGTATTACACTGGAATGGTGGCCACAATTGCAAGTGGATTCCTGGGTTTCAAGTGGAAAATGTCAAAAATGTTCCATTTTCAGAATTTTCTAGCAAGGAGTCAAAGTTCAATTTTGTATTTGTGGAAACTTGCCTGTAATGTTAGTAGTAAAGTGTGTGAAACTCAATCATACACAAGAGATTTAAATTCCATCCTATTCCCTGTATTCAGAGTGAGTTGCATATATTGAATTGTGTGCCCCCCCCCAAGCACTGGAAATTGATGTTTCTCCGTAGTTTGATCTTCCTTGAGAATTAATTTCTCCAAAATACAGGATTAGCATTTCAGCTTCCTTGATCGTTCACTCTATTTAACACAGCTTGTTTACTTTCCCCCTTTCCTAACAGCAAAATATGTTGCTTTAAAAAGGGGGAAAGGCTAAGGCTAAGACTATGACATGCCTTTTAAAACACGTTAAGTGAAGAAACTTAATAGACTGCATCAGCAGTGGCTATGAAGTGAAAAATTGTTCACCTGGGAATTAATTTTTAGATGTTGACTGATGCTGGTTGTGGGTTTGGTTTATAGAGAGGAGACACAGGTGTACTCCAGAGAACAGCAGGTCAAGCTTTAAAAAAGATTGGGTTGACTGACATATTTAAGAAGTGCACTCATAGCCAGCTATAAATATGTTTGGTATTTGCTGAGGTCACGGATTTTAGAGTTAGGGTGCCATATTAGCATCTGAAGTTTACTGTAGCTCAGAAGGGACTCTTGTTTTAAAGGGCATATTATCATTTCTCCCAGAAGTAAATGCAATTGTGGATTCCTAAGTAATTTTCATTAACATAACCAGACCTTCAATAACCTTACTTAAAAGAGGGAAACCATCTGTGGCATTTGGAAAGATGCTCATATTTTGCTGTTTAAACAACTTCTGTGTGTCTGTTCCACGTGAAGTCTGTATGGAATTGTGAAAAGGCATTGACTTTGATTCAGAATGAATAAACAGGGAAACTGCTTTAAGAAAAATATAAAACTAATAAATTGAATTTAAAAACAGCAGCAAAGCAAACTTCATATGCAGTAATAAATTATCTGTCTTTAAGGACAGGCATTACTGCATTGTTTGTAAATTATTCCCTCTTCAAAATATTTACAGCAAACTAATCTAAAATCCCAGAGGCTGGGGCTGCGTGGTCTAAGTTTGATCAACAAAACAGTTAAACTAAGGAAGCAGTCTTGGGCACAAGAAGCTGACATGAAGCACATTGGTGTAGATTAAGCTGGTATACAGTTACACCAAATCCAAACCGTATTCATCAGTGAGGTGCTGTTGCTGGTCTACTGAGGACTGGCAGTATGGAATACTTTAAAATAGTATTCCATACTGGGTTGCCAGGTCATGTGACCATGCTGAACAGCCAAAGGCCCCCTTCTCTAGTCTCACCCCCATACCTAGGTTATCTTTATGATGCATGAAATTTTCATACAGATTTCCTGGGCAGGGTGGAGGGGGAGAGAGACATGTGGGGAGAGATTAAATGAATCCTTAACGACTCCCTCTCCACAAAAAAATTAATAACATTCAAACCAAACCTTTCCAGTATATACTGAAAGTAATGAGAATAATACAATAGAGCTGAACTTGTTGACCTTCCTCACCATTTTCTAAATATGTGTTTCCCTAGAGACATACAAGCCATACAAGAAACCCTCAATAAGTTGCAGTCTTATTTATCCAGACGTTTGGGACAATTGTTAGAAAGCCATTAGTTATACTGTAAACAAAGAAAAAAGCTTATTGAAGACTATTACATGCAAAGGCAATTTCAATTAAAGGAATGTGCAACCGATCAATAGCAACTATGCTTTAAACTGTTTCACTCACAAGACCGATTTGTGTTTTCAAGGTCTTTAAGACCTCTTTCCCACATCACAAATAGTTTAACCTCTAGCTGGAAGCAAATCTAATGTTCGGGAGTCAGAATCTCCTTATCCATTGATAAACATAAAGCTTTGGTCTATATTGGCCATTGGCAGCACTTCTTAAAAAGTTGCCAGGACCTAACAATGTAAAAGATTTATTACCACTAAGAGCAAATGGTTCTAGATATTCTGTAATGAGTCTAGCCCATCTTCATTTTGCAGCAGCATATTTTGGGTGTGCAAAGAGAATAGGAAGTTGATTTACAGGTCAGCCTTTTTGTCAGCCTAGGGCAGTATTGGCTACTGTGACTGACAGCAGCTCTCAGGGGAGTCTAAAGGAGATGTTTTTCATATCACTTGTTATGGGAACCTTTAAGTGCAGGTGTCAGGCTTTGAACCTGGGACCTTCAGCATGCAAAGCATGAGCTGCACCATGGAACTAGGGCCCCTAATTCAAGAAATCCTACAATATAGGTAAAGGTAAAGGGACCCCTGACCATTAGGTCCAGTCATGACCAACTCTGGGGTTGTGGCGCTCATCTAGCTTTATTGGCCAAGGGAGCCGGCGTACAGCTTCCGGGTCATGTGGCCAGCATGACTAAGCCGCTTCTGGCGAACCAGAGCAGTGCACGGAAATGCCGTTTACCTTCCCACCAGAGCGGTACCTATTTATTGACTTGCACTTTGATGTGCTTTCGAACTGCTAGGTTGGCAGGAGCAGGGACTGAGCAACTGGAGCTCACCCCGTCCCGGGGATTCGAACCGCCGACCTTCTGATTGGCAAGTTCTAGGCTCTGTGGTTTAACCCACAGCAAGTCAACATTATTGTTGCAAATTGAAAGCTCAGCGTAAAAGAGAGCCACTTGCTAGCTTGTCCATAGTAGAGTCATAAGGTATGTAAAATAATGAAAGTTTACTACCCCCCTTCTCCCCCACGCTCTCTCTCCACCGCTCTTCTCCCTCAGTCTTAAACTTTCTATAACATTACCGTCTCACATCGAATATAACTGATCTGTAGAAAGGATTCTATGAACTGAAAACAGAGACTCTGTATGTACTTTTGTAACCCAATAAAATCTTTAATAAAGACAATTTTTTAAAAAGATATAAACTAGGGATTTCCCAGCTCACAACTCATCTCTTAACAGACTAGTTTGTTCTTTCAGGCTGGGCAGATGGAAGAGATATAAACTGAAAGTAAACTATGTATGTCACTTTTTTTATTAATTTGGAAATATTATTTATGTGCCCACACAAAGTTCTTTTAATTTGCTGACAATACGTGTGGCAGCTGCTAAAATGCTATGGCATTATTGTGCTGTAGTATTTTTAGCAATAATTACAAGATGGGATTTAAAAAACAAAAGCAGAATAATAAAATGGTGTGCAACACAAATGCTGAGTTATGATAGATTCATTTTACCTAATATGCCACTGCCCATTTTGAACCCTGCCCTTCTTTAAAAATGGAAGATTCATGTTAAAGGCATCTACACCTGTAAAATAAAAGAGCCCAGTTTTTAATTAGACTCTGCATGTATTTTGACCAAAAAAAAGGCCAGAAAACCAGATAATGTTGTTTCCAAATACATGGAACCCTATAAACTGTTAGTATTGTTATCTGCAACATCCATTCTATTGGCAGTTTCTACTTGAATCCAGCCCATTTGAAGCTTAATGGCATTTTCTGTGGCAGAGATAGTACATTGCTAGACCAGAGTAAAATATATTAGAAGATTCTAAACTGTAGGCATTAGTGAAAACAGACGTTAAAATCCAGGAGGGGGTATCATTTCCTAAATGAGGATAAGAGCTAATCAATCCATGTCCTTCTAAAATCTCATTACAAAGTCTTTTTAAGTGCTTTATGGATAAGAGGTTCTTATAATGCCCAAGCTGTTTAGCAATTGGAAACATACCTCAGGTGATAGTTTTACTAATGGCTTTAGCTGCACACAGTCCAACTGTGGCCATAAAGTTCCGAAACAGCTAAATAACTGTTTATTCAAGGGTAGAAAAGATGGGAAACATCCACAGAATGTGAACCTTTCATACTTTGCTTATAAGAGGCCCAATGCCCCAGTCACACTCTTGCCTACGAAAGGGCACAGATTTCTAACATTAATTATCGCCAACACAATAGTAAATCCTAATTCAGTTTCTTGAATGTTGCAAAGAGTTGCATTTTTTCCTTCTTTGTCTTTAGAATTTTTAACAGTTATTTTCTCATCAGGCAGATTTGATAGGAGGGGCCGAGGAATACATTCAGAAACACAGGATAAATGTTGCATTCATCAGTACCAAAGGTAGATACTGGAGAGAGAGAGAGAGAATTTTTCAGGAGGGATTCAAGTACATACCAGAAATGTAGATTTCTGCTATGCACTCTTCTAAACATTCTTTAGTCCAATGCACACATATCCATTGTGGTTCCCTCTAGATACCATAGGAATACAATTCCCATTATCCCTTATCATTGGCGATGCCTGCTGAGGCTGATGGGAATTGTAGTCCAACAACATCTGGAGGGCTACTGCTGCCTTACTGCAACAGATCCACTTGTTTTATTTTAGTTAGGAAAGCACTTTGGAAATTAACTGAAAATTGTAGGATGAATGAATGATCAACAGGAAGATGTATAACCATCGTATAAGCAGCTGAGGATGAATGCTCATTGTCTCATGAGCTCCCTGCAAAGAAATCAGAACAAATACTCAATGAAGCTCTTCCAAGCTCACCTTGGGTTAACTAAGAAATTATCTGAGGGGGACACTGGAATGCCACTTTATCAGGAGCTGCAGGGTGCAAGCTAATGCAAGGGCTCAGAAAAATGCCTCCATCCAGACTTTGTAGTCCCCAACAGCATGTGAGCAACCCCAGAAGCTCTTTCAACACAGACTCCTCTCTTCACTTTACATGCTTTCAAAATTGGGAGCAGGCAAAGCAGCAGGGATGTGGAAGGGAAACAAGGAAGTTCTATCCCCCTTCCCTTCTCTATCCCCAATATATGTTGGGTAACAACAACACTGGGGTGCAAAAACCAGGGGAAATAACATTTCTCCTTGTCTTTGGGCTATTCTGCCCCTGCAAGCTGCTAATCAGTGTGTCAGGGTGATGGAGAAGGAAGGGAAAGGAAAACATTGAACATTCTCAGACAAACTTTTTCACCACATTCTCAGGCGTTGTGGCAAAAAAAAAATCAGAAAGGTGAGAGAAGTTGTGGAATAATCTCATTCCTTTGTTGCAGCATTCTCAGGGAGGGGTGGATTAATTTAGCAGAGAGACACATAGGCTTCTCACCCTTTCAAAGCAAAACAAAAAACAAAAAACCCATTTTCTCCATGTGTTAAACAGTTTTTGCTTCCACTTTCGCACAGTGGCAGCTATACTTAACTGTCTGTCCAGGGTCACCTCAGCCCACAATGCATCTGAAGCAAAAAAATGTATCTGAGGAGAAACAGAAGGGCACAGGATAAGCCTGAAACTGCATGCTGGGTGGCAAAGGATCACTGCTATTCTGGGAAAGTAGGAGCAAAAACTGTTTGTTTGTTTTTTTAAAAAAAAAAAAACAGGAGAAAAGCTTGCCAAAGGTAGAGAAGCTTCCCCCCATGTGCTAATGTCCAATGCCACCAGAAACGAAAGTTATTTGAACAATTTCTCCAGGCCACCCACAAGTGTGCAGAAAGTAGTTTTCCACATTCTTGCCTGAGAACGGGGTTGAGGAGGCGGAGAAGCACTTTGTGATCAGCCCAATAAGAAACCTCTGTCCTCCCCACTCACCCACAGTGTCACTCTTGCTGCTTTTGCCACCACTTAAAAGTAGCTGAATGGGAGGGGTGTGTGGTTTGGAGGTTGGAGTTCATAGTAGGGTTTGGGGAGACTATGAAGGCTGGAGGGTTTGGACAGGGAAAAGCCAGAAATTCTTGTCTAGTTCAGATTTTAATAAACTTGGAAAACTCACCTCTCTTTTGTGAAAGACTCTTAGGAACTTTCTTTGCTGGTGGCACCTATGTTACGGAATGCACTCACTGCTGAAATTCAAGATGCCCTCCCTGTCATGGCATTCTGCCAGTTGCTGTAACCATACAAATCATGCTGCACACATAACCCAGCTCTCACCTCTTCATTAAACAAAGCTGGATTTGAAGGTAAATGATTGCATGGGGGCCATAATAAACCAGAACTGAAATTAAGATAAAGGCATAAAATGAAAACGTTGAAGTCATTTCAAAGTGATACTTGTGTTTGGTGGTGCCTGGTACCTGAATGCACTTCTTTAAAAATTGTTATAGTTTCAGTTATTTCAATGAGCAAAGAAGAAAGCTGTGAACTGAATTAACAGGAGGGATGGAGAGGTGACATGTTTTTTCCTGACATGTATAAATTAGTACATCTAATTTTTTAACCAAGAAAAGAATATTGGGGGAAGGTTACATTAAGATAACCGCAGGGTATCTTAAATGCACCAAAAATATTAAAAGAACTATTGTTTGACTGAGGTGCGTTGGCTTTAATAATGGGTCTGGGGCTGTAATTAATTTTTTACCATCTTGAGTAATTCCTATTTTAAAATTTGAATTGCACAGAACAGCCATCAGAAGTAAGCCAACTTTTTTTTAAAAAAATGAAATGCTAAATTAATTGCAATGCACTTAAGTACAAAGAAAAAAAAACTCTGAGAAAGTAAAGAAAAAAATCCTTCAAGATTCATTAAGTTTATTTAGCCTTTAGTCTTCCAGAAACAGGCACTTCTAAACTCGAGATATTGCATTTGCAAACCTGGAAGCATAAAAGAAAAGAAAATCAGGACTTGGTAGGAATCATTATGCTGTCCTAGCCCCAAGTGCTGATTCTCTAGCATGCTGGTTTTAGTACTAACCAGCGTGTGGTTCACTACAATACATCTAGCTTGTTCCTTACCAGAATGCTAGCATGTCAGTTTGTAGGTGGCTCAAGGTTTAAGCCAAGCAAGATGCTCTCCAGGCAAGGCTGCCTTCTAAGCCTGTGAATCTGTTTCAAAGAGTCTTAGAATATAGTAGAAGAGACTGCTGAACCAGGCAAGTTTCTCCATAACACAATGTCCCTAACTGCTCTTATCAGCATTGAAAAACCATAGAAACAAATGGGTGGGCCTTTTCCCACTTCACCTTGATGGATGCCATATCATCCTAGAGCGAAGGACAACAGGCCAAGGAAACGATGGATGTGAGAGTTGTGAGAAAGCATTGGGCTGATGTTGGAAGCTGGAGAAAGATGTGTCTTGCTCTGTGCTAGATTTGGGGCTTCTCTGGAAACTGAATAAAGAAGCAAGGTCTGTTAGAGTGCTAACGCTGTGAGTCCTCACATCCTATGCTCAGGTTATATAGGTGTGTGAATAAAACCATATATCCTAAATGCACCACAATATCCGCTGACCATTTGAAAGAAAGTGAACTCTGTACAGGCACCATTCGAACCTCTTGCCACACAGAGATTGGAGCTGCCTACAACAGAATGTATATTGGAATGGGTTTAAAGAATGTAACAAAGATGGCCAGGGATGAAGTCCACACCCTTCAACATTTCTCTGATGAAAATAGGGATGTCCTATTCCATCATCATCATAAAAACAATATTTTTACTATTTATACCCCACCTATGTGACTGGGTTGCCCCAACCACTCTGGGTGGCTTCCAACATATATAAAAACATAAAATAAATAAATGCACATTTAAAAAGCTTCCCTATACACGGTGGTCTTCAGATGGCTCGGGGGTCAGATAACTCCATACATTACAACATTTCTCTGATGCAAATAGGAACATCCTCCCATACTCGCCAACATTTCTCTGATGAAAACAGAGACATCCTAAGGAAAAGTGGGACATTCTGGGAACAAATCAGAAAAGAAACTGGGACAGCTTCTGTAAATCCAGGGCTGTCCCTGGAAAACAGGGACACCTAGAGGGTCTGGAAATCCTGTGATGAAGAGTTTAAAGAAGTGGGCATGTTTACTCCTTAAAAGACTTAGCAGGGACATCATAGCAGTTTTTAAACACTAGAATGGCTGCCACAATAGAAGATGGCAGAGACTATGTGTGTACAGATCACTGGCTTAACACAGCAGGGTTCCCCCCCCCCCCACTGCATTTCAAATCACATTTAAACACAGTTGTACGCATCATTGTAGATGGATGTGTTTCAAAATCTCCACTGTTTGTATGTTCCAATGAGTACAGAGTGGGTATGTATGTCTTCATATGATTTATGTTCTCAAATTGAATTGAACCTGGTTTTGAGGAGAAGTGAATCAACGTGCAGTATTTCTCAAGAAACTACTGGATAGATGTGGCTTGTGGCTAATGTTGTGTGTATCACAAACCAACAGTGCGAGTCCAATGGATGGTGAGTAAATGGCAATGTGTAGAAAGCCTTGTTCTCAGTTGTTCCAGAGGGCAGAACCTAATCTAACTGGCTTAAGTAACAGAAGGCTAGATTTTGATTGAATATTAGGAGGAATGTCTTGTGGGTACAAAAGCTCTGGATTTCCTGCATCAAGCAAGGGGTTGGAATAGAAAGTCTACTGCATTTGCATACACAGGTAGGCTCTTTATATTCTGTTATAGGTAGGATTAAAGTGTTAAGCAGAGACTCTAAGCATGCCTATATGATGTATATTCAGTTATAATAAATGGCATGCACTTCAGATTACATGGTGTTTGAGCTTGACAAGGGACCTATGAAGGAGTCTCTTTAGGAAGATAAATTTGATATACACCTGAAAGTGATGTATTAGGATTAAGAGATCAATGCAATTGTCCTGCATAATAGAAGTATCTAGAAAAGGTGATCTCATAATTTTCAGTGCTAATGGTCAATGAATATGGAACATACTCATACATTCTAAATATTATCACCATGTTATATTGCTTTTATTATTTTTAAATGATCACAGCTCATCTAAAAACATTGCATATGAACCGTTACCAATATTCTGATTATGTCTTTTTGTTTTTGCCTGCACTAGAGCTGTAAACTTTCTCAAAATTTTAAAGGCATAGACAAATTCAAATTTCTTTTGAATTTTAGGTGAGAAATTAAATTATATATTTTAAAAAACTGAGTTATTTGTCCTTGACCAGTTTTGGGGGAAACTGATTCCTTGGAGTATCTAACAATTACACTGGAGAAAAAATAATGTCTCTGAGTGTATAGTTAAATATTATTTTCTTGTCCAATCCCAGTGTTTTGTGACCTGTTACAATCAGACTCATATTTTGCATTCAAAAACAAAACAAAACTCCATGGCATAAGATCAAGTAACAACCCAATCCTTTACATATATTTACTCACTCTGAAGTAAGTCCACCTAATTTAATAAGATTTACTCCTAGGTTAAGTGTATACTGTATAGGAATGCAACCTAGAGCTTCTCCAAAGCAATTCAGTGAACTTCAAAGTAGAAATTCACAATATTTGAAAGAACTATCACTAGGCTTCAGCACAATCAATCAATAAGGAGCTTCCTTCCTTCTCTCCCTTCAAACAAATGATCAGAACTGTCAAGTGCCAACCATATAATCAGTAGGTAGTCATGCAAAGTTATGTGCATAATTTTTGGGCCTTTAAAAAAAAATGGTGTGAGGGGGGGAGAATGGCTGCAATCCTACAAAGTTATGTGCCAGTAGGGTAGGGCCCCATGAATGCTGCTAGAAATGTCTTTGAAATTTCTATTATAGCTGTTTGCATGGCTGAACAAGCAATCTGGTCTTAAACCAAAAAGTTGCTTGCCTGCAGCCAGGCTAAGAGTTGCTTGAGAAACATCAAAGACACATAGTATATCCTGAATACCCACATAAATTTATTTTATTCCAGCCGATGCATAAAGATAACGCATATGAAACTAGCTATACTGTAAGCCAATAACATGAGTTTACTATTTGTTTATTGCAAAACTATTAAACTTTCATTGTCTAATCTGTGTCTAGGAGGGAAAAAAATGCATTATGGTCAATTCTGAAATTAGATTGCTGTTTCCTATAACTGTCAATTTCAAATAAGGAGCTCAATTTATTTAACTGCCTAGCATTAAGAGTTATGAAGGGCAATAGTAGCAACATATTACTCTAAATTATTTTAATATTCATCAGGACAGTGTTTCATGGGATAATCACTTTTCAACCATTTCTCAATGGCACCATTTTCCTTCAAAGGGCTGTGGGAAAGGAAGATGGAGGGGAAATGTAAAAGTAGATATACTTTCTCCTCTAGATCTTAATGCCCCTATCTTGTTCCCGGTTTCAGTACATGCAGAAGATATTGGCTTTTTAATGGAATATTTCATAGCACATGGTAAGTTTTATAAGATGTACTGTGGTCCTTTATTCTATTTAACATTTTAGTTAATGAAAAGTTAATAAAACGACATGTGTGGTAGTCTATTTATGTAATTTCTACTGGCTCACGGAATCATTCCAGTTAAGGACATTCCCAGTCCTGGGTATCATGGTGCAGTACAATTCCAAGTCTCATATGTTGTTGCCTGCAGACTTATTAAACTTTAAACAAGGTTCATTAAGGTTTCAGGGAAGACTGGTAGCTGTGGGGCCCTGCACTATAAAATGATATTTGGCAGGCCACCAGCTAGAAAGGGAGTGCGAGAATAAAATGTACCACTTCACAGAAACACACACTAACAGCCATTCCCCAGACCAGCATTATGTCTAAAAGACAAACACTAAATGTTGCTCGGAAGTGTGTATCTGTGTTTCCTTGAGAATTCTCATAGCCTGGAAACAATCTGTTCATAGCCTGGAAATCATAGATTTCTCTATGAATTTGCTGTTACTGGAATTAATTGTGTGTGAATTCACACTTACTGCTTTGTGCAACATGTGGAATTTGTCCAAAATGTAAATAAGTGTGTCTGAGATTCCAACTCTGAGGAGCTTCAGGAGTATGGTGAGGAGCACAGGTAAAGGATTCAATGCCTCTTCATACAAGTGAAACCGTTTTTCAAAATACTTTCCTCACTTATTCTCTTTTAACTTTACTGAAGTTAATTGCAGGATGGCAGAATGAACTAGAATATCTGTGACTTTGAGGGCAGGTTTCTTTCAAGGCTTTAGTGCTAAATTCAAAGCACTAAGAACAGCTGACATTAAATTCTCTTCATTACATGCTTCCTTTGAATGTATGGCTTATGAGATAAACTAGAAACTCTGAAAGAAAAGGTTTAAAAGGAGCAGCTGCTTTCAGCTCTGTCTAAATAACCATTATGGCTTAGGCTAGTTTCTCTCCACAGTAGCTAATCTGCCCTTTGAGTTACTGTTCTAAATACCCTAGATGTATATTGTCTAGATGGGGGGGGGGGGAGAGAGAGATAGAGAAACTATTTTATATATATTTAGGCAGTATGTTAACAGTATTTTGTCTTCATTTTAGAAATATATTTGTAGCAAATAGCATACATCGAGTTTTCACCCCCAAAACTTGTCTCCAATTATCCCTGCCAGCTCACGAAACATTACCACTGAGGCAAGAATTCACGCTAAAATATTAGTACTAAATATAAATTAAGTACAAACATGAATCATCCATAACATAAACAGCTTAAAATGCATTAACTAGGGAGAACGAAGTGAAGGCACAGATTAATTTCCAAGGGAGGTTTTGCTCTCTCTTTTTTAATGTTTTTAGACTGGGCTATCTACAAAACACCTTACTTCCCTGTTTCATTGGATTTATTTTATTCTGATTTAGTACATAAATATTCCCAAATGTTTGTGTCATCTATAGGGCTTGTAGGCAGTCTCTTATTTAGGCACTGAAAAGAGCCAGCCCTCTTGAGCCTCAATATGGCCACATCGCATACCTTCAGACCACAATATAGCTTATTTTAGAAATGTCTAGAACAATAAAGTATAGAGAAAGTCTACTCATGTTGGGAATGGTGGAATCCACAGCAGAGGAAACACACTATTTCCTAAACCCTACCAGGTGTGTTCCTCACCAGACAGATATTTAATTTTATTTTCTCCTTGAACAGTCTGAACTTTTTATTTCTTATCCACCCTTTAACCATAATAAAGAAAAAATAATTTATCCAGGCTGACAAAATTTCACAAGTGGATTTTTGTGATTTGGGGTTTGTTTTTTGCTGGGCGTGGGTGGTGTCAGGGGAATGGGAGAATTTTTTATCTCAAAGGTCCGAGGCTTTCCCCATCCATACCACACATACCCCTTTCACCTCCTACCACTATTGATGCATAAACAGCAGGACAGCAAAACTAGTGGAGCTCTTCACTACAACAACTTGTGTGCCTCCAGTAGCAAACCTCCATCTTCTAGATGCTCTGCAGCATCTTACATGCCTTCTGTTGCCCTTCCCAGAAACTTAGGATTTCTACCTAAGAAGATTTTCTCCAGGTTGGACAAGAAGAAAAAAGTACATCATCCATAATCATAAGCTCCTGCTCATGGATATTCCCTACAAAATCTATGTCTATTATGTTTTCATTACTGATCCAGTAAGGAGTAAATTCAACTGTAGAACTCTCAGCTCACTGCTAAACACAACTCCTTCAAGGTACGTTCCACTGATTTCAGTGGAAGTCGTTTCTACGTAACTGCGCTAAGATGATAGAATGGTTGGTAGTATTTTGCTCATTTTGTGCTGAAATTATTAAAACTGTACTGATAACCTCAGTGTGTCAAGAGCCCACCGCATCGAGCAGTTGCTGTTAAGTATGACCATAGAATCATAGAGCTGGGACCATGAGGGTCAGCTAGTCCAACTCCCTGCACTGCAGGAATCTTTTGCCCAACATAGGGCTCGAGCCCACAACCCTGAGATTAAATGTCTCATGTTCTGTGACTGAGCTATCCCATATATGATTCTTCATCAGGTTCAACTTATTTTCTCCACTTCACTGAGAAGAGGCAATTGTCTTATGTGCAGCATTTTCCCCCTTCCATCTTGTTCCTTCAACACATTGTGTATGTAGAGTAGATATACCATATTGGTTCCTGTAGGTTTGTTCCAGCTGTGTGGACTAGTCAGAGACCAGTGAATGAAAAAGCAACCATGCTGCTTGTGAAGCATGGCAAAAGCTGGGTGGTATTGCTGATTTGCAGCACTATTTCTCCTTAATGCAACACTGAGCAGGCAAAACAGTGTAGTGTGTGAGCTTTTAGGCCATTTAAAAGACAAGGAAGACAGAGAAGAATCTATCCCTGTTTGTCAAGGACAGGATGTAATGTTCCTTTTTGATACCGTGAATCTGTTCCATGCTTGTGCCGTCGTAGCGATATACATTCAGGCAAGAAAAAGGGAATGTTAACAGTGCAGTAATTTATTATGGCATGTATTATGGCATACACAAACCAAAACTAATCATTTCACAGTGAAAAGTGGTCTGTCCCACTTTTCCTGCTATATACTGTACATATACAAAGCAAGTCAGACTCGTTTGGAAGGCCAAAATATGCCAGCATGACACTGCAATACCCAAAGCATCTGCTCAGCAATCTCTACTTTACCATGCATGCTTGACTTTGTACTTTGTTGTTATATGCGCCGCACAAGCCAGATCACTGAACTGCCTCCCTCGTTCACCTCTAACTAGGATCCAGCAGGCAGGAAGATCGAGTGCCTCTTCTGATATGAAGATCTGGCAGTCGGCACATCAAGCCGTGCCTCAAATCAAACAACGGCTGTCAAGAACAGCGGGCAGGGCGCACAACAGCCGCCCAGCGTACTGAGCTTTCATGCTCACTTTGATCATCTGAAATGAATAGTTGTGGTCTGGTAGCAGGAGGGGCGGTGGGTGCAATTTAAACAGCTCTGTTTGAATGCCTTTGTATTCCCAGCTTCCTTTCTGTCATAGGCAGGCAAGGGAAGGAGAGATGAGCCAGTGGGCAGAGAAACGGTTAACAGTCTCAGTGCATCATGTGGCAGCTGGTTTAAATCTGACGTATTGTGTTCATGCCAGTCTCGGTCCTAGGTAATTTATAATAGCCTAAAGTTCCAGTATAAAAAGCACATAGCTGCAGGGAGACTTGTCAGCTTCCCTTACGCAGGCTGTCATTTCCTTGGAAACATAATAATTAAGATGTCTTGTATAACTGCTTCTGCCAGAAATATTTTTAGATTTCAAGCCATTTCAAGAAACTCTAAATTCAAGGAGAAAATTATTAAATGCTGCATGACAAACTTAAGAAAGGGATTCTTTACTAGTTGATTCTGCCAGAAGGAAGAGATACTCTTGACTCTTGACAATAACAGTAAACATGGCTTGCCTTGGCATGGGGGGAAGGAAGGGAGATAAGGAGGGAAAGACATATTAATCTGATAAAGGAAGAAAAGGGACAATTGAAAAAGAGGTGAACTGTATTAATATCAAACTGCTTTATTTTATGTCATTTTTATGTGCTGTCATTCCAGTAGCACTGGCATCATGACAGGCATGCCCTTGTTTTTACATTGGACTAACTGCAGAATTTATCAGAGGTGAAAGATAGTGTATGAAGTGGCATTCTTTCCTCAGTGTTCCCAGACCTGCCTAATTCCTTTTTGGTTCAGAACTTTGGACACTGGCACCATCAACAGTGGCCAAAAATAGGTGATTTGCTGCCATAGTAGCTAATGGTCAAAGATGCCTTTGGAAGCAGTAGTGTCTGCATAATATACACTGCATTGTTGAAATATGAATAAAAAAAGTCCCTTTGCTAAAATATCTGGTGTTATAACCATCCATTATTGAAGAGGCTAGACTCGCACAATTATTCTTCAGTGCCTTTGTAGTTCTGTAGCTGCCGTAATCCTGGAAAATGGTGTTTACAAATATTTCATGTTACATAGGTTTGAGAGTTCCTTCATTGCTGTGCCCTTATGACTGTATACCTTTTACCGTCTTATGCTGCAAATATTAATGTTGTATCACCTAATAAGAATATGCAAGTTTTGTACAGCACACTTCTGATAGAAAACCCACAGTTTACAAAATAAAGTACTGTTACAGAACCTTTATCCATTGTTTGTTTATGCAATATTTTTGCATCAACACAACTTTCAAACCTGGAAAGCTACTTTACATATAATATAACTTTGCAAAAGAAAGTTCACATGAACAAGAATAGCATCTCGGAGGTCTCTCAGAATACATTTAACAGCTGTGCTCAAATAAGAATGTCTTTAATTAGAACAGCATTATGATCACACAGATTTTATAGACTCATTGCCAAAGCCTTCAGCATTGAAATGATACCTAACAAGAATCTCTTGGTGTACAGTAAAGGATTTACTAGAATCAGCACACTTTAAAAAAAAAAAATTGGTTGACTGCATTAATTTTTCTGCATATCAGTATCACAGGCATATGGGATAGTAAAATATATACTGTTTTACTTTTTGTATCCTGTTACTGATAAAAGCGTGTCCTCCCTAAAAGAGGGCATGTGTTGCAGTGAGACCTGAAGACTGACCTCCTTGTTGTGGGTGGGTATATTGGACAGCCACAACACCCAATTGGTAGGTCCCTCATTGCTGGGTTTAATATGGCCAATGGGGAGCTGTCTAAATGGACCGAGTGACCTATATATACCTATGCACGTGACCCAGAGCTTCCTCTTTTTGGCTCGTGCATCGGAACACTCACCCACCTCTTCCTATATTTAGGGCATTTTGTGATTGACCTTGCTATGCTGTTGTGTGTCGTCTGTCGTTGGGACAGAGGCACGGCAGGAATTTTCCCCACTTGGCTGATTGGCTGTTGCCATTTGGGTTTTGCCTGCCGCATAGCAAATTGTCACAACTTGTAAGGTTGCGGATAGGCACTGGTTCAGGTGATAGGGATGGGAGAACGGTCTCGCCATCCCT
The DNA here is from genome assembly GCF_964106645.2 of Podarcis pityusensis. Classification (NCBI taxonomy): domain Eukaryota; kingdom Metazoa; phylum Chordata; class Lepidosauria; order Squamata; family Lacertidae; genus Podarcis; species Podarcis pityusensis. The sequence continues at coordinate 40,066,217 of NC_138027.1, forward strand.
ATGTGAAGGGTATTCCTTTAAAGGAATCCAGGGACTCAACTTGGTTTGGTCAACCCCCGAGAGGGGGTTGTGCCCATGCCTGAGTCCAGGGGAGCATCTGGGGAGTGGACATAGTCTGTTCCCGGGCTTTCCACCTACCTCAGGTGTTCACCCTTGGCTGACCTATGATAGAGCTATGGGTCAGCGCTGCCTGCAAGGGTGCAGGGAGCTAGTCAAACCAGAGCCTATGCAGCCACTCACTTTCTGTAATCAATAAAGTTGTGGCCTAAATTCTGCCAAAAACCAAAACTAAAATTTGAGTCAAATGTGTGTTTATTTAGGGGGGAGGTCTCTGGGTCTGAACACGCAAATGAGTGGCATCTGTAAGTCAAACAAATATGTGCCCTTTTTTGTCTATATTTTCCCCCCAGTGTCCTATTTAAAGTCCATAGGAATTTGTAATTTTATTTAATCGTATTTTTATTATTGCATTATAATGTTTTGTGTTTATGCTGCAAGCCACTCAGCTGCAGCAGCAAGAAAGTAGGTTATTCATATATTGTTTGTTTGTTTCTACTAAGCCTAGGTGAGTCTTTCAAATATTATAGCATTCTTAAATAGTGCTGACACATAGAAGAATCAACTGAATTTGCATTGTGGGTCATAATACTGAATGGGCCAAAGTGTCATTCTTAGAGATGCTTGAGGAATTCAATTTTGTGAACTCCAAAATGATCTGCACCTCCAGGAATAACATGTGTATTAGGTAGGATATAGTTATCTACTTACTTTCACAATGTTCACATATAAAATAAAACAGTTATTGGTGTGTGTGTGTGTGTGTGAGAGAGAGAGAGAGAGAGAGAGAGAGAGAGAGAGAGAGAGACTCATGTTTTGAGACAGAATATATGTATTTTGAGATAAAATGTGCATTACAACTCTATGACACTTTAAAAATATCCCACTATTCTGAATTATGCTTATTGAGTACTGTGTGAGCACAGGGGTTAATCAATTAAATTGTATTATGTTTTAAATGGTCTGTTCATCTACTTGTGCTATTTTAACCCGATCATTCTTAGCTGTTGTGAGTTGCCTTTGGCAAGAATGGCAGGATATACAACTTTCAAATAAATAATTATTCCTGAGTAACTTGAGGAAAGGACCACAGCTTTGATCATTTCAGTTCTTTCTCTGTAAAGTCAAAAGAAAGGATAATTGTACTTATACCTCTAAAAAGGAAAGAGAGAATGAAGAACAAGAATGAAGGAGCTGAACTATGGGCAACAAATTTTTCACATGTCTGATCTGAAGCATTCATATCTAGTTAAAGCCAGCGCCCCTAAACTCATTATAATTGCCACCAAGGTGGAAGACAGAAAGTAGCTTCCCTTGCTGCTCTCTTCTGCATGCGACCCACCCTACCTCCAAATACTGGATTAGAGTGTTATAACCATAGGATCAGTGAGGATGTCAGGCACCAAGGGCCGATCCCTATTTGAGTTTCCTTCAAACCGCAAGAAGTGATTTAGGATAATCCTGTCTTCACAAGCTCCCCTGTGTGTCTCCTTCCCACAAACCAGCACTAAACCTATCAATGGTGGCGCCAAATTTATATGGCAAAAGACCATGGCCAACTGAAACCAGTTCTTGAACCCATTGATGTAGCAGTGCAGAAGAGCTGACCCCTTCCTGGAGACCCCTTCCTGAAGCTGATTTTAAAACCCTTAAGCAAATGGCTAGTCTCTACTACCAAAATGTAGGAGACTGAGCTCTTAGCACAACTTTGAACTGGCTGACAGGGTGAATGGCTTGCTTAAAGAGGTGCAGCTACTCTTACACTGCTGCACAAATGACCAACGTGCCCAAGAAACAGAAGCCAGCCTAATATCAATTTATTGCCTCATCTCATTAAGGATGATAGAAAAATTATTTCCCTGGTTCATGTGGTGGGCTGGAAAATGTTCAGATTAGCAAATTTTAGGCATAAATGGAAGAGCATACCTGTCTTCCTGTTTATAGCACGGACCACTAATTTCACTGTAAAAGTTCCTTCTATTGAGCATTTCCCCCAATTTCCTTTCACAAAGCTTACACAGAGGTTAGCTTATATGTGGTCTTTACTAAGTATTCATTCTAATTTTTCTGTAGGGTAGTTATATAACAATGAGCATTCATTCTCCATTTATCCTGATTTGCTTGCAGAGCATTTATATGCCTTCCCATTAAGCATTCGTTTATACTGCACTTTTCAGTGTGTTTCCCCATCACTTTGTATACCACAAGAAGTCTGATTCTTTTTTTGAAGTGTATTTGTTTTCCTATGAGGACAAAGGCCTTTAAACTTCAGAATCCTAAATTTGCAGCATGTGTTTACATTCTTCCCAGAAATTAGTGACAGTCTGGAGTCAACAGAACTACTACTCTGAAACAGAATCCATGTAAAGCAGGATAACTTGAAGAGAAAAAGGAGAATATGAATTTGATGTGTTAGGAAAAAAACATTCTTGATTTGCTTTTAGCAGCTTTTCGTCAGTTTCACACTGTTCCCTATGTCGTTTGGAGCCATTTTCCCTACCTGCAGGACTCTCTCAGTGATAGTCTTCATTACTTAAAGGTAACAAAGGAGTAATGATTTGTCTGTCTCCTGCAGATGGATTTTGTCAGCATGTGTGCTTTTTCACAGCTAAAAATGGAATTACTGAAAAGACAGGTGCTAAATACACATGTTGTTTTTACATAATAGATCATTGCCTCACCTCGCCTGCCTGCCACCTCCACTCCCCGCCCTGCTTCAATGTTTAGGAAAGTTTGGGAAGAAAAAAATGGTAATTATTGCTAAGTCCAAGAAAAGAGCTGGAATTAGCCTAGCTGCTCAGAACTAATTGAAGTTCAAGTTGGTAATTACTGACTCTGTCAAATAGATTTATTCTGATTATTGTGCTGTATTAGGACTATCATTCTAAAAAAATGTTAACAATATTTAAATTAACCTGTCTCTAGTAATTCACATAAGTTACACAATTACACAGATTGTAATTAGAAAAGCTTAGGCACCAAGTCTAAATAGTGCTAGCATTGTGAAAATATACACCTTGTCCAATATATGATTTTAATTGTATAGCTAATGAATAATGGGTACTTTTATTTCTTTTCTTAACAAAGCTCACTAATTCCTTCATCATTTTCAGAGTTCTGACATTATAAACAAGCAACGTTTAGCGTCCAGTCCCATGAGCCATTGCAATTGAAATAACGTATGTAAACATGTATACTCATTCAACTAATTCATCCAGAACTAATGGCAAAATTGCAGCTGTCACCCTGTTCCAAAGCCCCTTGAACATGCCCTGGTAGCTCCAACAAATTATACTTACTCATACACATTGGATGGATGGATCCAATCAAAATGTATATCCTGAAGGCACTAGTCCTATTTGGGCATTCAGTCTTCTCACAAGTAAAAAATACAAGAGAAACAGTGGGTGGGTGCTGCCAAGCCCTGCCCCATCCAACACATTATGTGTACGTACTTTTAATGCACCTTCCACATACCTGAGGGTGAAGATTTGAAGTGGGTTCTTGATTTAACCCCCTGCTTGTGCAGGGTTCTAAATCTTCATCTTCGAGCTTGTGGAGGCCCTAAATTGTGGACAGATAACACACTGGAGGGGAGGAAGACTTGGAAGCACTTCCCCACGTCTTGTGAACTTGCCTACATAGAAAGGAGACTGAACACCTGAAGAGTACTACAGGGAGAGATGTCTGATCATTTGCAATAAATGAGTATGTTCCTCTTAGTGGGGAAACTTTCTAAGCGCATTGGATATTCTGTAACCAGAAGGAATTCCTGGACTGCGGCATCACTGCATCATTTGAATGCAAGGAATGTTCTACAACCGCAACAACGGTAGCGTCACTCAGCCACTGACATTCTTTCATTCCCGCAGGAACCTAAAGTTTTTAATAAAAGCCAATTGCTGCTGTACTCTTCTGAAGCCAGAGATCATGCCCACCAGACCTGCATGATCTGCCCTTATTTAGAGGGAAAACATTGGCAACATTTTTATTTATCCATGTTATGAATAAAAGCATATAATATCCATATGACCATCCAGAATCTGGCAATCATCATATCATAAGCACATGAGAAGAGTTTGCAGGATTAGACCAATGGTTCATCTAGTCCAGCATCCTGTTTTCACAGTGGGCAGCCGGATGCCTGCGGGAAACTCATGAGCAGGACCTGAGTGCCAGAGCACCCTCCCCTTTCCAGCTACTGGCATTCAAAAGAATCCTGCCTCTGACCATGGACCGTCATCAAATATAATAATCTACTGCACACACCCAAAGCAGCATTCGCTATCAGAAATATAAAATCAGCTCAACAATGGAAAAGCCTATAGGCCAAATGCATTACTGGTGTAGTGCCAGTGGAATAAAATTTCCACAAGACTCAATGGATATAAATGAATTATGAATAATTTAGCCTCCCTTTCTTATCTCTGGGAGACTTTAAGTTGCATATAGAATCTCGGAACTCCCTTCAGTCATTCTATCTAATGGAAGGGATAATTGGAAGTATATCCCTCCTTGGCTGGCACCTTTATGTTGTATTTAGATGGAACAGATGGAACTGTAGCCCTATGTGGACTCAGTGAAATATTCCGACACATGGAGGACAATTAAGTAAGTATTTATGGTTAACATGTGTTTTACTCAATTGTAATAAAGCAGATATGAAGAGAAAATAAGAATATCAGTGGCTGTGGCTAGCTAAAATATTGAAAGCTGGCATTATTTTGCATGGTATGGTAGAGCTTATGCATATAAATTCTTCCAGAGTGGTTTGGGGCAACCCAGTCAGATGGACGGGGTACAAATAATAAAATTATATTATTAAATTATTATATACCAAAAATCCCTAAAGCAATGAACAAAACACCCCAAAACCTTCTGAAAGGTTGGAAGAAATGGAGGACTCATCCAAACTTTTGTTTGTGTCGCATTTCTAGGCACAGGTTCATTCTTTAAAGACCTATGTATGAGCACTTTCTTTCCCCCAGTGCTTTCCCTGTGAAAAAACTCATTTTTACTGCTGAATCGGAGCGAACGGCAATCTGTGGAAAACCAGAATTGCCATTTTTGTTCTGATTCAGTGTTAAAGCGTGGGTTTTCCTGGGGAACGTGGTGGTGCAAAAACAAAAAAAACAATAAAATGCTTGGAAATGGAGTTTTAAAGCACAGCCCTGTGCCTAAAAAGCATGGGGCAAAAGGTAAATGTTGAAATATGCTTTGCATTTGAATAATTCTGTTCTCAAGCATCCAGAAAGGAAGAACCCTTTTGCCTATGTTCTCCCAGCCATGTGGGGCTAATTTTAACAATGATGTTTAAATAAACTGATCATATTGGCATGACCCTACCGATCAGCTCTTTCCCACAGAATCATCACTAGGCTATACGTCCAGCTCCATGGGAAAGAATTAAACTTTCTCCATATAGTGCAGGAACTATCCAAAATAAGCACTGTGGCTGACAGTTAGATCAGCTAATGAATATGAGAAAAAAGATGTTCATTTCAATGGGACATGCTCCCAGATAAGCTGGGACAGGGAGCTGTGGCCCTTGAGGGGCCACTGGTCTCTCATCATCCCTAGACAGCTAGTCCAGTCAGGAAAATGTAAGAAATCTAACAGTAATAGTAATAATGCACTATATTGTAATTATAGTATAGCTTCCTTTAAATCAGTGCAATGCATATGAACACAATTCCACTGTAATATTTAAAAGCACATACTAGAGCAAAGCTCAATGGAAAGCCTTAGGTCATACCTACCAGAGTTCCAGTGCAATCTGTTTAGCTAGTGATATATGTGAGAAATGGGAATCAATCTCTTGTGCACAAGGATCAATAGATTTCATAAGAAGGCTTGTGTTTTCAATTTAGGCCCTTTCCCCAATATCATCAAGAGGAATTGGTTGGTGGGCACTGTGCTGCTGGAGCATTTCAATCCAGTCCTTGAGCTTCTGAAACCAGAGTGGACCAGTTCATTTGTATTTAATCTCACACCTTGCTGAAATCATTGTTATTCAGCTGAAATAAATATTGGCAGAAGATGGCCCCAGAAGGTTGACACTCCAATCTAGACACCTTAATTGGAAGAAAGTCCTTGTTTGTGGTTCGAGGACCCGACCCCCGCGATGTGAAATAAATACACAAGGACATGTGATATAAGGTTAATGGGCAAGAAAAGGCCACAACTTTATTGATTACAGCAGTGAAAAGGTATTGGCTTAGGCATTGGATGTCTAAAACAAGGGGGTTTATTCACCAGTAGGTGGAGCCTGTTGATGCTAATCCAACTATAGGCTCTCCCCTGATGTCACCGGGGGTCGTGCCATGGCCTCCCGCCAAGCAGGCATCGGACAGAGTACACGACCGCCAGATTCCTTTAACGGAATACCCCCAAATTTAAGGCATAGGCGATGGCCACACCCAGCCCTTCGCACCACAACACATTATTCCAATGCCTAACCTACCCACCAATACCACAAAAAGTTGTGACGATTGCTACGAGGTAGGCGAAAAAACCAAAAAGCCTAATGCCAAATGGAAAAATTCCTACCAGGCCCCCTAGACAACCAGGGCGACCAACCTAAGGTCCATAGCAAGGCCAAAGAACAAAGACCCTGAGCTAAAAGGGAGTGGAGGGTGGGTGACTCACGACGAGAGGACGGAGAAGAATGAGGCCGAGGAGAGGCTGGCACCGCCGCAAAAGGCTGCTGAACACGCCCCCTCGAAGGCACCTGGTTGGATGCCTGCCAAGGGGGCGTGGGCGCCAGCCAGGTGAGAGGAGGAGGCAGGGGGCTAATGCCCCCTGCTAGGGGCGATGCTCGGGCTCCCACCCACAACCACTCCCCTCTCTTCCAGGGAGGAGAGTCTATGTCAGACAGAAGTTACTTTCAACAAAGACCACAATAATACTGTAGCGGAACCAGTGTAGCACAGTGACTGCCATTTGACTTGGAAGCAACAAATCAGTGTTTAAATCCGTGTTTCGTCATGGGGCTCATTGGCCCTGCCTCTCGGTAGTTGTGGCTGTGGGCCAGAAACATATCATTTCATGAGCACCTTAGAGGAATGATGGAATAACAATGCAACATATAATCAATAAGGAACATGGTCCAAACCAGTTTAAGCACTTCTAAGGTGGAATCTACACACATATAAAAACCATTCTGAAAATGCTTTTTTTAAAGCGTTTTTTAAAATACACTGAATTTTCCATAAGGCTCACCATTGTCATCTAGGGTCACATTGTATATTGTACTTAAACACACTTAAAACATTTTATTTGCAGCTGTACTGTATAGCTGAGTCCTAAGTCCCATTGCTTCAGCGGGAAAGATAAACAAGGGTTTAAATCTCCCACACTAAAATATCAAAGGGACTTGAATGCACTACTGTTTGATTCATTATGCCTAATAATAGAGAAATAGAGAGCCAGAACAATCATAACCAGGGACTGGAAGGTGCAGAGGAGCACATGCACCACCACATTCAGGGCAGTGTTCCATTATTGGCATCCTGTTTCTGGAACTCTCTCCGAAGTGACATCTGCATTTCTGTCACAAAGGGTATATTTAGGATCAAGTTAAAAGTGCTTTTATTTGTCCAAGTCTTTGGGGTTTATCTGATTTGGAATCCTGGAGTCGCTGTGGTTGTTTGATTATTGCTGCTGAACATTGTAAGTTATCTTAATTTCATATGGTTTCAGTTTTGTATTTAGTGTATTACAGTACATCATATTCTGTTAGCCAACTTGTGGTGTTGTCTGGAAAAAGGGCAGGATACAAAAAGGGATGTGATAGATAAATAAACAAATAAATAAATATTAATTGGGGAGGGGGTGATCAAGTCTGAAATATCAATTCATAAAACAAGCTTCAAATCAAATTCTAGTACATGTCAAAAAGAATTTACTGCAGAAAATCTGCAAGTTTCTTGTCTCATGGTCTTCTGGCGACTAGAGTGTGCATTTCTACCTGCGCTATTAAAATTGCAATGAATAGAGGCATTCAAGGAAAAATAAGCTGCAAGACTAACAAACTCCCAGCATGTCATTAAAGGATGAAGGATGAATTTATGTTAAGCCATTGCAACAAAGAGCTTCTAATTATTTAAGGGAAAAGTCAATTGAGTCAGATGACTAGAGCTTTCATTGTAGTCATGATGAGCAGAACAGACTTGAATTACAGTTTAGGGGATAATATCTTGAAGTCAGAATGCCTCCTGATTTTGATTAGTCTGCTGAGAACTGTCTTATTATTATTATTTCTTTATATTAATAATTAGAAGATGCTTGCATATGCCTTTTTTAAAATATCAGAAGCAAGCTATTCAATGTTCCTCGAAAATTAATAAAAAATGCCATTTGTATAGTGCAGGAGTCAGGAACCTTCAGCCCATAGACATAATTTGGCCCAGCAGGATTCCCATTTGGCTCACTGAGTCTTTTTGCTCAAGCCATGCCAATCACCTGACATCATAGACGGGCCAAAAGGGGTGATCTGTGGTGCTTCAGAAGCATCACTCACACATAGTGCTTTATATTGAAAACACATCACATACATTCACTTGTAATCTTTGCAACAACTGTATATGATCATTTGGTTTTATTCTTTGCTGTAAACCCATGGTTATAGGTCAGCATATAAATATGTTAATGATAATAATAATGCTGACCGATAACCATGGGTTTACCGCAATAATAATAATGATAATGATAATAATAATAATAATGGGACGCGGGTGGCGCTGTGGGTTAAAGCCTCAGCACCTAGGACTTGCCGATCGAAAGGTCAGCAGTTCGAATCCCCGCGGTGGGGTGCGCTCCCGTCGTTCGGTCCCAGCGCCTGCCAACCTAGCAGTTCGAAAGCACCCTCGGGTGCAAGTAGATAAATAGGGACCGCTTACCAGCGGGAAGGTAAATGGCGTTCTGTGTGCTGCGCTGGCTCACCAGATGCAGCTTGTCGCGCTGGCCATGTGACCCAGAAGTGTCTGCGGACAGCGCTGGCTACCGGCCTTTAGAGTGAGATGAGCGCACAACCCTAGAGTCTGGCAAGACTGGCCCGTACGGGCAGGGGTACCTTTACCTTTTTAATAATAATAATAATAATAATAATAATAATAATAATGGTGGTACACATACATACCCCCCAAAAAATCTGGATGGGTTTCCCCAGCCACTCTGGGTGGCTTACAGCATATATTAAACATAGTAAAACATCAAACATTAAAAACTTCCCAATACAGTGGTACCTCGGGTTAAGAACTTAATTCGTTCCGGAGGTCCGTTCTTAATCTGAAACTGTTCTTAACCTGAAGAACAACTTTAGCTAATGGGGCCTCCCGCTGCTGCTGCGCCGCCACCGCGTGATTCCTGGTCTCATCCTGAAACAAAGTTCTTAACCTGAGGTACTATTTCTGGGTTAGAGTAGTCTGTAATCTGAAGCGGATGTAACCTGAAGCGGATGTAACCCGAGGTACCACTGTACAGTGCTGCCTTCCACTGTCTTCTAAAACTTATGTGATTCTTTATCGCCTTACATCTAAAGGGAGAGTGTTCCACATTACATAGTGTTTTTCAGAGTGACATGCCCAATACTATTTTGGTGGCAATTCTATTTATGGCAGAGGATATGATGGAGAGATTCCTGATATATAGCTCTGATTCTTAGGCGACAATCCAAACCCCTGTCCTGCAGCATTAGGTTTTAATGGACCAGGGTGGCCACCTTTGCATCCACAATTCTGCCACTCACACCAACCTAGGGAGAAGGGGCGGAGCTGAGACAGAAAACAATACAACTTCAATATACCACTTCCCAGCCTGATGCACCCAGATCAGACCCAGATCAATGCAGTTCACATGACAACAACAGGGCCAGTTCAGCTTCCAGTGGCTCCTATACCAGCCCAGCTCTGCTCCCTCTCCACCCACAAATTGCCCCGTTTTGGTTGGTTCTGCTGCCATCGGTGAGGATACAACCATCAGTAGCTTTCAGATGCTAACCACTTATGCACCACCTTGGGGAAAATCTGTGGTGGACCAGGCTAGAGTCAACAGTAGGCAGAGTTGGAGCCAAAAGTGGTTGGCACCAAAAGTGGTGGAGGTCAAACTAATGGGATCTACCCTCTCATCTCTCTCTCTCCCTCCCTCCTCCCCATCCCTCTGTCTTTCTGCCACCTCCTTTCCCCTCCTTTGCACTCACATGAAATTAGGCCAAGCACCACATGGTACTGGATCGAGGGCAGTTTGCCCTAGAATAAATAGTCCCCATATTTTACAAATAACTATTAAAATAGTATGTGCATAATATAATATTAATAGAGAGTGATGCACCACAATTTGGAGACAATTGAGCATGATTAAGCAAGTGCCATTAAAATCAATAGAGCCCAAGCAGATGGTAAAGCACTCAAGATGTATTGATTTTAATGGGATTTCAGAAAGCTTTTGCTACAAGATTGCATGCCATAGTAAAATATCCCATTATAGCTATGTCCCTTTAAATTACTCTAGTTTTACGGCAGCCTGAATTACCATCTCATATATTCTTACTGGGCTGGCTGTCCTTCATATTCTGTATTTGTGGTCCTCAATCATTCTTTGGAAGGGGAGCTCCTAGGAACAGGCAAGGAGGATTGAAAGTCTTGGAGTTGGATACATTTTTTATTACTTTGAATTTTCAGTAGTCAGAAAAGAAAACCCTTCATCAATCACCCTGATAGAAGCCCACAGGGCAAACAATCATTCTATTCAGAACAGGATCCGATGAGTTCAGATCCTTATTTATGTTCTCTCAGTGCCCAGACATTACACTTCCTTGGCTGTTATCTGAACATTACTATTTATTATTAGTCCGCAACAGAGATTCTATTGTAATGAACTGTAAGATACACTGACCTAATTCATGTTTGCCAGTCATATCAGATTTATTGCAACTGGTCTTGAGAGGAGTAGTGTAATTTACCAAAATCTCACTCTGTGGGAGGTCAACAACGTCTCTGTGTGTGCGCTTGTGTGGGAGGGGGATCAGGTCTAACAAAGATGGAATATTTTAAAATCAAAGAGTCAACTAGCGCAAAATCCAATTTAACAAACAGGTTTCTGGTTGCATTGTGTTTTTCCCTAATGGAGCATTCAGAATAGTGGTTCCTCCTACCATCCACAGTCTGAAAGGATATAGCCCAGATGTTATGAAACTGTAGTCTGTTGATCACTGATGGTCCACAAAGCCCATGAAGATGATCTGTGTAACAGCTGTGTAACCTTCCAGAATATCTGTACTTAGCCCTGCACTTTATTTTTAGTTTTTTATAACAACAGAGATGGAAGCCATTGTGACCAGAACCAGAATGAATGAACAGGCTGGTAAAACCCTGGTTTGGGGTCTCTGCTTTTCATAATATGGAGCTGATGCATTCTACTAATTTTCCCCCTGGGTATTCTAGAGGGCCTTCTTAGCAGCCTGGCCTAGGACTGTGATTTTCATAATAGAGTGCTGGGTTTGACAGTGATGCCAGCATGGAATTTTAAAAATTATTATTAAATGGTCCATAAAGGCCCCCGGCACTTTTCATGCAGTCCATGACAGCAAACCACTGATACAGTCAGTTCACAGAACTTTTCTACCTCATTAACACCTTATTCTACTACATGTGTAAACTTGACTGGCAGCTCACTGCAGAAGGCTCCCTAATGAATATATATAAACATATTGCATACGTCTAAGAATTTCAGTAATTTGGAACCCGCCTAAAAAGCCATCCCCTTGCCACAAATGTTTTTAACATAAAAAGAATTCACAGTTTGAAATGGTTTTAAATTTGTAAAATGATAAAGCTTACTGCGACATAAGCAGAGTTACACAGTGAGCACTATCAAGAGCATAACAGATTTGTCAATTGTGCACAGTCACAATTAAAAAGCCCAAAACATTATATGCCTTCAATTATATGCCTCTGGAAACAGTACTGCTCTGGTGGTCCTTTGGATACATACTCTGCTATTCAGTGTGTGTAAGCATGGATTAGAGCAGCACCAATAACTGTTATTCAGACCCTAGTACCTGTCATGCTATCTTCTGATAATGAAACAAGGTGTGTGGGAGGATTATACTGACCAGATTCCTAAGAGTGTGCAAGAATTTCAGTTTAGCTTTTTTCATTGTCCTATCTGTTTTGTGGTTAAAACCTTTAGTTTGTTGTGAGTTGAATGAATGAATGAGAACTTGTTGATTTGTACACCCATATTCATTTCCAGGCATAGGCAAACTTGGTCCTCCAGATGTTTTTTGGGACTACAATTCCCATCATCACTGACCACTGGTCCTGTTAACTAGGGATGATGGGAGTTGTAGTCCCAAAACATCTGGAGGGCCAAGTTTGCCTATGACTGTTCATTTCTTTTTCTTTCTTTCTTTTAAATAATTTGTATTGATTTTCTTTTTCTCATAACAAATACCCAACATTCATTTTCCAGTTCCCCCCCTCTCTATTGACTTCCCTCAGCTTCCATTTCTGGTTTATTACGTCAAATGTTATGTTCTGCTGTTTATATATAGTACTATGTTGTCACATTGTTAAATTTCTTGTTCTCTGTAAATAAAGTTGTAAATGTTTATTTAAATCCTGCCGGTGAGTCCATTTTTTTTGTTGTTTCTGCAAATATGTTGTAAAAGGTTCCCATTCCTTTTCAAAATCACTATTGTCCTTTTCATGCAGTTTATCCGTTAACTTTGCCAACTCTGCATAGTTCATCAAATTTTCTTGCCATTGTTCTTTTGATGGTATTTCTCCAGTCATCCAGTTTTGTGCTATTAGAATCATAGAATCATAGAATCATAGAGTTGGAAGAGACCACAAGGGCCATCGAGTCCAACCCGCTGCCAAGCAGGAAACACCATCAGAGCACTCCTGACATATGGTTGTCAAGCCTCTGCTTAAAGACCTCCAAAGAAGGAGACTCCACCACACTCCTTGGCAGCAAATTCCACTGTCGAACAGCTCTTACTGTCAGGAAGTTCTTCCTAATGTTTAGGTGGAATCTTATTTCTTGTAGTTTGGATCCATTGCTCTGTGTCCGCTTCTCTGGAGCAGCAGAAAGCAACCTTTCTCCCTCCTCTATGTGACATCCTTTTATATATTTGAACATGGCTATCATATCACCCCTTAACCTCCTCTTCTCCAGGCTAAACATGCCCAGCTCCCTTAGCCGTTCCTCATAAGGCATCGTTTCCAGGCCTCTGACCATTTTGGTTGCCCTCCTCTGGACACGTTCCAGTTTGTCAGTGTCCTTCTTGAACTGTGGTGCCCAGAACTGGACACAGTACTCCAGGTGAGGTCTGACCAGAGCAGAATACAGTGGCACTATTACTTCCCTTGATCTAGATGCTATACTCCTATTGATGCAGCCCAGAATTGCATTGGCTTTTTTAGCTGCCGCGTCACACTGTTGGCTCATGTCAAGTTTGTGGTCAACCAAGACTCCTAGATCCTTTTCACATGTACTGCTCTCAAGCCAGGTGTCCCCCATCTTGTATTTGTGCCTCTCATTTTTTTTGCCCAAGTGCAATACTTTACATTTCTCCCTGTTAAAATTCATCTTGTTTGTTTTGGCCCAGTTCTCTAATCTGCCAAGGTCGTTTTGAAGTGTGATCCTGTCCTCTGGGGTGTTAGCCACCCCTCCCAGTTTGGTGTCATCTGCAAATTTGATCAGGATGCCCTTGAGTCCATCATCCAAGTCGTTGATAAAGATGTTGAATAAGACCGGGCCCAAGACAGAACCCTGTGGCACCCCACTAGTCACTCTTCTCCAGGATGAAGAGGAACCATTGATGAGCACCCTTTGGGTTCGGTCAGTCAGCCAGTTACAAATCCACTGAGTGGTAGCATAGTCAAGACCGCATTTTACCAGCTTCTTTACAAGAATATCATGGGGCACCTTGTCAAATGCCTTGCTGAAATCAAGGTAGGCTACATCCACTGCGTTCCCTTCATCTACCAGGCTTGTAATTCTGTCAAAAAACGAGATCAGGTTAGTCTGACATGACTTATTTTTCAGAAATCCATGCTGACTATTGGTGATCACAGCATTCCTTTCTAGGTGCTCACAGACTGTTTGCTTAATGATCTGCTCCAGAATCTTCCCTGGTATTGATATCAGACTGACTGGGCGGTAATTATTTAGGTCCTCTCTTTTCCCCTTTTTGAAAATAGGGACAACATTTGCCCTCCTCCAGTCTGCCGGGACTTCGCCTGTTCTCCAGGAATTCTCACAGATGACTGCCAGTGGTTCTGAGATCACATCTGCCAGTTCTTTTAATACTCTTGGATGCAGTTCATCTGGCCCTGGAGACTTGAATACATCTAAACTAGCCAAGTATTCTTGTACCATCTCCTTAGTTATTCTGGGCTGTGTTTCCTCTGCTGAATCATTTGCTCCAAATTCTTCAGGTCAGGCATTGTTTTCTTTATCGGAGAAGACTGAGGCAAAGAAGGCATTGAGGAGTTCAGCCCTTTCTGTGTCCCCTGTTTGCATTTCACCATCTTCTCCTCTGAGTGACCCCACTGTTTCTTTGTTCTTCCTTTTGCTACGAACATACCCATAAAAGCCTTTTTTGTTGCTTTTAACCTCTCTAGCAAGCCTGAGTTCATTCTGTGCTTTAGCTTTTCTGACTTTGTGTCTACACGTGCTGGCTATTTGTTTGAATTCCTCTTTGGTGGTTTCCCCTTTTCCATTTTTTGTACACATCCTTTTTTAATCTTAACTCAGTTAAAAGTTCTTTAGATAGCCACCCTGGCTTCTTTAGGCACCTTCCATGTTTCCGTCTCATTGGTATTGCCTGAAGTTGTGCTTTTACTATCTCCCTCTTAACAAACTCCCAGCCATCATGAACTCCCTTTCCTTTTAGTATTAGTGTCCATGGGATCTCACCCAGCACTTCCCTAAGTTTTATGAAGTCGGCTTTCTTAAAGTCAAGAAATTGAGTCCTAGTATGCTTGGCTGCTCCTTTCCGCTGTATAGTAAACTTCAGAAGAGCATGATCACTCGCACCTAATGATCCTTCCACTTCTACCCCACTAACCAGGTCATCAACATTGGTTAGGACCAGATCTAAAATGGCTGTTCCTCTTGTTGCTTCTCCCACTTTCTGGACAATGAAGTTGTCTGCAAGGCCAGTGAGGAATCTGCTTGACCTTATGCTCTTGGCTGAGTTTGACATCCAACAAATATCCGGGTAATTGAAGTCCCCCATTACTACTATCTGCCTTCCTTTTGCATGCTTGGCCATCTGTTCCAGGAAGGCATCATCTATGTACTCCGTTTGGCTTGGGGATCTATAGTAAACTCCCACAATGAGGTCACTGTTATTCTTCTCTCCCTTAATTTTGACCCAAATGCTCTCACTTTGGCTTTGAGGTTCTAAATCTTGGATCTCTTCACAGGTATACACATTCCTGACATATAACACCACTCCTCCTCCTTTCTTGTCTGGTCTGTTTCTCTGAAATAGATTGTATCCCTCCATTATTACATTCCAATTGTGGGACTTATCCCACCAGGTTTCAGTGATGCCTATTAATATTCTTGCTGCAGTTGTAGCATACATGAATAATGTCCTTTTTTCTTTCAGCAGCCTATGACTGTTCATTTCATTACTTTCATTTGTTTTCATTCTCCTTTACTTTCCTTTCTTTTTCCATGTTGATTGTACTCTTTGCTACAGCTGCACACAACCCTGATTTCAGAGCTGCTCCTGGCAACCACCATTTTATTTGCCTAGAAAACCTCAGGACTTGCAACAGTCTAGGACAATTGGAGCGGGGGGTAACAACAACTACAGTAAGTGTTGGCCCATACTGGTGGTCGCTATCTTTTCCAGAACAACATTGGGTGCATTCTGGGGGAAACAAATGACAGCCACCAGGAGTAGCCACTGAAATCAGTTCAGTTGCCATTACCACAGAAAATGGTAAGCCTCCTCACAAATGTGACTAACAAAAATAAAATATCCATTTGCACACAGCCATACCCATTCATTCCTCATGGAACTCATTTTGCAGTGAATGAAATCTGAATGGACTCTGCCACATTCAGTCCAGATTTTCATTTATTCTGAAATGAACGCATACCTCTAGAAATGGACATACTGCAAAAACTAGGAATTGGACAGCTGATGTGAACGTTTTACTTTTTAAAAAATGGCAAAACAGAAGAGTTGTTGAATTGTGAGAGAAAGGCGTAGGGGTCTAGAAGATAACTAAAAGGGATGTCACAAAAGGCCACCAAAGATAAAACAGACAGTAATTCAAGCCCAGAATAGGGTGGGTTTGTTTTTTCCTGAGTTCAGTTCTGAAATTTGAAAATCTATTATGATCCCAGTGACATCAAGAGTACAAAGTAAACTGGAAGCCTCTCCTCCATTCTGCAAGTCTATCAAATTCTCTGCATGGCCACAAATTCCATCCTACTTATGAGTCTTTAAGGCCTATCTCACTGTCCTTTCTGCTCACTCCAAATGTACCTGTGGAGTCAGTGCCAACAGGTACCATTTGGCCTTGCAGATAAGCTTCCATTCTTCCCTGGCACCTAGAAAAATTAAATGGTAGCTTTCCAGTTGCCAGGGACCTTTTCCATTCTAAGCCATAGCTATCAATGTTTCCCATTTTTTAAGGGAAATTCCCTTATTCTGAATAGGATTCCTTGCAAGAAAAGGGAATGGTTGACAGCTATGTTCTAAGCTAGAGAAGAGCTTATAGGGAAATGGCACTTGATCCATAGAGCAGCTAAGAATTATGGGCTGGAAAAATTCATAAAGGTAAATATGAATGCCATTAGCAAAAACAGAGGTCGTTTTCGAGAATTCCTAAAAATCATTATTGCATGTGGGAGGCCTCGTCTCTTTAAAGAGTCTTACTAATAATAGCAGAGGCACTTCACTGTACAAAAGAGTATACAACTTAAGCAGAAAGGAACAGAGAGGTTTATCCTTTTTGACAGGATTGTTCACAGCAGGAAGACATTCAACTAAACATTTACAAGTTAACTCCCTCACACCTAGACAGCCTCTCAGAGCTTGTGCTATCTCACAAAAGATAATGCTACCTTAACTGGTTGCTTTGCAACATCTCCAATCACACACACACACCCCACTTAGTTAGTTAACGTACTAAGAACAGAATTGACCTTTAAGATACACACTGAATGATTTCTGCTGATGCATTTCCAACATATTTAACCCCTAAAGACTTATAATAATTAATTAATCTAGAGCCTGGGAAACAATGAGGAACCTTTTATCTGTAGCATCTCAATAAAATGTGACCCTTTAGCATGCCTAATTTGCAATATGCTTCTCAATCTATGGTAGGTTTGCAGCCACAATAAGCTTGGGGCATAGGGCATTTCCATAGCCATTTGACAAACTGAGAGATGCCACTAATCAAGAGTGGCTTGTCCATTAATTTATGGTATAGGCAGGACTTGGACCTCCATCTCCCAGATTCAGTCCAGGCTCCAGATCCAGTTTCCCAACCCTGGATAACACTAACTCCCCTAACTTCTTAATTATAAAGCAAAATAGATGCAGAGATTGATAGAACAGGGCCACTTGCCAAACAGCGGGTTCCACATCATTTGTTTCATCTGGGCATATCCATCTTTCATGTAACTGTTACTCCATTGATTTCAGCAGTACTTGCAGTTTAATCTTAAAAACAGAAATTGAAGTGTTATTGACAGAAATCAAGTGAGCATTTCATCATTGCGTTCCTCAATCCTGAATATCACGAGGATTTTTTAGAGAGGGAGGAAAAGGCTAATCCATAAATTTCTCATTACCCAACAGGGAAAAAAAACATTTGCTTGAATAATTGAGTATGTTTAGCATCATAGCTAGCAATTAATCATGTTTACTCACTTTTATTTTTACTATGCTAAGAGACTCTGATCATACTTGTATAGGATTTTACAGGGCATTTTGCAGATAATTGTTCTCTGTATGGAACCAAAATGTTTAAAACACCACAGTCAAACATACAGAATTTTAAACTAACAGGAATTCTGTGGTTTAGAATGATGAGAAGAAGAAAAACAGAGCGGGAGGTGATATACAGGAACACAGAAATCTGCCTTGCATGGGGTCAGATTATTTGTCCATATAACTCAATGATGTCTACTCTGTCAGCAACTCTCCAGGGTCTATTTACCTCACGTGTCACCTGATGGTTGTTGTTTTAAATGAAGATGCAAGGGATTGAACTGGAGACATTCTGCTTGCAAAGTTATGTGTTCCCTCCCCAGTGTTGTGGGGAAAAGGGAACATCAGAAACAATGTATGCAACCCATTCCCAATGAAGAATGCACGCAGCGGCTTGAATTAATTTCCTGCTGCTCCCAGAACGACGAGGAAATCACAATTTTCTTGAATGTATCGAATGAGCACAAGTTGGAGGGGAGGGAGAATTAAAATATTGAAAAATTGGACTTGATTGCTTGGAAGCGATAGATCACATTTGAACTCGGCATGCCTTTGCTCTGAGATGGAATTATTTCCACTAAGATATTGACCTTTTTTTTTTTCCAAAGGAAAGATTTACAATGTTGCCCTTGATTTAGCAAAATAAATCCTGTTGACTCCATAATGAATGGAATGAATGCCCTTCCACATGTTTCAGCTTCTAGACTGAGTCGCCTATTTTGCAGTCACAGTTAGGCGTAATATCCCAAGCACCACCAGAATCTGCCATAGATGATTCAAGAGGCTGGATCACACTATCCAGCAGTCTGTCTCCCCACCACCACCACTACCACCAAGGGAGTGTGCAAGGCTCCTGCCTAGAGAGAGTGAATGGTAAGAGCTCATAAGGAGGCAACATTTTATGAACTGGAGCCTCCATCTGACTGCTGAATATGAATCTGCTACACAATCACGATGGCTCAGAAAGGGCTGTTATGAGCATGCATATACTCCAGGTTTGGCAATGTCTTGTGCAGGGGTGGCAGGAACCGTTTTTAGCCCAAGGTCCACATTTTCCCATAAGCAGTCAAAAAGTGTGTGGGGCCAGAGGCAAAGCAGTTGGAGTCACCAGGGAGTCTCTGCTCTTGGTCTTGGCTACATTCTAGCCATGCAAAAGCCAGATCTTTTCACCTCACACACCTCTCTGTCCTGGCAGTTCTAGGAAACATTCCAGTTAGGCCAAAACACTTGATAAGGGTGCCGAAGAGGGTCGGTGAGTGGTGTGGCCTGGGTAGGATCTTGAGAGCCAACTAGAGAGGCCTGAAAAGCTGCCCTTGGTCCCTAGGTCTGAGGTTGCACTGTAGCTCAGGAGTTTAGCACTTGCCTAGCATGCAAAAGGTCTCAGATTCATTCTGTCTCAGGTAGCTTGGAGCAGCCATCTTTAATTTCCCACAATGCCACTGATGTACCATCACCCCAAGGGATTGAGTAAAAATGTAAATAGTGGCTCTACGCCACTCAGGGGAGTGCGGCGGATAAGACAGGTGTTAGCAGTTAGCCCTGTTGAGGCCTAGGCAGCTGTCCAAAGATGCCATCTGCTAGCACCTAAATTGCAGATTAAGGTTACTGTGCGTACTTTTTCTTTTTTCTTTTTAAAAAATTGATTTCACAACTCCATTCACATTCATAATCACAAATAAAAGTAATAACACAAGAGTCTTTGCTTCTCAAGACCCTCCCCTCCATGGATTCTTTAAGTAACTTTTTTAAACTGCATATTATGTCCATCTAATTTACAATCCTCCATTGTATCCAAAGTCTGTGTAACATTGCAAGAGTTATTTAAAACCTGCCAAAGAGCTCAGGTGTTTACAGTGGTCTTTCAAATATAATGTAAATTTGTCCCATTCTTTATTGAAGTTTTGATTCTTCTGGTTTCTGATTTCCCCAGTTAGTCTTGCCATCTCTGCGTAGTCCAATAATTTCATATGCTAGTCCACCCTGGTAGGTATCTTATCATCTTTCCAAGTCTGGGGAAGAAGCATCCTTGCAGCTGTTGTAGCATACATAATCAGTCTCTTCTGTTCCTTCGGTAGACTATGCATACTTTTTCAGTGTTCATACAAATGTTCATACCTCTGCTTGAGCACCATCCAGCCATAAACTTAGTGTCAGCTCCATGTCATCCCAAAACACTATATTGTGGAAGCTGATGAGCTAGACCATACAGGAGCAAATCCTCAAGGGAATCTAAATATAACATAGTTTGGCCACCAACTGTTTGCATATAAACATGTAGTTTAAAATGACATGTGTGGTTTTCAAATTTAAAAAAAAAACCTAAAATGAGCTTTCGCAACAAAAAATCTCCAGCTTCATATTCCAACTTCCAGTTCACCTGTCACAAAATGTAATATACATTTAATTTCCCTACTTTGAAATAAGCATAGTTTCTTGTTACCTTTTCCAGCAGCAGGAAATTTGGACATAGCAAGAACCATACATCTTTCATTGGTGAGGATAATATGCGGATACATCTCCTGTTCTTAAGCCATCAGATTCTTCTAGGCTGCAGTAGCCCCTGGAATAAATTAGCCAGTGGGTTAATGTATTTTAAATGTTAATGGTTTGGTGCTGTAATGGTGTCGCTGGCCTCGTCAAAACAATCTTAGAAACTTCTCATTCTGCAGGAGCTTCATTTCAGACACTTTTCATTTCAGAGCTTTTAAAGACACAGGGCTGCACTACGTATTATATGCTCTGCCATATTAGATTTGGATCTCCTTTCTAGTAGCACAAGTTTGTCTAAAGCAGAATTACACATTTTATGCCCCAAGACATTTTTCTGCACGAGTTAAATGACAAAATGGAACACACACCCCTTCCATCTATGAAATCTAACTAGACAGGCAGTTGTTGGCGCTCTTCAGCACATTCAAAGCATAACCAGTGTACCTTTAAAGCAAATTGTTTCCTCCAAAGAATCATGGGAACTGTAATTTGCCCCGACAGATCTAGTTTCCAACACCCTTAACATTGGATGTCCTCTAACTGTATGGTGTGGCCCTGCCCCTAGTTTAGGAGGTGGTACAGGACAGGCTGTGTGGCACGCAGACCTCTTCCTCAAACAGGAAGAAACACCTAGAACAGGCTTCCTCAACCTTGGCCCTCCAGGTGTTTTGAGACTACAATTCCCATCATCCCTGATCACTGGTCCTGCTAGCTAGGGATCATGGGAGTTGTAGGCCAAAAGCATCTGGAGGGCCAAGGCTGAGGAAACCTGTCCTAGAAGGTCAGCAGAAACAGGGAGCTGCCACTGCTGGTTCCCAGCATCTGCCACCTGAGGCAGCTGCCACACTCTTCTTAAGAGCAGAGCCAACCCTGACAAGTGATGTTCTGCATAAAATATAAATTGTGGGTGATATAGTAGCACCTTTGAACACCTATGCATATTGCCTATGGGAACCCTAGCTGGACTATGTGAGCACATGGATATTAAAATGAGCAAGCCATCCATTTTCAGTGGTGCTGCTACGTGCAAACTCAGGGATACAGGCTTAGAGCCCTCCAGCACCCCACCAGCAGCAAGATTATAAATAAATAAATAAGATAAATAAATAAATAAATAAATAAATAAATAAATAAGATAAATAAATAAATAAATAAGATAAATAAATAAAAACCTTTTGCAAAGCAGGTGCACTGCTATGGAGCAGAAGCCAAACCACCTTCATTTTTCCAAAGTGATGGCAATCTGGAAAATGAAAATGCTGCAGCAACGATCCAAAGCTTCACTTCAGTGTTTGTTTTGGGGGTTTTTTTGGGGGGGGGGGGAGAAAGACATTGAAATGATCACAACCACTGCAACCTGGTAAGGCCAGAAGGCAACGGGTGGGAGTCATTTTTTCACTCTTTAGTTCTTTTTACAGATGTTTCTGGGCATGCTGCAGCAAAACAACCCATACAAATATCTCAAATTACCACCAATATAAATACAACATGCATATATAAAAGCAAAAAATGAAGTAGTTCAGTGCCATAACAAATTTATAATAATGAATCAACTTATAGCATTTTGATAATATAGTACCATCAGTATTTACTAACAGCATAGCAATAAATCTAACAAACTGCAGGAACAGAACAAGATGTTAACATTGACAGAAGAAATTGTTAGGCATTCAGATATAAAAAGAAGCCACAACAAATGCTCCTAAAACACCTTGGTATACTATTTTTGCAAATATATCTTGAACATATCAAAGAGCAAGCTGCTAAACTATACTGAGAATATCCCTACACAATAAAATAAAGACAAGATATGCAACGAGGAAAAAGACATTCGAAATATCCTTTATTTCTTAAATTTATTTCATTTTTTTCCTCAAGCCATGTGGACTAGAAACTTGCTTTCTTTTAAAAGGCAGTATGAGAAAATTTGGCATCTTGAATCTTTGCCAGAGCTTCTTGGATTGTGTGTTTGAGGCCACATACTATCAACGTATAGTTGCAATCTCAACAGCTAACAAGGCCAAATGTGTCAGTGAGAACTCCCTTGGTTGACTGGCCTTTCTGATGGGGCAGCTGGGACAGAGAACAGGGGACAACAACAACAAACAAACACCAATGCCTCTTCCTGCTCCTTTCTGATTCGACTGCCACTCAAACTGTTTCTGCTGAACTGGGTCCGGGGAATATCTCCCACCCCAGGAAACAGCTACAAGTAGCACTGTACTAAAAGGTGTTTCGTTGGTGGGTAGGTAGTTTATCCTCACCAAGGATTAGCATGGTTCCTTGGCCAGTATGCTGGCTGGGTGGCCTTTCTCCCAGAACAGCAGTGAAAGATGTAAAAGACGGTTAGATGTTGAAGTCTAAATGCTCCTACCAGCTCTGAGCTCTCCTGTCTGCTGAGCAAACTGCCTCTGCCATGGTCAGAAACCAAATTCTGACCACTTCACTGGATCTACACACCAGTGTAGACCTAGACCCTGAAGAAGTCACATTCCTTAATCTCTGATCATCTGTGGTGGATAGAGCTGTTTATGTATTGTTATAAATCTAGGTAAAAGTAAAGGGGTTGCGGCGCTCATCTCGCTTTATTGGCCAAGGGAGCCAGTGTACAGCTTCCGGGTCATGTGGCCAGCATGACTAAGCTGCTTCTGGCAAACCAGAGCAGCGCACGGAAATGCCGTTTACCTTCCCGCCGGAGCGGTACCTATTTATCGACTTGCACTTTGACATGCTTTCGAACTGCTAGGTTGGCAGGAGCAGGGACCGAGCAACGGGAGCTCACCCCATCGCGGGGATTCAAACCACCAACCTTCTGATCGGCAAGCCCTAGGCTCTGTGGTTTAACCCACAGTATCACCCACTAGCCAGTTTTAAATGGGGCCATTCTGTTTTCGGTGTTTATTGGTAAAATTACATTTTAGATTTTCCTTCTCATACCAATCAGAGTCAGATATACTTATGTGTTTGGCATGACTGTGAGCACTTTCATTTCAGCCCCAGTGAAATGACTGTGGATCTGGAGCGTTAAGAGCTTTAATGCTGAATAAATTCCACACAGTTTCAAGTCAAATCCAAGTAAAGGTTAGATTTTGATCACTAGCAATTACTGGCAAGATGGAATTGCCTAACATTCACTCATTTCCATGTGTTAATAAAAAAAGTATAATAAATCTTTTGGAGTTCGTTGTGAATTTCCTTATCAAGACAACATCAGTAACATTCGGGATGCTTCACAATAAGAATATATGTTGCCATATAGCAGCAGCAAATCAGCACTTTGCTCAAGATTTGATCTTAGTCTACAGTTCAGTTCCTGTCTCAGTGTTGGCTTCCAAAAAAGGTGGAAAGTGGGTTTCAGGGTTTGTTCATCATGAGCTGATGCAGTATTTTGGTCAAGAACCTTGGTCACGGACTCACTCTGTCGCTTTAGACAAGCTGTTCTTGTCTGCTTTAACAAACCTGTCAGTGTCTCTATCTGTGGTAGAAATAATATCTGCTTACCTTGCAGGGATGTTGTAAATATTTACCAGAATGATGTAAGCTAAATACTTTCAACACTTGGGAACAACAAAGTATATAGTTAAATTTGTGGTGGGAGGGAGAACCAGTGGCCTAAGCTAATATAAGGCAGGATTGCATTGCATGGCAATGTATGTTTATAGTCAAAAAGCACATAACTGTCAGCTTTGTATAGCTTCCATAGCACTGCTGTGGCTTTTGTGGTGTTGTTTTCATGTCTGTTGTTTTAACTGTGTTGAATTTTTATGCTATTTTTACTGTTTTAGTTCCTTATTGTTTTGAGGGCTCATTTGGTTGGAAAAATAGCCTGTACCTTAAAATAAATAAAATTAATAAAGCCAGCCAGTCGGTAAGAAATCTGCAGCAATTCCCAGTGATATTAGGTAAATGTTTTATTAAAGTTGGAGCATACAACAAACTATGATTTAGCATTACATGCATAAGTCTACACAAGCTTCTGTCCTCATCCTCCAGTGTGGACCTAAGAAGACATTTTGGTACCTGAGGCAAAGCCCAAAAGCCCCATGAGCAGTGCCAACTAGAGGTGGATGTGCCAGGCTTCATCTTGCAAGGCCAGCCCTAGAAGACTGAAAGTTTTCACTTCTGCTTTTCAATTTATCAGATGTTATCTGCCACCAGCCAACATGGTGTAGTGGTTAAGAGCGGTGGACTCGTAATCTGGTGAACCGGGTTCACTTCCCCACTCCTCCACATGCAGCTGCTGGGTGACCTTGGGCTAGTCACACTTCTATGAAGTCTCTCAGCCTCACTCACCTCTCAGAGTGTTTGTTGTGGGGGAGGAAGGGAAAGGAGATTGCTAACTGCTTTGAAACTCCTTAAGGGGGGGGTGAAAGGCGGGATATCAAGTCCAAACTCTTCTTCTTCTTCTTCCATCCAAACTCAGATGAACTCTGGCTAGTTTAAACTATGGTTTGGTCTAACAAGGCAGGATCAAACCATAGTTTGTGGGTCTGATTTATTAAAGTAAACAGAGTCCCCTTAGTTTCAATGTTGCAAGGAACTCAGATCAAACTGGAAATGGATGATTCCAGTCTCCTCCTTGTGAGCACGCTAGAGAAGAGAGGGGGAACCCACAAGCCTAAGACTTATGCACATGAAACACCGGTGTTATATCCGAAACTTGGCCAATGTGTTGTAGCGAGGAAAGCAATCTGGATAAGGAATGGAAGAATACCTGAACAGAAGTCTTCAGTGAGGAAGAGTTGTTAGATAGCTGGGTAGCCATTTGCTGCTCATAGGAAATACAAGTGTCTCAGACAACACAAGTAGGTTCTTGGGCATTAAACTGCTAAGTGGTGTTTCATTGATTCCCAGTGTCACCTGGCAAACTGCTCAGCAGGGCTCAATTTTCACATGGGAGACAATATGCTTAATATGTCTGCAGCACCCAGAGCCAACAAGCTAGGCTCAGTGAAGCACAAGAACAGCATGGGACTGGCTCCATGTATCTGCAGCTCCATCTTCTGGCAGCTGCCTCAGTTATGTGGGAAGTAGACATGCTTGTTTTTGCTGGTTTGAGACCAATGGCCCCTTGCGGTCAGCGATTATCTAAGATAAAAAATCAATCAGGTGTTGAGTTGGATTTGCTCCTTTCTGCATATTATTATACTTTAGGTTCTTTTCATATCTGTTTTTAGAGTTTTAAGTTATTCTTCATTTTTTTGTTTTTGAAAAAGCAACGAATATTTGCAGCAATAACAATATTGCACGTGATATCTGGAAATGCTTCAGGCTTTCAAAGGACACATATCCTCAAGATTCCCATCCCCACTGACTTCACTTCCAACCTCTGCATTTGAGACTTAAGGGAGATTCTTCACACATTCAGCAGCTTGTGTTTAGCAACCTTCCCACAGCCCTCCACACCCTCTGCATTTTATTCCCACACACTTCTTTTTTCAACATCTGAATAAGGCTACTGTGTTAGTGTGGAACTACATATTGCAAAATACAGCAAGCCTGTATTGAATATGTCCCTGCCTTCATAATTTTTGGTTCAGCTTGCCCCAGGTCCAGAGACATCATTATCCACCCCTGCTCTCCATGCCGTTCACTGGTGTTGGCAGGCGGGAGCAATATCACATTTTAATGACGTCAAGATACAGAATGGTTTGAACAGGATGTTATGGAGAGAGGCTCCCTCAGCATGGGGATAACCTTCTCTTCTTTTGCTGTCATCTCTATACTGTTTGTAACGTGTCATTCTTCCACCCTGAATTGCACATCCCACCAGTCTGTTTAAGACTGTTGCTGCTGTTCTGTGGGTCACATTTCAGTGGCTTTTAATCACAGTTAGTGCAGAAGACCCCAAAGTTTGTAAAGCAAGCACAGGTACTTTTCATAAATATAGAAATACCATGTCCCAAAGATGTAATTTTCTCCCAGCCCGGACTTCCTGTTTGGCTTAAGCTACAGGGTAGTATGCTGAAAAGAAAACAAGTCTTTAGAGATCACAAACAACCAATTTCACAGTACAAGCAGACATAAATAGAGCTGAATTCCCTTTCCTACTACACTATTCATCTTTGAGCTTCATTGAGTTCAAAGAAAAGCATTTTTCAGAGTTTAAGCAATTACGTTTATTTTTCTCTCTCCTTCCCTAGAAAGGAAATTATCGCAAAAGCATGGGATTAGGAACCACCATGATGTTGGAGGTACCTTCTGTGTATGAAATTTCAATTTAGAAAAGCATGTAAAACCCTAAAGGCATTTAAGACTTAATATACTAAAACCATTTTGTTTTCACAGTATATTTATTTTTGTATCGTCATTGACCCAGGCTAGTTACTGAATTAAAATGGCCAGGCATTTGAGACATGCAGCAACGTCTGCTGCAGCCCGTCATGCTGATGATTTACTGGGCAAATTAGTCAACTTTAAAGGGATGTGTGCTTACAAAAAGAATCCCAAAAGGCAGGGAGAAACTAGAACATGGACATGCTCAAAATTCAGATTAGAAAACTGACATGCCAATCTGACTGGGAGCTTTGAAATGGAAAGGAACCACAAGGAGGCTCTGAAGTAATAGCATAATAATTTCCCTATGGTAGATATGCCCTATTAGCTAGGCTGAGTTGGAAGGTTTCTGGCTCTCTCTGTAGCAATATAAAGAACACCCTGAAAACAGACCCATCAGGATTCCCTGCCCTCCTACCTTCCAGCTAATAATCCACATGCCCTCAAAGTGGCCCTGTTCTCCTGAAACCCAGATACAATAACTATCCTCTCTTCTCTACCAGTTCTGGTCTCCTAGAGTGGATTAGCTGATGGGTGTTATCTAGTTCCAAACACATACCCTTCGGCTAACTCTGCATTCACATTATTCACGGTAGAGGCATTCACTGCATATTTTTAACTGAAAAAAAATACCTTTACTGCAATGACAAAATAAGCAAAACTTATGACTGTGAAAGGTAAAAGGAAGATAAATTAAATGATACAGAATCAGCAATCAGATTTAGCAGGAATGTTTTCACCCTCATGCCTCAAATATATGCCTCAATTTACAAGTGGACCAAGATTTATTTATTTTGGAGGGTCCCTGTTGTCAAGAACAGCCCTTGTTACTGTAGCAACAAGTGCTATTGTTAAATGTGTGTTTGTTTCAATCTCACTGTTTTTTGTAAGTTACAGTGATCTTTTGAAGATGCATGACATGGAGCCAAAGGATGCCATAGGATCTGTTAATAATATGTACCCGACTAGGCCTGCAGAACCAGCAACTACCATGAGCACACGGTAGAGCAGCCATGATGCACCAAAATGGATGACTATGTAGGTTGTTTGGAACTTTCCATTAACTATTGTTGCCTTCTATGGGTTTAGAAGGTAGAAAACAGCCATGAAGCCAAAATAAAAGTGAAACCTTCACATTGTTTTGGCAACCAGTGCTGTAGTGTGTTCAAGTTCCCTGAATGGACAACTGCTGATAAAACAGGGGTCCCAGTTACAGATTCTTCCTCCCAGATCAGTTACAGTAATTCATAGATTATGTCTTATTTAGGTTTGCTCATGTAAAGTAAATGCATAGATGAAAATATCCGACTACCTGAGGCAGCTCCTGATCAATTTAAAACGTGTGTAGAGAGCCATTTTGTGACAGCTGTTAGTTCATTTTGAAGTTTTCTGGGGGAAGGGGTGTCTTTTATTTTTCTTATTCTTTTATTGCTGCCTACAGTGCTTTACAGGGCACTGGGATCTGGTCTACTGCCTTCAATTGACAACTATGAACTTTAGACACCAAAAAAACTAATAAATTATTTGACTCAATTTCTTTATAATCCTGAATCTGTGGTTTCACTGGTTATGCTTACATACATGCTTACTGTAAAACTGGCATATCTGGGGGTTACATAAGCCATCCTGGGCTTCTGATTGGATCTTGAGATGTCCCGTTTTGACTCCCACAAGAGCATGGCCCCAAAAGACGCACATTTTGGGGGACCATGCTCTCATGAGAGTCACGTGACTAGTTTGGGAGCAGGGTCCCAAAAACACGTGTCCCGGTTTTCCTCTGTGGCATGTTGGAGAGTATGTGCTTACTCTTTGTTCCAGTGGATTGCTACTGAGCAAATCTGAACCTTGACTTAAAGAGCCACATAGTGTTGATGCTTTGGCCATGGTGGTATTTCTAGCCTTGATCAGATCCCTGAATTAACAGGGTCTACCTACCTTCACTGATATAATTTTATATGGACCAAACTTGGAGTACAGCCAACTCTACTGGTGCCTGTTCAAGAAAAATTGCTTCCACGATTTGACATTTATTATTGTTTACCAACTCAAGAGTCTCTGCATAGATGCCTCATGGCTTCCACTACTAGTGTCAAGAAGAGACATCAGCAAGAGCAGAATACAGGGGCCATATCCAACTATAGACGTAGAAATTAATGGACATAACTTAAATCTATCCATTTCAGTAGGTCTGCTCTGAGTAACCTAGCTGGATACAACCACAAATGTTCCATGAATATCTGGTACCAAAATCCAATTGGGGATTCTTGCAGAATTCTTTAGTGATTTTGTCTATCTCTAAAATGCCTTAAGAAAATATCTCTTTTCAAAATCCTTAGAAAGATGAAGGAAATGTATAGAATTAGAGTTCAGTTTTTTTTAAATAAACTGTTCTAGTTCAATAAACCATTAGAGTCTGGCACTTCTCTCTGTTTTCAATTTAATCATATGTGCTGCTTTAAATGTACAGGAACCTGTACAAATTATTGTCTCTTAATTTATTTCCTACAATTTAATATTGACTGACACTCCCAAGCACTTTGATCCTAAGCACACTTTCTTGGAAGCCAGATATGGATATTGAAGGCACACTTTCTTGGAAGCAAGATATGAATGTTCTTAATGTGAAGGCATAATTATATTCCACTGCAGAAATTGATACTTTGCTTTCCAGGCTTAGGCTGTGTAGCTAAATGTCAGTAGTCTGCAATAAATCTGTTTACTGTTTAGAATCAATGGCAATAAGAATAAATCTATAAAACAGAGGTGGGGAAACATATCCATCCAGCTTGATGGTTCCTGGGTCCCCCATCTCCTGGTGAACCACATTAAGAGGTATGTGGGGCCCCACTCATCCATTTTTCCTTTGTACGAAGCAAAATCTAGACTAAGCGAGGTATTTCTGGGCAAAAGTTGTCATTAGACCTGAATCAGGGCCTGGGAAGTATAGACTTTCAATGTTCTTATATAAGTAAGCCCACAACGTACACACATTTAACTTGTGCATATTCAGCTTTACATGTGTGGCAAAATAAAAATAAATAAAAGGGAGCAGAAATGTTGCAGGATTCCAGGGAAAAAAAAATTGGCAATCCCACCCACCAATGAACCCAATGTGTTTTGACTATACATGATTTAGGCCAGGCTTCCTCAACCTCAGCCCTCCAGATGTTTTTAAGACTACAATTCCCATTATCCCTGACCACTGGTCCTGCTAGCTAGGGATCATGGGAGTTGTAGGCCAAAAGCATCTGGAGGGCCAAGGTTGAGGAAGCCTGATTTAGGCTTTAGGCGCAAACCCCAGAACATAACCCCTGCGTAAATTGCAGGCTTACTGTGTTAGATATGTGGCTGCTAGACTTCTTTTCAGAGTATTGTCTGTTCAGATCTGTTCATGTCTGAGTAGCGAATCTTTTGCAAAAGCAACCTATCCCATGGCATGCAGTGATGTGTGACCTTGAAAATGACCTTCAAAAGCACTTTTCTTTTTTTAGTGTTGCAGCCACCCACATCTTCTTTGCCACCCAATCTGTAATTGATTTGTCATGGGTTCCAGTTTTCAACACACTGACACCAGCAAATTATTATTATTATTATTATTATTATTATTATTATTACTACTACTGCTATTATTATTATTATTATTATTATTAGTTTGCAGAACACTTTCTGGATATCAGTTAGCCCACCAATAGTGATGGGCAAGATCCATTTGGCTCAGATTGTGCCATTACAAGAGGCACTGAATAAACTCTTCCCCTTCTCCAAAGACTCTAAATTAGCTCCTAAGTCTTAGCATGTAGGGAAGGGTGTTCAGATGATTCTTTGAACCTTTTCTGGAATCCTGTGTGCTATCCAGGAATCTGTCCTCAAATCTAGATAACCACTGCACATTTCATCATTCCAAATTTCCCTATCCTTTCTAAGAATTTATTTGCCTGTAAAATAAGCCCAAAGATGTGGAAACTAACTGTAAAAACTAGCTAGTTTCTCTTTCCTCAACATTGCTTGAATAGATGTGTTTCATCTCCTGAACAAGCATTTCTATATTTGCCTCAACATTTCAGTTCTGGTGAAATTTGGTTGCGCCTCCAAATAAAATATTGAAACTCCTATGCATTCTAAGCTCTGTGAATATAATTGTGTTACCTTTTTTTTAAACAGAATGTCCAAGCCATTCACCAGTTGAGCTTTTCCCATTTCTACAAAAGGGGGTAGTACTATTATTATATTGTGCCAGTTGAAATGTTGGACCTGTAATTGACTTATCTCAAAATTGCCCATGTTTTAAACTGCTGTTCACGGCCTTTTGGTGCATCCTCACTGCCTTAAGGTTTCTATTCCTTATTTCTACCTGCAAAGAAAACATTGCAAAGAACTGTTTTGTGGGAAGTATTGATTGTACAGAAGCAAAGTCAGAGAAGAAGCTTTCCCTCCGGTTCCTGGCACAAGAGATGTAGGTAAAGCTGCAGGGCTTACTTTAGGCAGGAATAACCAAATCGTCAGACCATTTCCAAAAATAAAAAGAAAATCAATTTTCTTTTGGCTAAATTATCCCCAGGCAAAGATCTACCCTGGTGTATATCAACTGTGGTAGGATTTACACGCTCAGTAATCTGAGGATAACCCACCTTGTGTTTTCTGTCTCTTTTGTTATATTACATCTGAATCTTAGGACATGGTATCGAGGGATAGGAATATGTTCTGTTTGTTGGCAGTTTTATTTAAAGAAGGAATTTTTTTTAAAAAAAGCTATCTCTGTGCTGGTCATCACAAGAGTTCAGTTCTGTTCTGCTGACACAGATTGACCTGAGAAACATTTCTTTCCTTGTCACGCAATGCCTTAAGGAAAATGATTATGAAAGCACAACACTAAAACGCAAAGGAAAGGATGGAAAACAACAGGAGCTTTTTATTTAAGAAATGCCTCTTAATCATGTAATCACTCCTCATTTTTCAGTTCCTCAGTACAAAGTATTTCTGCTAGAATGATCTCACCAAAAGCCATTTCCATACCACTAGAGAAATAGAACCGATTTACTTGCAGGAGCTATGACATATACCTATGGGTATTGCTGCAGAACTAGATCTTGCTAAATTCAATGGCATATTTCTTTTTTCAAGTAAGAGTACACCAAATTGTATACTTAGAGACAGAAAATGCCTCATGGTGCAGTAGGTGGTGCATCTGATTCATTTGAGAGAATAACCCTGATGTAAATTCCTGGTTATCTGTGAAATTCACTTGGTGGTAATAATAATAATAATAATAATAATAATAATAATAATAATAATGTATTACTTATACCCCACCCATCTGATTGTGTTGCCACAGTGACTCTGGGCAGCTTCCAACAGAGTATTAAAAACAAAGCATCAAATGTATAAAATTTCCCGATACAGGGCTGCCTTCAGATGTCTCTGAAAGTCGTATAGTAGGTGGTCTTGGGCAGGTCATTATTTCTTGAGCTTACCTGCCCCAAGGCTACTAACCCTGTTGACTATGTTGTACCTCCCCTGTCAGAGGTAGTATGCTTCTGAATACCAGTTACCAGAAATGGCAGCAGGGGAGATTGTTCTTGTGCTCAGGTCCTCCTTGCATGCTTCCCACAGGCACTGTGGTCTAAACCACTGAGCCTCTTGGGCTTGCCAATCAGAAGGGGTGAGCTCCCATTGCTCTGTCCCAGCTCCTGCCAACCTAGCAGTTTAAAAGCACTCCAGTGCAAGTATGAATGAATGAATCTTTATTTGCATCAGCCATTGGCCATAGCAATAAAACAACAATACGATATACAAAGAATAGAAATAAAAAATCAATTATAAAAAATACATTTTAGGGTTTTGAATCAATAGTCTAATTGTCCCAGCTAAAAACCTTCCAACCTTTGCTGTCACCTGCTCATCTTGATCTGCCAAGAGAAAGGACACTGTGGCAATGGTTGGGTGACCCGGAATGGATAATAAAAGAGAGGCGATAACCTCATTCCTCAAGTATTTATAAAGAGTGCAAGCCAGAAGGGCATGCAATGCCGATTCGGTACTGCCATCTCCACAGAAACATAAGCGTTTTTCGTGTGGAATCGTCCCTCAAGTACAGCTGAAGGCAATACATTAAATCTTGCGAGAGTGCAAGTAGATAAACAGGTACCGCTGTGGCAGGAAGCTAAATGATGTCTCTGTGTGCTCTGGCTTACATCACAGTGTTCTGTTGCTCCAGAAGCGGTTTAGTCATGCTGGCCATATGACCTGGAAAGCTGTCTGTGGACAAATGCTGGCTCCCTCATCCTGAAAGCAAGATGAGTGCCACAACCTCAGAGTTGCCTGATGTTAGCAAATCACTCCTCTGATGCTGCATATGTGACTAGTGTAATTCGCATGCTGTCTGAGTAGAGTCTGAGAAGAGGAAGAACAATCTTATCTCTTCCACTGTGGGTACTGTTACAATGTACTTTCGCTTTTATATCTGTCTGTCGTTCTCTCGGAGCTGAAGAGAACAGACACCATTATGCTCTGTCTGTGTATAGTGTGTAAATAAATACATAGTTTAGACCAATGATGTCTTACGCTTCTTGCTGTGTTAAGCCAGAAGATTAGTGTGCATAAGCCAGTTGATTTATGTCGCTGGAGCGCCCTGGAGAAGAGGGAAATGCCTTCTCCAGAGCTGCGCTCACGGGAGGACGTTTGGAGTTTCGGGGCTTGCAGGCAGCCCCAGAGCGTAATCCAACACCTTTGACTAGACTCAACCGTCCAAGGGCCCTTTACCTTTTTACCTTTAGTTGGTCACTATGAGAATAGGATGTTGGACCAGATGGACCCCTGGCCTGATCCAGCTAGGCACTTTCCCATCCTGCAGTTTCCAGAAACTGATATTCAGAAGCATACTGCCTCCAACCGTGGAGGCAGAACATGGTTTTTACTTTTATGAATTTGTCTAAACATCTTTTCAAGCCATCCAAGTTGGTGGCCATTCCTGCCTCCTGTAAGAGCAAATTCCATAGTTTAACTGTGCTCTTTGTGAATAAGTCCTTTCTTTTATCTGTACTGAATCCCCAACACTCAGCCTCAATAGGCACCCGTGATTATACCATGCATAATTTTATGAACTTCTATCATGACTTCTCTTACTTGCCTTTCCTCTAAACGAAAAAGGTCCCAAGTGTTGCCGCCTTCCTCAGAGTGGTGATGCTCACTTTGGCTTGAACTTTTTCGAGCCTGTTTCCAACTGTACAATATCCTTTCTGAGGTGAGGTGCTCAGAATTGAATAAACTACTTGTTTACAAGCTATTAGCTTTGTCGCCTTCTTTCAAAATTATTGGCTTATTTGGTGTTTGATCACTTACTGACAGTTCATTGACAACATGCATCATTTTTGAACATGCACTCAAAATTCAGTAGTCTCGTAAGCTCTGTTGCATATACAAAGCTTTTAGGTATACATAGAACTCTGTGGAAGCAGAGGTTGTCTACTTTGCTTAAATTCCACCCAAAGTTCCAAGCATGCTTTTGAAATGGAAGGTGACCCTTTGCTCAACATCAAAGTAAAACGGTCAGATAAATTTGTGAGATGTGGAGAAAGCACTGAAATAGTAATGCCTATTAGCAGTGCTGTAATACCAAATAGACAAAGTACGCACTGGCCTGTAGACCCCACGTCTTTTAGGGGCCCTGTGACAATATTGATTTGATCTTGAAAGACAATTACAAAAATGTGTTAGGAGATAATTTGTGAGAGGTCCCCCAATATTTTGACTGCCTAGGGTTTAATCCAGCACTGTCTATTAGAATGCTTTGTGCCGCAGCCTAGTAGGGGCAAGTATGGTAACAGTTGGGTAAGACACAGTACTCACCGTAAGTTGACAAAATTCACCCACATCCCAAAGAGCACAGTTGATACAGTAGAAGGAAGCCAGAAGGCATAGGGTATACAAATGAAATCACCCAGACCAAATGTAAAACAACATTTGGCAGATTACTTCTTTCTACAGTAATTGCTTACTCCCTTTCCGTCCTTGAAAACAATGCAATTTACTTATTTTTTATATTAAAAAAAAATAGCTAGCATTTCCAATAAATTCACAGAGATCAGTTAATTGACTTTGAGACTTCTGGGGAAATCATAAGACGGAGACAGCTCATATTTAAGGGAGACTTTAATCCAGTGAGATATTTACCTTTGACATCAGGATTCAGAATCTCCAGGAATTTGATAAGATTATACTGTGTTACTTACCATCTTGTGTCACTGGGTCATCTACACAGGACTTTAGAGCAGCAGTGAGATAATGCTAATGAGGTCTGCTGTCCCTTAGCGGTGCTTATCCAGAGTTATCTGAGTCTGTATTATTAGCAACACTGCTGCACAATTTCTCCATTGAGAATCTACTGTAGCAAAATGTAAGCGGGTTATGCAGCTGCAGTATGGAATCCATGACCTGAACCCAGCCCCCATACTGTCTGATCTTTTAATTAAAGAAGATTACCATAAGGCTTCCCACATTCTTTCCTCCTCAATCACACACCAAATCCCCCGAAATCCAAGCTTTTCTATTTCAGGACCATTTAGAGCCAGCACAGCTTTGATTCACCATAGTGTCATTAGAGAACTCACTGTCAATCAGCCATTGTTGTCCCTTGCCCTATGAATGGCAGAAGAGTCATGATTAAAACTTCAGGCTCACAACTTTTTTATTTCATTTTTGAGTCACTTCCTTTGAAAATGTCATGTGTACGTGTGTTGCTGGAACAAATGTAGAAAATTGGATTGCTGTAAAAATGCCAGCAGAGCACATGGATGTCAAGAAGAATGACTCCAACAACAGCAGATATAATAATTATGTCAACTTTATCTTTGCTATAAAAGAGGAATTAAAAACAACAACACTGCTCCACCATTTAAGATGCATAAGCCCCCAGAATACAGCCAATAAATGAAATTTTGGAATACTAATTAAATACGTATGCATTTTTTAAAGAAGGCCATATGCAGAATATATCATATATATATTGGAAGCAACAAAAGAGTGAAGTTGGCATGCTTTGGTTTAAAAAAGAATCTGTAAATAGCTGGGTCTAATATGATTTTATTAATTTGTCAAAATATTAATAAAACAGTATTTATATTTATTTAAAGCTGGGGCTTCAGATTTTTTAAAAGATTAATTTATATACCACTCTTTATCTCAAGATTACAGGCCCCAAAAAACAAAAAATACATAACACAATAACAATCACCTCGCACACTAGTTATAATTAACAATTCAGTTATCTCTGGATATGACATTATTTTTATTTATTTATTTATTTATTTATAATAGGATTTCTAACAATGGAGCAGGCTATAAAATGCAACCACAATACATACATTACAATATATAAAAATCGGGTAGCATAATGAAATTGTAATGTGACATAACAACGTTATGGGTGACATCTAATGGTGGCATTTCACTTGAACACCAGACTTCTGCTTGCTGAGTGGGGGCTTCCCATTCCTCTCCCCCTTGCAGTCAGTCCTTGTGCATCTACAAAACCTGCTCTGGAGGGTTGGGGAGAAGATTTGAGGTGTGTGCAAAGGCTTCAGGGAGACTAGAGGAAGGGGAAGTCCCATCATGCCCACCAGCCTGGTGTTGGTTATCACCCTAAGACACACCCAAGCAACTAAAACTGCAGGGTAGGCTATTCACTGTCCTCCAGAGCACACCCTTGTATTACCATAAACACTGTCATTTCAATACAAAAGAGCCAAAGTGGTGCCCTGTGGCATCCTGTGAGCTGAGGACCATGGAGAAGGGCGGCAGTTACCCTGAACCTTGTAGACTATTGTGGTTTTGCTTCTAGTGCATGGAAAGATGGAACAGTATAGCATTAGAGAATGTTGCAAGAGTGAAGACTTGACTTTGTGCCTCACCCAAACCCAGCAGCTACTCTCCCACTATTTCCAGCCTTTCTGTCCCTCAGTTTGGCTAATATCAATTTAGTTCTAATAGGTTCTCATGCTCTGGTCCATTATAACTCTCGGTAAAGTAGATTTTCTAAGTTTTTAGGCAACTCAGAACCACAAATACATGCATATCTTTCTTCAGTAGAGATATAAAGGTTTTGTGCCGTTCAGTTTATATCACCAGGATTCCTGTTTCTGAGAAGTGCTTCCAAACACTCCATTAACAGGCAATTCTCAAGTAGGACTCATGCTATCACAGCCTTCATGATTGACTGGGTCTTCATTTTGGGAAGGATTTACAGCTAGTTCCACATGTGACAACAATTTGTGGAACTGTTTTGCCCTGGTCACATTTTTTATATGAACTTCGTAAGAGCTAAACATTACAATATCCATGCAAATCAGACACCTAGGACAGCAAAACAGATCTGATAACATCATCTTCAGGCAGATAGATGACTTTTTTATTCTTAATCCCTAGTAATACTGTTGAGAATCTAAGAAAGTTGGACACCAGTATCGTATTAATGCTATCGGGACTTGTATATACAAATCCCTTATGGAGTTGAGTGAATCTGATCCTTAATATTCATAGCCTGAATTTTTCTGAGATTCATGTATAACCTGCCTGCAACTGCAAGTATAATTCTATAACTAAATACTATAAAAGGCTCCATGAATATATGTATTCCTAGTGATGCTGTATACAGCAATAGAACCTTATCTATTATAACTAAAATTGATTTAAGAAGCACAGATCATATGAAGATAACAGTGTGCCAACAGATTGCAAGGATAAGAGAGAGAGCACAGTTATATTTCATCTAGGTTTTAAAAGGACCATGTTAGATGAGGAAGGAAAGGCTCATAAAGTACTACAATGTTATGATAAGTGGAGGAAATGGCAACGGGGAAAAAACACATTATCAAATGATGTCAAATCAAAAGATGAAAAGGTATCCTGCGGAACCACATATTGATTGGTACTTCAGCAAGCATCATTCAGCATATCAGTAAATGACCTAAGGGAGAATCAAATCTTTCCAGTATCACAGCCGACTTAGTACCACCACTAGGCTTAACACAGTTTATTACATTATCTGAGGCGTCCTTTTAATTTGCTAGAACAAATTCAAAAGCAGCACATTCAGGATGCCATTGTCCCGTGATTTTTTTATTTTTTTGCCCAAAGCAATTTTTAATTCTAGAATGGATCAATATTTTTAGCATGAAGGAAAGTAGAGGGAAAAATTCATATACTTGTGTCAATATAAATATTTTTGGTGGCTTCTTTTTTCCCCTTCATGGAACACATTTATGGCAGTAATGTTAAAAGGAAGTAGAAAGCTGCGTTTGGCTTTACTGCACTTCTTTGCTGCAGTAGAATTCCTTTTAGGGTATTTCACGGCAGCTCTTTAAAAATAAATCCATGCAGCACATGCCACCAATTAACTCAAGCTCAGAGAGGGAAAACTCAGGCCCGGGAGCTCTCCTGTAAGGCCTCTGAGATCTTTGGGGGAGGACCTTTTCTCAGTCCCACCCTACTCATATGCACGCTTGGTGGGGACAAAGGAGAGGGCTTGTTTGGTGGCTTCTCCCAGACTGTATCATTGCAATATAACAAACTGTATGTTTTAATAACACACACACATTCTCTCTCTATCTCTCTGAACATACATAAATGAATCATTTTTAAAGGATTTTTCTCTATGTTTTTATAGCTGTTTCTAATTTATCTGGAAGCCACCTTGAGTCTCTGCCAGGGAAAAAGGCAGGATATTATTATTATTATTATTATTATTATTATTATTATTATTATCACATGCTTCTGTGTGGCTGATGTGTCCTTTGATAATACCAATTGTTTGCTTCAACCAGTTCTCTCTCTCTCTCTCTCTCTCTCTTCGTGTGCTTGTGTGTACAAAGCTCTGGCTGTTGCCTAGATGGAATGTGGGTAAGAGTCATGTACGCAGCTCCACCTATTTTGCCTCTGGCCACATCCACTACTGACATGCAGCCATCAGAAGGTTGCCCACAAGGGAACATGGTCCTTATCCTGATAAAGGCTCCCCTCTCTGTCCTCAACACATGTTCTCTCTGTCTCACACAATACATGCATGATTAATGAGCAGAAGGGGAGCTAAACAGCACTGTCTGGTCCCACTCCTGACACTTCTATGTTCATCATTAGTGAGAAAAGGGACCTACATGTCCACGACTCTTCCGTATGATTAGAAACTCTATTCACCCCAATGGAGTAGTCCTCATATTCAGGAATTCCCTTGAGACTGATCTTAAATTCCCTCAAAAGAGTTGACCATGCCTTCAAATTGTAACCAACTCTCTGAAAAACATTATAAACTTCAAAGTAACATAAAAGAACACCTGTACATATTTCTCTGAAAACTGGTAGACTTCATAGACCTTGAAGACAGTGGCGGAGGAAGCTGGCATGGGGGACACCCTACCCCAGTTGCCATCTCTGGGGGGTGACAAGAAGGCACCACACGAGGGGCTCGGCCCGCTGCCCCCGCCCCGCTGCTCTTGCATATGGAGGATCCCTCCACTGCTGCTGCAGCCACAAGAAGAGAATCCCGCCGCTGTCCATACGGCGCTTGAGCAGCACTGGTGGCAAACCACCCGGCAGTGCATGTGCTGTCGGGTGGTTTTCCCCACCCCCCAACACCCCGCGCCTTCCTTTACCCCTGCCTGAAGATGCTACTTTGTCTGTGAATTCCACCCATTTTTGACAAATGGTTAAAAAATTAGCTCTAACTTTTTAACCATTTGTCAGAAAAGGGTGGAATTTGTAGACAAACTAGCCTCTTCAGGGCTGTGCTGATATCCAGTCAGTGCAGTTATATGATGCAAGGGAACATCAGGCTTCATTCCAAGATAAAGCAGATCATACCTGAGGCAACCTGAAGCAACCCACTTTCTGCGGTACTGAAGTGGGATTTTAATCCCATCTTGTCTTGGGTGTACATACCTATGTAAAGAAGTCACCAGTGCTGCCTTCATTATGTAGGTGTCACCAACCTACAAACATTTGAGGCAAGGCTGCTGTAATTAAAATGGGTAGTGACTCCATGTGCAAATGAGTCTTATGTCAGCAGTGTGAACAGACAGGCAGCCAACCAACTGGTAAGCAGATGGGCAGGCAGATGCCACCAGAGGTCTCCTGAGGGCAGCTTGCCGGTGACTACAAAAAGTGGGGAGTAGCCCTGCTGTAAGTGGTTGGTGATGATAAAAGGAAGTATCTTAGATGCTAGAGCACCATTCTAGCATCTACCTAATACATTACAAATGTAATTTAATATAAAGATTAAAAAGCATTGTGCATGCCAAGTTATAATAGAATAAAGCTTTCAAGGTCATGTTTATAATAGCAAAAGGCAGAAACAAAATTATACCTGTACCAAAGTCAATAAAACTAGAATTTAACTCAGTCTTTATAATATAAAATATCCTTACTGCACAGTGTAAGAAATGCTTGTTTTATGAGAAACAGAAAACAATTTCTATTACCTTTTAATGAAAAAACAAAGTCAATAATAATTGACTTTTTCTTCTAATTCTTGATCTCCTACTATTGGTTTAGGAAATACTCATTCTACTTGTTTGCTTTAGGCTAACCTTGTCACTGCTGAAACTGATCACACAGTAGATGCTGAAAGAAAAAGAGTTCTTTTTATAGCATTTCAGTTCATGGGGTAGATTTGTAAACATGGTAGAGCAAGCCGCAAAATAAATAAGCTAAATTAAGTTTACAGACCACAGAACCAAAAAATTTAATGTCAAATGAAGAGTTCTTGACTACCATTGGAGGAAATCTTGTGTATCCCATTTCATAACATACTTAGCCTTCTTATATATTGTCTTCTTTATGCCAGTAGCACATATAATGTTCAAAAATCCCAGGTTAAACACTACACAATTTCTTTCATTTCTTACAAACATATAAAACTCACAGGGACCCATGCCTCTTCCTCGGAGAGGGTCTCCCTAGGACCTTGGTAGGATAGGATCCTGACAGATAAACTCCAGTCAGGGTTTATGAGATTTGGAGGCTAGTCTCAAATCTTCCATTCTTGGGCAAGGTGATTGAGCAAGTGGTTGCTGAACAACTCCAGGCACGCCTGGAAGAAGCGGACAATTTGGATCCCTTCCCATCGGGATTCAGGCCTTTCCCCCATGCTTTTCAACATCTACATGCAGCCGCTGGGAAAGATCATCAGGGGGTTTGGGCTGGGTGTTCATCAGTATGCAGATGATACCCAAGCTCTACCTCTCTTTCAAATCAGAACCAGTGAAGGCGGTGAAGGTCCTGTGTGAGTGTCTGGAGGTGGTTGGAGGATGGATGGTGGCTAACAGACTGAGGTTGAATCCTGACAAGACAGAAGTACTGTTTTGGGGGGACAGGAGGCGGGCAGGTGTGGAAGACTCCCTGGTCCTGAATGGGGTAACTGTGCCCCTGAAGGACCAGGTGCACAGCCTGGGAGTCATTTTGGACTCACAGCTGTCCATGGAGGCACAGGTCAATTCTGTGTCCAGGGCAGCTGTCTATCAGCTCCATCTGGTACGCAGGCTGAGATCCTACCTGCCCGCGGACTGTCTCACCAGAGTGGTGCATGCTCTAGTTATCTCTTGCTTGGACTACTGTAATGCTCCCTATGTTGGGCTACCTTAGAAGGTGACCTGGAAACTACAACTAATCCAGAATGCGGCAGCTAGACTGGTGACTGGGAGAGGCCGCCGAGACCACATAACAACAGTCTTGAAAGACCTACATTGGCTCCCACTACGTTTCTGAGCACAATTAAAAGTGTTACTGCTGACCTTTAAAGCCCTAAACGGCCTTGGTCCAGTACACCTGAAGGAGTGTCTCCACCCCCATCGTTCTGCCCAGACCCTGAGGTCCAGTGCCGAGGGCCTTCTGGTGGTTCCCTCACTGCGAGAAACCAAGTTACAGGGAACGAGGCAGAGGGCCTTCTCGGTAGTGGCACCCACCAAATGTCAAAGAGAACAACAACTACCAGACTTTCAGAAGACATCTGAAGGCAGCCATGTTTAGGGAAGCTTTTAATGTTTAATGGTCTATTGTATTTTAATATTCTGTTGGAAGCCGCCCAGAGTGGCTGTGGAAACCTAGTCAGATGGGCGGGGTATAAATAATAAATTATTATTATTATTATTATTATTATTATTATTATTATTATTACTATTATTATTATTATTATTATTATAATATCTCAATAATTCTACTTCTCCATTCCCCCAGATGACAAGTCACTTTAAGATGAGGACATAGCCCATTGTTCAAAATGTTCCAGGTCAAATTCCTTTCACTATTGTCTCAGAACCAGGGGGTACTACTCATGGGCAGAACAAGGATTTTTGTTAGGGGGAGCAGGTCTTTTGTTGGGGGGGGCAGAACATCAGTTTGCTATGTATTTTATTGATCTTTATTGCTGGGGGGGGGCAGCTGCCCCTCCCTGCCCCATCTTGGCCACATCCATGATAGTGCTGCTTGCAGTTTGGAACAGTGGAACACCACCAGCACAAGACATTTTCCTGCTTGCAGTGAAGGGCATGATGGTGCCCTCTTGTTCCACATACAAAATCTGACTGGTTTGTTACAACTTTAGTGATTGTGCAACATCTACTGGCTTAGAGGACTCAAGGTGAATGGTGAGGGAGCTCCTGCAGACTCCTGATGTCTACCACCTCTGTCTAAGGCTAGGGTCGGTCCTGCAATGGAATAAGAGAGAAGCTATTATAGATTATGCATATGCATTATAGACCATTTTAAGGAAATATAACCATATGTGTGAAAATGTGCATTTTTTGTGAACTAAAACTTCTATAGCCAGTGGTTCAAATTGGTCTCAATCACCAGGAGTAAATCTTAACTGCTTGCTTTCTAATATATGTTGGAGTCTGACACATGACACAGGTTCTGCCTGACTTCTGGGTTCAGAAATATATATATATATATATAGAGAGAGAGAGAGAGAGAGAGAGAGAGAGAGAGAGAGAATATATGCATTGCAAAATAAAGCACTTTTGATAGGAAAAGGCAATAAGAAAGATAACTGTGATGCAAAATTTCAAGGATTAGAACAGAAATGGGGGTTAAAACTACTCCATGAATAGCCAGCTGTTCTTCCAATTTGCTAACAAGGATCAGTGAATTTCCAGGTGATCGATGCAAGGAGTTTAATGAGCCTTATTTCTAACTGATGCATCTGTATGCGGAAGGGTAAAAGAAAGAAGACGATGGAGAAATGGGCAGTGTACGTGATTAAAAGTTGTTCTACTCTTAAAAATAGCACCTTTTCATGTGACATTTACATTAGCAAATAACAAAATGCATATTATTCTCATCCATTAACAGCACAATCCTAAATGTGTCTTCTCAATGGATTCCATGGGACTTAACTACCAGGTAAAGAATATAGGATTGCAGCCTTATACTCCTAGTGAATGCATTATCAGTTTTCTTGCTATCCTTATACAATTACCGTATTTTTTGCACCATAACACTCATTTTTTTCCACCTAGAAAGTAAGGGGAAATGTCTGTGCGTGTTATGGAGCGAATGCCTGCGGGTGGCGGGGGGGGGGGATCTGCTGCAGTCGTGAGCAGAGGATCCATGGTTCCCCTTCCTTCCCTCCTCCGTGGTTACAAAGCATGGATCCACATGGATCCTCAAGATTTTTGCATTGGGCTAATCCAAACCCACTGTCAGATCACATGTCTGTGGCTACAGCATGAACCACAAAAATCATATATCCACTATTTCGTTTAGAATTTTTTTTCCCCTTGTTTTCCTCCTCTAAAAACTATGTGCGTGTTATGGTCGGGTGCGTGTTATAGAGCGAA
Source organism: Podarcis pityusensis (assembly GCF_964106645.2). Lineage (NCBI taxonomy): Eukaryota > Metazoa > Chordata > Lepidosauria > Squamata > Lacertidae > Podarcis > Podarcis pityusensis. The sequence continues at coordinate 40,109,834 of NC_138027.1, forward strand.
AAATATGGTACATTCAATGTTTCTCTGCTACTTATAGGACTGCAAGTAGCATTACAACTTATGGCTGCACTTCAGGTGAGTGTGCAAAACAGCAACATTAATTTGATTAAGTAATTTTAACACATCCCTTCATTGCATCCCATATGGCTTTTTAAATTTCCTTTCCCCTCCAACACTTCTCAGACCAAAGGGCCTAATTTCTTTTTAATCTCAAAGGGGTTGTGTGTTAAGAAAGAGTTTAGGGGCTGAGTGTAAAGATACAGAAACTTTCAGAGTCATTTCCACTCTGCTAAACGTACACCACTGGATTATGTCATGTTTGGGCTGGGATGTCCTTTATGTTTGGGATGTTGTTTTACAATTTTACCTCAAAATAAAATGATACAAATTCCTATAATTAAGAAAGTGATAATGGCATTGTGCCATATAACTTATTTTATTGCATCTTTTTGGTCCTGTCCGGTAGCCATGGAGTCATGGTATCAGAGATCAGCATTCACAGCACACAGATCAATTGCTTAATCTTTATGTCAGACATATGATCTCTGCCCTTTGTATAATACGGTTCACGTTTCAAAAGTTTTCATGGCAGGAGATAATGGATAACATTAATCCAGATCTGAAATGCAATGCTTAAAGAGTTTCAGCTTCAGTTTTAAATTCTTCATGATACTTCCACTAGGATAGAAGTTGAGAGGACATCCCGTGGATAAGTGCAAATTTATTGGTAAAACCCAGAAATCTGAGACGGAATAGGGAAATCTTGCTTACAGAAGCAATCTTATGTGAAAGGGTCATTTAGATGCTCTGGAAAAATAAAAGCAACTTTGAGTGTAATTGTAACCCACTTTCAGATTATATTACCTCTTCCTAGACCTTTTCTTTTGGTTGAAATGTGCTTTGTTGTAGGCACTGTACTTCCATTTCTTTATTATCATTGTTCATAAAGGTGGCAGTGTGTGTTGCGTGTCGAGGTCCCCAGGGCCACCCCAATAACTCACACATCACACAGAATTTTTGTTTAAGATTTTTGGCATAATTTTGGCCACAACTTTATTGAAATACAAATTTGTGAGTGGTTGCTTAGGCATTGGTTGCGACTATCTCCCCCCACCATGGGGGACAGACTGACATTCCGCACGATGTGAAAGTCAGAATAGGGGAATACACTTGGGGGTTACGCGGAGCAGGGAACCTGCCCTCACCCCAAATGCAACCAGGAGCTCATTGCTATGGCCCGAGCCCCCTTGACAGAGTGGACAAGCAATAGTTAGCCCCCAATTCCTTTAACGGAATCCCTTGCAGCAGCAGCATTAGAGGGGCAGGCACTCAACCTACCAAGGGCAGGTACTCAACCACTTCCCCTCAACCAACCAAACCATAAACCAATGCCTAACCGCAACCTTACAAGTTGTGACGATTTGCTACGCAGTAGGCAAAAACCAAATGGCCCCAGCCAATCAGCCAGATGGACAAAATTCCTACCAGGCCCCTGCCCCAAGAGCAGACGACCCCAGGACAGGCATAGCAAGGTCAAAGCGAACAACCCTAATTCTAGGGAAGGGGGGGATGGGCAATCCGATGCACTGTCGAAAAGAGGAAGCCCTAGCCTCGTGCAAGGAGTTTTAGCATTTCTGGCTGTCAATCAACAAATGGCAACATTAATTTATTCCCAACAACAAGGGAAGCCCCAATCGCATCAGTGGCCAATGAACAATTAGCCCGCCCCCAACTTTGGAGTGTCTTGGCGGCCCCCACCGCAACACGTGCTCTTCATGAAAGCCTAGTCAAATAGTTGGAATTTTTATCAATATGTATTAGCATTTCTGTGATAAACCTTCACATTGCAGAATACCATTGACACTTGGATTGTAAATAAAATCCATTGATGCTAATATTTTGCGTAGGTGGGGGGATTAACTGGGAAAAAAATTCTTCTTATCCTGAAGAGTCTTTCTAGCTTCTACTCATAACAAGAAACAATAGCTAACTCATCAGTTTCATTAAATATTCTGAAAACACCCCAGAACCTTAAACTGACTCTGTATTGAAGTAGGACATGCCCTCTATCCTTCATATAAATATTCTTCATCATAAAGAAAAGTGGGAGTGTTGACACAGTGAATCATATACAGGAAAGCAATCTTCACATATTCCTCTTTTCCCCTGCAGCTTCCTATGTCAACTGATGTACAGCTCAGCTCTGAAGAGGAGCTTTTCAGGAGACACAAGTGGTTTAACTTGCAGAAATCACCTCCCTGCCTCCTTTTTCCACCTTGAGCAGAACTCCACACAACTTGGAATCCAGCCCATTGACTTCAATAAGACATTCTAAGGCAGCAGTTTGAGCATCTCTGTTTTCAGCACTGAAGAAGTGCCTGAGGATGGTTCTGTTAGCATTATCTTTATGACCCTTAGTGTGACTTGTGAATGTATGATGTCTTCTCTGTTTGCCCCTGACCCTTTCTTCCCATACTTCAGGTTGTTTGCCACTGACTTCCCAGCTGGGATGCAAACTTTCATTACAGATATCTTTCTTAGATTTTTGAGGCTCTTCACATTGCACCAGGAGTCTTAGGCCTGATTCACACATGCATGTATATATGATACACTTATTTAAATCCTGCTATGGGTATAGACTAAATTAATTGTGACATAGTCTTGTTTCAAGAAAGTAATCTACATAATGCCAGAACACTTGTTTTCCATGTTGTGTCATGTTAGAACAGTTAGGTGCTCATTTGGGGCATCCTTTGAAGCATATACATTAACTGACAGCTCCCCCCCCCCTTGTATTGCCATTTATGTAAATAATGGTAGAAGAACAGTTCTACTTCCTGTTAAAATGAAATAGTGTAGATACCCTGTGCTTTGCCGCGTGACCAAAATAAAAACCACATGACCAGACATGATGTCACCCGCTGTCAAAAGTAATGCTGTGGGGTTGTTCACATGACCAAAACACAGACCACATGGCTGGAAGTGACATGCTTTGCACATGGCCAGAAGTGATGCCATGTTCAGCCACATGGTCATATTTCAGTCATGTTGTCAAGCACACGTTGGCCCTATTTTAACAGGTGGCAGTCTGTACTACTCATAGTTTCTAGTGTCCTTTTCAGGAAAATGAAATCAATCACTGAATATCTCAGTGTTGTTTGACATTAAACTATATGAGGCATTATTTCTGACTGCCTTCCTCCAGTAGAAGTCCCTTCCTCTTTTATGAGGAAACTCAGCAGAAGTTTATGAGAGATCAGCCCAAATTCAATACAGACTGCCCATGTCACCAAATGCCCTCCCAAATCTGTCATTATCCATTGCCCTCCCACACCTTTTGCACCTTAGAAAAACTAATGAGACTTATGAGTTAATGACCAGTGAAACAGCTGAGAAGGCTGACATTTAAAGCATCATTTGCCCCTGAATTACAAACCATCAAAATATCACAGGCAATTGACACCTGCAAGTATGTTGTGGATTTTTGTAAACTCAGGCCAGCACAAAGGCGCCTAATATCTCTCGCAGTCATCAGATGACAGATACGCATGCATGAACTCACCCTTAGTGCAATAAACCTGGTTGGTTGATTGGCCGGCTGCTGCTCCAGGGATATCTATTTAATTATTTGTTTAGCACATTTTAGTCCCACATCTCCTTTAAGGAATTTAGGGTACCTCACATCATTTCTCCCTCTCCCACTGTCATTCCCACAACTCTGTGAGGTGGTGTGTGACTAGGCCAAGCCCAACCAACAAGGTGCATTTATTTATTTACCATATCTATTAGTATCGCACTTACTATCAGAAAGATTTTAAGCAGTTTACAATGATACGTGCATAGGGGTATGTGTCTGTATACACTAAGAACACACTAAGTACAATAAAGCCATGTCTGACAAATGACTCACATAATGAAATACATAAACAACATCCATATACATCAACATAATATAAAAACAAATACAGTGGTACCTCAGGTTACATATGCTTCAGGTTACATACGCTTCAGGTTACAGACTCCGCTAACCCAGAAATAGTGCTTCAGGTTAAGAACTTTGCTTCAGGATGAGAACAGAAATCGTGCTCCGGCGGCGCGGCAGCAGCAGGAGGCCCCATTAGCTAAAGTGGTGCTTCAGGTTAAGAACAGTTTCAGGTTAAGTACGGACCTTCAGAATGAATTAAGTACTTAACCCGAGGTACCACTGTAACATCAGAGAGCACTACAAGGCAGTATAATATAAAAATTTCAATCCACACAACTTATGTGCAATCACACACCATCCATTTCACACAACCATTCACCACTGCATGTTTGGCAAACCCACACCGTGATCAACTACCACCTGGAAACCTATGTCCCCACTGTGGAAGGACGTGTGGATCCAGAATTGACCTCCACAGTCACTTACAGATTCACTGTTAAGACCATATTCATGGAAGACAATCTTATTCAGCTACAAGTGATCGCCAAAGAAAGAACTCCAACTGACAGCAGCTCTCCAGGGTCTCACCTGCTACATAATCTTTTGAATTAGGGATCTTCAGGACTAACCCTAAGACCATCTGAATGCAATGCATGAGCTCTACCACAGACCTTTACTTTGTCCCATGCTTCCTCGCAGAAACAAGAATGCCCAGACAGGAGCCAGTGTTGTATCACATAGCTTAAGCATCTGGAGGCAGAGCCTTTCAGATTTCCCTATCAGTCCCAGGCTACACCAATCTATTATTTTGAAAAAAGTATTAAGCATTTTGATTACATCCAAAGAGATAACATGTTTGATTTTCTGAATTTCAGTGTTTTTATTGTTTATTATTTCTCACTTTTTATTACTATTTGTTATAAAGGGGATGAAGCATTTCAATAAACTGTAGATAAAAAGCATCTTTATTAAGATGGGAGGGGGAACCTTGTGGCAACTATCCTCAAGGAAAAAAATCCTCTTTAAAATATGATCTGCAAAAGAAATCAAAAGCAAACAGGCGGGGAGGGGAGAAAAATAAGAGAAAAATGGCAGTCATAAAAATGAAGAGAAAAACATAAAGCTGTTAGTATAAAGGATTCCACATTGGGGAAAATAATAAAAAGCTACTTAAGCAACAAAAAAGGAAACAGAGAAATCATTAGAAGAAATAGAAAATGCTTAAGAAGCAGAATGTCATAACTGCACGGTGCACAGTTCTTGCTGCATTAGCATGCTGCTGTCATCAGAACAACTGTGGTAGTATAATTTTTGAATTTCGGTGATATGAACAGATTTTATCAGTGCCATGTTATAGCTTTCGTTTGTATTATTATATAAAGTCCTATCAGGGGCTCCTGTCTACACCACTGAAACCAAGCATTATTGAATATAATTTGTCTGTTGCTGTCTAATGGAGGCAGGCTTTTAACACCTATTCATGGTGTCACAGGCGCTAGGAAACAATCCTTTGTTAGGCTGTTGCCTCACAAGGGGAGCTATCAGGAGAAGTTACCTTGATAATTGGGAATAATTCTCCATTGTTTACAATGTCATACTCATCAGACTTTGGAATGCGACACCATCAAGCTAATGCAGGGGTGGGAAAACTTTGGCCCTCCAGATATTGCTGTCATCCCTGACCATTGGCCATGCTTGCTGATGGGAGTTGTGAGTTCAGGAGGGCCAAAGGTTCCCCACACCTGAGATAATGCAAGGGGAGTAAACATGAGATGGGAAAAGAGGGGACGATGGGTGCTATTGCCTTCCACAAATTGGAACACATCTGTCTGTAGCAGGGAGTCTGTTCTATCTATGTGGTCCCATCGTGCAAGATAGAACCATGGTTTTCCAGGACTCTACATTGTTCATGGAGCCTACAGAAGTAAAGCAAGGAGCCCGCTGGAGATGCTCACCCTCCATCTTATAGAGGGCAACAGCAGGTGAGTTAGCACGTTGTCCCTCGCATGTTTCAATTCAACTTAGAATATGTATTCCTGAATAGGGGTAGAGAAACAACTCACATACTGCATTGCCCTTTTGTGTTAAGTATATAGCAATCCCCTTTGGGAGGATAACTCATCAATTACAAGGCCATGAGCTGGTTTACAAGAGGAAAAGGCTGAGATTCTGAGAGAATCAGGGAAGGATCAAGAAGCAGAAGAGCTGGCATTTCTTTGGCCTTTTAAGAAGGATAAGGTAACTGAAATATACTCAGAGTCGCAAAGTGATTTCATGCTCTTTATTCAGCTCATAGTGGTGAGGAGGAATGAATAAATGTCCCCTCACAGTATCTGCTTTATATACATTATTTACACAATGGGCTGCACATGATTGGCTAATTCTGGAATTCTACTGTAAGCCAATCAGGTTGTGGATTCACTTCTATCTGGAGCAGGATTGGGTGGTTCCTGCCAACCAATCATACTGCTGCATTGTTCTAGGACCAATCAGACTGCTGCATTCTGAATCCTATTGTTCTAGGACCAATCAGACTGCTGCCTTTTGGATCCTATTGTTCTAGGACCAATCAGACTGCTACAGTTTGGATCCTATTCAACTCAGTACATAACACCCCTCCCCTCTAAGTTCCAGTCCTGCCCGGGAGGTCGCATTCATAGTCCTCAAGGTATGCCGGCGGCCTACGTGTGCGTTGTGGCCTGGGGTGTTCCCTGGTCTGGGCTCCGGGTTCTGGCTCGTGTTCCAAGGATGCTGGCTGTGATGCGGCTGTTTGGTCTGGTGCAACCGGCTCGCTCAGTCGTGGTTCTGGTTCCGGTGTCCTTTCGGCCTCACGGGTCCTCTCTGTATTTACTGATTCTGCCTCTCCTGCTGGCCCCTCCTGCTCTATGGGCCTCACTGCCCCGCTGTTCCCTTGGGACTCCTCTGACCTGTCCTCCTCCTGGTTTTCTCCCGGGAATCGTCGCCGTATCTGGTCGCAGTGGCGGCGCCAGCATTGCCCCCCATCCGTTAGCACCTCGTACGACACGGGGCCAGTGACCCTGGTGATTGTGGCGGGTACCCATGCTGGGCCTGCCCCAAAATTCTTTGCGTACACTGGGTCCTGGGCCTCGAAGGTCCGGGGGTTCCTGCCTTCCCCCACCACTACCTCATCCTGAGCTCTATCGGGGTGAAGGCGGTCCAATCTGATTGCAAGGCGCCGACCCATTAGTAGTTCAGCGGGGCTCCGGCCAGTCGTTGAGCTGGGGGTGCTGTGCTGTGCTAGAAGGAATGTGGCAAGGCGGTACTCCCAGTCCCCTTGCGTCATGCGGCGAAGGGTGTCCTTGGTGGTCCGCACCATGCGTTCTGCTTGGCCATTGGTGGCAGGGTGGAACGGCGCCGAACGGATGTGGCGGATGGCGTTCTGCGCTGTGAAGGTTTGGAATTCTCCTGACGTAAATGCAGTCCCGTTGTCTGAGACGAGAGTGTCAGGGAGCCCGTGGGTTGCAAACAGCCTGCGTAGTACCCGGATGGCTGCGGACGTGGAAGTGGACGGTACCAGTGCGACTTCCAGCCATTTGGTGTAGGAGTCCACCACTATGAAGAATGTTTTCCCCTGAAAGGGGCCAGCGAAATCCACATGCAGGCGTGACCATGGTGCTCGGGCGGACTCCCAGGACTGGACTGGGGCCCTTGGGGGATCTGGGCGGGATTCTTGGCAGGCCTGGCAGTGTTTGACCCAGGCCTCTATCTCTCCATCGATCCCCGGCCACCACACATAACTCCTGGCAAGGGCCTTCATTCTTACTACCCCTGGATGTGTCTCGTGTAGGGCTGTGAGGACCCTTTTGCAGAGGGGCTGGGGAACAACGACTCTGCTTCCCCATAACAGGCACCCCTTGTGGGCCGACAGTTCATGTTTGCGGGTTGTGTAGCCGGCGAATTCTGGCCCGGGGCTGCTGCTGGGCCATCCCCTCCCCACCCAGTCCAGGACCCGGGAGATGACCCTATCTTTCTTGGAATGGTGTGCAACTTCTTGTGCCTGAATGGGGCGGTCGGGAAGCAGCTCCAGGCTCATAACCTCTTGTGCAGGTGCTGGGTCAGGGCCTGTTTCCGGTAGTGGTAGCCTGCTGAGGGCGTCCGCATGGCCCATCGCCTTCCCAGGTCGGTGAATCAGTGCATACTGGTAGCTGGCAAGGAAAATTGACCACCTGAGGACGCGAGGAGACAGCACTTGGGGGGTCTGCTTTTCGGGGGCAAACAAGCCAAGCAACGGCTTGTGGTCAGTCACCACGGTGAAGGGCCGCCCGTACAAGAAATCATGGAATTTTTTTACTCCCTTTACGATTGCCAGACCCTCCTTGTCGATTTGCGAGTAGTTCCGCTCGGTTGTGTTGAGTGTCTGGGAAAAGTACGCCACCGGTACCTCTCTTCCATCCGGGAGTTGGTGCCCCAGGACAGCTCCAATGCCATAGGGTGAGGCGTCGCATGCTAGCACCACCGGCAGCCTCTCGTCGAAGTGTGCCAAGACCGAGTTTGAGACAAGCAAGTCCTTGACTGCCTGGAATGCGGCCTCCTGGCGCTGGCCCCACACCCAAGGGGCCCGCTTGTCCAGGAGTCTGTGTAGGGGCTCCGCTACCGCCGCCTTGTGGGGAAGGAAGGAATGGTAAAAGTTCAATAGTCCCAAGAAGGCCTGAAGTTCAGTCTTGCTCTTGGGCGCTGGGGCATCACAAATGGCCCGTACCTTGTCCCCAGTCGGGTGGACCCCTTCTGCGTCCACCATAAATCCCAGAAAGTCCACCTGAGGCACTCCTAGTAGACATTTTTCCCGCTTCACCTTGAGACCCGCCGTCTGGAAACGGTGCAGAACGGTGCGGAGGCGGTCCTCAAACTCCTCTGGTGTGGGGCCGGCAATCAACACATCATCGAAGAAGGGGGTGACGCCAGGAATCCCTTTAAGGAGAGAGTCCATTATATTCTGGAATATGCCTGGTGCCACGCTGACACCGAATTGCAGCCGCTTTACCCTGAACGCTCCTCTGTGCGTCACAATCGTCTGTGCCTCTGCTGTGGCCTCATCTACTGGCAGCTGTTGATATGCTTGGGCCAAGTCCAGCTTGCCAAAAATTTTCGACCCAGCCAGGGTGGCAAGGACATGGCTGACCACTGGCACTGGGTATGCGTGGGCCGTGAGGGCCTTGTTTATGGTACATTTGTAGTCTGCGCAGATGCGGACCGAACCATTAGGCTTGACGGGTGTGACGATTGGGGTTTCCCAGGGAGCATTAGGCACCGGCTCCAGCACTCCTTGCTCTACGAGTCGGTCCAATTCCTCGTCTATACGGGGTTTCAAGGCGAACGGGACCCGGCGGGCCTTGAGCCTGACCGGTCGTACTGCGGGGTCAAGCTGTAGCGCAATGGGGGGGCCCGTATACTGTCCCAATTTCCCATCGAAAACCCCTGGAAATTCCTTGCATATGGCGTCCACGTCCACTTGTAAGCTAGTGTGGTTCACCCCGGTGACAGCTAGCCCCAGTGGTCCAAACCATGCCAATCCCAGTAAGCTAATGTAGGGGCCCTTGACCACAAGCAAGTCCAGTTGCCGCGTCCGCCCTCGGTATTGCACCCTGAAGGTCCCCACCCCCATTGTGGGGACCTTACGTTTCTGGAAGTCCCGGAGGGTGAATGGGGCCGGCCTGAGTTTGGGACCCCCAGTGGGACACAGTTTCCTTAAGGTCCTTGCCGAGATTATGGATAGAGTTGAACCCGTGTCAAGCTCCATGCGGCATGGGGCCCCCTCTATCTGTACCTCTACATAAATTTTCTCTACGTTGGGGTGGGGCAACTGGTATACCTGGAAGTCCGTGAGCTCCGTCGAGTTGCCTTGGTGCGTTGGGCCCCGGGACCTGGGGCTCTTGGATTGGTCATCTGATGCCTGGTGTCGGGTGGGCCGAGCCCGACACACCCGGGCGATGTGTCCCGATTTTCTGCACTGCCTGCACTCTGCGTTGCGGAAACGGCAGGTCCTCCTCTCGTGACTCTCCCCGCAGCTTGCGCAGTTCCCTCCTTCTCGTCGAGGCAGCTGTGGTCTGTGCGCTGCTTGAGTGCGCTGCTGTACTCGGTGCACCTCCTCCCTGTCGGATCCTGAGTCGTCGGTGAGGTCTTCATGGTGGACCCTCGGTTGGGATGGCAGGCTCGGCCGTGCCTCTTGGGTCGACCTCTCGGCAGCTTCTGTTGCCAGGGCCTCCTCCAGAGCGACCTGGAACGTTAGGTCCTTCTTAGCGTAGAGGCGCCGTTGCAGCTTCTCATCCTTCAGGCCACCGACGAGGCGGTCACGAAGCATGTTCTCCAGCTCTGAGAAGTTGCAGAACCGGGCGGCTTGGCGGAGAGAGGTCACAAACCCAGTTATGGTTTCCCCAGGGGCTTGCCGCTTTGCGTAGAAGGCATTTCGACGAGCCACCACTGAGGGCTGCGGCGAAAAGTGCCCCTTCAGCCGTTCCATTATTGTTTTGTATGGAACAGTAGCGACGTCTTCAGGCGCAAGGAGAGCCCGGGCGATTTCAAACGTCTCCTCTCCGCAGACGCTGAAGAATATCGCCCTCTTCTTGGCGTCTTCTTCGTCGGTGACCCCTTTGGCTTCTAGGAGGAAGGTGAAACGGGAGGCGTACGCTTCCCAGTCTCCAGATGCTGGGTTGAATGGCGAGAAGCTGCTGTTGGCTGCCATTCTGAGTTCCTTGTGCCCCGGAGCTGAAGCCTGGATACACGGTGCGAGGCAGCGGTGCGGCAGTTGGCGGTGCTGCGGTGCTGTGTGTGGCAGTCAGCTCAGCGGGATCCCACCCTCGTCGCCAGTGAAATATACTCAGAGTCGCAAAGTGATTTCATGCTCTTTATTCAGCTCATAGTGGTGAGGAGGAATGAATAAATGTCCCCTCACAGTATCTGCTTTATATACATTATTTACACAATGGGCTGCACATGATTGGCTAATTCTGGAATTCTACTGTAAGCCAATCAGGTTGTGGATTCACTTCTATCTGGAGCAGGATTGGGTGGTTCCTGCCAACCAATCATACTGCTGCATTGTTCTAGGACCAATCAGACTGCTGCATTCTGAATCCTATTGTTCTAGGACCAATCAGACTGCTGCCTTTTGGATCCTATTGTTCTAGGACCAATCAGACTGCTACAGTTTGGATCCTATTCAACTCAGTACATAACAGTAACATTGGCTGGATAATTGTAAAACTGATGGGGAGAAAACTGAGGGGGAAATCATGAAGCCTATGATGAAAAAACATTTTCCAATTTCTAACTAGCTCTAATTCAGGGAAGCTGAGATCAATAGTAATCAAGTCACTTTACCCTTGTAAAATAGGTAGACCATTACCTTGACTTTCCAGGATTGCTATTAAGAACTATCATCTCTCTTAAAGACAATATCTGACATCAATAGGTGGTCATGGTTGTACTGGGACAAAATACTTGTCCTTACAGCCTGAGACTGTGCATGTTTGCTTGGAAGTAAATCCAACTGAATTCAATGTATTATCCAGGATACTCAAATAGTTGAAAAATGGAGGCCAACCTAAACACGGGGGGAAAGTGGTAAAATGTTTACTACTGACTTAAAACTCAGTTTGCAAAGGGTGAATTCAGAAAGACTGAATACAAATAATTGCATTTACTGTTTAATCTAAACCTTTGGAATTGCTAGACTTAGTTATTAACTGGTGATACATCAGTCAAGGATCTTTGCTTTTTATCTTGTCAGGTAATAACCCTGCAGAAAAGTCAGGCTGGTAGGTGTGAAGTCAATCACAGCTTAGCTATGTATTATTTGGAGTTGGCTGGCTTTATTGAATATGTGAATTCACTGAAAGACAGTGGAAAAATGAAATTATTACGTTGAATATTTAAGTTATTCATATAAATGCAAACTGGTAATCACTGCTAATCATTAACTCATAAGTAGCCATGTAAGCCTAAAGGGGGAAAAAATAGTTCAAGAAGAAATAGATTGTGAAGTACAGCCATGGGACATAACATCCTGCGCCCCCAAAAAACCTAGGTGTGCTTTTGTTTTACTGAATAACTGTGGGTCTAAATCCTGTTGATTTAAATAAGATGCAATTGTGCCCCTTTAACTTCTTTATGCCCTTAGTTTGAGTAAGGACTCACTAATGTGGGGTTGGATCCAGAGTAAGCTACCCAAACCAATTTTAGTTCCACTAAAATCAGTGGTAACACGGTTTCATAATTAACTTCGGTTCCATTGATTTCAGTTGAACCTAAATTTGACTAACTTTGCAGTGCAATGCTATACATGTCTAATTGGAAATTACTCCCATTGACTGATGCTTACACCCAGGTAGGCACATACAAGACTGAAATGTTAATCTAAATCCAACGCAGAAAAATAAAATGAATGGATTACTTTTAAAATATAGAAATAAACTTCACAGTATAGAAAGTCCCCCCCCCCCAAACACAGCTACTTAATGGTGCCTTGGAAAAGTAAGCTTTTGTCATTCTGTTTTTCAACATATTTTTTTTTTGCTACCCTAACCCTTTGTATCCAAAAAAGTTTGAAAAGATAAAACTTACTTTAAAAAGAAGGCTTCTACCTATGATCACGAGATCAAGTTTTTAAGCGACAGCATGACATTTTAAAAAGGAGGTATACTGAGATTCTCTAATTTCTGTCAGACCTTTAATGTGTTTTGCATGATAATGGTACCACAGAATTACTTGGCTCAGGGCCCAGAGTAATTATGTTTCCTGTACTGCTGTCTTAGCTTACTGCCAAAAGTGGCAAAGTAGGCATTTTCCCTCAGACAACACTGTTAATGAAAACTGTCAAAGTCCTTTCAACCCTCCTTATTTTGTTATACTTAAGTTGTCATCGTACTTGGTAGATTTCTTCAACTCTTTTTCTGGGAGGGGAGGCATCCCTTGATTGTACATTCATTCTTTCACAGGAACACAATGAAGCATTTCAACTGAGTAGATTGTTTTGGTTTAAAAATAATCCATTCTCTAACTTTTAAAGGAGGGGAAATCCATCCGTTCTCCTCAGTTTGGCAAAGATACAGGCCTGCATACTTGCCTGCACCATGTGAACTTCAGTACAGCAATAATGAATAGAGAGCTTCTTCCTGTTTCTCTGGTCAGCCATAGAATTAGTTCAAAATCAACCTCAAACTGGTGCCAAGTTGTTTAACAGCACATTCATACTAAACATATTTTTGCAGTGCTAACCACCACCTCCTTTCCAAAAGATGGCTTTTTTCTTTTCTTTTTAACTTTACTGGATTTAATTAAAAAATTAAGGCACATGTTCCTATTTATTGTTCCAGTTAGGTCAAGTGCAGAAAAATTTTGTAGTCTCCCTTTACTTATGTGTTGCTTTGTCTAATATTTATCTGATCTATGGTCTGTGGTGCTGTAACTAGTGTCCGAGGATTCGTCAACACCATACCAGGGACCATCTCTGCCAGCTCAGCCAGGGATAAGGTTAGGCAATGGGGTGGATGGCACACCAGCAAGATCTCTGTTCTGTTTCCGCCTCCCAACACCAGGTACAAACCTTTGCATCCAAGTCCCAGATGGACTGGCTTCCAGGTAAGAATGATAGAACTTTTATGGATCATTGCAATACCCCTTCCTTGTTCTGCTGACTTTGACTTGTGCTGCCCTGAATATCCATGTAGGCACAGCTGGCTAAGATCAGGGCCTGCCAGCTCACCCACACAGGTCTCAGTAACACACCCCAGATCACCAGCCCCATCCTGAATCAAATCATAGATGGGAGGGGGTTTTTTGTGGACCAATCTGGCATTAAGCAACATCATCACCAGATGGGAGGGCAGGTCAGCAACATGGCTACCAAGATCTCTGTTGAGAGAAGGCTGAGCGGGGGTGACATATGTCGTGTCTACCTCCCCATACTCTTCTATGATGATACTGCATATCCTCCACTCCCAGGACCCTGGTAATAGCACTGAAACTCCTTCACCTCCTCCGTCTGACCCTGGTACATGATGCCATTATTGATTTTCCCTCTCAGCCCCAATATCACATCAGCACCCACCAATCATCCAGTTTCCCAGGCTGGCTCAGTTGGCTAGAGCAAGGTGCTGATAACACCAAGGTTAGGCACATACATACCCTCCTCCTGGTTATTCCTGCCTCTCGCACAGGAACCAAGCCACATAGAATATAAATTTCTGGCTGAGGAAGAAAGGCTTACCCCGTTCTCCTAGTTCTGGCCCTGCCATCAGCATCCAGCAAAGTAGGGCAATTTCTATGGCCTCACCAAGCGGTTCATTTAAAATGGCTGAACCAATTAGCTGCAGCTGCCTTTTCCCTCAATGCCTCTGGGCCCATATATTGTTGGGGGGAAGGGACGGGACCAGAAGAATAGAGGATAAGAAAGATGGCAGTGTCTGCCTTGCTCAAAGCTCTGAGGGAGCTGTGGGTAGCTGGAGCTGCACTGCTTTTAGCAGCACCACATGTCACATTTGAGGCCTGCCTCCTATGTCCCAGTAATGTTAGCTGAAGCAAGCACCTAATTCAGAGTCCCCTCAAACCTGGCAGCATCCCTACCCAGGGCACATGTCACACTCTTAACCACTCCTTCATAGCAGCAAGCAAATCCCAAAGAAAGCATACCTAGGAGAAAATACTGTGTCTCCACTGAAGTGCTCCAGGAGCAAATCCACAGGAAGTTTTGCCAGTTGGATTCTGGCCAATTTGTGCTTCTGTATATATGAGGTGGCCTGTGCTTAATGTTTGAGTGCTGACAGTTGGTTTGATTATAGGCAGATTTGGTGCCAGAAACACAGACCTCGTTCTGTCAGCAATAGAGCTGTATCGTCAAGCAGTCTCTTCCAGTGTGAATTAGTATTTTAAGGAAAGACTGGCCTTCGAAAGCACTAATAGACTCAACAGTTTAATACTGCCTGCTTTGCATTTTTTACTTTTAGGTTGTGTGCTAAAGGAATATACCTCCATTTTCTTCTCTTCTTGGTTAGGGGTTGTTGTTATTGTTTAGTTAGTATGTATTTTTGAGTTTTTAAATTGTGAACCACCCTGTGATCCTCGGATTAAGGGTAGTATGGAAATTTAATAAATAAGAATAATAATACTTTTGTGTATCTTAGTAGGTGATAATTCTATTTACCCAATGTAAGCATCACGCTCCTCTATGTAGTATAAAATCATTATTGTCACTATTTGTTTAATATTACTGATGGTGCAAGCACACGACTCAATTAGTCAGCTTGTTTGTAAATTAGGAAAATCAGGAACTTTCACACTGGCCAGCTACACAGGGGGGGAAAAGATCTGTGCCAAAGCAATTCTCATGAAAAACAAACCAAGATGTTACAGAATGAAATACCAAGTCTTCCACCCCTTGATTACATGAGCCTTCCAAAAGTCTCCTCATCCAGTATGTTCACAAGATTTCAAACTTCTGGCTTACCTGATCCTCTTTCCAAAGTCAAACAGATACAATGGGGCAGGGGTCCTCCACATGTTTGTTTGTTTTTACTCTAACTCCCATCAGTCTCAGCTAGAATGGCCAGTGGTCAGGGATGATGGGACATAGTCCAACAACATCTGGAGGGTCTCAAGTACCTATTCAAGCATTTGGAATACACAATTGTTCTGTAATTAAAATAAATAGTAAAACAACTATAGTAGGTTTGCCATACATGAACGCATTGTGTATGGCAATCCATGTTGGCAGTGTCGTTTTGGCTGATTTTCCTTTAAAAAAAAGCTCAGCAAAAAGCTCCGAATTTTCACTTTTTGAAATATGGCAACCCTAAACTACAGTAAAACATCTGTGACTAATATATATATTAAGCAAGCTCATTAATACAGCATAACAGTTAAAACAACAATCAAAGTTGGAGATCCAGGTTTAGATTTCGGAAGTGCTTGTTTAAACATTCAAGAGCTCACAGAATGCCAATGCTGATGGGGCCTCCTCCCCTATTTCAGCAGATACAGTGGATATATCTAAAGATTCTTTTGGTGTGGTGTTTTAATAATTCACTGGAGTGCACATCCATGAAACACTACACAATTTTAAAAATGTGATAATTAGAATCACATCTAAATCTTCTTCTTCTTCTTTAGTGCATTGATGTGTTATACAACATTAATATAGAAGGAAGAAGGAAATATGCATATTACCTGAAGGAACTAAACACTGTGGCAAACTGTGCATACTACAATTCTGAACTTAGTTTTAGAAATGGGATGTGAGACAAAGCAAACTCATAGACTGCACATGCTCACACTCAACAATACTGGATGTCCAAACTGCACATCTATTGCACTACCAATTGTTCCCTAGCTATACTTCTTGTGTCTTAAGCTTTGAGTAAAGAGATATTCCACTTGCCCAGGTGGTCCATTTGTTTTTCCTGGAAGAGCTGTCATTTGGTTCCTTCTCCCTGGAGCTGCTATTTATTAGCAGTGACTCCACCTGGTTGCAGCAGAAGAGATGGGATAGTGCAGGGCTCACTCTGTTGTCTTGCAGAGAGACCAGCTGCCATTTGGCTGTTCTTCTCCCTGAACCATTTCCATTCAAGCTGGCCATTATAAGAGGAAATACGTTTGCTTGCCTAAGTTTGCTTATTTCTCTTTCCATTCCCAATTCTTTTTTCCTGCACGTTGTATCTATTAGATTGTAAGTCTGCAGGCGAGATCTGTCTCGTTTTGCAATCTTTTCCAGTGAGCGGTAATTTTTCTGGTAATTTATATAAATAGATAAATAAGTAATATATTATTCTGATTATTTAGAAGATTTCCCCATAGGTTCCCCTCACCTCACCTTTCAAACAACAGCTGGCAATGGGGGATGGCATCCTGCCTTTAATTGCCTCTTGCCTTCTCTTCTGCTTTCTCTCAATTTAAGAAAGTGGGAAGGAAAAGTGAGTATGTGGGAGGTTGTCAGAAGCGAAAGAGACAAGGAGAAGCAGGTGGCTCTTCTCCTACAATTACCTTCCTAGCAACTCCCAACCTGCCCCCTATTATGCAGTCTCTACTATATGAAGCATGTTTGTACATTTAAACTTAATTATCAAGGAACTTTCTGCAGAGTGTGGCAAATGTTATTTGCTAATTAAGGATGTATTTATGCACACACTTTGCCCTTATGCCCATGGAGTGAAGGAACAAAACAGCAAATGGATTTAACCACTGGCCACAAGTTTATTATAACTTACAACAATCTGCAATAGGCATTTATTTCCCCCCAAAAAATTAACTTGACCCAGATACTGCAGGTTTCCCAATTTTTAATGCAGGTGTGAGGAACCTTTGGCCATCCAGGTGTTGCTGAACCACATCTCCCTTCATCCCCAGCAAGCATGAACAATGGCTAGTGATGATGGGAGTTGAAGTTGAGCAACATCTGGAGGGCCAGGGTTCCCCACGCCTGCTTTAAGGGGAAAATTGAGTGAGCAACCTATATTTTTCTGGGGCATGTCAACTCTGGTTCCAATGTCCATATCAGTCTGATAACTGATCAATGCTTTTCCTTACCTGTTTACCTTCAATGAGGTGGCTTAGGGACAAAGTTGTCCTGGGCTGAACATTGTGGGAGTAGCTTTTTCCCTCATGGGGTGATATTTGTTGGTTGGGAAGTCCGCATGAAGGCCATTCATCCAAATTGTCTCAATGCCAGAGAATACTCAATATAAAAAGAAGGCTCATGTCATGTTTTTCTGCTATGCTACCAGCTAGTCTTCACAACTGAACAGATGAACAAACTAACTAATATAAACTGAAGAAAGCCTCAGTCAGTCAAACTTCCCCTCACTCCCCTATTCCCTGCTTTCCCCCCCTTGTTCTGCTCCTGTTCCAAGTGGAGGAGGCAGGAGAGCTTCTGATTTATGGATGAGTGTAGAGCAGTGATTTATGAGTGTAGACTGCTAACTTGCAGCAGTCAGATAGGGACAAGGATGGTGACTTGGGAGCTACTGCCATAAGGACCATAGCTAAGTGGTAGGGCATTGCAGGATGTCCAGGTTCAATCCTTGCAATCTTCAGGTTGTGCTGGGAGTGCCCCCTGCCTGAAACCCTGGGAAGCCAATACAAGTCAGTGTAAGCGATAGTGAGCTACATGGAAAAGTGGTCTGACTTAGTATAAGGCAGCTTCCTATGCTTCTTTGTGGTTAGACCCAGGGTAGACTCCAAGTCCCAAGAACCATCTCTCTGGTGTTTCTCTTATACAGTGGTACCTCAGGTTACATACACTTCAGGTTACAGACTCCGCTAACCCAGAAATAGTGCTTCAGGTTAAGAACTTTGCTTCAGGATGAGAACAGAAATTGTGCTCCAGCGGTGCGGCAGCAGCAGGATGCCCCATTAGCTAAAGTGGTGCTTCAGGTTAAGAACAGTTTCAGGTTAAGAATGGACCTCCGGAACGAATTAAGTCCTTAACCTGAGGTACCACTGTACTTGATCCTCTTGGTTTCTGATCTTCCTTGTCAGTTTCACCATTTCAGCATATTCCATCAATTTCGTCTGCCATTCTTCCTTTGTTGGTAATTCTTCTTCTTTCTATTTTTGGGCTAGTAGCATTCACCTCTCTGGTGTTTCAGTCACTTTCCCCTCCTTGCTTCCCATTGCTTCTGCCGCCACCACCACCCTTTCCCTACTTCCAGGTAAACAAAGGGAAGGGTGCCCAAAGGTGTACGCACACACACATTGCAAATAACAATAATGAAAACACGGTAAATTCAAATAATGAGTGTGTGTGTGTGTGTGTGTGTGCGCGCGCGTAAGCAGTAAAATAATAATATTGTCAGCAAACCATGGCATCACCATGACAATTTGAAACTGTCTCTGAAAGCATTTCCCCATGAATTCCTTCAGCCGACAGTGCAAAAAGACACCCTCCAAGTTGCATATGAGGGCAATCTGGCTGCAACATCTGTCACCCCATTGATCACGAGGGTTCATTTAGCTGATCTGGATGGCTAGCTGAGTGTCCTCCCTCACCGCTTCATGTACATGCCTGCCAAAGCTGCATGCTCAGTGGAAGAAAACAATCTTCCCTAATAGAAGGGGATGTGATGGTCAAGGATATATTATAGCTGAACTCCCCAGCTAAAACCTCCAAACATCCTGCAAGAAAATGCTGGTTTCAAGCTGCTCTTTCCAGAAGTGGACCTTTCAAATCTATTTGAATAAATCCTCATGTTTTCATAGGCTGTGGCACCTACCCTAATGTGATTTTTCTCATCTTGCTGGCACTTCCCTTTCTTGGCACATGAGACATGAATGTGCCTGTTGTTTAACAACCTTTGCCATGCCAAGCCAAAAAAACCTGTCTGATGCCCAGTCAAATATCTGTCCATAGCCCCAAGTGTCCAGCTGCATCATTATCATGCATTCAAGTACTTTTATCTAAGGATTCAAGCATAAAAATCCTTTCAGCTCCCACAAGCAAGTATGTTTCCAACAGAATCAATGGATGTATTCTTTCTTCCCCATAACTGGGTCAAGTCTCCCCTGTATATGTCTCTGTCAATACATCCGTTGATTCACTTTATACAGCTCAGGGTCCTTAAATTGTTCCCTATATTGCCTTCCCAGGACCAGACTATATCTGCTTTCACTGCTCTTATTTTCACTGCTGAGAGCATCTGTGACTCCATTCTGCTTTCCAGGTTTCTGATGAATTATGAATGCATATTCAGACAGTTTGTAGATCCATCTCCACGGGTCACCTTCTGAATTGTGTTTTGTCAGTAGCCACAGCTATTTTTGAGTATTGAAAGTCCCTACCGCTGATGAGGAATGAAGGCTGGGGCAGTGTGAACAGTGGCTTCCTATAGCACCAGGCAAGTTTGTGGCTGAGGTGAGATCTGAACCAGGAATGGCATTCTAGCCTGTGGCTCACACTTTTACCCATCATGTTGCGTCGAACCAGCAATCTGATGGAAGAATTTGTTGCTGTTCCTTGCCACCAGTGACGTGAAAGAGGGCTGTGAGGGGTTTGGGCAGCTACCTCTATCACCTGTGGATTTTGTGTAGCGAGGGAACATTTAGCCTGATGGCTACAAACATATTTGCGCTGGTAACAAGAGCTATCTGATGGCATCTGTGCATCACCATCTCTCTAGAGGGAATGAGATATGGTGGGTTGCACGGGAACTGTGAGATGTCATTATTTCTACAGACATCTGGAGGAAAGGAGCAGGGCTTTGTTTACTAGAGCAACCAAATGCCCCTTCACACAAAGAACATTTGTCAGACTGTCTCAAGGAGAGAAAGCACTGCTGTGCTCATATTCAATCAGACTGGTATCACGAGAGCCACGGGAGGTACAGTAGCTAGAGGCTGAGCATCTGTCTCATCTACAGCCAGAGTGCTAATTTTCGCTTTCTTTAAAAAAAAAAAAAAAAAACCTGGAGGAAATGTGTATTAATTTGGAAACAATTTTCAGAATACTACTTTCTTCCTCTCAACAGTGCGGTAATTACTGCCCTTATTCTGCAGAGCCCAAGAACACATTCCTCAGTCATCTACGTAAGTCATAATTATTTATCCCCCTCACAGAAAACAAACAAATTTTCAAACTATTCACAATCACTCTTTTCTCTTATGACAAATTCTCTGGGTGATGTTCCCCAGATGTTCCTCAGACTGTGGCTACCCCCCCCCACCCCAAAAAATGGCATGTGAAATGAAAATAATGTTTTGTTGTTGTCACCATCACCATCAGGTTATGTATTTCCATAGGATGTGCATTTGTGTCAGAACACATGAAAAAGTGAGCAAAATGAGGCCATTCAGTTCAACTTCCACTCATTCCAAAGCAAATGCACAAAATAATGACCAGGTGCTTTCCATCTATTATAAGTTACCACATAAAAAAACTCCAAAACATCTAAAAGCACATGAAACGCCACCAGAGTGCTAAAAACCCACAACAAACTTCCAATATCAGCATAAATAATACCCATTTAGCTTCTCTCTCAAAGGCTTTGTGAAGTTAAATGATCTTGGCCACCCTCTGAAATACCCTGAAAGAACTAGCCTAATTGGCTCCCTAAACTGGGAGTTCCATAATGAGAAAGATATGGCCCTTGCAGCTACACACCTAACTTGAGATAACTGAGACACTCAAGAAGAGGAGTGCCTGACCAAGCTGTATGCTGACAAAGCTATGTGGGAAAGTTCATACTGAAGAAGTCATTCTTTTAGATGCCTTGGAATCAGACTTTTATGGGCAGTGCATTCTGGTACATCACCGAGAATAATTGGTGGATAGAAGCTTTACTGGCCTTGAACCACTGTGTAATTGTCAACAGATTAAAATTGAGATTAGATTCAGATGGCTGGAGACCATGATAGTGATATGTCCTTAAAAGCTTTTCAGATGTCAATCTGTACTGCATGAAAAGGCAGCTCTCCACAGTCTCTTACGTTGTTAACCCCATGTTATCACTATTACAAATCCTGGAGAATCTGAGTGGCCATGTAGTCTTGCCAATGCAATGGTAAAGTTGCATTAAGTCAAGCGGTCAGAGGCTACAGATGCAGTTTTATTTAAGGGCCACGGAGAAAAGTCTTGTCTTTAACCACAATGCAGAAACCTTGTAAGGAAAATGTTTGTTGTTATTGTTACAAAGTGTCTTGCATAAGAAGAAAGCGGTATAATGATTGGGTTGTGTAGCTAATTAGAATTATGCTGTTTAACGTCTACACAAAACCACTGAGTTGGGTTATCTGGAGTTTTGGAGTACATTGTCAGCAATATGCTGAAGGCACACAGCTCTACTGTAGGTGTAGCGGTGGATGTACTAGACCAGTGTTTCCCAAACTTGGGTCTCCAGCTGTTTTTAGACTACAACTCCCATCATCCCTTAGCTAGCAGGACCCGTGGTCAGGGATGATGGGAATTGTAGTCCAAAAACAGCTGGAGACTCACATTTGGGAAACACTGTACTAGAATGTTGTGTACCATGACAGGCAGAGACATTCCAAAATTTCAGCCAGGGATCTCTCCCATCCCTACCTGAAGATGCCACAGATTAAACCTGGAACCTTCTGCACGCAAGGCAGAAGCTGTACCACTGAACAGCTTCCCTTGATGTTAGAGCAGTGCCCTCCCATTGTGTTCCCACTGACTTTCAAGCTAAAATAAGCAACAAAATGGTGTTGGGTTAACTTTAGCAAACAAAGGTTTTTGCTGTAAATGAACACCTTTAAACCCCCTACCAAAATGCAAACTATATCGTTAGTGTTCACATCTGAATATATTTAAGCGACATTTCTGCATGTGTTACAAAGTCACACAGCAATCTGCATTTTCATTGAATTGTAAATATTTGCGGACCTCATACAGAAAGCTTTGTTGCTCTCGGATTCGTATTGTTTTAAAACTTGCTACCGCAATGCATTAGAGAGACAATAATCCAGGACAGCGAGCACCAATTTCAAAGAGTTTAATCTAACAGCTTGGTTCTAAAATGATTATGATAATGATTTCATATTGTATATTTTTCTTTAAAAAATGTGTACTGTATAAAGCATGGCTCTGTATAAGAACATAAAAAGAAACTTACTGGATCAGACCAAGAGTCCGCAACCTATTTGCAACACCGGGCAAGCAGATGCTTTAGGGAAACCCACAAGCGGGGCACAAAGACCTGATTAGCATTAGAAACAGGCCGATCCATTTTACATTTTGCAGGGATTAAAAGCAAATCTAGCTCGGTGTTCAGTTTATTACAGTCAGAAAACAAGCTGCAGCTGTGCTGGGTCAACTGTTGTATTGCAACATAAGCCACCCGTATATCTTCTTCCTGAAGGTTACCCAATGCTCCTTGTTTTAACCATATGCACGCAGACACTATTTGGAGAGAGTTATTGGCGGCATTAATTATTTATACAATGTCACCATTGTACAACAACACAAGCATTACAAAAAAGACAGCTCCCTGCCCCATGGAGTTTGCAATCTAAATATTGACAGCCGCAGAAACAACAGAGGGAGACGGCAAAGGAAAGGAAAGGAAAGGGCAAGGACGACTGGCAATGCCTTGCCGGGAGGGCAAAGGAAAAAAGAGATGAAGTCCCACAAGGGGGTGATCTGCATTAGGGTAGGCTGGTTTTTTACTGTTATCATCGCTTCTTGCCTCCTTGAGATGCACATGATGCTTACTGCCAATTGTGCTGATGCCACTACTTCTGACCATCAGTTTAGCTTTATGCCAACTCAGTTTTTTAATGTGGCAGCACCTAAACTTTGGAACTGCCTATTGAAATCAGGCAGGTGTTATCACTGCACTCTTTTTGGCACCTGCTGAAAACACTTTTGTTTAGACAATGATACTCAACATTGTTTATATTTTGGAGCTCAAAAATAAAAGCTGGCCTATCCCATTCACTCCCTTCTAATGACATTACACTTATCCTGTTTCCAGCCTTTATATCTTGAAGTTCATTTTTCAGATCTAGGTGAGAGCCACTTAGCTTTATGACCAGGTTGATTTCATTCTGATTTGTGCAATGCGAGTTTCTGGTCTCTTGTATCTGCTTCCCAACATGCTTCCAGTTAGTCTGAAATACTGGAATAAGAAACGAGTAGAGATGTTAATATACAGTCCTTCATTTACTCTGAAACCTAAATGTTTATAGGTATATAAATCTGAAGTGTCATGCTGGATGCTTCATGAATTGTAAATGTAGACACGGCAGCTAAGGGGACATGGTGCCTTGTTTTATAGAGCCGGCAGTGACTAACAAGATGTTAGGAATAAAGCTGATTAGGGTATTTTACAATAAAGCAGTATTGTATTTTAAAATGAGACTATGTCCCCCACATTCAAAATCCCTGTCTTAAATAACACCCAATAAAGAACTGAAAGGAAGGACAGAACCTAACTGAACACAAAGCTTCTAAATCCAATTGGCCTATGTGTTTACGTTCTCCTATCTATCAAGTAGTAACTATAAAAAAGGCAAGCTAGACATAGTACAGTGTTTATTCATTTTTTTAAAAAAAACGTACTGTCAGAGCTGCTTCCAGATCCTAGCTCACAGAGGATCACGCTAGCCAGCGATCATTAAACAAAAGTCTTTATTGAGTTACAGTTTCCATTCTCAAGCTGCTGCGTGCAACTCTACGTCTCATGGTTAGATCGGCGAAGCTCCATCTGAGTCTCCGCCCCCTGTACACCAGTTTAAGATTCTAGCCTTACTCCACCTCTTCCGTCTCTCCTTTCTCCTCTGGGTCCTGCTACCCCCCGGGGTCCCTTCCTTCCTGGATTCTTCTGACGCTGACGTTGACCCCCCTGACTCCTCCCCGTCTTTTCGGCGGGCTTTGGGACCTGGCTCCCTATCCGGGCTGCCAACTGCACCGCCCTCCTGTACATTTGAACTTGGCGCGCGCGCCCAGCCTTCAACCTTCCTCTCGACCGTTTCCTCGCTCCCCGATGGAGGCGTGGCCAATCCTGACTCATGTCCTCCCACTGGCAGTGCGCCGCCTGATCCCGATGCCTGGGACTCCTCCCCCCTACTGCACTCTGGTGTGGACGCTGGTCCTGATTTCCAACTGCTTCTCTCTGAGTCCCCTCTGGCCCCTTCTTCCTGGGGTGTCCCCCTCGGCACCCCCCTTGCTCTGACCATGGGAGCCCCTTTCTGTGAATCTTCCGATTCGCTGGAAAGACTCAGAGACCTCGGACCGCTGTCATCGCTAACATTACCTTCGGACTCCTCCCCCTCACTCTCTATTTCCTCCCTTTCCTGTGCCTCTGCTCCTGAACCCCTGACACGTACGTTTTAAAACAGCACAATCCAAAGCAAGGATCACCTACCTCAGGCATGGACAAACTCGGCCCTCCAGATGTTTTGGGACTACAACTCCCATCATCCCTGACCACTGGTCCTGTTAGCTAGGGATGATGGGAGTTGTAGTCCCAAAACATCTGGAGGGCCAAGTTTGCCTATGCCTGACCCACCTCCACCAGAACCTGCTCATATGGAAAGATCATCATCAGAGGCAAGGATGTAGCTAAGTAATTACGTAAAAGATGCAGCCCTGTGGGCCCACATGTCACAAATGTGCATACACTGTGCATAGGCAAACTTATATGTACTGTTCGTTTCCATCACTCTCACAGCCTGGATGGCCCATCCCATTTCACTACCTGAGGCAAAATGGGAATGTGCCACTTCCTGTTCCCCCTGCTGCCAGATAAAAATGATTTTTAGAAAGAGAGAAGAATAGGGATTCTGATTAGAGATTCTTCCGAGAACAAATGTGGATTACTGCGATAGATCTAACACACGATGATGGGCTTGAGATAATAGGGCTATGGCCTAAAAGGAAAGTGGATCACTTGAATGACACAAACTATTACAAATTGATTGGGGGAGACCCTCTATTTAGAATATGCATCTTTTTTAAAAAAAAAAAAAGTGTGTGTGTATATATATATATATATATATATATATATAAAGCTTCTGTTTCCCCTCAAATGAAGATTTGGAGGGAAAACATCAATATTCCTAATCATTCTTTCATCAGACATTGACAGAGCAGCATCAAGGCTTAGGGCCAAACTACACATAACACCACAATTCACAATTACATGAATAGTTTTTTCCTTCTTTTTTACCATGGGGGGGGGTCAGGACTCTGGCATTTGGTGAGGGGGCTTTAATACTTTGCTTGGTGCTACAGTTCTAATCCACATCAAGGCTTCCACTCCTTACAATACAAAGAAGCTCCCATTGAAGCAAATGGGATTTTTCCTCCCAATACAAAACTCAGGAGCTGACCACTGACTGTGGCTACAGCAGGGAACAAAGAAGAAGAAGAAGAGTTTAGATTTGATATCCTGCTTTATCACTACCCTAAGGAGTCTCAAAGCGGCTAACAATCTCCTTTCCCTTCCTCCCCCACAACAAACACTCTGTGAGGTGAGTGAGGCTGAGAGACTTCAGAGAAGTGTGACTAGCCCAAGGTCACCCAGCAGCTGCATGTGGAGGAGCGGAGATGCGAACCCGGTTCACCAGATTACGAGTCTACCGCTCTTACCCACTACACCACACTAACTCAAAGTGTAAAAGGTCCCCTAACTCAGACATGAGGGTCCCAGTCCCAATTGCTTTCCAATGTCTACAGTCTACTTTAAAGGCTATTTATCCAATTGCTAATTGTGTGAGTGGCACCCCCTCTAGTTTGGCCTTTGCTCCTACCTTTCATCAGCTTCAGAAGATTAGGCAGGAAAACTTCTGTCCGTTACATCCACGATTTCTTGGCAACAGTTGTGCAAAAAAGTACTTTTCTCTAATTGAGCACATTGAAATCTCATTGAAAGACAATTTCTTTTAGCTGACAGCTTCTCTCTGAAAACTCCCTTGAACTTGCAATAATTCAGGTACTAAATCAAGCAGGGGTTCTACTTGGAAGGAGAACCATGAAAAACGGGTACAGAACATGTGACAATGAGGCAAAGTTGCATCTACAGGAGTCCTTGCAGCTGAATTAAAACTGGAACACTGAACTGGAAATTGAGGCAGAAATATGCAGCTGTCCCTTATGGGGATTGAACCTGCGACCTTGGCATTATCAGCACCACAGTCTACCAACTGAGCTATAGCCCTGCACTTTAATCCCTGCTGAGACTTTGAAATCCAGGCTGATTAAGTTGCAGTAGCAGTAACTAGCTCAGGTACTGGAATTTTATTGTAAACTGCTTTGGGGGGTGGATCTTAGCTAAAAAGTGTGGTACAAATAAAATGAAATCATTTCCTTGTGGCTTCTGGATGCCAGGTGAAAGAAGTACTGTATCTTCCATCTCTAAATTGTGATGAACAGAGTGGCTGGGGAAACTCACCCAGATGGACAGGGTATAAATAATAATTATTGCATGACCAGGCGGCGACAGCCCCAGCCCCCAGGGATCATAAGGAAGGAATAAAGACTCCGAAAATGTTATATGGAATTAAAATTATGCCACAACTTTATTAAACTTCCAGATGTAGGAAGAACTTGGCTTGGCCCAGCCCCCCAGTCGGGGGGAATTTGGGCTCATCAGGGTAATTAGGATATGGGGGTGATCTACGAGATGTAAGTGTAGCAGGCAGCCAAGCCTACATCCCCGCACGCAGGGTAGTTCACTGACAACCTTTCAGTGTATGGCCAGTGACACCCATATATATATAACCCCTTTAAGAGGGGGACCCTGGAATCACTGCCGCAGGGGGGTGAGTCACCACTTCACGCCCCCCCCCCCATATATAGGGAAGGAAAGACTAAAGGATTCCACCCAAGGCCATAACCACCAAAGTTGTGACGAAATGCTACGGGGAAGACAAAACCTGCCAATGCAGGAAAATTTCTTCCCGGTCCTTCAATAGCAACCAGTCAAAGATTGTAGCAGCGCCCGTTAAACAGGAAGAAAAAGTTAATCTGCAAACAAGAAACATTAAACAAAGGGAGGGTAGGGAGGGTGAATCTCCAGAGCCAACTGCCTGGCTATTGTCAGCTCCACCCCCTATTTATAAATGAGACTGGCCCCAGCTCCCAGCAATTACTGAGGCTGGGCGTGAACCTCCAAAAATTAACACTGAGAGGCAAGCCAGCCCCTGTTTGCCAGTAAGCTCCCTTACTGGTTCTAAAATTCTTAATGGTAAATTGAGCTAACATTCATTTTTCCCTTTCTATGTTTAATTGCTTCAGCTTACCTCTTCTTCATCTTCTTCTTTTTAAATAAATACTTTGGACACAAATTGTGTCACTATGGTACAGCACCGCATTCAAGCTAGCTCTATAAAAACAGCCTCAAAAGTACCATTTTTGTCTGAGACAAGATGATTTTTCTCCTGTCAGTCACAGACCTTGAGAGGAGCTGTAAAAATAACCACAGTGGCTTTTAGCCAATAGACTTCTTTGACAGCATCACAAAAATGCTTCCAGCTCAGTAGTTTCATATCTACTGATACAAACACTTGTGCTGGCCCAAATGCTGAAATCTGGATTAGTGGTCCTCTATCATTTGGCCTCACAGAATTGTTTGGTGTCTGACAGAGCCTGACTAGAGTGAGATGTGAGGGAAGGAAGGAAGGAATATCTCTAAATGTATGTAATACATTAAGAAGTGTTGGTTTTTCTTCCAGGATTAGAAGTGAAACAGTGGAGCTGGACTCTCCTTGCCTCCTTATACAGAGAGAAATATCCTTAAGGGGCCTCAAGAGTGCATGGACCCCTTACTACATCCCTGGGAGGAATGGGCAACAGTCATGGGAATGGCACTAACAATCAGGGTTTTTCCAGACAACCTGCTCATCAAGCATTGCTCCTGATTGGCTGGCACAGAGCTGACACGATGGTTAGATCATGCCCAGCCTTTACTTAGCATTCATTTTTAGTTTTTTATGGGGTGGCTATATGACAATGAATATTCATCCTGCATCCAACCTGATTTGTTTGCAGGCTGTTTACACATCTCTGCATTAATCATTCATTAATATCACCTTTTTCAATCCATTCCCCTGTCACTTAACAAATCACAAAAAAGTCTGTTGTTTTTTGAGTGGATTCATTGTGCTAGAGCTACAGTGCTTTAAGCCACTTTAAACATACAGAGGGACGCGGGTGGCGCTGTGGGTAAAACCTCAGTGCCTAGGACTTGCTGATCGTAAGGTCGGCGGTTCGAATCCCCACAGCGGGGTGAGCTCCCGTCGTTCGGTCCCAGCTCCTGCCCACCTAGCAGTTCGAAAGCACCCCTAAGTGCAAGTAGATAAATAGGTACCGCTTTATAGCGGGAAGGCGTTTCCGTGTGCGGCACTGGTGCTGGCTCGCCAGTTGCAGCTTCGTCACGCTGGCCACGTGACCCGGAAGTGTCTTCGGATGGCACCGGCTCACGGAATCTTGAGCGAGATGAGCACGCAACCCTAGAGTCGGTCTCGACTGGCCCATACGGGCAGGGGTACCTTTACCTTTACCTTTTAAACATACAGACTTAATGCATGCAACTCTCAGTGGCCTTTCCTACCTTCACCAATTCACATAGCAGCCAAGATCAGGTGGGTTTTCAGAAAGAGAACCTATGCCAGAATGGCATGCCATAGGGCTCTAGGTGAATGGTGGAGTCAAACACCCAAAGTCATTACACTAGGGTTTCTAGGAAAATCTTTATATGACAGCATCAAAATTATATGACTTATCACTGCTTATATGTATATTAGAATACATGATGGGATAAAGTTAGCCATCACATACCAAAATAAACTGTTGGGTGTACTGGTAGCTGGATGGACTGGTGTCATGCATAACAGCACTTCTACCTGCTGGAGATACTTGCCTGAGTGCTACCAGTATCCTCATGTCCTGATCCTGTCATCAATATAACAAAGAGAGAAAAAGAATTATCCAGCAGTTCCTTTCAAAGGTTGCATTTACAGTGCTTATCCCATAAGCATTAGTGGTATTATGCAAACTTAAGTGATATTTCCCAACTAAAACTGATTGGCTAATCATATTGGATGGGATGCCACTGTCCTGCCTTTCCACTGCAACTCTTCAGATGCTCACACACATAAAAACACACACACACACAGCTGTTCTTGAAGTTCAGGCGACTCTCTAAAGCAGAATTTAACATGGCATGAAGGCTGCCAGGAAACGCAGTTAGCAAAATCTGAAATAGTTCTGGGTTGACATTTTTCAATTGGCACAGAGAAGAGTGTTAATGCAGGAAACAACCCACCCACGTATATTCAAATACTTGAAATGTAAATAGCTATCTTAGTAAAAATAGCTTCCTACTTCCAAAATTACATTTTCTATTTATGGTCAATGAAAATTATTGTACCATGCAATTATGAGTTAGTGTGGGTGCGTAACTTCTATGCTCATTTCCCCTAATAGCTTAACATTTCAATATTCTAGGGGAAAGAAATTGTGTGAGTACTTTCATGATAGTCACTGCCTACTAAACTGGAATAAAAATTCTGTAAATTTCCTAAAATCTTTATTACGTTCCAAGTGAACCTTTCAAATATGATTTTAATGGACAAATCTCAGCAACCTAATCCTTAGATATCTGTTCCATCCTCTGTGAGCCAAGCTAAAGAGTATCTTAAATATGGCTTTTCATTTGTGTGTATGTGGTTTTTGAATGAAAAGCAGCTAGGGGGTGGAGCTACAATCTGGATTGATTCTCCTGGTCCCATTGTCATGATGAAAATACCCCTAAAGAGCGACTATTTGCCCCAGCCACTTTTGGTGTCGGTGGAGAATCTTAGTCAGGACCACAGTGCAGGGGAATTAAACACCCCTCCATCTACTCAATGTTTCTAATCTAGATCAGGTTCCCAAACCAATTTCATTTTAAACACAAACATGGGTGTACAGGGAGACATTTGATGAACCCCACTTACAGATTCAAAATAGAAAAGTTATATAAGCAGAATGCTCTATAAACATTTGTAAAGTTATAATAGTGATCAAATTGATGGTAATTTGATCACTCATATTTACAGATACAACACTATAGCAGTATCCTTACACTAGAGGAAGCTACGACAAATGGTACACTGTTAGCAAAAGGGTGTGAAGTGGGGTATGCCACAAAGGCCTATGATCTCCCAGGACTCATTTTCTCCCCTTTGAGTTGGTGTTATCTTGTGGTAACAGAAGACATAGCATAAAACATTCCCAATAAAGTCAGTGGACAGCCCTAGAACATAGATTTTCCACTTCTTAAGCCCTCCAGTCCCACAGCCAGTCATAGGTAAAAGCCCTACCAAGATAACACAAATAAACAGAGTCAGCCCTACCATTAGGCAGGGAGGCAGTTGCCTCAGAATGCAGATGCTTTGGTGGGGATAAGAAATGATGGAGAGGTGTTGGAGAACAGAGCTGTGGGTGCCAAGCAGTCTACCATCCAGTGCACCTCCTAAAAAAGCCCGCTGTCCATAGGTGCAGTGCATGGCATCATCCTCTTGGCAGCATCAAAGCAAAATTCAACTGTCAATCTAGTTTGCTTCTGTATGTGGAATAAGGGGAGGGCATCCTCTTGCCCTTTGCCTCAGGCAACCACATGTCTTTAGCTGCCCCTTCAAATAAAATATATCAAGATGTGCAACCTGAAGTTTCATCCTTATGTCTTTAGAACTATAGGCACACAAAGGAGAACTTTGGCAAGAGATAACTTTGCACAAACCGAACACTATGCACAGAAACTGAACATCCACCATGGGGGGGGGGGCAGCACAGTGTTCCAGTAGCTTAGTATTCCCATTGCAGTTTCCCAAACTTGTCATTTTGATTTTATAAGCAGGATTGTACTTCTAGTACCTTAAGCTTCTGTATTGTTGTTGTTGCCATCAGTTTAGAGTTGGGAATGCCACTTATAACTCATTATTATTTGGTAAAAAAAATATGTTGTTTATCTCACAAGTAAATAATATGTAACATTACAACAGGCCACCATCAAAATGCCATATTGTCTTCCTCCCTCCCATCTGAATTCACAATTTATAATGCTAGCCAGGAAACCTACAATGGTCATACCAATTGCAATTTTTTTCTGCATATTATTTGCAGGTGGATCTCTTACTTCAAACATAGAAGGTTTGGGGGCAGGGAAGGGAGGAGTTCCTTCAAAATTATGGAATTTGTGGCCTTATCTCACACTATAGGTCTACATTCTGGATCGTATGCAATGCTGCAGTTTCACTCATGCAACAGATTTTTGCTTTTCCCGCAGAACCTCCTCCTCTTCTCTTTCCTGTAGCCACCCCATGAGGGATGTTAGCATCCAAAATGCGTATTAAAGGGTTAATTGAAGAGCTGTAGAACTCTAGAATGTCATACAATCTGTGGCAGTTATTTCAGTTGGTACAGTTATGGCAGTTAGTAGGACAGTTTTAACAGAGCAGCAAGTATGTTGTGTTGTGCTGCTGCCTCAGTGTCAGTCAGTCTGTAAATGTTAGTCAGCCTTCGATACAAATCTATGTAAAATGTTTTAGCAACTTAAGAAACATCCACCTGCATTGTATATTTTAATCTGCAAGTACAAATACACAAAGTAAAAGTTATATGTTAATTAAACTTTAACAGAGAGTGTCTTGCATAGGTGGGTTTTTTTGGGGGGGGGGGGCTAATTAAAGGCTGATTCCACATACAGTCGTACCTCAGAAGTCGAACGGAATCCATTCCGGAAGTCCATTCAACTTCCAAAATGTTTGGAAACCAAGGTGCAACTTCTGATTGGCTGCAGGAAGCTCCTGCAGCCAATTGGAAGCCACAGAAGCCGTGTCAGACGTTTGGGTTCCAAAGAACGTTTGCAAACCAGAACACTCACTTCTGGGTTTGTGGCATTCAGGAGCCAAAAATGTTCAACTCGCAAGGCTTTCAGGGTCCAAGGTACAACTGTACTCTGCAAATGGGAATGAGGGTCTAATTCCCACACACCCATGCACCCTCAAAATCTGGTTCAGAAGGCTGGGGGACTCTCTGGAACATTGTGGGGGGGTTGGTGTGGGTGCTGGAAGAGGAGATGATGGGGAGGTTCTGTTGTGCGACCAGAGCAGCCCTTCCAAGGGGAGTTCTGCTGTGTAAGTGGAACAAAGCTCGTGCAGCAATGGATGCAACCCTCTATTTCTACAAATAGTCTGCAACATTTCGTTGGAGGTTCTATCTCCTCCCATCCTTGCACAAGTGCTACTGTTCAGGGTTTCTGCCAGCCAGCCAGCCATGCTGTCCCTCAGGATGCTACAAGCTGCAAGGAGCTCACAAGCATTCTCATTTCCCTGTTTCCCATTTTTAAGCAGACTTGTTCTGTGTTTGTCCAGAGGGCACAGCTAGAAACAAAGGGTGGAAATTGTAGGGTAGCCAACGTCAGATGAACACCAGGAGACTAGTGCAAGACAGTGAAATGAATGCTTTTCTAATATTGCAGAACATGATCAGATCCCCAAACACAAGAAACTCCTGCAGATCTCTTATAACTATGCCAGTTGTTCCCCAAATGGGTGCTAGATCATTCCAATATGCTGTGAGAGAACTGTATAGATGCAGTTCTGAGGTGATGTGGTGAAATCCAAAGTCAGTTTTACCAGCTGAGTTCTCCCTCAAAAACATGTCTAAAGCCTATCTATAGAGAAATTAGTCAATAAGTTACAAGGACTACACATCAATTAGCTCAATCTTCACCAAGCACATCATTTCGTTACTAAAACATCAGTAAAGGGATCTGTACACAGAGACTTAACTAGTTTTGAGTACTTACTTTTAGAATACAAACACAGTACCAAAGGATTAGTTTCAAAGATTTAATCTTTATTGAATGATAAAACAACAAACTCCCTTCATTAAAGGGAGTATGGGGAAAGACATAGAACAAGTAGTTTCAGATAATGAGGCATGATCAAATATCTGGAATAGACAGCTAGTAAAATCCACTTCTGTGATGGCCAGGGAATGGTCTTTGAAATGGATTCATCACCCTTGAATTTAGCACACTGGCCCTAAAGGATACAATTCTTGGAAGGGATGTGAGACTCGAAGGTCTTATGTACACTCCTAGTTGGAGAAGGCTAGACTATTAATATAGTTCTGGCTTAGATCTTTTATATGGTTTGGGGTAGTATTCCTAATGTATCAACTCCACTTCAGGAATAAAACTAGGGTACTCAGAACTTCAAAACCGGGACAAGAAGAATTTTAGAACCATCTCTGAGAGCCAGTGTCTGTATCTGGATGGAGAGGTGTACTCAAAACTTCTGCAAATGCATGACCCCTCAGGCTTTGAGTGAGTACCTGATGTGTCCAAAGATATGCATGTTTGAGAAATTCAAGAGTTGTGATTCCTATGTACAATGAGCTGATCTTCTCAGACTGATGTGCGGATCAGAACTTAACAATCCACCACATGTATTTTGCCACATGTTGTGGTACACTTCTCAACATTTTAAATGTATCAGCATATACATATAAACATGGGATGCAGGTGGCACTGTGGGTTAAACCACAGGAGCCTAGGACTTGCCGATCAGAAGGTTGGCGGTTCGAATCCCCGTTTGACTGGCCACTGACCTAATCCAGCAGGCTCTTCTTATGTCCTCATATCCTTAATAACAATTCATTTCTCTGACAGCTGGTCCATATGAAGGGGAAGGCCATAGCTCAGTGAGAGAACATTTTTACATGCAGAAGGTCCCAGGTTCCATCCCTGAAGGAGCATCTAGACCCCCATCATTCTGCCCGGACACTGAGGTCAAGTGCCAGGGGCCTTCTGGCAGTTCCCTCACAACAAGAAGCGAAGTTACAGGGAACCAGGCAGAGGGCCTTCTCAGTAGTGGCACCCGCCCTGTGGAACACTCTCCCACCAGATGTCAAAGGAAAAAACAACTACCAGACTTTTAGAAGGCATCTAAAGGCAGCTTTTAATATTTGAAGGACTATTGTATTTTAATATTTTGTTGGAAGCCGCCCAAAGTGGCTGGAGAAACCCAGCCTGATCGGTGGGGTATAAATATTATCATCATCATCATCATCCCTGGCACAAGACCATTCATAGGGGATGGTGGGAATTCTAGTCCAGTAATGTGGAGGGCTAGAAGTTCCCCACCCTGGTATACAGCTTCAGAATGAAAGCACAGAAACAATGATTCAGTAATAACACAAAGTAAAAGAAAGTAACTGTTCTGTTAAACCAGCAATCAAGAATCTGTAAGGAATGGCTTTATCAAGCAAATTTATTGCAAGCAATGAAAAAAATGTGCAACCATACATGAAGCCTTTCTTTAAAATAACACTTTAACACTAATATTAATTGTACAGGTTTCCTATATAATTTTATTCTTGAAGGATGGGCAGGGGGAGACAGGAGCATCATTCACAGCCATGAACTTAAAGACATATTTTGTAGGTATCACTGCAGGAGTCTCACTGCCAACGTAAACATCAATGAATGGCAATTTTGTCACTGACCTCTTTGGGTAAAGGATCAGAATGCAGCTAATTAAAGCTGACAGCATCTATCAAGGCTTTTGAGCTACTGCAAGGCTCCTTGGGAAATACCTGATTACTTGTGTGAAAAGGGAATTGAAAGATATTTTTCATCTCCTAATATATCATGAGGATTTCTTTCATCATGGTATCATGATATTCGGGCTCATCCACAAGGTGCTGTAATTTAAAGAATGCCCCATCCTTGACTCCCAGAGAAGAAAAAGAACAGCATTATCAGGACTGCTTAAGTAGGTGCTGGCAAGGCAGTAAACAGACTGAAGGCATTGGTATTTGACTGATTCTCCTCTGCTGAGAGAGCACTCTTGCACCGTTCACTTGCAATCCAGACCCTGAAAAGGGAGAGAGACCCTTCAGCTGATACTACAAGTGGTGCTCAGGGGAGACCTCAACTGTAGCTGCTTCAATAAATGGCATATGCTCATAGCTGTCAACTTACAGATTTGAAAATAAGGGACCAGCAGCCAAAATAAGGGACCTGCAGCCTCACCAGTTCCAGGCACTCCAGTCTTCCTGTCCTCCTGCAGTCTGGTCAAACTCATGCTGGGTAGCTTCGAGAACACTGTCCAACCAACTTTGTAACCAGAGGTTCAACTGAATAGAATCTGAATCACATGCACCACAAGGCCTATGCAGCCTCAACTTAAGATGGCTCCCCAGCCTGGCTTTCCGCTGCAAAGTTTGCAGCAGCACGTGCAACAAAATGGCGTCCAGCATTCAAAACCCCCCCCCCAGCTTGCATTAACTAGCCACACACAAGGCATGCAAGCTCCACCCCCCAGTCGTTCTTAGACTTCTTATTGGGTGAGCAACACAGCCAAGCAACACAGTTGGAGCCTCCCTCCTCCCTGGCCGGCAGGGAGGGAGGGAGAGGAGCTGCTTCCTTTGAAATTTAAGGGACATCATTTAAGGGACATCCATCAATAAGGGACAGTAGCGGGACATGGCGCTGGAATAAGGGACTGTCCCTTCAAATAAGGGACACTTGACAGCTATGCATATGCTGTACAAATGATCACTCTTCTCTTTCTCTTCCTGCCAGTCCTACATGGTTACTTTCAGTGTCCCTTAGTCAGCTGCAATAAGAAGTTGAGGGCCCAGGAGCTGACACTGCAAAGCCTGAGGGAACTTCATTGCTATACAGCAAGGAGACAGAAAGAGAGAGAGAGAGAGAGAGAGAGAGAGATTTGAAGAATATATATAGCTGCCAGGTATGTGCCCCCATGCCTGTGGTTCAACTAGTGCAGGAAAAATGGGATATAGGCATAATTGGATCTCCTACATCCTTTGGAATGGCTGTTGCTACCTGGTAACATCTTCCTCCCTTCCAGCAAGGCAAACACCATCAGCCCCATGTGTACTATACAAGCTTCTTCTTTTTTATGCTTTCATGCTGAAATGGAAAAATGACAAGAGGAAAAAATATATAAAACCTGTTGTCATTTCATAAACAATTAAGATTTGAAGATATAAAATATAAAGAGAATAACAAAGCTGCAATCCAGAGTGCCGTTATATGTCTTACCATGTTCAAGATTATAGCCTAGATATGAGATTTATTTTGCTGATGGCGTGCATTAAACTACATTACTGTAGCAGTGCCCTATTAACATATATTACAGTATCTATTTTCTAAAGACACAACTCTTTTTCTACTTTGATTTTATTTATCAGGATTTTAGCATAACCATTCCTGGAAATTAAGAAACAACATTTCGTACAGCTACACACCTCTCTGGGAGTAATGGACCCTTTTCAGTTTTGCTAGAGCTAATCAGTGAATTGGTGTTTTTCACTTGCACTTTAGCAAGACTCAGGAGGACACTTCCAGACTGTGACCATTTTGTGACAGGTTTAAAAATTCAAGTCATGTGATTAAAGTGGATTTGGTGCTCTTGTGAAACAAATCCATGCCCCCCCCCCGAAAATATATTTTTTGTGGCAAAGAAAGCGATAGGGAAATGCAGTAGAAAATGTGAAATGATCATTGTTTCATGTGATGCCATACCACTTTCCCACAGACAAACTAGAATGAATACTCAGTGAGAGACCAACATTTTATAACCTCCCCACAAACTTTGTGTAAACAAATCAAGATGAATGCTGAAAAAACAATACAGTGGTACCTCGCAAGACGAATGCCTTGCAAGACAAAAACTTGCTAGACGAAAGGGTTTTTTGTTTTTTGAGCTGCTTCGCAAGACGATTTTCCCTATGGGCTTGCTTCGCAAGACGGAAACGTCTTGCAAGTTTGTTTCCTTTTTCTTAACACCGTTAATACAGTTGCGACTTGACTTCGAGGAGCAACTCATAGAACGCGATGTGGTAGCCTTTTTTGAGGTTTTTAAAGACTTTGGTGATTTTTGAAGCTTTTCCAAAACTTTCCCAACACCGTGCTTCGCAAGACGAAAAAAATCACAAGACGACAAAACTCGCGGAACGAATTAATTTCGTCTTGCGAGGCACCACTGTACCGTATTTTTCGCTCTATAGGACGCACTTTTCCCCCTCCAAAAATTAAGGGTAAATGTGTGTGCATCCTATGGAGTGAATGCAGGCTCCTTGGCTTCAGCGATAGCAACGCGAAGCCTCTGAAGCGCAGAGGGAGCGCTCCCTCCGCGCTCCTTGGCTTCGCGTTGCTTCCAGCCTTCAGGGATAGCCGCCTGAAGCCATCGGAGCGCAGCGCGAGTTCCCGCTGCACTCCACAGGCTTCGGGTTCCTTTTGCTGAAGCCGGGAGAGCCTGGCTCTCCCGGCTTCAGCAGAGAGTGAGAGCTGCGCAGTGCCCCTTCAGCCAAGCGGGAGGAGAAATGGAAGGGGCTCCGTTTCTCCTGCCACTTTGCTGAAGGGGTGCTGAGCAGAGAGGGGGAGAATTTTTTTTTCTTGTTCTCCCCCTCTAAAACAAGGTGTGTCCTATGGTCCGGTGCATCCTATAGAGCAAAAAATACGGTAATTTGGAAACAACTTGAAACTAAGGAGAGGATTCAATAGCATTTGCACCTCTACAATTCCATTAAAACTTGTGGGACTGTGCCATCACAGTGATCAGTGCTGAGTAAGGAAACAACCAATTCCTTTCACATAAAAAGTTAAACTATCAGATTATGCAATGGAAACTCTCCTGGGTCTTTGATGATTTTACTGTGAGTTTGAAGTCTTGGTGCCCCAAAGCATGTAGGCAAACTCTTCTAAAATTAGATAATTGTTCATTGATATGCCAGTCATTTTGCTGCCTGTTCAATATAAGCTTCCTATGAATATACATTACAGACATATTTTTTTTAGAAATATAGGCTTGTTACCTAAAAATGAACATTATTGTCAGAATTCTCATGTTGTTGATTTCTTGCAGCACCTCAAGACACTATAAGAAGTCCATAACACAGCAATAAATTTCCCTTTTAACAAAGGTATCAAGATCAATATCCATTACTTGATGCTTCAGCTGTAGTTGCAGTCTCTCCCAACAGTGCCCTCATAGTTCCCAAAAACACTTATCACTGTCCTCAATCCTATTGGCATATTTTTAAATTTGATACTTTTGATATTTTACAAGCCAGTGCAATTACAATATCAGATAGCCTTTGCCCATAGACTGAACCATAATAGCAAATTATATTTTACAATCCTAAGGAAGCTGCTGATGAAATGTACCTGTGCCCCTTGAACCTGAAATCATGGGAAAAGCAAAAGTTCACCTTCCATTCAGATTGTAAATTTCTGTCAGTGAAAAGCCTTATGCCCTGTAGAGTTGAGCTCCCTCCCACATACAAAATGCCTCGCTCCCACATACAAAAAAAATGCTCTCCTACTTAGAATCAGTAAATTTGGAGGACAGCATTTCAGCATTGTTTGGGGGGGATGTTGAAGCAATTTGTAAGTTTTGTGGGTTTCTTTTTCTTTGATTTTAAAATATATGTTGTCTACTCACTACCAAAATGATGAAGGCTGGCTCTACTATTAGGCAGAGTGAAGTGATTGCCTCAGGCAGCAGCTGCAGGGGAACAGCAGAGACCCTTCAACACTTCCTCCTGACCCTTTGCCTGTAACATTTCCTTGGAGGACACAGCTGTGTGTTGTCAGACTCGGGTGTTGTGGAGGACACCACCCTATCGCCAATATACAACTGCCAGTCCAGTCAACTTCCGCACGTGGAACGGAGGGGGTGCCATCTTGTCCTCCACCTCAGGCCTCACAGAGCTACAATTCACAGAGTGGTCTGACAGTCCATCCCTCTTCCCAGGGAACTCTGGGAACTGTACCTCTGTGGAAGGAATAGAGGTCTCCTAGCAACACTCAGCACCCTTAACAAACTACACTTACCAGAATTTTAAACAGCCATGGCTGTTTAAAATGGACCTTACTAAATAAACATGCAAGAAGGGAGAGGAGGGATGCACATGGTAGCTCTGTATGTGTCTGTCTGTCCATCCCACCACACCCTTTGCTGTGTCTATCACCTTCCACTAGTTGGAGGGTAATGAATTGCAGTAGGAGGTCTTCCCTGCTTCTGTAGGCACATTGCACACTTGTTCCCACTCATGTGTTCTACTAGTACAGGTGGTACCTCGGTTTACAAACTTAATCCGTTCCTGAAGTCCGTTCTTAAGCCAAATCCATTCTTAAACTGAGGTGCACTTTCCCTAATGAGGCCTCCCACTGCCAGTGCCCTTCCACCTTTCAGCTTCCATTTGTAGACCAAGGTGAAGTTCACAAACTGGAACACTACTTCTGGTTTTGCAGAGTTCGTAAACCAAATAGTTCATAAACAAGACTGTTCATAAACCGAGGTACCACTATATTGCAATAGGGCGATTGTCTGAACAGATTTGATATGCATAGCTGTCAACTTTCAGATTTGAAAATAAGGGATCAGCAGCCTTGAAAATAAGGGATCAGCAGCCAAAATAAGGGATCAGCAGCCAACTGTCCAGCCATCTCGTCCTCATGGTTCTATGTTACTACTGAGCAAAGTTACCCAGTTAGGATTTGAATCTTGGTCCTAACTTTTGGGGTTAAGTTTCTAATTAGCTGTCCATTAATACTGACAAACCGTATCTCCCATTCATCTCTCTTTTTTTAAAAAAAATAATATTTATTACTTTTCCAACAATTTAAACACACACAAACAAAAAAGAAAAAGAAAAAAGAACAATACAATACATTACAAAAACACTACATAACACCTTAAACTAACAAAACAAAACAAAAACAATTTAAAAGACATCAAACAATTTCAGTATCTTATCTTTCATTCACTTATTTCAGTGACCTCCTCACACCTCCCTTTTTGTATTCCACTTCTGTTG
Source organism: Podarcis pityusensis (assembly GCF_964106645.2). NCBI lineage: Eukaryota > Metazoa > Chordata > Lepidosauria > Squamata > Lacertidae > Podarcis > Podarcis pityusensis. Next base: position 40,150,063 of record NC_138027.1, read on the forward strand.
ATTGTTTCAGCAATTCCTTTCCATCTTCCTCTGCTTTCTATCCTTTAATTATCTTAACAAATTCTAACCTTATTTTTCCTTTTAATACTCTATTGATCTATTTATACTTAATTCCTTATAACATTTCTACTAAAGCCATAACTTCATTCCAACATTTTTCTAACATTCATTAATTTTACAGTATTTCTGTAAATAGTCTTTAAACTTTTTCCAGTCTTCTTCCACCGACTCTTCTCCCTGGTCTCGGATTCTGCCAGTCATTTCCGCCAATTCCATATAGTCCATCAACTTCATCTGCCATTCTTCCCAAGTGGGTAAATCGTGTGTCTTCCAATACTTTGCGATGAGTATTCTTGCTGCTGTTGTTGCATACATAAAAAAAGTTCTATCCTTCTTTACACCAATTGGCCAACCATGCCCAGGAGAAAGGCCTCTGGTTTCTTCAGAAAGGTATATTTAAATACCTTTTTCATTTCGTTATAGATCATCTCCCAGAATGTCTTAATCTTTGGGCATGTCCACCAAAGGTGAAAGAATGTACCTTCAGTCTCATTACATTTCCAACATTTATTGTTGGGCAAATGATAAATTTTTGCAAGCTTGACTGGTGTCATGTACCACCTTTAAATCATTTTCATTAAATTTTCTCTTAGGACATTACATGCCGTGAATTTCATACCTGTAGTCTATAACTGTTCCCAGTCAGCCATCATTATGTTATGTCCAACATCTTGTGCCCATTTAATCATAGCTGATTTCACCATTTCATCCTGAGTGTTCCATTTCAACAGCAAGTTATACATTCTTGACAAATTCTTAATTTTTGGATCTAGCAATTCTGTTTCCAATTTTGATTTTTCCACCTGGAAACCAACTTTTTTGTCCAGATTGTATGCCTCCATTATTTGGTAATAATGCAGCCAATCTCGTACTGTACTCTGTTTTTCAATTTTTCAAAGCTCTGCAATTTTAATCTGTCTCCATCTTGTTCCAGAATTTCCCAATATTTTGGCCATTTGGCCTCCATATTGAGTTTTTTCTGTGCCTTCGCTTCCATTGGTGACAACCATCTTGGGGTTTTTCTAACAAATCCTTATATCTTATCCAGACATTAAACAATGTTTTTCTAACAATATGATTTTTAAACGCTTTATGTACTTTTACTTTATCGTACCACAAGTATGCATGCCAACCGAATACATTATTGAAACCTTCTAGATCCAACACGTCAGTATTTTCAAGAAGCAGCCATTCTCTCAGCCAGCAAAAAGCAGCTGATTCATAATAAAGTTTAAGGTCTGGCAGGGCAAATCCACCTCTTTCTTTAGCATCAGTTAGTATCTTAGATTTTATTCGAGGCTTCTTGCCCTGCCAGACAAATCTAGAGATATCTTTCTGCCACTTCTTGAAACAGTCCATCTTATCCAAAATTTGCAATGTTTGAAACAAAAACAACATCCTTGGCAGCACATTCATTTTTATCACAGCAATTCAGCCTAACAATGATAACTTCAAATTTGTCCATATTTTAGATCCTTTTTCACTTCAATCCAACATTTTTCATAATTATCCTTAAATAAATTCACATTTTTAGCAGTCATGTTAACCCCTAAATATTTCACTTTCTTAACCAATGTTAGTCTTGTCTCCTCCTGAAACTTCTATCTCTCAGATCCCCTTGTAAATCTAAAGTACTGGCCTCACCACATCCTGCAGTAAAAAAAATTCCCCAAGTTAATTACACATTGTGTGAAGGTAAGTGTGTGAAGCTACAGCATTCCTACTATCAGCTTAAGTGACACATTCACTCTCACTCTCACTCTCTCTCTCTCTCTCTCACTCACACACACACAGAGAGAGAGAGAGAGTAGAGCCCCTCTGAGCCAAAGGCCCAAAGGCAGAAAGCCCAGCCAGCAGTCAAACAAAGCCTGAAGCGTTGGTTCCCACAGCGCAGCAACCCGGCAAAGGGATACAGCAGCAAGGAAACCACACTGTCACCTCTCCGCTGGGAAGCACTGAAGCAAAGGTGAGTCCCCAGGCAACACAGCCGATTTGATTGGCACAAGGCATGCAAGCTCCACCCCCCAGTCATTCTCAGACTCCTTATTGGTGAGCAATGCAGCCGAGCAATACAGTTGAGGAGCCTCCCTGGCTGGCGGGGAGGGAAAGGAGCTGCTTCCTTTGAAATCCTGGAAATATACGGGATATCAACAATCCAGGATAGCAGCGGGAAACGGCACTGGAAAAAGGGAGTTTCCCGCCAAATAAAGGAAGGTTGACAGCTATGTTGATATGCTTTATCAATTAATTTACATGAAAGCATTCTCTTGAGTGATGCATATAGTAAAACATGCTATTTATAAATTTATATAATATCTAAACAGGCAAAAATATGTGTTGTCATCTGAGACATGAATATTCCAAATGGACTTTCCTGCCAGTTAAAATGGTGTTAGGAAGGCATGCCCTGCATTGCCCCCTGTAAGCTTCTCCTTTACAATCTTCCAGTGGCTGGGTGCATGGCAGCAGCTTGATACGTACACAATACAGACATAACACCTGGGCACAAAATCTATTTATTCCCTGGTGCTCTCTGGGGATGATACACTGAATGAAGAAAAATAACACAGCAGAAGCTTCAATGTGTTTAAGCCTCTGGCTGACACAATGTAATAGAGGAATGAAGGCTTGAGTTGAGGACACTTCATTGATCAAGGACTAACTCTGGCAGCCCACTGTAGGCAGTCACCCAGAAAAAAATCCTAAAACACAAGAAAGATGATGACATTAAACAGGTTGTACTTGTTAACATGCAAAAGAAACTGAAACTCAGAGGTGGACAAGACAATCAGGACATTAAAATGGAGTAGAATATATAGGGAAAAGTTAGAGCTGGGAGGCTAAGGAAAACTGAACTGTTTCCAGTAAGAAGGGCTTTTAAAACATCTTATCGTTTTTCATTGTTTCCCAGCGCCATCCCTCTGGAAGATTGTGGATTGATTCCTGTAAACAAAGCCAGTCGATATTTGTAATACAAGCAGCATAGTTCCTTCCCTGATCAACCCTTTCTCATTAAACTCAGAAGCGTTAACATCAAACTGAACATGTATATAGTCTATATTAAAATTTTGCTTTGAAAAATTTGATCTAAACCTGAACTGACAATATCTGAGCGGAAATATCATACTTCCAGCATTTTAAAAGTTAGTGTACAGGTAAAGGTATCGTCTCATTAGCTTTCATCTTATTATTCATTTATTTAGAGGATTTGCACTCACACTTGAGCATAAAAATTCTCAGAGCATCTTACATAAAATCAATTAAAACAAGACTTTCTCTGCTTGCAGCTACATAATCTTCATTATTACACTTTTTATTCTGCTGTTTTTCTAAGGAGCTTGAACTGGTGTTCACAACTGATTGGCACTGACAGCGTACTTTCAAAGGGGCTACTCATGCACGCATCAGCTGATTGGTGCCAAGAGGAGACAGTGTGAAATTGTTAACTGATGTCATAATGACATTATGTGAATGGCAGGTAAGTGGTCCTGCCCATGTGACAATGTTGACCCAATGGTGGTAGGGAAGCTAAGGGTTTGGTCTCACTCTTGTTGTTAAACATCCTTTCCATTGGGTGATGTCTGGGGCTACTGGGCCTGGCCTGCTCCTAGGCAGCTACTGTGATTCGTCCTGTCAGTACTAAATTTGGCTCCATAACAGCTGGCTCTGCAGGGGGCTGCCCCAGGAGGCCAGGGAGCATGTCCACCCATGGAGCAAGCACACATGGAAGGGTTGTCTCTTGCTTGTTAGCAAGGGGGGGGTGAAATGGTGGACATTAAACAAAAGTGATGGGTTCCACAAAACAAAATACCTGAATGGTCAAAGCCCAGGGTAAATTATTACTCTTGTTGTTGCTGTTTGTTTATTACATTTCTATTCTGCCCTTCAACTGAAAATCACAAAGTGGTTCACAATATAAAAATACAAAATGAAAATTCAGAATACATAATAAAGCAAAACAAATCAATAACCCCCTCCCACAGAAACATTTAAAAGGCCATAGAACAGGCATAGGCAAACTCCGGCCCTCCAGATGTTTTGAGACTACCATTCCCATCATCCCTGACCACTGGTCCTGTTAGCTAGGGATGATGGGAATTGTAGTTACAAAACATCTGGAAGGCCGGAGTTTGCCTATGCCTGCCATAGAATGTTAATCAACCCAATGCCTGGTTGAAGAGAAACATTTTCACCTGGTGCCTAAAGATATGTAATGAAAATGCCAGGCAAGCTCCCTTTGGGAGAACATTCCACAAGCGGGGAGCCAACACAGAAAAGGCCACTTCTTTTGTTGCCACCCTCTGGACCTCTTGTGGAGGAGGCACCCAAAGAAAGGCCTCAGATGATTATTGCAGGGTGTGGGTTGGTGTGTCTTCTGATAACCATCAGAGAGAGAATGGGCTCGTAAAGGATGAGACTGGACCAGAAAAGGGAAGAAAAGGATGGAAACTAGGGAGCTATCTTCCCTCCCCCACAAAGAGAAAGAGGTAATGGAGTTGGGACAATGGAGATCTCTACCTCTCCTCTCAGAATTGGTCCCCTCCAACCAAGATCAGCGCCCCCTCAAAATCTCACTGAAATGGGTTTTGCTCCTATATCTGAGAGACTAGCAGTGCTGCTTCTCATACACTTCTTTCATTTTTAGAAGTCCACATTTTTAGAACCCACAGATTTAAATAAAAAAACTCTTATTTTCAATTCACCACATGCTAAGCTGCTTTATGAAAGGGTGAACTCTGTCCATGACTAAACAACCCAATATTTTAATCATACTCAAAAAACTTAAAATATTCTATTGCTGAGAAGAGGGTGATTTTTAAAATAATTTTATTTATTGGGAAGTTAAAATATCCTATATAGAGCTATTAACGGGTACATAGCAAATACCCCATCTGACAATGCAGAATTATTGTTAGGTAGGTTATTAATTTCTTCACAGGAAGGCAGAAATGATGAACACGTTTATTCTCTTCCTTTATATAAAAAAAACTAACAAAAATGATGCTCTCAGCTCACTAAAACATTCATAGCAAGGAACAAATGAATCGATAGCAAATATTAAAAGTTTTATTCCTATGAATTTGTTATAGCAATTTATTGAATGTTTGACAGCTCCACAGTTGAAGTCACACATATTTTATTTAAATAATAAATAATGGCTGTCAGTGCATCTTGTGTAAGGAAAGAGAGAGTAGCTTGAGAAATGTTATACCTTTCCTCTTCCTTCACCTCTACTTGAAAATCTAACCCACCAAACCAATAACACAAAGGGAGCACTGAAAATTAACCTTTGTTTCCAATACATTAATTGCTGCATTAAGGCAACTCTCCAATCCTAAACACATTTACTTGTAAGTGAGGTCCATTGATTTCAGCAAAATTTACTTCTGAGTATAAGTAATTTAAGTATTCCAACTTGACTAGCATATGAATAAATCAGGAAACCTGCTGAGCAAATTTCTGAGCAAAAGCGCTAAAGGCAACACAAGTGGGAGGAACAATAGATGAAAGTGTTCTTGACAGAATGAGTATTATACAGAACAGAAAAAGGGAAGTGAATTAAATTGTGCTGGGCACATTCCAACCAACCAAGGTTAAGCACTGCTAACAATGGGTTAAGTCCCATTGATTTTAGTGGAAGAGAGTTAAGTGTGTGCCACACGCAAAAGCTCCATAAGCCTCATTGCCACCACGTGCCAAAAATGAAGACTTGAGATAGGAACTGGGTGTAGAATAGAGGGGTGATCATTCAGTAGCAGGGAACATGTTTTGCTTGCCAAAGACCCCAGATTCAATCTCTCTAGTTGAAAAGATCACAAAGCAGACACACAGGTCTGTACTGTACTGCCACACAGGTCAGAGCCACAGCATAGATGTAATGCACATTTAAAGCATGACACTTCCCCACAAAGAATCAAGGGAACTGCAGTTTAAGGGTGCTGGGAGTTGTAGCTCTGTGAGGGGTAAACTAGAGTTTTCTTTGGGGGAAATCGTGCTTGAAATGTGCACTGAATGTGCTTTAAATGTATGGTGTGGATCTGCTTGCACAGTGGACAGTATTGAGCTAGATGGTCTTATAGTCTAACTTGATACAAGGCAATCATCCAAACATCTCTTGAGTTTACCACAAATAACCAAGACATCATTGGGACAAAGTTTTCTTTTTCTTTTTGAGCAGGAGACCTAGCAGGAGACCTGCAAAAGAACTCATGTTCACACTGTATCTGGAAAAGGCTGCTGTCGGAAATGCTGGAGAACTTCTGCTTTGACAGCACTGAGCTAGATGAATCAATGGCATGAGTTGGTAGGAGGATTATTAATTTACATATCTAATCTACAATGATTCTTAGATGAAGCCAAGCTGCCCAACACACTGCTGATATGCTTGTTACCAATTTATTTATTGTTTTTACTGGGTGTGGTTGACCAGAAGCAGATCCTGGAAGACATCCTGACTTTTATTTCCAGTCATGAAGCTTTAAAGATCAGACATTGGTGAACATTCTTCCTGTGCTGTACATGATAGGGTCATACAAATGTGCCATTTATTTTCTCTCATTGGTTTTCTATGAATAGCTACTTAACATGTAATGGAAAAAATGTGGAAACTTGAATTTGTCATACTACAAATAAGAAATAGCTGGAGAAAAGCTGGTCTGTCATTTGCTTATTGCATGTACTTAATTACTTTAGTGTGAGGTTGGGAGTTGTATACAAGGAACCTGCTGAGTACACACTCTTAAATATCATATTTTGAAGTCCTGCATTGAGTATTTTAAAAACTCTAGTCGCTTATTGAAATGTAGGCTAATTTTATGCATGCATTTGAGGAATGATAAATGATAATGACTTTTGTCCTCCTGCTTCCAATCACTGACATCTGCATCTGGGAAATACCATGCAACAAATAAAAAGCAGAATATATCCAGTCAAAACTATGAGCAACTGTAGCTTTTCACTCCGATAGATTGACATACTTTCATCACTGTACATAGAGTGTTCTACTGTATATATTAACTTTAATGAGTTTGAAGCAGTTTTTTCAAACACTGCAGATTTGCATTTTATTAAACAATCCTAAATGAAAATGAAATAGTCTAAACACAATATGGAAATAGAGCTTTATTGTGTAATGTGTACTTATGAAGTGCATGTAAAAAAACCCACATTATTAATAGTAAGATTATGAAAGATAGCCTTCTCCTCTCTATAAATATTTGAAGGCATAGGAATCGCTAACCACATGGATGTCCTAGCATTAATCTCAGGTGCAGTCAGATATAAGTACATTGTTTCAGCAGTGGTAAGGGGAATGTTACTCTCATTGTGCCAGCAAAATGATTGCCTATCTAGGGGTGTGTGAAAGAACCATAAGAGTCTTGAATGATGACCCAAGGTGAAAGGCTTTGGGGGGATTTGAGGCTTCTACGAGGAAAGTAGTGCTCTCTACAATGTGAGCATGAGTTGAAGCAGAGGTCCTATAATCTTTATTTCAGCAAAATTCATTCCCACAGAAGGCGTAGCCTTGCCTGCAAATTTCATCTAATTGTGCCCTTTTTAAAAAGTTATAAGCATTGCCTTTTTATAAACAAACAAACCTTTTAAGGATGTCCAGCACAGAAGACCCTACTCTGAAAGGACTAATACACCAGCACATTCACGCACTTCTGTCAAAAGAGGCGGGGGGGGGGGGAGAGTTATAGCTATTTATAAGTTTTCCTATAGTGAATGTGGAGTGGGTAAACAAAACTGATGTGATGGACAGGCAACCCATGGAACACCTGAGGCTGAGGCTGTCTGATTGACAAGTGGCAAATCTTGTGCCTGTGGTACACCCCTTGTCTATGTATCATCTCAGTGGCCTGGTGCAGCTGTAATATTGCCAGTCTCTCCACAATTACTAGATTGGCAGCATGCTTCAAGCTTCTGTGTTGTTTCTCCCTCCCTGCTCCCTCCCTCATATAAATTCATTTTTCAGCTTGAGAGCTCAATTCCCTTTTGGGGCAAACTTTAGAGTTCCATATAGCTGTGTTGGGTGTGGCCAGAGGAAATTTTACCTTTGTACAGTAGACTCTCTGTCCTCCATTCAGGCAAGCAAAAAACATTATCAGAGTTCATGGACACATTCCAGCCAGGCAAAACACTGGAGGAGGTGTGGAGCAAGGCCACTGGGGAGAGAAGCTGTAGCTGGTGGTTGTGGCCTTCTGAAAGTCCTAAGGGCCCACCCTTGATTTATGGTGCAGTGATACTTTTGTATCATTCACTCCTAACCATGGAGTGACAACTTTAAAAAAAGGAGGGGTAGATTTAGAAACCTACTTGAATAGTCTACTTTCAAACTCTAGAAATCTAGAGAGAGGTATTTTCCCAGTCCCCTGATCAGGAGTGTTCTGTCTGCACTAAATCACTGTATGAATGCCTGTGCTTTCAACTAGATGGACTCAGGTTCTGATATCTCATACTAGCTCCTTCAAATCCTGAGAAAATGCATTTTGTTAAAGCAGAGAAAGCTAAGCAACAAACACGTTACTTTTTGACGAGCTGCTAGATTAGCCTGTCTGTTAGGATTAGTATATTTCTAGTTGAGTGTCATCTTTCTTCACCGCTGGGGGGAAAAAGCATTACATTAAATTTAAAAAAAACAGAAAAAGAAAGGTTTGAAGATTGAAAACATAATGGATATTCTTTATAGTTCTCAGAATGTTCTTATTCACTATTTTTTATTTTTCAGAGTATTCTTATTCATTATTTTAAAGACAGTCTTGTCATTAAAACAGTACTAACTATCAAGCAATATTTTCAGAAGCAGTTGGGGTGGGGGAATTTCCTAGGCCTTGTTGCTGGGGAAAATGATAACCTAGTTCTTCCCCCTTTCTTGTCCAGTGCCTTGGGACAAGCACAATAGATTCTGAACAATGTTAGTGGAACGATGTGGCTCCCTACTGGAGCTTGTTTTATTACTGTATGAAGTGTGATTGTCTGTAGGCTTCAGTAAAACCTCAAGGAAGTGGTTCTGTACAATAATCCTATTCACAGACTCTCCATTCTTCTCTTTCATTTGCATCTGAATGTTCTGATCTTTATACTTTGCCATGCATCAGTATTCAGTGGATTGGATCATTTTGCCTATAGAAGAGTAACCTTAGTACAAGGTGGGGGAAAAAATATTATTTTTAAAAAAGAAAGCCAACCACCTTGTTTCAAATTTAAAGGAATTACATTTTTTGCTCACAATCTCTTCTCTAGTCTTTGGAGCCACATCTTCAGTTATTTGTTCATTATATGTGGGATTCCCATTCATAGATTTTAGGATACATGACTGATTTCCTCAACCCTTTGGTTTTGTTCTGTACACTCAACTGACAATGTGGGGAATCTCATGGGACAGGCAGGAGCCTCCCAGTTGGGCTACCATCTGCACTCTGAAGTTGACTCCGAAGCCTACAAAGCCCACACAGGTCTGTTGCTGCTATACTGACTTCATGCATTTGGACTAAGGAGATTCAGAATAATGAAATACTGTTCTTAATCCCAAGATGTAATAAGTCCCAGACAAAACAAGTCCACTTTCAACATGCTGATAGAATTGACTAGCTAAAGGCAAATATGTGTACTGTGGTACCTCGGGTTACATATGCTTCAGGTTACATATGCTTCAGGTTACAGACTCCGCTAACCCAGAAATAGTACCTCGGGTTAAGAACTTTGCTTCAGGATGAGAACAGAAATCGTGCTCCAGCAGCGCGGCAGCAGCGGGAGGCCCCATTAGCTAAAGTGGTGCTTCAGGTTAAGAACAGTTTCAGGTTAAGAACAGACATCCAGAACAAATTAAGTACTTAACCTAAGGTACCACTGTACACCATGGACATCAACAGAGCTTCACTCACTTAATTGCACCTTCTATCTTTTTATTCCATTAAAGTTGCTTAAATTTGTTATTTTATTTACAGTGTTCAGCGCAATTCAACATTTGTACCATCAATTATATAGTAAAAAAAAGGACTTACATCTCTTCTTAAATAGCTCAAATTGTCAAGCTCGTTCTCTTTGCGTGCTTTCAAAATTCCCCAGGTGATGTATGACTTGATAAGAGCAATGTACAAGAGCTTGTAGGATGCAAGCAATCCAGCTTCATATTTAGCTTCTATATTAAATAATGGAGCACTGATTGGTCCCTGGAGTAATTTACACCCATGGATTAAGTGTCAAGATTGAAAAATTGGACTTTAAATCATCTCACAGCTATAGTGAGAAGGTTTAAGCTATAGCCCAGTCACTGCTCTCTTGAACACTATATTTAGTCACTCTGCATGGATTCAATAAACTCAGCCTGGGAATTGATGTGTAAATGATCTTTTTTTTCTCTCATGGGAGTCATACCAAAATGTAGCAACTTTAATATAAAAGAGTCCTGGAACTCTATTTCTTAAGGGAGATATTTGAGCGCCTCCTAGCCTTAAAGGTGTACTATTAAATAGAACATTACATTGGCTTTTCTGATGGAAGCTGGTATAATATAAATATTATTTGTGGCAAATTCCTTTACTGGGCAAAGGAATAAATTGTTTTAAAGAGTCTTTGTACCATCTGGGTGAAGTTACTCCTAGTCTATAACTAACCCCACCATCTTATACGGAAGAATCATTCATTTGCTGAATGCCAAGGCAATCATATTCTTACTGCTCAAGACAGATTCATAGTCACTCATAAAACAGAAATGCATTAGCAGTAGGAGACTGGCTAGGGAAGCAGTTGAACCTCTGGACAACAAGGTAGTCAAGGGTGTACTGAAGAAAGGAAGGGATATTGCAGATAAGATGAATGAATTCTTTCATCTGTCTTCACGGCAGAAGACATAGGACAGATCCCTGAGCCTGAACTAACTTTTTCGGAAAGATAGTCCGAGGTAAATAATGGTAAAACGAGATTAAGTTCCAGGCCTTACTGTCAAATTAAAAACTGACAAATCATCAGTTACAGATGGCATCTGCCTGCAATACTCCTCCATACAAAAAAGTCATGCATCTAGAAACTATATGTCAGAGAGAAGAGACCTACCCTAGCCTTCTCCTTGAAGCACTCATTTTCAAAGTGTAATGGAATTTTGGGAGGGAATAATATTTTGAGGCCTCACCTTCAGTGAGCACCCTATCTCATGTGAGCCACTACATGCAATCTGAAATACAAAAAAACTAGACAGATGTTTGCAATCGTAGTGAGCACAAGGCCACTATTACTGAAGATTAAAAAAAACACGTTCAAGTAAATTTCAAGCAATAAGTGTATCTCTAAGCAACAAGTGGTAATATCCATTCTGAAGCTTTCAAAATGCTCTACAAGGCCAGCTTTACAAGAAAGCATTTTAAAATATATTTCTCTTATTTAGAAAATAAATATTTCCTGGTTAGGATTTAAATCAAGGTCTTTGCAGAATGGGGTGGGTACATTTCCAGGTCAGAGAAGAATGAATTTATAAATAACCTTGGTGCAAATACGTTGTTGTTCAGTTCAACACAGAGCAGACAATTTTGTTAAGTTTTAACTAGAATCACATTAAAATATACACATATCCCTTTAAAAGTTTTGAGGTATAGCTATGAATATTATATTGTTGCATGTCACCCCAATCTCTGAGCAGTTGCGAGATTCCAACAGTTCCAGGCCCTTACCTGGGGTCCATATTTCCTTTTGGAAATAAAGCACAGCAGAGACTTTATGATATTTGGTTTATTTACACACACACACACACACACACACACACACACACACATATATATATATATATATATATATATATATATATATATATATATGCCCCGCCACTTCCACCACAGCTGAAACACCCGACTCTCGCCAAAACTTGGTGATAGGGTGGCATTCCGCAAAGCCTTGGGGCTCATCTTCTTTGCCCCAGGGGAGAGAAAGACACATGGCAATGCCTTATGCCGGAATGCCTCCCTCTTGCCAAAATTCAGCAAAAGGGTTGTTCTTTTAGTGGTGGAAGCAGTGAAGCAAGCGGAGCACCAACTCTTGCGCTTCCGCCACATGAGGTGGCTGGCTAAGATGTGACACTAAGGGCAAAATAAACCCATTTTAGGGTGATGGTCATGTTTCTTTAATTGATCAGTTTGTTTGAACTTTTTCCTCAACAAACACTTTTTAAAAATGCTGGGAAGGGGTGTCATTTCAGCCAATTCAGCTGTATTCTCCTTATAGCTAATTCTATATTCATTCCCAATAATATATGAGAAGTAAAAAAAAAAATGCAACCATCCAATTTGTTTAGGGCTTGTTACTTCTGTAGATAGTTGGATATAATTCAGGATGTTCACTGAATTTAGTTCCCATACATTCTCACAGCTACATATTTAAATTCAGCATCATCTTTCCAGACTGCATTATCTCCTTTGGAAACCATTTTACACAGGTAGTTATTGTTTTGTGAATGGAAACATAATATATTCAAATTGCAAATGGTAAGAACAATCACACTAAGAGCTCTCATATTAAATAGAACAGAAGTGCTCTTTTCTCTCCAGAACTTGCTAACAATTTTTCCCTCATGTATCCAATTCCACCATCTTCATCATCTTCTATTACTCTTTCCATATTTTATTCCATTTAAAATAAAAAAATGCTTCTGTGTGGGCTTTTTTGTTTCTTATGGCTCTAATCCCAGCTGAGGGAGAACAGTAATTTCAGTATAATAATGACAGAATATTCATAGTTTCAGAAATCAGAAGGCATTCAAGAGAAGGATTTGTCTTAATTTAGCCACTGTTGAAATCATACATGAAGGAATTCAAAGAGTGAATATTTTTTCCCAAAAGTAGCATTCAGCCACTTTGAAGGCTGAAAATTGATCCCCATGTCCTCTCTAACACAGTTTTATCAGCAACCCTGTAGTGGAAATCCATTTGGATTTGATACCTTCCATTTAAACTGATTCTAAACCTCACTGTTGGCAGTAAGCAATTACTTGTTCAAACAGGATGCTGGACTAGAAGGGCCTTTGGTCCTATACACCAGGACCTCAGTGTTGGCTTCAGCTAGAATAAGTTTATATGCTACTCGACATTTGGCTGGCAACCCTCTCACCATTCATTCATTCATTCATTTATAGTTGATGAGTTAGTTAGTTAGTTAGTTAGTTAGTTAGTTAGTTGGTTGGTTACTCAGAGTGGTTTACAATTTTCAAATACTAAAGCAAATACTACAAAATACAGAACAAGGAGGAGTATCTTTGCAGGTTCATGAAGTAATATGGTATAGTTAAGTCATACAATATTTTTGTTTTGTATTGTGTTAAACCTCTGGCGCTCTTTTTGGAAAAAGGATGGAATAAGTGGAAATGGAAGCGTGTGTTTTTTTAATCCAGGATAGAAAACTACAGGAAATACAACAGGAAATGGGAACGGAAGATACGGAAATTGGTACAAATTCATGAATACATAAGAAAAGAATTATTCTTTTGTGTGGACAAAGAGGGAAATATTTATTATTATTTATTATGGAGGAATGATTGTTGAAGTTATTAGAGACGAGGTTGATATGCTTGATAAGAGAAAAGCTATTGATGACATTTATTAATAACAGTAATTACAGAACCCCTTTTGGACTTTTTGTGTAAAAGGGAAAATGAATTAATCTGAGACTTTTGAGGTGGAGGACTGGGGAAATGTTGCCTAACAGAAAGTAAAGTAAACCAGTTGGATATCATCCTAAAGTAATATTTCATTGACTTCTTTGTTTATGGAATGAACAAATAGAAAATCAGGAGTCCTTTTATTTTTCTCTTTTCTTCTATTTTTTGGTTTTCATTTGCTGTTTCCTCTTTCTTTTAATGTTTTTTGTTTTTATTTAGATTAGTTTCTTTTTTAAAAAATGATATTTATTAAAATTTCAAAAACAAAAAAATTACATAGTTTAAAATGAAAAAGACAAGAAAAAATATAAAAGAAAAAAAGAGAAAAAACATACAAAATACAAAGTATAGAAAAAAACCCTAGAAAAAACACTTAAAAAGAAATTAATCCTTCTGTATCTTTACATTTCATTTCCTTGCTTCCCTGACCTCCTCTCACCTCCCTTTTTTTGTATTCCAGTTCAGTTGGTTAATTCAGCAATTCCTTTCCCTCTTTGTTTTTGTCTTAGTCCTTTAACTTAATATATTATAGCCTTAGATTCTCACCTATTAACCATCCATTTTTTCATACACCTTTATGACATTGCTGCTAAAACCACTTAACTTCATTCTGACATCATTCTAACATTCATTAATTTTACAATATTTCTGTAAGTAGTCTTTAAATTTCTTCCAATCTTCTTCCACCGACTCTTCACCCTGGTCTCGGATTCTGCCAGTCATTTCTGCCAATTCCATGTAGTCCATCACCTTCATCTGCCATTCTTCCGGAGTGGGTAGATCTTGTGTCTTCTAATACTTTGCAATAAGTATTCTTGCTGCTGTTGTAGCATACATAAAGAAAGTTCTGTCCTTCTTTGGCACCATTTAGCCGACCATGCCCAGGAGAAAGGCCTCTGGTTTCTTCAGAAAGGTATATTTAAATACCCTTTTCATTTCATTATAAATCATCTCCCAGAAAGCCTTAATCCTTGGGCACGTCCACCAAAGGTGAAAGAATGTACCTTCAGTTTCTTTACATTTCCAACATTTATTGTCGGGCAAATGATAGATTTTTGCAAACTTGACTGGTGTCATGTACCACCTGTATATCATTTTCATAATATTCTCTCTTAAGGCATTACATGCCGTGAACTTCATACCTGTGGTCCATAACTGTTCCCAGTCAGCCATCATTATGTTATGTCCAACATCTTGTGCCCATTTAATCATAGCAGATTTCACCGTTTCATCCTGTGTATTCCATTTCAACAGCAAGTTATACATCTTTGACAAAATCTTAGTTTTGGGTTCTAACAGTTCTGTTTCTAATTTTGATTTTTCCACCTGGAAGCTAATTTTCTTGTCCAAATTATATGCCTCCATTATCTAATAATAATGAAGCCAATCTCGCACTTTGTTTTTTAATTTCTCAAAACTCTGCAATTTCAGTCTATCTCCCTCTTGTTCCAAAATTTCCCAATATTTCGGCCATTTGACCTCCATATTGAGCTTTTTCTGAGCCTTCGCTTTCTCAAGTTCAGGTACAGCCCTGATTCTTAAATTCGTTTGCTTCTCCTTCAATTCAATCATAGACAGTATTGACCTGTGGTCTTCAAGTTGCTTGTATATCGGTGGTAACTTCTCTTCTACAGCAACTGCTATTTCCTTTGCTTCTTCAGCTGTCTTTTGGGTCGAAGTAGATTCCTATAGCAATTTCTCAATAGTTTCTGTGTTAGTATTTACCTTCTGTCCCAAATTGTTAATGCTTGCAGTGTTTTGATTAATGCTTACAGTATTTTAATCAATTTTATTTGATGCTTCAGCTACTTGTTTACTTAATTTTTCCAAAGATTCATTAATTTTGCCAAGTGCCTGAGCTAAAACATCTTCGGACGCCATTCCTTTGGGTTTAGATTGTACCAATGCAGCTCCTGTTGGTAAACCAGGAGGGCCAGATGTTGATGCTCTTCGCTGCAGCCCGACGTCTGTGTGAAACACTCTACCAGACCTCGTTGCTTTTCCTGAAGCAAATCTAATTTCTCTTTTCCATTTGCCATAACAGTCTAGATAATACTCAAGGTCAGTCCCACAATCAGAGTTTGTTATGAAGTGGAAAATTCCCCTGGCCCAGTTGTTATTGTAACAATCTCAAACTTCCTCTAGGGGGACACAGTAGCAGGCAACAGTTGTTACTTTAAAATAAATGTCCTTTTTCTTTTAATCCCCCAGCTCACAAAATAGACGACAGTTTTAATTTCAGTTATTTTCCAGTTACTTTGAAACCAGGGGGAAGCCAGACAAAGATATTGTATCTCATTTGTATCAGACTTGCGGAGTTAGCTGTCAAAAAGTACTTTCACCAACAGCGCATTTCACAGTACGGCATTCTATTTTTCACTGGCAGTCCGTTCCCAGGTTTAAGCGGTGGATTCTTAGCTTCCTTTTCTCTCTTTTTACAGGAAAATACAGTTCAGACCTTTCCCCCCCTCCTCGCCTGCAGTCAAGGGGGGAAATCGCTTGTTTTAGATGATAGAATTATAGTCTTTTTCAAGCGTCTTTCAAGGTTTTAGCTTACAAGTTCATTGCTTTATTTACAAAGAACGGAAGGCAGACTTCCTGTTTATGCCTCTCCGCTTCGGTATCCAATTACTCCTTTTTTTCTCCTTTATTTCCCAAATTAACCTACTCACGGATCGTTGTTTTGTAGCCAAATTGTCACAGGAAAAAGGTAGCGCTCTCCGGTAACGGCTGTGCGGCTTTGCTCCACGGAAGAAGCAGTTGACTCACAGCACCGCGCTGCTTCCCCGCTTCACTCCGGAACCTGTAATCGGGCTCCTTTGCAAGTTGGGGGGGCGCAAAAGGTGCCCGCCGAGTCGCACGATCACAGGCTTCACCCGCCTGTGATTTTTGAAGGGTCCCCGCTTCGCCGTAGCGGTGCAGACCCGATTCCCGCAGAGCCGGTCCCCTCCGAGTCAGAGGGAATCCGCCATTACCGATGGCGCCACCCCGGAAGTCTATTTAAATTAGTTTCTTTTATCTTACTGCATTATGAAAAAGCTTTAATAAAATCTTATTTCAAAAAACAACGATTGACATGCAAATGATACCTATCCAAGCTATATTTCCAGAGAATTATTCTAAACAACCTTTATCCCAATACACCTAAGATCCATCAAGTGATTCATGTATGTATTAGACATTGCAAATGTGAACTTGGAATATTGGAATATACATCCCCATCTACATTCTAGAGCAACTAGTCATGCCTTTTTCAAGTGTGCCTAGAGCAAATCGACATATATCTATGACAAAAAATGAAATGCATATAACATCCCAGGATACCTATTAATATTCATCTCAATAACTTAATAATCCAAAATCAAATAAACTCACACACAAATATGCAAGTGCTAAATAATTTGATATTCACAGTAGACCAAAGACAAGCTCTTGAAAGCAAAATCTTGCTTAATCTAAAGCACAAATATAAATATGAGACTAAATTTGAAAGATACTCCAGCTTCATAAATGCCTCCCTGTATCAGCATGAAAGATTAAACTGATCTCACTGAAATTGGCACCACATTATTTTGTTGTGCCCTTTATTTTTGTGCTTTAGGGATTTATTAATACAGAACTCCACACTGTGCCTGCAGGTGAGTTTTGTTATTCGTGACTGTCAATTTCATAAAAAGCAGACAAGGGAGGAAATTAGACTTTTGAGTTCTGAACAGTGACAGCTATTGGCTGTGTCCCTTTAAGATAGAAAAGCAGCTGCACATAGCAGTCATCTCTGAGCCAAGTTACAGCTAGTTCACACACACACATTTTTCCCATTGTGCTGCAAGATTCAGACAGTTGTATTGCCACAGAGATCTGTGCAGAACCTGTTCCTGTGAGTGCTGTTTATTGTGTACTATCATTAGATACCAGGTATGTCTGGAAAAAGAATGGATTCTGTGCTGATCTGTAACACAGATCCAACCCTACTTCAATCTGGGTAAAGGGTAGTGTGAACTGAGCTTTACACTCAGTTACACTAAACCAGATTCAGATATTTATTATTAATATTATTACAGTCATACCTCAGGTTACAGACGCTTCAGGTTGCACGTTTTCAGGTTGCGCACCGCGCTGAACCTGGAAGTACCAGAATGGGTTACTTCCAGGTTTCGGCACTCATGCATGTGCAGAAATGCTAAATTGCGCTTTGTGCGTGCGCAGAAGCACCGAATCATGACCCGCGTGTGTGCAGACGCGGTGCTGCGGGTTGCGAACACTGCGGGTTGCGAACATGCCTCCCGCACAATCACGTTTGCAACCCGAGCGTCCACTGTATTATTATTATTATTATTAATTTATTTATTTATTTCAATTTATATACCGCCCTTTATGGAAAGATCTCAGAGTAGTGTACAACATTAGAAACACATTATAAAACATCAGCAGTTTTCTTTCCCACACTTTTACCAGCCACAGATTATTTAATAGCCGTAGGCCTGGTTAAAGAAGAATGTTTTAGCCTGGCATCTGCTTGTGTGAATCCTGCATTCATACTAAGCACCCACATCATGTGATGTTATCTACATGGAGGAGAAGCTTTCACTAGCCTGAACTAATGATGGTGCCAGACAAGCGTCACTGGGGAGAGCATTCCACAACCAGGGAGCCACCACAGAAAGAGACCATTCTCTTGTTGCCACCCTCTGAACCTCTCTGAGAGAAGGGCCATAGGAGGAGGGCCTCAGATGACAAGTGCAGGGTCCTGGTCAGTTTGTACGGGGAGAGACGATTCTTAAGGTATTGAGGTCCTGAACCATGTGAGGCTTTATTGGTCAACACCAGCATATGAATGTCAGAGTTGTGCAATTCCTTTCCCTCAAAAAAATTGCTTGTGTGAATCCTGCATTCATACTAAGCACCCACATCACCTGATGTTATCTACATGGAGGAGGAGCTTTCACTGGCCTGAACTAAACTTGTCATTTAGTGACACCATTTGCACAGTCTTTCAAGAAGCTACCTACATCATTAAAGGTATATCACCAAACTTCAGGTTAGTATTATGTTAAGCAATGGAGGGACAGCTGTTCATAGGTTGTAAGCATGGTCTATGCATATTTCCTGGTTTCAGATACAATCCCTAGAATCTCCAGATAAGTAAGAGATGGGGTTCCTGTCCCTTAACACCTTTTAAATCTTTAAGCAAAAGCTAAACATCCTGCAAGTTTCACCTTGTTTACTACCTTTGCTCTATTGCATGGAAATATTCCTGAGTTGCAGAATTTATTCTTTCTCTGTTGATTTTTTTTTAATAAATTCACATCCACCTCTGGCTATAACATTAAAAAGTCATGAGAAAGAAGTTTCAGCTATTTATAGTCCAAGGCAAAAGTACATCGCATTGGTGTCAGAGTCTGGTGCATTCATCCAACGTTTCACATACCAAGCAAGATGGAATTAAAGTGATCAAGATCCAAAGGAGTTATTAAGGCTGCTGACATTCTCTGTTCCAAAGACTGCTTTTCACTTCAGTTCCATTTCCCAAAATTTAACTCCGCTTGAGATTGAGCTGAAAATACATGGAATTATTTCCATCTTAGTAAGTGTACAGTCACCCATTCTTACCGCAGCTGATTACTGAAAGTAGAGGAGCTGGTGGGTAACCTAAAAAGTAGAATCCACTCTTCTTCACACATTCACTCGGGGAAAGCACTGCTATAGTGTACAGTTACCTGACAGTTCCACATACTATAGATAGCCTATAGCTTGAACCAGCCTTGCCAAATGAATATCCCATCAGGTGGAGTCCTGCTGTAAACTATCTTCTCCACTTTGTTTTTTTTCCGGGGGGGAGGGACATTAATTTTTTAAAAAACAGGCTTGTTTGTGATGGACCATTGACCAGTGGCTTTGCTCACGCTACAGGCTATAAACAGGGCAGTGCAGGGAGGCTTGCATTATCCCACTACTGCAGCAGCAGCACACGGTGAATGTATGAACCAGGGCTGTGTTATCTATCTTTCTATATTTATATTCTACCCCATCATGAAATATTAGGACAGTTAGCAGCAGATTACGCTTCAGTCTGTCAGTATAAGCTATGTACTTTATCAGAAAATTAGAACAGCTGGGTGAAAGCAAATCTTAAAATCTCTCCCCCTGCCCCCCACTTTGTTCCACTGCAATACGTAAGGACATACTTACATGGCAGTTTTCTGTGCTGTGAATGCTGCACTGGAATGCTAATGCTAAAGTATTTATGTAAAGGTACCTTCCCCACGACTTGGAAATTAGGAAGCAGAAATAATACACACAGCACCCTAACAATGCAAAAGGATCCCTGCTGGAGCAAGCCAAAGTCCTACCTAGTCCAGCATCCTGCTGTCAGAGTTGTCCGCCAGATGCCTATGGGAAACCTGAAAGCAGAACCTGAGTGCAAAAGCTGTGTACTCCCAGCTGGAAAGCTGTTATCCCTAGAAACTGGTAATCAGAGGCCTTCTACCTCCAACAATGGAGGCAGGGCATAGCCATCATATCTATCCTTCATGGATTTATCTAATCTGATTTTAAAGCCATCCAGGTCTGTGGCCATCACTGCCTCTTTTGGGACCAAATTGCAGTTTATCTGTGTGAAGAAGTACTTTCTTTTGTCTGGTCTGAATCTTCCAAGGTTCAGTTTCATTGGGTGGTCCCAGCTTCAAGTATTATGAGTGATGAAGAAAACCCAGGGTGATCCCCATTAGTAGTGTAGACTGCACAAGCAAAAGAGGAGTGATGCTACCCATAGACCCATGCATCTCCATTAGTGCATCAAATTCAAACCACCTACCAAGTCACACAGCAAGCCATCTGAAATACTATTTTTGATGGCCATATGCATTGTGTCAAGAGCCCCTTTCTTCTCAGTGTCTGTGCCCATCTGAGTTGAACATGATCACCATCAACATACAGGATATGACACAACCTCTGGAGTATTCGTTCTGCCTAGCACCAGAATCTCGCAGATTAAAAAAGCACGGCTCATTAAACAGGTGGGGAGGAGTATATTGCCTTAGAAATATTACAGTCTGTCAGGACTGCCTCATCCCAGAACAGAAACTTATCTGTAAAACCTGCACACAATTACATTTTAATGATTTTTATCTTGGCTCATTAGGAGAGCAGTCACCACTGAGACTTTAAAAATAATCATGCAGATGGACCAGTGATACAGCTACAGCACATCTTTGGAAGAGAAAAGCATTTGCTGGCTGGAATAGAACTACAGACCCAGAACTGTTAACTGAAACAAGAAGAAAAATAGAAGGTTGTGTCAGGTCTGCTAGCCAGGCAGGCAGTCCTTTGCTGTTCAATCTACACTGAGCAACAAGCTGAGCCAGAATGAGGAACCAGGACCATAATTAGATGTTATCTCATTGGCTATTTAGGTCACCTGATTCTGCTGGGCTGAAGGCTCCAGCACTGAGTAATAGCCTCCCCCTTTGTTTTTAACATCTAAGTGTGAAATCCAGTGCTGCTGTTCTGCGCATGGAATGGCTTTTGATCCAGCAGAGGTATCCAATATCACTAAGTTAAAAGAAGACAATTTTTGCTCATTCCCCTTTCTTGTTGCAGCGCCCTGCACTCCCTTCCACGGATTCCCCCAACCATCTGGGACAGATTGGGGGAGTGTAAGGATGCAGCACTTTCCTTTCACTTATATTTATGGATACATCTAGTAGATCAAAAGCTGCACTGGAAGCAGAATGGCAGTGCTGTCGTTTTCCCCAAATATTTTTTGGTGGCAGTTGTAAATTATGCATCAACTTCTGAATGGATCTTAAAATTTCTAATGCATGATAAGTATATGAACAATTTTTTTATTTGTTCTATTTGTTTTATTTGTCTATTTAGGACATCTATATACTGCCCTTCATAATATATATCCCATACTAGTTGGAATGTATGGACATGCAGCTGCTTTCTGCACATACACACGCGACACACCAGAAAAGAAATCAGTTTGTTAAAGAGATGGATACATTTAATATGAAGGGAGCTCCATTTTGTTGCTCCTCTGGAAAATTAAAATCTACTTTTATTTCCCGGGCACTGTGCGAAAATATCCAACAAATGTCTATGTTCATTGAGCACAAAACACAGCAAGCTTGGCACACCTGTGCCTTACGGCGATAAAAGAGGATTTAAGGCCACAAGCATCCCTTCTTTTCAGCATGACACACAGGCACACCTATAGCTCGGTCTGGATTGCGCCCAATATGTCTGATTACTTACACCAGCTTGCATAGAATTTGTCAGTACATTATAATTTACAATTTCATAAGTAAATAAATTATTAATGGCATAATGTTCAACAGCTGTAAATAATTTACAGCCTGGAAATGGTGCAATAGGCATGCTCTTAGAGGAAAGCATAAACTACTGCAGTGTATCTTGAATACTTAATCAGAGTGTACTTAACAAATCAAAGTCCATTATTAAACTGTGCTTATGCATGTTATCCTTTAGCAATTGTGTTTTGGTTTGTAAAGGAAACTATGGCTTGACACATCAGATGCTTGTTCTTCATTTTGGGAACTCTTGTTTTGCACAAGGCTAGAATCCATATTCATTTTGTGCATAATGAAAACAACCCTTTTATAACTCATTTTAAGCAGACGAGGTGTTAAAGCATGACAGTTCAAATACCAAGCGTAGTTAAATAAGCCCTGCGTGATATCATTTTTTGCATAAACCTTGACACTTCAGTTAAATTGAGTTCATTCCATTTTAACTGAACTGATCGTTTTTGCATAAATTTTGATACAGATTTATGGAACTAAGCAACATGTGAAGCTAAACATGAAACTCAGCCTTAAGCTGTGCAAGACCACTGGTCAATTTAGCCCAGTCTGATCCAATATAATTCAAAAAATATTTCAGAATGCTACAACCTGAGATACTGTAAACTACAGCTACTGGGAACTGAACATGGAATTATGCATCGACTTGCATGCATAGTCTATGTTTAGTCACTGAGTTATGACCCCTCCATGAGCCAACACTGCACATCCATATGTGTGTCAAGTGTGAGCACACATTTCTATAACAATAGAAATGGTAGCATGAAAGAGCACATCATTTTTCAGATGATAAGGTTGAAATCTTCAACATCCCTCTTATTATTAAATAATAATAGTAGTAGTAATACCAATCCTAGACTGCAATGCTAACCCATTTACCTCAGAATAAGCCCCACTGAATTCAGTAGGACTTACTTCTGAATAGACAGATTGTTGTGTTAGTCTTCTAAGATCTCACAAGCCTCTTGGTTGTTTTTACTGCCTCGGACTGACATCGTGGTAATAAGAACCATAGCAGTCATGTGACATACTTCTACTTCACAAATGTTAAGCTGCCAGGAATTTTAATTAAGTCACCTATGTAGAGTTATAATGTGAATCACCCATTTGATGGGGGGGACAACCATACGGTTGGTTATATCTTTACAGTTCAATTTCATACATGTCTGCTAGGAAGTAAGCCTCGCTGACTTACTCCTAGGTAACTGTGTTTAGGATCACAGCCTTAGCAATCTTACATCCTCAAACGAGTTACTTCTGAAATTGAGAACAAAGAATTCTGCATGAAGGCACTCTGTGTATGTCTTCTGTAACAAGCTGAAGCCATTCTGAGAACAATGATTACTATTTCTGCCCACAGGCAGAGATCTCTGAAGTGTGAAGGTGAGGCAAATAAAGAAAGAGTACAACAATCTAGAAGTCCAGGATTCCATGAACAATCGTACTCTTTGTCCAGTGATTAAAATGTGAGGAGCTCCATACAATTGGGTGGATTTACTGGCTGACAATGAAATGAAACTCTGGGCATGGTGTTGCAATTTAAAAGGGGGCAGATGAAGAGCATTCTTCATTGAAGTCAGGAATTAGACTCGGTTATGATGAAGTCTTCAATCGGATCACGGGTGATATACATAAGAACTTCCAGCCTAAGAAACTGGTGCTGCTGGGGGAGTGCAAGCAGAGATATGAATTTACAGCAATAAAGGGACAACTGTCTGAGGACCCAAGTTGGGCAGAAGAGCTGGATGCAAGTTATTATACAAAAAAGAGAAATACACTTCTACTCGTTTTGCTACAGGTGGGATCAAATGCTTTAAGGCTGGACACACAGGCTGTGAAGAATTTGTGCAACGGCCATATTCATTGTCTGTTACATAAATTGGATGAAAGTGTAACTGCTTTCTTGGTAGGCAAACTTTTCTGTTTGTATTTTAATTTGTCTATAGCACATTTTATTTAGAAGGCCTGTTGAGTGTTGCTGCACTTAGGGTCTCCCCCCATCACCACTACCAACTACTACTACTAACAGAGCTCTGTTGGAAATAAAATAGAGTTAGGGCTCCATTTTCTTCATTCATTCATTTGTATGCTGCTTTTCCACACACAAAAGATTGTGCTCAAAGCAGCTTACAACGAAGAAATGGATGCATTTCAAACAAACACTACATAATAACAAAGCAAAACAATAACAAGGTCACAGTTTCATAGTAACATAGCCAAGCAACAATATGACATGCAGAAACTACATTTCAATACTATGAATATAACAAGCTTACTTAAACAACATGCAGCATCCATTGGCAAAAATAACAAGAGAGCTTCACAGTTTCTCTTTGGTCCTAGAAGCACTCCTTCCATGATGTTGCTCACAGTCCCTCTCCAGCAGCAGCTTCTTATAAGGCTTCTGGGGGTGGGGTAGCTGGAAAGCTCATTCCCATGATGCTGCTCATATTCATAGAATGTAGGCAGATCTAAATGCTCATGAGTCCATGCTTCCTTTGTAATGATAGTGCGCTTAAAGATAAGGATGAGTAAATTCCCTCAGTTCTAATTCAGACTGGGCCAGCAATTATGAGATGAAGCAGAGCATGCTAAGAAACTGTTTCTAAGAGTGCTACCTCGTTGCTCAAACCATGACATGCTAATCAAGCGTGTTCTAGATCTGAACAACCCAGCAAGTATTCAGAGGAGATTAAGAGATTTTTATCCCCATTGCTAGCTGGTCATCTCTTCCTGGTCATCTGCTGGGTCATTATATGCAACTTAATCTTCTCCCACCTTTGTGCCAGCAGAAAAGCAGTTCTGCTTGTGTGTGGCAAGACAAGTGATTTTGGCTGATTGCCCCTTACTTACTACAATCCTCGTGTAAAACCACCATTGGATTCAACCTCAGAGTCAAATGATAAGATCAGAAATGATCTTTAAATGAGGAGAAATGGTAAACTGAAAATTATTTAGGGTATTAAACTAGATATGTTGCTCAATGCCCATTTTGGCCAATGGCTATAGCAAAAACATCAACAAATGTACATGAAGGATGTTGATAACAGATTTTATGATGATTGTGCTGCATAATTTAATTCTGTTATGATCCTGTTGCTATGTACTTACTTTACAGTGATTTATTGTGACCTTTGGTCTTGTCAAATAAACCAACCCCTCATTCATTTGTTATCCATGCAAATTATTTCTCCTGTCCTTTTGTCATTCACAGAGTCATACGTTCTCAGTGATTACAGAGCTTCCTGCTAAATTTAGCAATGAGTCTAAGATTTATGCCACTGTTGTTCAATGACACTGAAAGGAAACAAAACACAAAGCTGAACAAATGTATAAATGTGCAAATATATATTCCATTATAATTACATTTACAGGACCGTATAGTTAAATGGGTACACACTCATTAAATGAGAAATAACATGCCTTTCGTTCTTCTTACGAAATTTACAACCTAAAATAGAAAAGCACAATTTGTCCATTTTCTGTTAATAATAATTTATTTGCTGCATGTGTCTTTCTGAGGCTCATGCAAGAGACTCTTGGCTGTACAAGTCCCTCTAGTGGTGTCCTGCATGAAACTGAAGATTGCAGTTTTGTTTCACACTCCTGAGTTCCATACTGTATAGGGAAGCTTTTTAAGGTTCAATGTTTTACAATAGTTTTATATATGCTGGAAGCTACCCAGAGTGGCTGGGGCAACCCAGTCAGATGGGCAGGGTACCTATTATTATTATTATCATTATTATTATTATTATTATTATTATTATTATTATTTCTTGAAAATCTTTTCAACTAAACATGAGCAAATATACATATTCATTACAAGTAATTATAATTCTGGGTACAAAATGTTATAACCTGAATAGTTTTTGTGAGCACACAATAGCATACATCAGTCAGAGTAAGAGACAATGTCTGAAATATTTCCTGCTGGAATGCCTGTCATATGAGTCTGTTCTATATGGAGGGGGGAAAGGTTCTAAATTTGATTAAGAACACTGTAACCAGTTTTGATCTCTCATGCTCCATAAGTGCATGGAGCACTTTCCCCCTCCATTGCCAAATATTACAAATCCCACCCACCCCATGGGAGGGACTTCACTGCAGTTATTTAAGACTTCCATCCCATTCTGTATCCAAATTGTAGCAGAGTGAGGATGGGGAACCTGATGCCTTCAAAATTTTGTAGGACTCCAAATTTTTGCAGCACCCTTGGCCATGCTGGCTTGGGTTAGTGGACATCTGGAGGTCTGCAGGCTCTCAACCCCTAAATTAAAGGTTAATAATAATAATAATAATAATAATAATAATTTATTGTTTATACCCCGCCCATCTGGTTGGGTTTCCCCAGCCACTCTGGGCAGCTTCTAACAAAATATTTTAAAAAAACATTAAAACATCAGGGAATAATGTGCACTGAAGTGGCCACTTTCAGTGTCTTAAACATAATGGCCACAAAATCTGTTGTATGGTGTTCCATCAAATATCATTTCCATGTATATCCTGGCATATATTTCAAGCTGGATGGGTGAGCCATTAAATGTGAAATGATTACTTGTATGTGCAAGAACCCTGATTCCCCTTATCCTGTACCTCTTACCCTGATCCATTGTTTTTCTGGCATCATTTTAAGACCCTAGAAGATAATACAATTTTCTTTTCTGCTGTAACTGTACTATACGTCCTCAAGGGTTGTTGATCCTGTAATTACGTTGGGTAAGACCTGCAAGTATCATCACATGAATTCATGCAGTTGAGTATTGGAAGGAAGGAATTATATCGCTCAAAATATCAATACCATTCTCATTTCTCTGAGAGAAAAAGGTAGCTGCCTGCAGTGAGACTCTGACTACAATGGTTTGATTAGCTTACAAATTATAACTGGTATATTTCTGCATGATTAGACTTTCTTTTTAAAAAGCAAAAACTAAAAAAGCCACTCAACTCACACTTGTTTCACAGGTAGATTTGTGGTCCTATTTGTGAATGCTGTAGATCAAACTGTTCCACAAAAAGGAGCAATATTCCGATCCCAATAAGAAGGCTTATTAGGCTGAAATGTAGCACTTACATGAGATGACTCACTGCTGTCTTCAAGATGAGTTCATCAAACATTTGCACGGTAGAAGCAAAAGTTTTAAACAGAAGGAAAATGAAAGGACAGATTTTCTCATGGGGTTTAGCTGTGGTTATGCGACAAAATTCAATCCATTCAGAAGAAACTGCTGAATGTATATCGCTACGTTGGTAGCATATTGGAAATGGAAAGGATTAGTATTTATTTTTAGCCAAATCTATCTCTATGGCTCAGGGCATGTAACAATACTTCTCTTATCTCAGCCTTTCTCTCCCCTGTCAAGCAGGTTATTAATTGCATTTTAGAGGTGAAAGGCTGACAATTAGAAAAAACATCGTGCCAGGACTATCCATTAAACACTGAGTAGCTGTGAACTGAATCCCAGTCCATATATTGTACTGTAGTGCAACCAGCTTTACCATATTAGTGCACTATGGCACAGCAGCCTGAAGTCATTTTGCTGCTTGCTCCATTTAAGTTGATGGTGTCCATCTCCTTGCATGATTTTTCAAAGCCTCCTGCACTATCAAAATTATCAGTAGCACACTTTGGGCATTAGCTTTCCCACATCTGTATGTACCTAAATGCACTTTAGCTATCAAAACTATATAGATGAAATTGTCATAATATTTTTGTATCATTCCATGCTTCATCAAGGCCCAATACAGTTTCTGTTATTATGCTTCAAAGATGTGTTGACTTCTCGAGTCTAATCTACCACTATTACAATCAACACAATCTTCTCTGATACTGCAGCTTTTCAAAAATTCACCAGAAATGGCAATTGTGGTTTTATTTTTGTTTATTTAAAAAGAATAGAGCAACGTGTGACCTTCCCTACATAAAAATACAAGATAAAAACCACAAAATACATAATAAAAATTAGAATAACACATCAATAAACCCCCCCCCCTCCCACAACACATTTAAAATGGCATCAAATATCAGTCAGCCAAAGGCCTGATTGAAGAGGAATATTTTTGCCTGGTGCCTAAAGGTGTTGTATCACGCAATTTCAATTTAGAAACAACAAATGGTGTTCTCTGAGCAATCTGAAGCCCATACAAATGTGGAAGCTGTTGTCCATGTGGCAACTCATAACTAAACAAGGCATCATTTACACAGCTTGGTGATTTGTTCTGTTGTCTGTTGAATTTAACCTTGATTATGGCTTTACACACATGTTGGCACATTCATTGGTTTTATCAACAGGTTCTAAGCAGTACCCTGACAGATATGGTGGCTAGCTGAAAAAGAGAACATCTTCTGCACTTTTAACCAATGCCAGCAGTTCTAGCTTGTGTGACAAGCTGCTCCTGCTGAAATGAAATCCTTTCTACTGCACAACTATTCAATACAATAAAATTGTCTAAATTAGTGGTTCCCAATTAACTAATTACTGATGACCCCCTATTTTTCAAAAGCCAAGCCATGGACCCCCTACTTTTGAATTTTTTTATTACTCTATGGTAGTTACTTCTGCAAAAACAAATTCATGGAATCTGAAATTTAATCTCCGTGGCAGATAACTTTTCAGTATTTGTAAATTTAATCATAGCTTTTATACAAGGTTAAATTAGGCAAAGATTACAAAGTTGGACATCATCTGGTTCTAATACTTTTGAGTAAGACATTTTGGCTGCAATCATATACACGCTTACCTGGGAGTAAGTCTCACTATGGGGCTTACTCTCAGTAAATATGTATAGGATTGCACTTGACATTTTACAAGAAACAGATGCACAAATGAATCTGATAATCAGTGGTAAATAATGTAATAAGCTATGCACTACCTCGTGGGGTATATAAATTCGTTTTGAATTTAGTATTGGAAATTATTTACTTAAATAGTTTAGGGGCAATAGAGTTTGGCTAGTCAATCTATTATAAGAGTTGTGAGAAAATAGGATAACACAAGCAGCAGTTCTAAGCACACTTACTAGGGAGTAAGCCCCAATGAAACAATATGACTTACTTCCAAGTATGGATGCATAGGATTGCAAGGTCAATCAGACATTTTTCATTAGCTTTATGTTTGGGAAAATTGCAAGATAAATTGCTGTATCATTGAACAAACCTTTTTTTTTTAACTTGTAAGTCACTTTGAGATTTAAAAGATTGTGGTGACAAATAAATATAATAAATTTAAAAAATAAAATTAACAGTGACAGATTTAAGTTGATTAGGCAGAATTTTTTTTCTTTTTTAATTATAGTGAAATTGTTATAGTAGCCAGTCCTATTGACTCCCCCAAAGTGAAGGCTATTGTTTAAATAAACGGTTTAATATTGGAATTAAATCCATTTTTTATACTGATAACTTATTTGGATGAAGAAGATAAAGGAGCTTGCAAAAAAAACCTTATGCATAATGTTTTGAGTAATTGTGAAAAATAGGAAAAATATATAAAATGTATTGGTCAAATTAGAAGAAAACTGGATTCCAATTACTGCATATTGCAATATTTACTGTGGAAATTTAAGATTGGGGGAAATGTTTTTCTATTCTTACCAATATAAGAGAAAATTCTTGCCTTTAAGGTGACTTCTACCACACCATCGTTCTTTCTTTCTGGCATTTAATCCTGATTTTCTTGAAATTTTAAACCCTGAATAAAATATTAAGCAACAATTCAAACTGCTTATTTGCCAGTCACTATTGCAATTCTGGAATAGTTTCATTAAACAATTTTGATGGAAATTCCAGAGTATGTTCATTTCCATTTTTACTCCAAGATTTTGTCCATTTTATTAGCAGTTACATTAAGGGATAAATGTTACATATGGTAAGCACTTTAAAAAATTTAATACCATATTTCTTAGGCAAAGGCCACAAATTCAAATTAGTTGAACTAATTTGTAATAATAATTATTACAAATTATTACAAATAAAAATTATTGCAAAATATTACTGGGTGACGAACCAATAGGAAAGAAGAGAATAGAGGCTTTAAAATAATGGTCAGTAAGATAGCTCAGTTTGAAGTAATACTAGTCAAAAAGTTAAGGAATTACAGAAGTTGTTTTCTTTATTAAAAAACCCAAAAGTAAGTTGTATTGTACTCAGTAGGATCTACTTCTTAAGAAATGTGGAGTGTGTTACACAGTCAGAGACTGTCACCAATCAAAAGTTACTATCATGAACACGGTGTGTGTTCCACAGTCAGAGGCTTCCCTATTTATGTCAGGACAGGCACACGCACAGACATTTTCCTGACATTAATATTAAGATTGCAGATTTAATTTGTTTTACATGATAGAGTATTCAGTCAAAATCTGAGTGAACAATCCGCTGGGAGATTCTCATGAATGCTCCCCACTGAAAGGAATGGAATCAATGCAAGAACACTGCACCATCGTATTTATTCCAGGGCAAGTCACTATATTTCACTTAACCTACAGCACAGGGCTGTTGTAAGAATAATCAAGGTAAGAACTGTGGAGCAAATTGGCATTAAGCTAAGTGAAATCTCTGGATGAGAAGTCAAAGCCAGATGGAGGTTCTGCAGGCTTTTCCTGTAGTTCCTCAGCTGTGTTATATAGTACATTATCCATGCTAAATGCTAGTGAATGGAATCAGCCATGCATTTAGCAAGTTGCTAGTTTAAATCCTTCTCCACATTGTTCAAATGCCCTCCAAACACTGCTGGGATTAGAAAGAGAGGCCACCAACTTAAATGCAGACTGCAAACAATCTGTAAGCAAGACCCTAGTGGTGACTCTCCAGGGTGTGATCTGAGGCAAATGGTGGCTGCAAAAGAGTCTGAAGGTCCCCAGTTTTATTTTTTTGCATTCTGAGATAAGGCAGTATCTTACGTGGACCTCTGGTAAAAATAACCATTCACCTTCTCTGCATTTATATTTTAAAATTACTGTTTAATTGCATGTGTCCTAAAGGGGGGGGAGAGGGGGGCATCAGCTGAGAAGGGATTATGATGAGATGCTCATGATCTAAGTATTTAATAGCAGCAACAGCAGTGACAGTAGTGTTACTGCTGCTCCTTGCTTTAAATTCCATATGGAGGAAGTCCTTAGCTCAGTGACAGAGTGATAATTTGCATGCAGAATGACTCTGGTTCATTCCTTGAAAATCTCCAGATGGGGCTGGGAAAGACTTCTGACTGAAATGATAGAAAACTGCTACCAATCAGTGGGGACAATACTAACTTTGAAGGACCAATGATGTGACTTTGTCCTTACACTTATTCCCCACTCTTATTTATCTTCTAAGCAGCCTACAGTATGTAAAACATTAGAGACGCTGAGGCTTAATGAAGTGGTGAAGTTAATTAATCCAAGTGTCATCATGGATTTATTTATTTATTTATTTATTTATTTATTTATTTTAATTGGGAATGTTTGTAGTAAAGTCTCTTTTTATGTTTTATGAGAATTTCCTGTCACAAAGGGAACGTGGAGTTCAAAGGAAGTGATGCTCTCAGCCATGTCTGTATCATAGATACTGTGAACAACTGGAGCACACCTGCCATTATATTTAAACTGATGCATTTAAAAGGAACACTGTCTCCATGTTTGTGTTGAAAATCTTTGGAAACATACATACTTTATTAACTAAATCAATGGTTACTTGATTACAACCCAGAACATGTATTGACAACAGAACTATCTCAGACCCTCCAAGTGTCATTATTTTCCAGGGACAGTCCCAGATTTAAAGAAGCTGTCCCGGTTTCTGATTTGATCCCAGAATGTCCCACTTTTCCTTCCCCATTTTCTTAGGAGATATATTGGAGGGTATGATAGGATGTCTCTCTTTTCATCGGAGGGTATGTGACCCCTGAGCCAAGGAAATTAGTAACTATACTATACAATGTTTTGAAGACCTCTGAGCCGTGTACAGGGATTTTTTTTAATGTTTAATGTTCTATTATGTTATTATATATGCTGGAAGCTGCCTAGAGTGGCTGGGGCAACCCAGTCAGATAGGTGGGGTATAAATAATAGAGTTGTTGTTGTTGTTGTTGTTATGGAATAGGACATCCCTATTTTCATTGGAGAAATGTAGGAGGGTATGCAATCCTATGCACACTTACCTGGGAGCAAGCTCCAGTGGAACTTACTTCTCAATAAATATGCATAGGATTGCACTGTGAAATATTTTCAAAATGCTTCCAGACAGAAAAAAAATGTAAATATGGACCAAGCCATGAATTATTCTATGCCACTAACTGCCAAATATTGTGCTGTGGATTACAGTCTACAATTCTAGTTGCCTCATCTTAAAAGCAGCTAAAAAAGGAAAGGAACAACCAAAATGCTCACGGGAGGGCAAAGAAGGAAAAGCTAAAGTGTTTTGACACTTTGTATGTAGAAGAATTTAGCAAAAACCTAATACAGCGTACGATAGAAGTTTCAGGACCTTGAGTGCTTATAATACCTCAAAAAGAAGCAAGTGCCAGGAGCCCTGAAATTGTCTCCAGCTGAGACAAAAAAAAAATCCCAGCATACTCCTAGATGCATTTTGGCGCCTGGTGAAGAGCTTTGTTTTTAATTGCCTAAGTTGTTTTATCTCCATGAGATTCTGACACTGCTCAGTTTAGATTCTGGATCCAGCTGTTTTCAGTATATAGAGTTTTTGTGTTTTTTAAATGTTTTCATTCTAGCATTGATTTTGTATTGCTAGTTGTCCAGGGAATTTAATAGGATGGTAGACTATACATTATTGTAATAAACAAATATAATAGAATATTTGCATAGCATAACATTTTGCCCGGGTCACAGGACACGGCTTGGTTTCCATTTGGGTGCTGTGGTTGCAGATGCTTGAGCATGAACAGTGGAATTTGTGTATAGTAAAAGCGAAAACGATTTTCAGCCAAGATCGGACATGTTCTCTGTGCAAGGGATTGCAATCATGCCCCACATTAGCATAGTGTCCTGTGGGATGAATCTCTTGCTTTTACTACAAACAATCTTAGCATAGTGCATAGAATCATACATGCCACATCATGCCAAACAGAAAGATAATACAGGCACAACAAAAGCCAGAGTTATTGTTCAAACAGAACATTCATCTGTGGTGACGATAACCGTGTCTGCTCTTGAGCCTGAAGCACTTTCTTCATTATGGATAAGGGCAAAGATATACGTCTCGGTAATAAGTCGAGTTGTTTGCATTTCTTGTTATTTGTACTGTGCTGTGGTTTACAACCTCGGTGTTTTCTCATTTTCATCTGCAAGGCACCTGTACTGAGATGAGACGTAGGCGAGAAAAAGAAAAAGAAACCTAAAAAACCCCAAACAATTAAAATCTTTAAGTAGATACCATATTAGGTCCTGACAGTCAATCAGTAGCCAAACGCTTTTATTTCAAAACCATGACATTTCCCCATTATTTCTTATAGTGAAGGTATTGTGAAATGAAGTAGAACATGTAGAAGTGGAATATATAGTAGCAATTTGCATTTGCTCTAAACTTACAGTGCTGTCATGGCAAGGGCTGGGATTTGTAATGAGATTTCTCTGATCGTGTCTGTATCTTAAAGCCCCATCCCATGTTTCCTCAGCGAGGCATCACACTATTAAGAAGGCTCATACCTGAGTAGAACTGGCAAATTTTACAACAGCAAAGGTGTTGATGGTGACATAGGGAGCCCTGAATAAATTCAGACAAGGGTGTTTCTTGGAGTGCCTCTCCCTCTATCAGCCAGCCAAGACTTGTTTGTTTGTTTGTTTGTTTGTTTGTTTGATTGATTGATTGATTGATTGATTGATTGAATTTATATACTGCCCTATACCTGGAGGTCTCAGGGCAGTTCACAGAATATACTATTAAGATTGGCAGAGTAGCTCCTGCTTGTGGTTCCACCAAGGGTTTTGTGTAGGAACCCAGAATAGGTCCTTCTCTGTGGTTGTGCTCTGTGAAACTCTTTTCCCTCAGAAGCACAGATGGCCACAACATTGATGGGGTTTCAGAACTTAGTGAAGATCAGCTTGTTTTCTCCAGCTTATATAGCCACAGTTAAACAGTTTTGAACCTTGAGTTTGTTAGGTATTATAGTCGTGATTGTGTGTGTATGATTTATTGCTGATTTTAAAAACTGTGTTCTTGTAATATTGTTTATTATTATTATTATAGTCATCACTGAAATAGTTTACAACACAAAACACAAAACGTCAATTCAGAAATTAATAGCTATGCAATATAAAAATCAAAACAGTTATATAAATGCAATTAGAATAAGAAATACATAATAAAATACAGATTCTCATAAGAGCAACAGCATAAAATGGGAAGGAGAAAATCAGCATCAGGGTTTCTAAAATACAAAAACAGCGCTCACAGAATTTTCTTTCTATCCAAAGGTAGGACATAATCCCTGCTCACCACAGAAAATGGCAGACTTCCAGCTCTCACCTGAGAACTTTCCTTTCCTCTCCCAGTGTCTCACCCTGGAAGATCTTCACTCAGGATCCTTCTACCATCTATCTGCAACTTTTATGTGGGTGCAGCCCTTGACTCCCAATGGCATCCCAGCCCTACAGTGTTCAATGGGGTTTCCTCCCAGATGAGGGTTTGTAGGACTGCAAGTGTGTGTGTGTGTGTGTGTGTGTGTGTGTGTGTGTGCAGTATACATGCACTCCCCCCCCAGAAAACATATCATATCTCCTGACTTTAGCACCGCTTAATCCAGAAAACATACAAGCATTCAGTTAATGAAAGATTATATTTACAAATAACTAAACCTTTGTGGCAACCTAACAAGCCAATGCCTTGTTAAAATTAGATTAAGATCCAGAATAGAACCAAATGAAAGGTCAATAACTTGTAGACATATCAGCTTTACAAACCCACCTAACACCATATTTAATTTATTTTTTTGTTTTTGTTACTCTCTAAAATTCTGTGTACGCTGATTAGACTATCCTCATTATCATCACACCCTGTAAGGTTGAGAATTAGCAATTTTTCTAGGGCCAGGTGTTGAACTTCAACTTATATAAAGATGAATTGCAGGAATGTATGAACAGGTGCTGAAGTTCAGATATGAAACTATAAAACTTAGCAGGTGTCTACTGGAATTAGAACCAATATCAAAGAAAATCAGATTGGTATACTCAAAAATGTTGGCAATTCACCTTCGCAGTACAGTTTAAAGTTCCATTAACAGAGAATGTATATACACATTTTTAAAATGGAGATAGTTGGTAGGAGAAAATAGTTTTGCATCCCTGGCATCAAACCAGAAATAATGTGTTGGCAGGACACAAAGGTAAACATCTGCTATTGCATTCTTTGCTATATCTACAGCACAAGTCAATAACAAAATTTGCAAAAAATTACTAGAAAAGAGCTGCTAGCCACTGACAGTGAGTAAATGTTGGAATTGTACCAGACTGTACTGTAAATTATATCAGAGCTCAAAATTTTAACTGCATTGTGTGATATAATTTCCCCATATTATTCTGTAAAAATATTTTGAATTTCTCCATATGATTTTGAATGTCATTGGATATAAGGCTGACTAACAAAATCACAATAAAATTAAAGATACCAGTGTTTAATTTGTTTTTTATACTATGTTTTTGAAAAGTGAAGTCTCAACAGCTGATAATATCAATTGAAAACCACATTTTTTCCAGCAGTATTTCCAACAAAGAAGAGCATATTTTATATAACTTTGTATCAGAAATCTATTTCATCTTTAACATCTCTTATTCTCTTTGATTGTGTACTGCTATGTGTTTTATTTCCTTCACATGCTTCAAACATTATACATGACCTTTCTGCTGAATGCTTTTTTTGATTCCTGATGAACTATTACTCACTTTGCTTCCTAAAACATGAACTCTGAAAATTACTAATATAATTGAACTCTTTGCATTTCAAGCCTATGCATGTCTACTCCAAATTAAGTCTCATGAGGTTCAGTGGGGCTTACTCCAAAGTAAGTGGGTACAGGATTGCAGTCTTAACAAATGAATAGCACATTTTGTGAGACTGTTAATTACAAAAGAGAGTGAACTATTGACAGGGCTTTGATTTTATTTTATGAAGGCTGAGCAGCTTGAGCTAAATAATCAGCCTTCTTCCCTTCTGCACCATTTTTGTAAATAATCAATCGCCTATCATTTGCTTGGTCTATGAAATACTGAATGGCACCCTTGTCTTAAAATCACTATACAAGACCACTTCAAGTGACTGGTGGAAGTAACTGTAGGGTTGGATTAAGATGCAGTAGAAGTGGGATAACGAATTGATCTATGAAATGAACAGTAGACCTAGACTGTAACTCTATACTGGGAAGTCAGTCTGAATAGATATGAACCATTTATCCCAAATTATGGCTGCAACCCTAAATTCTAATATAGGGTGACTTAGAATAATACATTTAGCAACAGGCAAAACATGAACTAAAACTATGATGACTTATTAAAATAAACCATCAGCTAACAATGGGTTGTTAGCTTTTTTAATCTTCTCTCAGTTAAATAGATTTTTTTACAACCACAACATACCATCTCTTTCAGAATCCTTTTTTAAAAAAATATATAAAATAAAATAAAACAATCTGTTTCTGTTGCATAAAACACACGCAATCTTTAACTAGCACAGTAAAGTTTGGATCACAGTGTCCTTTTAATACCTGGGAAAGTGTCAAACTTCCAAGTAATCTCACTGCACATTGCATCCTGAATAATGACTTACAAGACAACCACACAGAATTTTGATCTATGCAGTATGGCAGAGAATTAAAAAAGAGAGAGAGTGTGTCTTCCCTCCAGATCTAGACAAGGCGCCTACAGAAAACTGCAGACAAAGTATGCTTCACAGCTGCTTCCTTTGTAGTTTCTTGACTAATAAATGGTTTATAAGCATGCCATCAATGTGTGTTGGTTGGCAAATTTTTCATTGTCTATATTTCTATATGCTTTAAAAAGCAGGAGACAATCAATTAAATAATAGGACAGTTGGATACCTCCTCTCAGCTCTGAGGACAGTTAATTAACATCAAAAGAATATTTTTTAATAAACACACAAACACACTTTTGTGTGTGTCTGCCAAGAGCAGGTCTGTCTGATGAAAGCTTTCCCTTTGATTCTGCCCTAATGGAATAAATGATTTTACGGTATAAATTGTAGTTCTCTATAGAACTCCATGCTAAAATAATATTTAAACTGTTCAGGGAAGTTTTTTGTTATTGTTGGTAAACAGTGTGCCAAATTCTATTCTGATTCTGGAGATGTCAGATAGATAGATAGATAGATAGATAGATAGATAGATAGATAATGTGAAACATCCATACCTGATTTACATTTGTAATTGGAAAATCTGCATTCTGGTTTTTCTAATCACAAAAAATACTGAATGTGAGCCACTGCCTTCTATGGAGGTGATAATATAAATCCTTCTCCCCCACTAGCTATTACATTCTGAAGGTTTTTCAGGGTGAATATGATTTTTATAGGATGCGCATAAGGATTATAATTAACTCTAAGCTTAAAGAAAATTAGCCTAAAAGAATTAATGGAAATATAAATATTAGTAAGTTTCTCTAGAATCAATTTTTCAAACTATGATAAAGAACAATTAATAAGAAATTCACCAACAAAATATGCACCTAAGATGTACTGTTAGCTCTTTCCAGTGTTCTGTTGTGTGACTGTTTCCTGTGTCTTGAAGAGTTCAAGGTTATTTGGAGTTCAGCCTTTACTCGGCTTGGTAGTGGAAGCAATATTCTTTTTTCCCTGTGATTTCCCCCCTGTTATATTGTCAGTCACTTTTCCCACAGCCTATGACACAGCACGTGAATATAAATACATAAAAGGGTTGGGATGTTATCTGTGGTATTAAAAAAAATACATTTTTACATGTTTGTTTTTTAAAGTTCAGCTAAGTACAACTTACATAATATAGTCAACTTTCTCAGTGTGGTTCATGGGTCCACTTTTGTGGCAGACATAGTCACACTGGAAGTATGACTATGAATACTATGCTGATAGTATTTGTGGAATGCGAGGCCTCCATTCTTTCATTGCAGTGTTCCTATATTTTCCAAGATATAAGGGTGTTACCATAAGACAGTGGTCAAACACTTGCAGATCTGAATGCAGAAGATTCCTGGTTCAGCACCTGGCCTCTACAAGGACAATGTTTGCAAGTAGCTAGACAAGGAAAGCTTCTGCTTGAGACCTCAGAGAACCAAGCCAGAGAAGACAACAATGCTGATTACGAAGCACGTTCCTGAGTTCAAATATTTCCAAAATTCTGATAATTTGTTTATTTTTTAAAATGTGTGAAAATGAAATTATGCTTCTGATTAGGGAGTCCTGTGTTCTCATTCCATGTCAATGAGGTAAAGTTTGCTGGGTAGTTGAATGGGAAGTTACAGGCATCTGGACAAAGGTACACATCTCTTTGTGCTCCCCCTCCCTTAGTTACCTTCACTAGGGACTCCCTGCACTCTTCCTCCAAGCAGAGGGTGCTTCGGGGTGTTGATGCACCCTCAGGGAAGCAAGCTTCTACATGCTGCTTTGACTGAGACCAGTCCATCACCCAAGCACTGTCCCAGGTAGGCTCCTCATTTACTCGGGCTCCCAGGTCGTTCCTTCTTAGTTGAATCAGTGGTGCCCTCCTTCTCCCTTTACCTTCCCCACTGGTTTCTTCAGTAAAAATCAGTGGATATAGCATAAGCTGCCCTTTCTCCCCCAGATCCTTTCTTACTGCCAACCCCATTTTGCCCCCATCCTCAACATCTCAACCTGAGACTCCTGTCAGCTTTCCTTGAGACAGGGTAGCCCTGCCCTCCATCTCCTCACAGGGAGTTGGAGAGACACAGAACTTGTAACCATCCTGGATCTCAGCACAGCTGGCTAGCATCCCCTCTTGCCATCATCAGGTGCCTCTTCCCTTGCCTGGCCCTCTCCATCCCTTCCCTGGCCCCAGACTATGGGGGTACTCTTCCCCTCACCCCCACCAAGGAACTTAGCTACGGGGTTGCCTTTTCCTCCTGTCCCTCCTTCTTGGCAACTCAGTCTACTGCCTCTGAGGTTGCAGCTGTTGCAGACACACTCACTGAGGTGAGGCAACACAAGAGCTTAGACCCAGGCAAAAAGCTGGGCTGCTACCAGTACCCTCAATATCTGCCTCTCCTCTGTTCTCCCCACCCGGGAGGGCCAGCAGTCCCACTTGTAGCAGCTAAGCCCTGTGTCTCGCCTTGACCAGAGCTCCCTCCACCCCCAATTTTGATCTTGCCAAACAGCTGATCAGCGCTGATCAAGTGGCATTCAGCTGCTGCCAGATCTGGGAAGGGTACAGCGCCCGTGCATGCTCCTCTCCAGTGGCTGAAAACACACAACTGTACTTTAGGGCAGTTGATCTTGGCACAGGCATTCTGTTCTCACGTCATTACACCACTCAGCTTCCCTTTGCCTCACAGTCTTATTGTAATCCCCTCCTCCCTCCCCCTTTTTCCCAAGACGTTTTAGCTCTCTTTGTGCCACCACTGTACAGTATTTATATAGCATTTCCCCTAATCCAGACCCATGGGCCTCTGGCACCTGACCACCTGACCACTGGCTACACTGGCTTGGGCTGATGGGAATTGTAGTTCAGGAACATCTGGAGGGCCACAAGTTCTCCAGCTGCGTCCTAATGCAATAAATGCTTCACTTATGTTATCTCAGTTATCCTTACCACGATGCTGTGAGATGTACCTACATTAAAACTTCAGAATTCAGTGCTCCAGGTTCCTTACCCAACCCCCAATCGCTCACCTTCCTCGTGACCTTAGCCTTGAGCATTATGAGTGGCAGAAAATAAGAAGGGAAAATAAGTATTCCATAGCGAAGGAAGAAAGCAACTTGCGTTGGGGAGTGGCGAGAAAGCTGGAGATAACAACTTGCCACCTGCGCCCTAAGGATTACCGGTGTCCTTTTAAGCTAATGCAATTTTAAAGTTTAGCCACAGCCGCCCTCCAAAAGCAAAATAGAGAGACCTTTTTATGTTTTGTTTTCGGAGTTTTTTTTGTCTTGTCAACTAACCCCCTCTAGTGCCGAACAGGCTGTATTTGACCCGCGGGCTGCTCACAGCTTCTCAGCTTAAGCGAGAGCATCATCTTCCCTCTCTGCCTTTTGCCCACACATCCATATACATACCGGTCTCACCTCTTCTCCAGAGAACTGGGGAGGTGACACAACAAGAGTCCGATTTCTTTTATTGCTTGCTTTCCTCCCTCCCCTTTCCTCCCACACACCCATTTAAGGATCCAATACTATCGTGACCCCCTCTTTTTTTGGCGATGAAGGAGGAGAGAGAGAAGGGGGGATTTCTGCAGCAAGCGGTGGCTGCTGCCTGAAATGTGGCGTGCCCAGAAAACCTCAGCAGCTCTCCTGCCGGCTCGGACGCCAGGTAATATTGATCCTGCTTAGCTCCCCTGCCCAGGGCTCATTTGCTTCAAAAACAACCACCCGCCAGAAAAGCAAAGGAGGAGGGCAGGGCGGGGAAGAGAATGGTCCAGCCCCAAACCGCAGGCGATGGGAAGGCGCGGAGATGCCGGTAGGCGCGCGGAAGACAACCAGCCCAACTGAGTGTGATCCGCGACTGCTTGGCGTCAGGGAGCCACCGTCCCAGCCAAGGGGAGTCCGTGGCGGCGGCGGCTGGGAAATCCCGCCTGGCAAGTTTTCTTGACGGCTGAGCGGAGGCGGGGAGCTGTCCAGCGTTTCAGCACCTTCCAGCCGCGGACCGGAGAAGGCGCCTCGGCGAGGGGACCTTCCCACCACCAAGGGAGGAAATTATTCTGGCTCCCGGGCGCTGCCTGCCCCTCATGGGCAGCCGGGAGGACGGGCATTCGGCGAGGGGGGCGAAGATGTCGCTGCCCCCCAGGAAGCTGTTGCAGTTGTGGGGTTGGCGGCCAGTAAACGGGATGGTGCTGCAAGGCTGAAAGAGAAGTGAGACGCAAGAAGGCAGCCAGGTGGGCGCCACCAGGCTGGGCAATTCCGGCCCCCCCCCTCCACACACACACATACACACACACACGGATTTTACGCACACTGCGCCTCAGCCAGGGAAAGTTTGCCTGCCGTGCGCTCCTCGCCTTGCTCGCAAGCCCTTCGCCTTCCCAACTCGACGGTGTCCCTCGGCCTCTGCTGCTGCTCAGAGGCAGCCTGGCTCGGCTCAGGACGCCCTCCCACTCAGGTGGATGCGATTTCTTCAGGCTTGGCAGCGCCTGGTAGCCTGGACCCTTCTTCCCCTTGGGGCCTCAAGCATTGCCCATTAGCCTGGAGGAGGAAGAGAAGCTGAAGCCCCCTGCCTCTCCCGGAGGCCAGGACAAGGGGCTCCAGCACCAGCCATGGGCAGCAGTGAAATGAGGGGCTTCTTCCTTTGGAAATTTAGCCTGGTCTTCCCTCTGCTGACAGCGTGTCCGGCGGGCTGCAGCCACGTCTCCAGCAATCAAGGTAAAGGGAAACTGTTGGATGGGAAGGGAGAGGGATGCGCTTGAGAGGGGGACAAGACTGTATGTGCAATAATAATAATAACATTTTTTTAAAAAAAGCAGCTCAGGGCTGCAGGGTGTTTGCTGGGGGAAAGGGCAGCCCCCACAGGCATAGAAGGGTTATTGGATCCTCGCGATGGGCTGGCAAAAGCTTGGCTGCTTCTCATCAGCGAGTGTCTATTGACTTGCCCCACTTTGGTAGCTGACGGTGGGGGTGGGAAGAAGCCTTTGCATTCTCTTGCATGGTGGAGAGGAAGTGGAACTCGGGGTGGTAATTGCAGGATTCCCCAGGCTCTGGCCACAGTGGCGGGTCAATTATTCTAAACCTGAAGAGTGAACTGAAGCTGTGCTGCTGATTAGTAATCTCAGTGAAACTTCGGAGCTCTCCATTTTAGTTTGCATACACATCATGACTCTTGTTTTACTCAAGTGAGTTAAAGACCATGAGATCAGACCACTGCTTGATCAAAAGCACTGCTTCTCCTACAGGTATCTGAGATGGATGGAATTTTTTTTAACTACTGTAATTAAGAAAACGGGGGGTGGGTGGGAACCAGAGGGCATCAGTTTCAGTAGCATAGCCTAAACAAAAAGCTGAAAGCCAGTGCCTCTGGATTCATTTGTGGGTTTTTTGCTCATTTCTTTTTCCTTCATCACACTGCCATGAAAGCGTACCCACCCACCCCCTGGTCACCTTCCTAACAACAAACTTAGTATTCATTTGTTTTGGGTGGTATTCTGAAGACATCAGCATTGCTTCTGCAGATACACAGTAGGCTTCTGAGGCCTATCTTCACACAGAAGCCTCTTACTTCCCTGAAAAGTCAGGGGTTCCTGTAAAATAGTCTCCAGTCCTGCGCGAGCCCTTGCAACTGCAAGGGAAACCTTGGAGAGGTTCATATCATATTAGTCTGTGCGCATGGGTCTTTTTGGATCCTATTTATTTATCATTTATTTCACAGGATTTGTATACTGCTGGATTGTAATAAAACCTAAAGCAGTTTACAAAGTGGGGTCCTGACCTTAGCTTTCTGTAGCAAAGGTATCTTTTATAGATGTGACCACCTGAAACTAATTATCCCATTTGCATGCATGTGCACTTTCACTATTACCACCCTCTCTAGCATTATCTTTTATATAATTATTTTAACGCGCAATATGCTTTTGCATTCTTTGCCTTGCTTGCCCTTATACAAGTCCAACCCAGGTGTCCTAAAACCCAAACACTGTAGTGTATGTTTTCATGGTTTGATACTTTTTATCAAATGAAAGTCATTTAAAATATCAGACACTATATACAGTAGACTGCATTGGCTGTCCCACTAAAAAAAACAAAAACCAAAATGTTTCAGATTAAAGTGACCACCTCTGTTGGCTGAGTCTGTAGAAAAGCTTTCAGGTGGGTCCTGCTCTCCTCAGGAGATTTCTGAGCACTTTCTATTCTGCCCTAGCAGCATAATTGGTCTAATAAAAGGTAACATCTGAGGCATTCTGGATCCTACCTTTCTTTCTTTTGGGAGCCTCATGGCAACCAATCTCGTTACTACTTAGCAATCTGTGGATACTCTTGATGACAGGAAAAGCCACAGAATGTCAACAGATGAATCTCTATTGATTTCTGAGAGTACAGAATTCTACCCTTGCAGGAGACATTGGGCAAAAAACAAAAAGAGGATCATCAAAGCAAGGTTATTTTGGGAAAGCCTTTTTTAAAAAAAACTGGGCTACGTGTGAGAGTGCTATAAAGAAACATATAATGTAAGATGAAAGAAAGAATCAATCTGCACCGCTGTAAGTAAGGCTGCAGGCAGGCTCTCTCTTTTAAGGACTATTTCCAGAGATTTATAATTGGGTAACTAAAGTTGCTGTCAGCTAAAAAAAATAGACAGCCAAGGTGTGGAAGTGCAGTATGCTTTTTCAATTCGGATACCAGTTGTAGGCTTCGATTTTGCCAGTAACTAATTCAGTTTTCATACCGAGGATCCAATTTTACAGGTCCATGCAACCCAACATGGATTGACTGATACACCATTAACAAACAATATAAGACTCTTCATCTATCATCATACACATAATGAATGTTCAAGCCCACCCTAAATACCATTCTAAATGCCTTATCATAAAGCCATTTTAGAATTGTGGATCTTAATCTTCATTCAAATTTGCATAATGCAAAATGCATTTAGCAATGTTTTATTAGCCGTGCTATAGTGTATTTCAGCTCTCTGGCAGCCTCTGTACAGACCAAAATGTACAGCTGTGCCTACCTTTATTAAAGAGAACCACTGACTCCTGCTTTGAGCCCTATGGCATTTGACTAACTAATGACTGTTAGCCTTCCATGCACAGCCGGTGTTCTGTACAACATCCAGCATATTGTTGATTATTAAATGGGAGGAGATTCTCCAGATATATATTTTTTAAAATATAACAAAAAAAGGTGAAATTTACATTTTCTGTGCTATTACTTTCAACAACGTATAGAGCGTTAAAAAACCAAATACATTTCCTCAAATTCACTATGTGCACTATTTCAGGGTATATAGGAAATATTTAAACCCATGTTGCGATATCCCTTCATCTGCGAGCTTGAGCATAATTATCTCCTGATGATCCCCCGTGTAGTGTGCTATGAGAACAAAATTGCATGATTTGACCCCTTCATTATTTGTGTCCACCAGCATCCAACACCTGCCCCTCAAACCATTTGTCTTATTTGAATTGATTCAATTTTACCTCTAGGCCAAGCAACATAATAATTAAATGTGTGTTCCAAAATACATTAGACAGAACTTTGTATATGTCAGTTGCCTTGACCCTAGTTGTTCTTTGGTCTCATCTGCATAAATCAGCACAGCAAAAAAACATTTTCAGAAAAGAACTCAGAGATGTAGTCAACAAACTAATACTAGGCAATTTTTTAAATAAACACTTTCATTGGCAGCTACCTCCATTTCTTAAATAGCTAGTTGACCTAGCATTTTATTTTCTACATGCTCTACTAAAATTGCAGTTAAACTACACTGATAACCTTATCTGCTCTTAAACAGTATCTGCTATATTGCACTTAACTAATAAATGCTGTGTTATAGATTAGCCTTTAAGCAAAATTGGTACAGTGTGTGGTTTTTTTCCCTAACAGCTCAAATC
This sequence comes from Podarcis pityusensis, assembly GCF_964106645.2. Lineage (NCBI taxonomy): Eukaryota > Metazoa > Chordata > Lepidosauria > Squamata > Lacertidae > Podarcis > Podarcis pityusensis. The sequence goes on from NC_138027.1 coordinate 40,194,778, forward strand.
ACTTCACATATTTTGTCTGGGTCTTATGATACTAAAATGCTGTGTGATTGCCATCTCTCTTTGACTTCACCCCAAACTGCTCCTCTGGTGTCTATATAAATGTGGGACACCCTGATGGTGATATTGTTTATACCACTTACCCACCCACTCCAGAGAAAGGCAATTGTGACAAGGCTAAAATGGATGTCATTGACATCAGTTGGATTTACTGCATGAAGGTGAGCCATCACTAATCCATGCATCAACCCTGTGATGTTTCTGTTTCCATACTATTCCATACTTAATCCAGATAAGACTGAGTCAGTGTTGGTGAGTAGCTCTCTAGACCAGATAGATAGGGTTCAACCTTCTCTGGAAGGTGTTGCACTTTCTCTAATGAAAGTGGTGTGCAGCTTGGGAGTATTTCTGGGTTTGTTCCTGTCTCTGGAGGCACAAGTGACATCCATGACACAGAGTGCTTTCCATCAGCTTAGGCTGGTGGCCTAGCTGCGACTGTTTGGATGGGGATAGCCTAGCTTCTGTTGTCTGGGTTTTGTGTGGTGCAATAGCTTATACTTGAGTGCACTTTTGAAGATGGTTCAGAAATTGCAGCTCGTGCAGAGGTTGGCAGCAAGATTGCTGAATGAGAGTAGATGTTCTGAGCATATAACACCAATCCTTACCCAGCTGCACTGGCTACCAATTGGTTTCTGGCTTCAATTCAAAAATGGTGGTTGTAACCTATAAAGCCTTATATGGCTTGGGACACTGGCATCTCAAGGAACATTTCTCCCCATATGAACCTACCTAGTACTTATTATCACCATCAGAGGGTCTTCTCTGGGAATCTCCCCTGATGGAGGTACAGAGGTTGTCAATGAGACAACGGACCTTTTCAGTGATAGCTCCCCAATTGTGCAACACTCTCCCCAGGAAAGTCGCATAGCACCAGTGATATTTTTCTAGAAAAAGAGATGCCAGAACTCTGCATGAAGGCCTCAGCATGAGCAACATCCTTGTTCTCTTATAATAGCAATGGCGCCACCTGTGAGGTGCAGGAACTGAATTCCAGTGAGTTCCAGCTGAAAAAAGCCCTGCATAGCACCAACAGTGGCAGCTTTTTGAACACCAGAAAAAGACATTCCTGTTCCCCTGGCTTTTCAGTCTAAATTTAGATCATAATGTACAGTAATATGATCTATGACCTGACTTGTCCTTTTGAGTCTTGTTGATGGATGAACACCTTCATTCATTCATTCATTCATTTAATAAGTTTAATATTTTATTGTTGTGTTTATGGATTTTATCTGCTTGATAAGTTACCGTATTATAACTATATTGTAAGTTGCTTTGAGACGTTTTCTAAAAAGCAATGAGATAAATAATAATAGACTGCACATCAGATTTAGCGGTTTACCTAAGGCCATTCAGTGAATTCATTGACCTAGAACAGCCTTTCTCAACCGTGGGTCCCCAGATGTTGTTGGACTATAACTTCTATCATCTATAACCACTGGTCCTGCTAGCTAGGGATGATGGAAGTTGTAGTCCAACAATATCTGGGGATCTAAGGTTGAGAAGCGCTAATATAGGGATTTACCAGCTTATAGCTCATGCACTTAACCACCAAGCTACACTACCTATTTTATTTTTTAAAAATTAATTTCCTTAAATGTATTATGAAGAGGAAGAACTTTAAAGAAATTCAAATTAGATATCATGTTTATCCTATAGGTTTGTTATTGTTGTTATTTATTTTTATGCTGCCTTTCTGCCATAAGACACCCAAAGTGCCAAAGCACAGATTGTTTTCAAAACAAGAAACTTTAAACCAGCAGTGTTTAAATGGAAATTATTGTAAAAATAGCAGTATGATTGTGAAGGAATGCTCAGAACTAGGCTAACCACCACCCCATCAAAAACTGTCATGACGGAATTCCATTCTCAAATGTTATTAGGAAGTTTAAAAAAATCAGAGTGAAATAGTATTCAGGGACAGAATGCCTAGCCTTTTTGTGAAGATTATAATTTATTCTAGACTTGTCAACCCAAATTAACCACCACTCTTGAGCTTGTATTCAAAATCATTAATACAGATTCAATTGCTAGACTGGGCACTTAGAAGAAATCAGTTGATCCTTTCCCCTAGCATAAGCACACTAGGTGTGAGTCCAAAGGAGGTCGTTGAAGTGACTGACTAAATTAAATCATTCTGCATGCTTTGGGGAATGTCTACTCAGGAACAAGAACATGGCACTCCCACCCACCCCCTGATGTTTATTTACATATACAGTCATGGTACTTTGTTAAATAAATAAATACTAAATGATGAATAAATAAATAAAAAAGTTCTATATTGTAGATAACACTAAGACATATTTGCATGTTGGTTCTTTGTATTTAAATGGCATTTCTGGTCACTCTGGTTTCCGTCACGGTGTTCCGTTGCACCAGAAGTGGTTTAGTCATACTGGCCACATGATCCAGAAAGTTGTCTGTGGACAAACACCAGCTTCCTCGGCTTGAAAGCGAGATGAGTGCCACAACCCCATAGTGGCCTTTGACTGGACTTAACCGTCCAGGGGTATTTTACCTTTTACCTTTACCTCATTTTATTTAATGGTTGGTTCCTTTATTCAAACCTTTCCACACTCTGCAAAATGCCAGTCTTGGGCAGCATGATCATGCTGTCAATCATATAATTTAAAAATCTGCTCAGACTAGTACTGATCAAGTCTATGAAATATTATTTGTAAGCTCAAAAGCACCACACAGCATCTTCCTTAAGGATACACTACACATACTTTGCTTAAACAAAATATGTTGAAAAGTGAAGCAGACTTACATAGCCTTGAGGTTGAATAATGTAGAAAGGGGGCATTGCAAGTGTAGAACCACTGACTGCATAAATATACCTGAGCAAGTACCAATTAATTATTTTAATTGATAGGAGGCAAAAAATAATAATTCAAGGTTCTATAATCTGTTTCTTCTGTAGTCAGCAAAAACACAATGAAGCACTTCATGAGGATATTTTGTAGTGTTAATTTCACAAAACAGTTTGCTTAAGAATATATGCAAAGGGCTGAATCATTTCTATTTGCATATTGCTCTGTCAGCTACAAAGAAAGTTTCGACTTGGATCTGCTTTGAGCAACCAATGTCTTTGTCCTCCTTTGTTTCAAGATAATTTAGTGATAAAGCACAAGTTGCACAGAAATTATCTCGGGGGGGGGGGTGGAATGGGTGTGAACCAGAAAAGGAAAAGTCTTGGTTTCCCCTCTTTAGCCCACTAAAAATGCTTTTGAAGTAAACTTGTGGACCACTGGAATGTTGAGCCTCATTGATTTCAGCGGCATTTAGGCATTGCCAAGTTGCTAATAGCAACTTTATTGACATTGTCTTCATATTACTGCGGCTGCATATTGTACAAATTCAAACCCACCTTTTTTTTTAAACAACTCAGTTTATGCTCCACCGTGCAAGGCATGGGGAGAGATCATAGCTGAGCATATGCTTTACGTGCATGAGATTCTAGGTTCAAACTCTAGGATTTACAATTGTTAAAAATAAAGAAAAGAAATATGGTGCAGGCGATGGAATTATCTCTTCCTGAGACCCTGGAGAACCACTGCCCACAAAAGTAGATAATATGGGCTAGAAAGACAAATAGTCTGACCCAGTGTAAGGCAGTGTCATGTGTAAGAAAAGGTTGTATCTACAGTTCCTCTTTGAAAGCATAATTCCCCGTAATAAGAGGTAGAATTCTAATCAGCTGCATGAAACCACAGGGTCTTGTGTTGTGGTTTTTTTTAAAAAAAAATGATTTTAAAATTTGTATTCATGAGGTGATGGCTCTTTCTTCTCTGCTGTGCTAACAGAACGGAAGCTTTAATTCTTTAAATTTACTTCCTGAGCTTCTCGATGGTTTCCCCTCCCTTGTAAATCAATGGATGTTGCCGAGTTCCATCTGTGGCAAGGCAGAGTGAAACAATAGTATTGACAAAGGAGTAAACTTCTTCGTTCTGTCTTAATTGAGTGGTAACTTCAAAAATAAATTGTGACTGAGGTAAGGACTGGCCTCCACTATTGAAGAGATCTGTGGACAGCCCAGATAATTGCTCACAGAATGCTGTGCACAAGCCCTGCATCAAAAATCAACTTGAAATCTTGGTCTTCTGGCTGTGTGAGCTCTCCATGTAAAGTGTTGTTGTTTTTAGTTCCCTTCCATTAGTATTCAACCAATAGCCAAGCCTTTGAAGGGGTAAGATTCAAAACAAAACAAACAAACCATCAAAGAACCACAGTGGTTTTATTGCTGGCTGGAAAGTTCACAACACCCCTAATCTCAGGGGAAAGGGCTCAGGTTCCAGAATTGGGTAAGAACACTCTAATTTCACAAACCGAAAATACCAATAGGAGCAATTAAGCACAGTAAGTAAATATAGAAGATTCACTTAACATGCATGTTTTATCTTGATTATAATTTCTTTCTAGGTTTGTTAGGGAATTTCAGTTCCATAACAAACATAGACAGAAAAAGAAATGATTATGTTTTTAAATGATTGGAATAAATTTAAAGGAGCATAATGACAGGTGCTGAAAATAATGCAGTAGGACTGAAACATTTACTGAATGAGGAATTCCTAGGCCTAGAGAGCTGATGCAGAGTAATGGCTAAAAGACTGACTAATGGATAAGGAAGTCTATGGTTTGAATTTCCCATCTATCATGAACACATACTAGTTGGCGTTGGACAAATGATGCTTTGCCTATCTTCTATAGGGATAATAATTGTGGCCTGCCTTAAAGGATTGTTGGAAGGATTCCAACATGATAGTATATGTAAAGATTTTTGCACATTTGAAAGAGCTAAAATGACATACATTTTTTTATTATTATTACTATTATTACTATTATTATTATTATTATTATTATTATTATTATTATTTGTTTACTAGTGTCAATAGAAATGTCATTCTTAAGGCAAAGCAGATTCAGAGAAGGTGACTTTAATTGTGAGGAGGGGATCAGGGTCCATGCCTCCTCCCTTTGCAATGTAATCCTGATTCCCCCCCCCCCCCCAGCTGCTGCTGCTGCTAAAGTAAAAAAAGGCACATTAAATAAATGCACACATTTAAGGTTACACTTGCTTTAGCCCTAAAATGAAGCCTGCTGGATAAAGTCATGTCAAATTCATCCCATCAAAGAGTATATTTATATGGCTGAGTAAGAACATGTGAGACAGCTATCATCTCAAGAGCTCAACATGTTGAACTGTGTTGGCTCAAAAGGGAGCATTCCTAAACACAACCCCTCCTTTCCTGGCATCTGGTTGTGGTCTTCACGGTGGTGAACAGCACCCTCTGGTGGCTATCTTTTATTTATTTATTTTGTTAACCGCAAAATACCAGACAGATAGCTTGGCCCTCTCTCTGATTTTGCTTTTTTATTATTGTTGCAAGTTGTTTTAAACTGTTTTTAAGGTTGTGTTCTAATGTTGTAACCTGCCTTGGCACTTTAGGGTAATAAATAAATGAAATCATTATTCTATCCTCATTCTAGGTATCTTGTGAATAAGAGAGAGAGAGAGAAAATTGTGTAATGAGATTCCATGTATTTAAAATACTATTACAAACAATAGCAAATACATATTGGGAACTTGGTGCACAATAGGGGTGGAATGACCAGGGTAGATGAAAAATTGGGGCAAGGCAAAGGCAGATTAAAGTATATAAGTGGATAGGGAAAGGATGTGGCGAGTAAATTAAAGGTTTATGATGGTGTCCTGCAGTAGAAAGTGTTACTACCTCCAGGGTAAGTGTTAGGAAATAACACAACCTAAGAGCTAGCTGGCAAGTATTTTGGATTAACAATAATAATAATACCTTTATTGTCATTGTACAACCTGTGTACAATGAAATTAAATGAGCCTTCCCCCCCCCCCAAACACTCAATCTCCTATCAAATAACACACCACCTCGCAAGTCAATTTCGCTATGTTATTTTTCGTTCAACAGCCTAACAGCCCATGGATAGAAGCTATTTTTTAGCCTCTTGGTATGGCTGATTATACTTCTATATCTCCTGCCCGAGGATAGAAGATTAAAGAGGTGATGGCCGGGGTGTGAGTCATCCCTGAGAATTTTTCTCTCTCTCCTAAGGCAATGTTCCCTTGCGATGTCATCTAGCGGACTCAAGGGACAGCCCATGATATCAAGTGCTGTATTCTGTAGAGACTTTCTGTCCGTGGCTGTCAGGCCAGCATACCACACTGTGATACAATATGAAAGGACACTTTCTATTGTGGACCGGTAAAAGGAGTTCAGGGACGCGGGCGGCACTGTGGTCTAAACCACAGAACCTAGGGCTTGCCGATCAGAAGGTCGGCGGTTCGAATCCCGTTGTTTGGTCCCAGCTCCTGCCCACCTAGCAGTTCGAAAGCATGTCAAGTGCAAGTAGATAAATAGGTACCGCTCCGGCGGGAAGGTAAATGGTGTTCACATGTGCTGCTCTGGTTTGCCAGAAGTGGCTTAGTCATGCTGGCCACATGACCCGGAAGCTGTCTGCGGACAAACGCCGGCTCCCTCAGCCTATAGAGCGAGATGAGCGCCGCAACCCCAGAGTCATCCACAACTGGACCTAACGGTCAGGGGTACCTTTACCTTTACTAAAAGGAGTTCATCAATTGTTGTTTAACATTATTCTTTCGCAAGACTCTGAGGAAAGGGAGTCTCTGTTGGGCCTTTCTGACCTCCTGGGTTATGTTGATTTTGCAAGTGCTCACTAAGGTAAACTCCCAAGAATTTAAAGGAGGAGACTCTCTCCACACAGCCCCGCCCCCCGATATACAACCACAAATATTTACATTCAATCTAGAAATACTGTACTATTTAGATGAGGAAAGAACAAGGCATCTAATCAGGTCACGAAACTCATGTGGCCACTAGACATCTGAACCAGTTCTTAATTTTGGTGACTACATAGAGGAAAATCAAATTATTTACCATTCCTTTTGGCCGTTGGGTTAAGCACAGCCATTGTCTTCTATTTGTGGAATACAAATGAGGGATTTATGGATAATTGAATATTTCTCTGAAGCATCCTGATTGAATAATTGGTTAGGTTACTTTTGAATCTCAGTGAGGCTTACAAAACAGGCTGACATAGGTGCAGCCATAGAGCACCAAGTTCACGATAGCATTTGCTAAGCATATAAACAAAGTTTAAGGGCTCTTCATAGTTTTAAAATGATTTAATTGTTAGCTTTAGCTGGTGGCTGCGTATATTCAATTGTCCTTTAACAATGTTTCTAAGCAGTTTTGTTTTTAAAAGAGTATCTTGATGGGGTACTTGTCTTTGGTGGTACACTCAGTCCTAACAAAATCCATTAATTTTCTCTATAGACTTCTATGAAAGCAAATGTGGTATAGTGGTTAGAATAGAATAGGAATCATGGGAATTGTAGTCCAACAACATCTGGGGACCCAAGGTTGAAAAAGGTTGGGTTTGAGTGTTGGGATGGGGAGACCTGGTGTGAATCCCTGCTGCAGCCATGACACTCAGCGGAAGACTTTTTGCCAGTCAACTTCTCTTGACTTATCCTAACTTAGAGTTATTATGAGGATAAAAGGGTAACCCAACAAAGTATGTCTCCCTGAGTTCTTTGGTAAGAGGGGTGGAATATTAATGTGCAGGTTAATACTGAAATGGAGGCCTTGAGAGCTGTCTCATTAAGTAAAATTTGAAAAGTATAATTTTGTGAAACCACTACAGCAGTGGTTTGTTTTTAAAATAAGCAATGGGATTTGTAAGAGAGATTTTATACCTTTATGGTGCAGTGTTTTATAGTTAAAAATCTTGAATAAAATATTTATTTATTCTAGGGAATCATATTTATTCTTCAGAATTATGAGGAATCTTAAATCTAGCCCTTTTCAGACTATGCAGAATATTCTCCCTGTACAGCTGCTGTTAGGGTTACCAACTCATGGCCTAAAGCTGTCTCCTGTTCCATTAACATATGTATGAAGAAATAAACTTAACAGTTGTTGCATCTTCTGGAATTTTGCTCCATCTGTCTTACTCCCTACAGAGATTCTGCCACACTGTAATGGGAGGAACCACGACTGTCAACTTCTCCCTGCATGCAGATGTTCAAGGAACTCTAACTCCCTTAGGGTCAGAAGTTTGCAGCCCAAGGCAGCCTAGACGTTCTTACAATACAACCACTTGCACACTGTATGCCCCAGATAGGAGACTTTGGCAAATCGACCCTATCAGCAAGTCTCATACTCAAAATATGAAGAGCAGATGAGAAAGATCAACAGCTTTCACCTGTAACTTTGATTCATGACATTTTTTTTCTAAGATGGAGCAGAGGGAGCCAGACACTTAAGTGAGACTAAATGCATTTTCAGTGCAGCCCACCCCCCTTTTTTTTCAGTGGAAGCTCTGTTGAGGGACCAGATTGGCAGCACTTTCCAAAGAAGACTCCTACAGTTGCTTTTTTCATCAAAATAAAAGTGACCAGTTTAAGCATACTTTTTAAAGCACACATGCTATTGGCTCAATGGGGACTCCGAAGCAGGAAGTGGGGATGTTTTATAGGACCATTCATTTAATGTGGGTGCTGCTTGGGGCTTGAAAGTACAGTGGTACCTCTGGTTACGAACTTAATTCGTTGTGGAGGTCCGTTCTTAACCTGAAAACAGACTTAACCTGAAGTACCACTTTAGCTAATGGGGCCTCCCGCTGCTGCTGTGCTGCCGGCACGTGATTTCTGTTCTCATCCTGAGGTAAAGTTCTTAACCCGAGGTACTACTTCTGGGTTAGCGGAGTCTGTAACCTGAAGTGTTTGTAACTCAAGGTGTTTGTAACCGAAGGTACCACTATATATTATATGTGACCAATCTGTCAGCTCAAGGCTTTTAAACATCAGTAAAGTGAGAAAAATGGTGTATTCTTGACTGGTATTAGATTTCTAGATGCTAAAAGCTAATACTTAAGCTTTATTAATGCTTTCATATCCCTGAACATTTTGCGGACAAAAATAGAAACATGTGTTTTGAGACATCTATTCTTACATCAAAGATCATGACCTGCTGAGTCCTTTTTTTCAGGCTGACTATTGTATCCATTTACTCTAGTAATCTGTGGAAAGTTTGGAAAGCTGGCTAGTAGGGTATGTTGCGTTGTCGTTTTGTCATACCAGCTTTTCTTTTTAAAGACTCAGTCATGTTTAACAAAACATTCACATCACAATCCTGTGCATATTTACTTGGAAGTAAGCACCAGCACGGTGGCAAAAATAATAATAATAGATGATTATTGCTGCCCAAATAGAGGGCTCTGTTTTGCATATAGTATAGTTGCAGTTTAGAAATAATCATTTCAACAGAAACAGAAATTTAAACTTCGCCATAGTAGGATGCAGTGTAATCAGGTGTCTACTCAGTCTGCTGACCAGGTGCTGCACACTGTTAATGGGCAACTTTAAAGGGTAAGGGTTTGATTCTCCCTTCTTATGGTTATTTATCTTCAAACAGGATTTGGACTAGACAGCTCTTCAGATATAGGACTGCCCTCTGAAAGACCTTAAAACAGAAAACTGACCTCTGTAGAACAGGGCACATAATCGGTTAACCCACACACTGGTGGTTATAAAGAGGCGGAAAGCAAGTAATACACTGGCATTTTGTCTCATTGCACACACATCTACATGCATGCAAACTAGGATCAATATCCATCCACCAGATTCTGCATGCATGTGCAAACAATAGAGACAGGAATAGGTGAAAACCTGAAGGACTTGAGTGCCTATGTGAATGTGCTAACACAAATGTATAAAAAGGCATCCTGAGAATGTCCCCCCCCCCCAAAAAAAAAAGGAAAAGGGACCAAAATAAACTGAGGCTGAGCATCACTGGTAAATAGGAAAAGTTGAAGCATATGTGCTGTTTTATTTTAAAGGAATGAAATGCCATTTTATATGTTGGTTATTGGAGAGACCAGAAAAGAAGTCTTTCCACAGTATAATGCTTTTGTCATTGTCTGATGGCAATTTATAGTCCAAAACAGCCATTGTGAGTAGAGCTTTTCATGTAGCTGTAGGATCTGACCATGACCCAGGAAATCGCAGCTGATACAGACATTTACATAAATTTTCCCCTGCCTGAAACCAACTTTAAGGTGACAAAAAGGTTGCAAAGAAAATTACTCAGAACACTCCATTAAATTTTACTTAAGAATTTATGATACACATAAATCCTTCAGAGACTGGGAGAGGTATGATCCACATATTTTAACCTTCATGGGCCTCTGTAGAAAAATGTCTACAAGTCTGTAAAGTTCCATGTCGTGTGTGTGTTTTTTTAAAAAACCCTTCCCTCCCAATTAAACCTCTTGCCCAATTATTACTGCTAAATTGCTTCCAACAAAATAGAGCAAAATAGAAAACAACTGTTCCTATTTTTGTGTGTGTGTGTGCATGTGTGTATGTGTCTGAAAACATGATTTCATCATTACAGTAAAGGCATCAAGAGGTTTGCTGGGTAACTTTATTTGCCATATTATCTCCAGTTTGCTTTTTAATTGGAAAAATAGGCATGTCACTATGTATATTTATTGTGGCCCTCCAAGTCATAATATTTGCATATCTTGCTCACTAGTGTCTACTCTGACTGCCAGTGACTTTCACACAGAGGTATTTTACATTATCTTTGCAATCTGATCCTTTTAACAGAAAATGCCAGGAACTGAACCTGGAACCTTCTGCATGCAAATCGTGAATGCACTGGCTCTTTCCCTCAGTGGTAGACCCTGGGGTTTCAAATTTCAGTGCCTCACCCTCTGCTTCTCACCTTCCATGCTACATCAGAGAATGGGTGCCCCAGAGACTCTGCACCCAGTGTGACTGAACCGGTCACACTCACCTCTGCTTTCCTTTATAGTCTAGTAGCCTATTACTTCACAGAGTATATTTATGCATTCAAAATTTTTGTCTAAATAAGAAAATAAATTATATTTTAGACATTTTACTTTGGAAAATTAAAACAACAAATGCCAACTATTCAGGCTTTATGAGCTGCTTCATAAGAAACATAATAACTACCCAGCAAGGTGTGAATAGATTTATTTCACTCTGACAAGAGCAGTTCCTACACTGAAGAAATGAGGTAGACCTGGCTGTTTCTACCACCTAGAAACAGTCATGAATCTGAGACATGTGTCTGTGTATGAGATTAGGAGTATCTCTGTTGATAGGTCCTGAGATTAAGCAATGGGGGCACGGGTTATTCATGGCCCAAATTAATCTTCTCATATGTGATAGAGCACTCTGACCTTTTTGGACTGGAGACAGGCCTAAGTGCTGAGAGGACTGGGTTTATTCCATCTGTGTTGGCACTCCAGACTTCTAGGTTAGTGCCTCAGTACAGTGTGTGGTCATTGATTGTTTATTCACATAATCCCTGTGTAGCCAAAAAGGCAATGGAACCTATGAATTATCATTGCTGTCCAGCAGCTGTTGTTATCATGGTATAGAAGTTCAGTGGCCACTTGCCCTACTGCTGACTTGCCCCTGTAAACTTAAGGGTACCTTTCATGTAATAAATATTTAGGGAATTATGAGTAAATTAATGTAATAGCACATTTGAAAGATAACAATCCTATTTGGATGTTCTATTTACTTGCCGTGTATAAATAAACACATGATAAAGAGTTGGGGTGTGCTGTTAACTGCGCTCCATCTGGAACATAATCTTTATCCAGGATTATAAACTATGCATGGTGCTTACACAAGTAGAGGAGGCTCCCAGCCTCATACTTTCACTCTTAGTGAAAGAGACAGGGCCTAGGAGATGCTTGCATTCCCCTGCATGTGTTTATTTTCATGCAAGTAAATAAGATGCCTGAATAGGTTTATTATGTCAACAGGGCTTGTATTAAACCTGAAAGGGAAAAGGTGCAGCAGTGATGATATTCTTCTTCCCTAGCCACTTATGGAAATTTGACGGTGAAGATCAATGTTACCGGGAACTTCTTTTCTCTTGCTGTAATATGTAAGGGCTGAAAATGAGCAAACATGTGGCTAATGGTACTCACAAAATGACATCGGCTTTTCCAAGGATTTCCCTGTGCAGTTGTGCATCTTCATATTATAGCTAAATGATGTACTATAGCTTTACATAGAATTACATTACATCCAACTTTGGCTACAGTGGGAAAAGAGGACAACACTAGTTTTCTATCATTCTTCATTTTCATGTTGTGACTACTGCGTATAGTTTTGAACGTATAGTTTTGAATGGGAAGGGAAGTGCTGTGTTGGCATCTCTTGATGGAGAGATGAAGTCAAACCAGTCAGGATTATCTCTGACAAAACACAGCGTGAAGGTACTATATATGCACATATATTGTAAACACTATCAGTGGTGCATGTAATATGTGACTTGCTGTAGCTGAGGCCCTCTGGTTAGACTGAAGTTGCAGCTGCCCTTTATATTTTCTGACTGTTCTCTGCTGCTTCCTAGGTATTCTCAAAGGTTAGCTGCAGCTTCCTACATACAGAGACACATAGGCTCCAATTATCCTATTTATGAGGGCAGTTTTAAGTTTCTGATATCAGTCTCTGGAAAACATTATTTCTATTTTACCTTTTTAAAATGTTTTGAGTCACTACGTGTGGGGAAATGAGTAGCCATCCAGTTTCAATATGCTTGAGTGGTTAGCTTGTTAGACTGGCACTAGGTAGACTCAGGTTCAAATCTCTCCTCAGACATGAAACTCATCAAGCGACCTTAGGTCACTATCTGTCAGCCAAATCTACCTCACACAGAACTGTTACAGAAGTCAAAAGGGGGAAGAAGAATCACACATGCAGCCTTAAGCACCTTGGAAAAAAGGAAGGATATAAATAATTCTAACAACAGGGTTGTGGGTGCAGTGAGGTTGAGAATTAAATAATTAAATATGTTTTACATATCCTTCAGCAATATATTTTCCTCATTAGGAATATAGGCTGTTGTTATATAGGCTGTTGTTGCTTCGTGCCTATTCTGTGACCATACAGTATTAATTAACTATGCCTAGGGTTTTACAGTGCAATTGTATACAAGCCTAGTCAGAAATAAGCTCCATTAAGAGCAATGGGACATGCTCACAGGTTAAGTATGTCTAGAATTGCTACCTACACCACCTTGTTAGTATGTATTGAATTTCAAAATTCTAATATTTAGGTGACAAAATGGGCTATGACAAAAAGAAATCAAATTACAACCTCTAAATGTGTATGTGGGGAGGGGGAACCTTTTCCCTCAGATCTCGATTCAATAATCTTTATTTTCATTGTCCCATACAGAACAACAAAATTGAAAAACTCTACATTAGACATTCAAAAACCAACAAGCCTGCTATCCCAACTATCCCAGCCTGGTTACCCCCTAAAAACTCTGATACCCTATAATTGAATACAATATACTCACATAGAGACTACCTTACACTGCGTTTAAAACCAAAATTGCATTTGGATAGAAACTGTTTCTCAGATGGCTAGTCCTAGTCTTGACCCCATGGAAACAGCACACCAATTTTGTTCATTACTGTTACATTTTGAACCTCATTAATGGCTCACTGATCTGATTGCTACTGCTACATATTGAATCTTTTGTTCACTTAGGGTCCTTTGTACAATAGATTTTTCTTCTTCACACAAACAGCCCCAGACTTCCTTGGACAAACATTTCCATGCACCAAAATAACATGTGAATCATTGTTGATGCTGGGGTATGTTCTGCACTATTATTATTATTATTATTATTATTATTACTGAATCATCCATGACAATATATACCAGGGAACAGCTCATGTGAACTGAAAATAGATGGTGAGAAAATAGATGGTGTGCAAAAGCTACATATATATACAAGGGGCTACCCAGTTTCCCTATACTGCATATATTTGCTCTGGTTTATCATAATGCTGTAGTGTGTGTACAGTGGCTGTAGAATACTAGGCAGTGGTAGCTTCAGAATGGGGTGTGTGTGTGAAAATGAGGTTTAGCTGTTGCAATGTGTTGAAGGAGGAAGATCCAGGTGACTGAGGAAACTGCCTGCATACAAGTGGGGTTGCAGAAAAGGAAGGGGGGAGAACCTGGCATGTAAATGGGGGCGACGCTTCAGAAATGGAGTTGGGAAAGTGCAAAGCAGGCTAAGTTGGATTTGGAGGAAAGGGAAAGGTGTAGGGTGTTACTATGGGAAGAGTAATGGAGGGTTGGCAAGTGGTGGAGGGTTGGAAAGCAGGGGGACAGATTACATACTGGCAGTGTGCAGGCCCACGTGGGTGAATTTACATGTAAGACATTTAGCAGAGCTCAAACTAGCAGGCAACATGGTATCCCTGTTCTCCGCCTTGCAGCCTTGAACGGATTACAGAATTCAAATGAGGGAAGCAGTAAGGCAGATATGGCAAACCCCAGATTCCCTGTGCCCTTATTTCATCAGTGCTGTTTCCTGTGCTTACAACTTCCAGCATCAACTGCAAGCATGGGAAGCTTCCTCTGTGGATATTCATAATGCTGTCTGCTATAATGCAAGGATCAGTATGTGCTGAAGTGAAGAGATGCGTCTTGTTTTTTCCACCAGCCTCTTTTAAAATCACAGAATAGCAAACAAAAAAACCACACATCATAGCTATTCCATGGGGTTGCCAATCACCTAGTCTGTTTTCAGCCATTCTTTCCAGCAATTCTGCTATCCAGATGCATTTTCTTTCAGTAGCTTAGTGTCAATTGTAGATAGCAGGCAAATTTAAGTGTGCATATTTTTAAATGTGAATATATTTTTGAACTCATTAGCATAGATAATTGACAAATTGCCTTCTTTCTGCTTTGCTCTGGAAAAGATGGAAAACACCATGCTTCATTTGTGCACAGCAGACAGCAGTTAGTCATTTTTTTCCAAGTTACATAAGCAGATATATATGTTTGTTTAATTATTTTATTTTATTTAAGCATATAAAAATCCAACGAATTGAAACAGAACAAGCCATTCCATTATGGTGACCACACTAGTGAAGCATACTGCTATGCTGGTATATTTCACAGCCTGAAGAGCAGTATGATTTTGTGTTGCTTGCTTATGTATGTGTGGCATATGGGTTGGCAAAAGGCACCTATGCCCTTTAAATAAATTTCTCTTGAGAAAGCACCCTTCTTTCAAATACTGCCTCTGTTAGGTTCAAACTGACAGTCTTTCATCTCAGCCTTCTTGTAGTGAAAACAGCCAGCTAAATGACTGTGAAGCATAATAATGCTTCAAAGTTGAAAAGAATTTTTTACATGCATTAGAAACCCCCCAACCGTCTCATTAACCATATTTCAGGATTATTAAAATACTCTGCAGAGAGTGAGGACTGGCTTCCTGCCATAATTCCCTTGGATAGCACCATTCAGACTTGTAATATCTGGTAATGATCTTTGTATGTCACAGTTTAAACAACTGAAATACTAGTCTGATTGAAAAGGGACAGTGTATGTGTAAAATTAAGACGAATGGAATGAAAAAGTCAGAAAGATTTGTCATTAGCAATTGGTTTCAGTAAGATGTCTGAGTTTAACCATACACACAATCAGTACTCTTTTTGGTTTAAAAAATAAATAAATGATGTGCTGGTACTCCTATCTTAATAGAAGTGTCATGGGTGCCAGGACAAATTAGCTGTCGTGTGCAGTAATAAAAGAAGTTATGATACTCTCTACTGGTGAGTACCATCACAAAAAAGCACTACACACAATCCTTTTAATAGTAGAACCCTGAATGCTAAAAACAATTGACCTAATTCCAGATTACGTAAATTGGAGTTTCTGGTCAGCCAGGTTTATCTTATCCTAGCAAAAATGCTCGAATCACTTGGAATTCAGGGATTAGAGATGCAACAGTGGGCATTCAGACAGGACCTCCAAAGTCAGAGTGAAGCTTCTGATATCATACTGCTTGTCTGACCTCATAGGATCTTTCTGCAAATCCTACTGAAATCTCAGGACCTAAGATCAGTTATAGTTTTTGAAACAAACACTACAAAACAAACCTTTGAAACTAAGGTTACAAAAAGAGGTAGGGTAGTCTGGAAAGAGCAACTTTCATGTACACAATGACCAGGGCTTTTAGTGGCGTTTAAAGTAAATCTTGTATTATTTATTTCTTATATTTTTAAATCACCCCATAACATGGTTCTTTGGACAAGAAATATTTAACTCAAATTACAAAAGACAAAAGCACAAATGATAAAGGAAACACACAGTCAATAACATCCAAAACAGAACAAATAAAAATATATAAATAATTTCACATTATTTTTGTTATATTGTGAACTGAAACCATTTCATCAGAGTTAAAAGACAACATATCAGTATCAGTCTTACTTAACACAATAGTAATAATAATAATAATAATAATAATAATAATAATAAAATTTATTACTAATACCCCGCCCATCTGACTGGGCCTCTCCAACCACTCTGGGTGGCTTCCAGCAGGATATTAAAAACGCAATAAAACATCAAACATTAAAAACTTCCCCAAACAGGGCTGCCTTCAGATGTCTTCTAGAAGTCAGATAGTTGTTTATTTCCTTGACATCTGGTGGGAGGGTGTTCCACAGGATGGGTGCCACTGCCGAGAAGGCCCTCTGCCTGGTTCCCTGTAACCTCACTTCTTGCAGTGAGGGAACTACCAGAAGGCCCTCGGTGCTAGACCTCAGTGTCTGGGCTTAACGATGGGGGTGGAGACGCTCCTTCAGGTATAAGAAAGAATGAGAATGTGTCAAAACAACATAAGCCTTTCTCAGGGGACACAACTGGGAGGAAGGTAGCTATTGATGAAAAGATTCTCTCACTTATAGCTAGCTACTCTGTACACTTCAGATTCATTTATTAATTCTATTTATTATTGTTTTGTCCTACCTTTCATCCCCAATGAGCCATTGAGGTGGGAAAAGTCCTCAAATGGCAATCTTAAGACATTGGTAGGTCACATACATCTAGTGATCCTCTTGTGCAGGTCAGTTAAAATCTCTACAATCAACATAGATGTTGTTTTGATTAGATTAGATTAGAGCTAGTGCATTTCAATAGTTTAAGCAGGTGATTTTCAAGTGCACTTTATATTAGTTTGCTATATTCTTACTAGCTCAGTTCCCCAGTGGGGACACCAAAATGATGGCAGAATGGTGTTCTGTGCCTACATTCCCCCCCCCCCCCATAACCTAGTAGCAGAACACATGCTTTGCATGTAGAAGATCCTATATTCAACCACCAGAATATCCAGGTAGGGTTGTAAACTCTGAAGAGCTACTGCCAGTTAGTATTGAATGAGGAAAAAATGATGTCCCAAATTGTCAAAATTCAATCAATGCATGTTGTATTACTTATTTTTATTCATCACTCCGAAGGGTCTTGAAATATGCAGAATAAAATATGCTTGTTGCAGATAGGGACACAGATGGGCATTTTGCAAACAAGAAGACAGAATTGATAATAGATTAGGTTTGATTGTGTGCTGACATTTAGTACACCATCTCCAACCGGTTTCCTGTTGATATATTAATGTGCTGCTTCTAGTGCTAACAAATACACAAATGAATATAATCATATAATCCTAGTACTCTGTATTCTAAAAATAGAGAGTCCTTGCCCTAGATCTTCCATTTATTTGTATCTAGCCTTTTTGTAAAGCCCCCCCCCCCCAATTTGTTAGTACATTGCTGAACTTCTTAAGGTTAATTCACAAAACCAACTTTGCACTGCAAACTGCCTTTTGGGAATTGCTCAGGTCAGTTGAAGATCCACCTCTGTTGCAGTGTTATAAACTGTGCTATTTGTATAACTGGCCAATATTCATTCAGAAAAGGTCAATGTTTATTATATCAATTGATGTTGGGGACCCAAGTGCAGAGTACCCCAGAGACTGGAAAGGGTGAGGCAGTAGCAGGTGAAAAAATTGAAACAATTTTTTCAATTGAAAAATGCCAGAACTTTATTGAATACAGATGTAGGTAGACTTTGGCCTGGCCACTGAGTGGAGCATTTTTAAAAATAATTTTAACAATATTTGTGATCCAGTAAAAGAATAAAATTATTTTAGTTCTTATGTTTCAGAGTGGTCAGATAGCCTTTTACCAGAAAACAAATATTCATATCCCTTTTAACTCTGTATATCCCTCCCCTCTCATTTTCAAATAATTAGATCTGTCAAATATTCTGAGGCATTTAAGCTTTTTTTTTTAATGAAGAGAATTAGTTTACCAAAAAAAATTACTTTGGAAAATAACTAGTTAGTCACTATGAAAAACACACTTTGCTGAAACCCAGAAGCTGCAAATATAGAAATTCCAAAGCCTTCATCTTTGCTGTTGATGCAGCATGCAGCATATATATTTGGCTTTGCCTTCACAGCTCCTCAGCAGCACTCCAGAGATTCTTACTGACATTCCCCTTGCCTCAGTGGGTTACATAAGAGGCACTTAAGGCTGAAGTAGACCTTTGGAGAATTACTTTGAACTAAGTCACTCAAAGTGACATTACTTCATTTTCAAGAGTAGTGATGCAACACTTCTGCTGCACTCCACCGGCCTAATCATCCTTCCCCCAGATATATTCACTACAGGCCATTGGAAGTCTCAGAAGAACTGCTTTCCTAGGACATATTTGTCACAAATCCCTTTCTCACAAAGCAGCAGGGTTTTGATTGTTCTGCAAGAAGTTAATTTATTTAATGGCTGAAGCACAGATTCCTATTAGTAATATTACATTCTACACAAATTTTGACTACTTTGGCCCATTTAACGCACAACAAAGATTTAGTGGTTGATTTTATTTTTATTTTTACTTGATGGCAGAACAGAATGCTTCTTTCCTGCTATGGAGTGATGGTCTGTTCAGATGTGGGCTGTTTGTGATGTAGGGTGGGGAGCCTACTTTTGAGTCCTTTGGTATTCTCAACAAGGTGTATCTAACAAGCTGGAAACAGCCTTTTAAAATGGAATTTTCTGAACTGGACTAGGGTTAGCTGCCTCCCTTAGTTGACTCTCTTGTTCTATTACTCATTTTGTTACCATGAAATGAAAAAGCATAGCTAATGAGGGCTGGCTTTTTGTAATATTATAGTTGTTGTTGTTAATAAAATTATTTGTTAGTCACTTTTCTCACAGAGTGACCCACACGTAGCTTTTGTGCTTTTCAAGGTGCATGACAGGCGGGAACGTAACAGCTGCAGATATTCCCACCGTACAGCAACAGGAAAAACAGTATCACATACTGTAACATTTTTGCCAGTCACAAAGCTTTTAAAAGGCGCAGAAGCCCTCGCCAGACAAAATGAAGTGGCAAAGATTGTCCTGGTTGAAGCTTTCTAAAACGCCACCTTTCCTTGGCCAGGACCAGCCTGTCTCCTTCCCTCAGAGTAGGAGACGCCCAGTTTCAGGCCTGTGTTTTTAGAGCTATGCCAGACAGTGACTTGAGAACTCAGTTAAGCTACCTGAACTTGTACAGCACCGTAAATCCGGCGCTCATGGTTTAGCAGGCAGCATTTTGCCTCATGTTCCTAAGGAGTAGGATGCTTTTATTTTGTTTTATTTCATTGATAAAAGCTTGCCTCAAGGATGGGACCGTTTCTAGATTGCTTCTGGTTGTTAAGTGTGGCAGCCTGCCGTCCATGGCCTACTGACTCTGAAGCTGACTGGATCAAGTGGAGGGTATGAGGGATGCTGTGGGCTCTTATGGGGACCCCAAAAGTGAAGCAGTTGCGCAGGCTCTGGCAGCCAGGTGCCCTCCACATGTTTTGGACTACCATCAGCCTCAGCCTCACATCATTCTGCAGAGAAATAGGTTGGTGAAGGTTGCCCTAAAGCCATATGTCTGATGGCCATGACCTAGTCAGGCATTTCTTCCAGCCATTTGGATTCCCACCTGCTTTGTCCCTTTAACTTCCTGCCGGTACTACTGAGTTTCTGCTCCCTGTGTGAGCTTTTCCCATATCCCTTTAGTGTACTCCATTTCTCGGTTTTGCTCTGTGTTTTCCTCAGTCCTCTCCTGTAACTACGTTACCTCAGGTTTCTGTATTTCTCTCCCCTAGCCTCAGGGCTTTCTTCTCCCCCACCTCCTATTATTCCTCTCCCATTTATTTGGAACAAGGGTATCTTACTTTATGAATAAAAACCCAGCAAAGACAAAAAGCAAATAAAACAACAACAAAAGTAAACCGCTATAAAAGGAGAGGGGGTTCTCCTATATGATCTTCTCATACCTTGCCAGCACAGCTCTTCTTGCTTCTAACAATCTCCAGAGCCACCAATGTATCTTTATTTAAATATTCATTCATTGATATTGTTATATTGCCTTTATATAAGCTGTGTAAGTATTCTTATTATATTGTGATATATGGTTTTTTTATATAGATAAATGGTTGTTGCAAGAAGCACATTGTACATTGGGACTGGGACATTCAGAAGTGTCTCACATTTAACAGATGAAAATAGGGACATTGTTGTACACCTTTTTCACAATGCCAAAAATGCATTGCCTGAGTTCTCCCACAACTGTTGAGACTCTTTCTTGCACCTGTGGTGTGCTGTGTTGATTTTCTATGCAGCAGCCAGCCTCTCCACAGGCTTCTGAAGCAGGTATATTCGGAAACTGGTTGCAATTTTTATAAAGCAGCTACAACCCAAGCACATTCGGCAGTGCTTACAATTTGGGCAGGGTGCAAGACCTCTTGAAATAATGAATTTGGACATAGCCTAGGTTTGTTCACATAGCAGAAGCCAACTCCAATGCAGGCATGCAGGCATGATAGCACCATTTTAAAATCCAAGTATCTGGGCCTCCATGTATCCCCAAATGCCAAATAAGAAATAGTGATTTTCCAGAAACACCATCAGAACAACAACAACAACAATCTTTAGTGGCTGGGGAAACCCAGTCTGATGGGCAGGGGATAAATTATTATTATTATTATTATTATTATTATTATTATTATGGAAACACTGCTTTCAAATATCTTTTAATTTTATCAGAAAAGTTGCCTGTGAACACTCTGTATTTCTGTCAATACATAAAATGTTTATGAACATTCTAAGCAGGGGTGGCTAACCTCCAGATTTTGTTGGACTACAACTCCCATCAGCCTTTGTTTGTTGTGATGTTACTACACTAACAAAGACGTGTATCTAAGTGTTCCCTCAATGCAGTGCTTTTTTCTGGGGGTACGCAGGGGTACGCATACGCCTAAACATTTTTAAAATCTTTGTACTTTTGTCCATTTACTGTAATTATTTTTCCTGATTTGAATTACAAATTGTTGATTTTCTTGAGTAAAAATGAGAGTACCCCTAAACATTTTTTTTTAGAAAAAAGCACTGTCTCAGTATATTGATGTACATGGAGAGTCCCTTCATGTTTTGGACATTTAAACTGATTTTTTTCCCTTTCCATTGAAGTAAATGACAGACTTTTATAGTAACTAGTCCACAGCAAACAGAAGGATCATAACTTCTACCGGTAATTATTCACGGATAACTCTTGGGGTAGGCTAAGATTATTATTTTTAAAAAATTAACCTGCTAAATCCAATGCAAATTTGTTCTTCCTCTTTCCCCTCTTTTAATGTACAAAATAGGAAGCTTATTTCTGCACTTTCAAACCTTAGAAAGGCCAACTTCCACACTCAGTGTATTAATGTAAATTTTTAAATCCCCTTTATACTTTTTGTTATGCTTTTGGATTAGGCTCTTTTGGAAAACAGGCAGCTATTTGGGGCTTCTGAATATATTCTGAATGCACTGTTTTCTTCAGGCAGAACAATTTGCACAGCGGTAAAAATTATAGTTAAAAATACTAACCCTGGGTAGGCATCTATTATACCCATTATCCTAGAAAAGTTTCTATGCAAATATTGTCAAAGATTTCAGCATAGCAGGAACATTTTCTAAGCCTTTAGAGTTGTTTTGGTAGAAAATACTGCTAGTGAAAGTTGAAATAAAAAAAGCTGCATTGTTAGGAGGTCCATATTTTCCCCATTTTAATTGCCTAATGGTACTTGCCAAAGAGACTGTAATTTTATTCAGCTGTGTAGCTTACTTTAAAAAGCTTCAACTCTTAGTTGTCATTATTTTTCGAAGAATAAATTGACACCAAAGAATAAATTGTGTGTGCAAACTTGATGATCACACTAGGATGACTATCAGAAAGTCTGGGTACAAGAGTTTGGATTTGATATCCCGCCTTTCACTCCCCTTCAGGAGTCTCAAAGCGGCTAACATTCTCCTTTCCCTTCCTCCCCCACAACAAACACTGTGAGGTGAGTGGGGCTGAGAGACTTCAAAGAAGTATGACTGGCCCAAGGTCACCCAGCAGCTGCATGTGGAGGAGTGGAGACGCGAACCCGGTTCCCCAGATTACGAGGCTACCGCTTTTAACCACTACACCACACTGGCTCTCAAGAGCTAGACTAGTTCAGCCATCCTCAACCTGATGCCCGCTAGCAGGGGCTGGTGATTGTTGTAGTCTAACAACATCTAGCATGCACCATGTTCAGAAAGTTTCTTCTAGATCCAGGGAGAGGATAGCTTAGAACACATATCAAAAAAAAATTAGTCTTCTGAGCACATATTTAGAACTATGACCTAATAATGTAATGGGAATACTGAGCAAACATCCATAGACTAACCTGTATGTCCTTGTGGAGTTGCTTTACTTAGATATGAAATGTCTTTTTAGCAACTCCAGGCAGTGGAGCAGTTAGGTAATTTTTGAATCTGGACTCAGTGGTTTTACAAAGCCTCCCTCTGTGCTCTTCTATGTTATCAGTGATACAAAACAGTTATTTCTAGTTTTCACCAAAGACATACTTGGTGAATATTCAGCAGCATCCTGTTTGGCTTTGGGATGTAAAAGCCATTCCATGTATTGCTTGCCTCATCACTCCTTGTATACTAGGATAAGGATTAAAGGTAAAGGTACCCCTGACTGTTAGGTGCAGTTGCAGACGACTCTGGGGTTGTGCGCTCATCTCGCTCTATAAGCCGAGGGTCAGCGTTTGTCCACAGACAGCTTAACCAATTAGTCCAGGATGTGTTTTGCTCTCTTAGTTGTGGAGGTTTACTATAACTGGACAGCTTATAGGTTCATAGCCCACTTGTCTTGTATTACATTTTCCTAATCAATACCTTTGTGGTTTGGTTCTCTAATTATGTCACATTTTATTATTCAAACATCATACATTGACTTATAACAAACTTTCCCTGAATAATAAGCAAGCCAGAGACTTACTACAGAGATTAGACTTTATGGTCACCTAATGCTGCTGTTGAACTGTCATTTCTACTTAGAGAAATATTAGGTGCATAATGTATTATCTACAGAGGCTTACAATTTAAAATAAATTGCTGAAGACAAAACTCACTACCCTTGGGTCTTCCAAAACTGAAGGTCGCTTCTCGGCCTTTTGACTAAGATCAAGTGTAGTATCTGAACTTTATTTTTCTCCATAGAGCAATTAGACACTTTTTCAAAGTTCCACAAAATACCAAAAACTACGTTGGATGAATAATGCAAATAAAAGCATTTTTACCGGCAATTTAATTGCCTTTGCGGTTCATCCTAGTTTGTGTGTTCCTTCTTCAGTCACACGCATCCATGCAAAATTTTGGATGTTCTTAGTAGAGCTGCCTCCTATGTTATGGAGCAGAGGCAAAATAGATTATGCCTCTCTTGTTATAATCTAGTTCAGTACCTTTTTAAAGGAGTCAGCATGTGTTTAACTATCTTAAAAACATAAGAAGATCCCTGCTGAATCAGAACAAGCCCATCCAGTTTAGCATCCTAGTCTCACATTGGCCAGCCAGATGGCTATGGAAAGTTCACTAGCAGGACATGAGTGCAACAGCACTTTCCCCAGTTGTGCTCCCACCTACCAAGGAACTGATACCTATTTGTCTAAAGCCCTTTTAAAGCCATACAAGTTGGCATTGATATGCCTCATGGTAACAAATTTCATAAACAATTTCTGTGTGAAGAATAACTTCCTTTTGTCTGTTCTGAATCTTCCACACTAAGCTTCATTTGATGACCCTGATGTCCCATATGAAAGAGGGGGTAAATGATTGCCTGTCCACCCAGTTTGGAGAGATAATTTTGGAGCTGTTTGCAATCTCTTTTTGTTCTTGACAGCCTCTACCATTTTGGTGTCATCAGCCAACTTGGTCACCTTGCTGCTCATGACTAACTCCAGATCATTTATGAACAAGCACATGTCCCAGTACTGACCTTAAGAGAACTCCACTTCTTATATTTCTCTGTTGTGCACATTAGAAAATAGTAGCAGAAATGTATATACTTTGCTGATACGGAAATCAAAGAGATTAGGTTAGGTTCAAAATGGCAGACAAAACTCAGGTGGGAGTTATGCACAACCATGCATATGGAGTTTTGAACATTCTTACTTTGCAGCAAGTCATCAGCACTTTAAACTGGAAACATGGTTTGCTTGTTCCAATGGGCAAGTGGAAACTTCCACACCTGGATTTAATACATTGAGCTCTTACCTGTCTGCTATTGGTGCTTTAGATGTAAGGTCACATAGGAGGAGCCCATGCCTTGCCCCCTTCCCACAACAGCGTCTCCCTGTAATGGAAGCGGTGTTGCTGTAGAAAGAAATCGTAGCATGGGGCTTCTTCCCATGACCTTGAACTTTTAGAAAGGGAGGAGGAGGAGCCTTATTGCAGAGGCTGATGTAAGAATGGGCATTCATTGTCATTGAACTGCCCTTCTTTCTTCTTTTGTTATGGTTTTTCAACTTCACTTTGTATTTCTGTGTTAATGTGTTATGTTTTAATTCTAACCTCAGAACATGCCAATCTTTTTTCATATTTTTGTAGAAAGTAAATGTTTGCTATAAGTAAGTTTTTTTTCTGAGATATGCAAAAAAAAATCAAAGCAGCTCTTATTTACACACAAGTTGTAAACCTATAAGAGGTTTTTTTAATATCTGTATAAAGTGGGTTTTTCTTTCAACTAATTAACCTTTTATTTATTTCTAGTTGTATTGCTTGATACAACCTCTGCAATTGGAGAGCTAGGATGGAAAACCTATCCTCTAAATGGGGTAAGTCTATCTATTTAGATTTTCATTATTCTGCATTTGCAGTTTTAAAATAAAGTCAAACAAATGGGCAGTAACTTTGAGGACTAATGCAGTAGGGACAAGTGTACTCAGCTCTATGAAAAACTGGGATTTAGTAAATATTTCTAATAATAGAACTGCATACATAAAAGGCTATACATACAAAACAGCATAAATATTTATGACAGTTAGGATTTTTGTTGTTAAGGTGTGAATATCTTTTTTGCAACCTTGTGAAAATCATGATTTACAGTTTTAAAAAGTATATGAATGAAATTGAATGTTATACTTCAAATCATATTGAGCATGATTTAAAATGTATATTAGGGCTATCTGAAAAGTGTAAATAGGAAATTTCCCTACTTGCTGTTAAGAATATGAATGTTACCTAGATTTTGTTTTGTCAGGTTTAAAAGTTCATTATTGCAAACATTAACCCCAGTTCAATGAACCATCTGCAAAACAGGGTCCCATTGCTAGCCATGGAAGTCATGGATCAGCAAATGCAAGCTGTTGCTTAACAAGGGGAAAGCCCTAGCTGCACTTGCATTAGTCAGCTGTTGGAGTCTGGCCGTGATGTTATGCAAATATAAAATACTGAGGATACAAATTGTTGGGAGTGCTTTATGAAGCCTCAGCTGTCATAGCTGGGGAACTGCTAGTCTTGCCACATTTTGTTATAAGTTATTGCAACACTCCTATTTGTAGAAATGAAACAAAGTTTGAGAATACTATGGGTATGCAATGAACCCATGGAGTGATTCTGTACACCTGTTTCAATCTTGGTAGGAGACCAATATATAAACATGATAGCTGCAGTAAATAAAACATGAACAGCAAAATAATCAGATCTAGCCTAGCCTTTCTTCAGTAGGTCCATTCGCTCCTTCTCGGACAGGAGGCTTTGCAGGCGAGCCCCGGGGTTCCTCTGTGAACTGGCCTATTACAGGCTGGATCGTCCTTCTGCTGCCAAATTGGCCAATGGCGGCAGGAATTAGAGGACATTCCCCTGGGCATGGGACCAACTGACCAATAACGGCACTTGGCCCCACACCCAGGGCAAAAATAATTTCCCGGCCTGCTGGGCCTTTTGGCTTCTCTCTTGGCAATCCTTCCAGGACTGCCAACTTGACTAAAATATTGGGGTGGCTCAGGTAAGCCCTGCCCCACATAATATATGGCGCAGCGCACGCACACACTACTTGAATGGCAATGCCCATCAACATGGGAGGAGTGCCTCCTCAAATATTTTATTGGGGAGGGGCGAAGGGACCTCAGCCCCTAGGAGTTGGTTCCTACAGCTCCTTTTGACGTTGCACTACTGGTGTATAAGCCACTGCGGTATGTAGTCTACTCACTGTGGTCAGGTAATGTCAAAAGTAATGTCATGTGAGAATGACAAGTCCATGATGTGGCCCCTTCAGATTCTAGCATTGTTGAAATTTTCATAATGGGCACCTCTGGTGAACCACTTATCTCCAGCTTTGCTTAAGTGATCTCAATCTTATGGCACTATTAAGGTATGAAGGGATTATTAAAAAGGTCTTGGAATCAGCTTCTGCTTGGCAAATGGAAGTAACTTCTTGCAAAAAAGAATATTGACAGTCCACATGCTTTTCTGTGCATAGCAGTACCTATAAAACTAGGCCCTATATGTTTACAGCTGGAAGTAAGTGGCAGGAGTGCTCTCATGATTAAAACATAAAGGTGGGAGCACCTGTAAATTCATAATTCAATTTGATTGGTGCATGTGAGAGATTGAGAAAAGGAGATTCCGCCCCCCTCTAGAAATCATTAGTTCTTCACTTCAGAGATCAGGTTACGCTTTCCACTTGGCTAGTTCACTTAACAGCACATTGGAGGAACTTGTATAGTTCAACTTTTAATTAAGATGCAATATATTTAAGCACTTAATCCATTTTATAGATTAGGTTCTTATCCTGAGAACTCTTTAAATTAAGCAATTCTGTTGGCAGTATATAATTTATTTTTATGTGTTGTGTTGCCTTTTCAATGCTGAGTTTTTATGACGATGCTTGAGATGGTGCAAAATAATCAGAGATGTGAGGCACATATCACCATGCAACTCCTTTTCAATTTAGTGGGTTTTGTGCAGCAGAACGTCCTGCTTGGTTGTGTGCACAGAGTATTGAAAGTAGTTTAATTTTTGTTTCCTCCTTTGGCTCTTTTTTCTAGGAATATATATTATATTTCCTCAATACCGAAATATATTTTTTTAAAGTTCTTTTAGTGACTTTGCCCTTAGGGACTTTAAGCAATATGGCATTTCTTAATCTTAGACTGTTTTCAAGTTTATGGATTTAATTTTTCAAGGTTTTACAATCCTTTTTATTCTCGGGTTGTATTTCCAGTCTATTAATAAGTACAATTTACATTTGCAGTCCTCTGTATTTTATATTTTTAACTCTGAAATGTGTTTTCCTTGGAAAACAGAGAGAAAACAAGATGTGGTATACTGTATTTATTATTCTATTCATCTGCAGAATCCTTCTTAAAATCAATAGGATGATGAGAGGCAGATGACTCCAATTTTTTAAACTAATTCATCTTCATCTGAGATTAAAAGTCCCACCAGATTACTCCTTAATTGATGCTGGTAGTAGCCAGATGAAACTGGGTGTTTTGAAGGAGATGGCAGAGCTAGGGTCAAAGAGCCACTGCATTCTAAACCAGTCAAGTTAATGGCAATGAGCCTAATTTAGGCCTATCGGCCTGCAGTTAGAATTATACAGTACTAACACTCACCTTCCACTCAGATTGGCAGAAGTAACAGGGCTCTGAAGGCGGCAGAGATTCCACCACTCTTTACTGATAAAATAAAATAAAATACAAATTGTAATGTAAATTACCAAAGACTTGTTCAGAAGGGAATGGGAAATGAAAATATATTGAGATAGAGGGAGAAATATGGGATAATGAACAAAAAATGGCTGCTTAGTGTGCAAGGGGAAAGAGGTGACATGCTGATGTTGAAAGTCTGAGAGGGAGACTAAATTAGAGAAATGAAAGAGCATGATATTATCTTCTTACATTTATCCTTCCTTTATGATTTATCCAAAGCATGCCAAAGAGTAGGAATCCTCAGTGTTGGCACCTAAAGGGATCTTCCGTGTGAACGTAAGGGCAGGGTGATAATCTTTACTTTTCAAAATGGGGTGGAGTGTTAGCCAATAACCAGTTTCCTGATTTGGACATAATGGAAAGGTATAGTTAACAGAACACATGAATGGAGGAGCAAAGCAGCTGAGTGTGGGGAGAACAAGGCTTATTTACATCTTGGATTATTAAATTGAGAGATGACTGCTGAAACCCAACCATTCCGTTGAAAGCCTGAGGAACCTCCACCCCACACACCTAATTAGAACTAGCAGGGGTCCTAATTTGGCCGCCAAGGAAGTTTTCCCCAAGCCATGCCTACATCTTCCACATCTGGCATTTTATATGAATTGGGCTGCAGCCACACACAGAGAGACCAAGAGGAAAAATTATTGGCATTATTTTTTTTTGAGAGGTGAAAGTTTAATACCACCAGTGAGTGATAGAGGTTATTTCAGCTGCTAAGAGAGTCTGTTAGTCTTGTTTGAAATTCACTAATATTAATTAAACCCTAGAAGTGAGCATTAAAAATAGCTCTGAATAGGTCTATATGAATAACTGAATTCGGCATATTCTGTTTCTTTGTAAAAATTAGAGGCATACATTTCTGAAAACTGTCAAGTTTAGACCCTTATGTTGATTACATGACTGCTCTTTAAAATGATACCCAGACATTCTGTTTTATTATTTCCACCCATCTGAAGAAATTAATGAAAACCCAGTAACAAATTCCTATACTTGATTCTGGGGGGAAACAAGCAAATTAGAGAAGACCAAACTGCTTGCTACTCCCCACTATTCCAACAGCTTCCTCACTACCTTCAGTGTCTTCTTTCTCCCCCAAATCTGTACTCTCTATTATCATTTATCACTTCTGAATAGGTGGGGGGGGGGATATCATGTGTATTAGATAAAGCTTCAGAACTGCTGGAAAGAGCTATGAAGGGTTTGCTTTCTGGTGTGCTGCTTCGCTCAGTGTTTGAAGTGACAATTTTCCACATGTTTCAATCATTTGTTATTTTCTCACTTTTATAATTCCATAAGCAGGAGTTGGGTTCAATATTTCAGAAAAGGGCCCAGAAAGTTATTTGTCATTGGACCTACTAAAATCAGAAGGCCATTTCATGAAATGTGCATGTAGGCTGTGTGGTAATACTGCCATGAGAGAGAGAGAGAGAGAGAGCGAGAGAGAGAGAGAGAAACATCTTTGAAAGATCAGGTTTATCTTTAGAACTGTGTTAATCAGAAATAAGGTGTAGTCAGTTATGGATTTGGAAGAAATAGGTAGTACCTGGCAATTCTGTACAACAGTGGTTTCTGGTGTATTGAAACTCCATTCATGTGATTCTTGCCTAGAGCTGACATTTCGTGATCCAGGTGCATAACTTTCAATTTTTTATTTTAAATTTTACTGGAAATTTTATTTACAACATAACATAAACCCCCACCCCAATACAGAAATCCACCCTCATAAAACATGAACATAACATACAATAAGCATAACATACAACAATGCAAACAACCAAATAAAAGACTTCATTTATCCTGTATCTGGCTTCCTTATTTACTTCTTATAAGCTGTTTCCTTTTGAGTAATTATTCAGATTTTTCTAAATTATAGCTTAAATATCCACAAAGTCTCCTGCAGACATTAATCAAAACAAGTCCAGGTATGTATTTTAGGGCCAGGTGCATAACTTTCAAATATCCTTACGTGAGAGATAAATGGACATAGGAAGCTGCCTTATACTGGCTTTATCCAGTGGCCTACCTTACCTCAGTAATGACTATGCTGACTGGCAGCTGTCTCTACTATAAGGTTCCACTGTTTCTTTCAAGTGTTTCCTTTCCAGTCCTATGGTCTGCTACCTCCCTTACCGACCACGGTCAAGAGCAGAGTGGTGAGCAGGGCGAGGGCAGGAGTAAGTCCACCTAAAGTTGCTACTTTTCTTTCTTTCTTCAGCAGCATCGCTCTGTCTTAAACAGGTTGAAATATATCAGGCAACACTTTTCCCTGAATGGAAATGCAGTGGTGGAGAAAACTGAATTTTGGCTGTTACGCAGCTTTTATTTATTGTTTGAATAAGTACATAAGATAAATAAGACTAGTTCAAGGTAGCTAACACGAAACAAGATGTCAAAGCAACATAAACATGCAAAAGTAAAAAACTTGAAACACAAAGCTAAGACCAGTGGAATAAAAAAGAAATCATCCAACTAAAACCAATTTCAGCAGAGCTTTTCTTTTCTTTTTTAAGTCTCATCAAATAAAAATACTTAGGAATCAATGCTGTTTATAGGAAAAAGGAATGTCGGGTTTTTTGTTTGTTTTACTGCCCAGTAAAGGGACATTAGCAAAGAGGCAAAACAGACATCCCTTAGAAGTTCCAGAGCTTAGGTGCAGCCACTGAAAGAGCCCACTCCCTAAGTTCCCTACAACCACACATTCACCCGAGGAAGTTGGGGCTTTCAAGAGGGCCTCCACTGAAGATTTAGCAGGTTAATATTAAAGGAATAAGAGCCTTGCTAGGACTAGAGGTGCTAAATTTACTCTCACTGTAGCTTCAAAATCCATAGCTTTCATCTCAGTGGATCAATTTGAAGTTTACATTTTCAAGGCTATCTTTACAAGGGGAAGGGCAACAAAGACTATTTTATTTTTAAATGAATGCTGAGCCTGGAATCCACATGGTGCCAGTGTTAAATGGGGAATTTCTTGTGAATCTTCCAGCACATCAGTAAGCTGTGCTTACTTTTTTATATGCACACCTGTGTCTAAAATAGCTAATTAGAACACATCTGCATTGAACAGTCTAGTGTGAGCACCCCAGATTGTTTGGCTACAGCAGGACTCCCGAGAACATGTAATCCCTGTGATTGCAGCTATTGTAAATGCTTCCTTGTCAGTTAGCAAGCTTCCGATGAAATTAACCACAGATGTAATTACTTCACTTCATAAATGTATTCCACTCCCTGGTGAGCTCTTCTAAGGCTCTGAATAATTTCCAGTTGCTGATTTATTTATTTATTTAAAAGTTTGAGGAAGGAGTCTATGGTGCTAAATTTATCATACTATGCAAACAGTTGTTTCATATTGTTGATTTTGAGGATTTTGTGGTTTGTTTCTTGCTTCCAGTTGATGTATGATTTTGCTCTTTCCTTTTATAATGATTCACAGTATATTTTTCACTCAACCATAGAATATTTGTCTTTTCCTAAACCAATTTGATAACATTGTTAGGCTCTCTGGCATCTCACTTTCCCTCTTCCCCTCTCCCTCTCTTTGCATTGTTTATCTCATAGCTGTCAGTCCACTAGCAGTTTGTTAGCTATGATCATTTGTCTTGAAGTGATACATGTTTGTAGCTTCTCAAGGCTTTTAGGACCAAACTAGATGTATCATTAGAAACCACACCATGAATTTTCCTTCTGAAACAGCAAGTGTGGACACTTTGCATTGCTGATGAAAGTCACACCTCCTCATGTGGCCTCTTGGGACATATTTAGTGGCATGTCTGATTTCATCCTTAGACAATGGCCAATCTGGGAGGACACACTCTGCCTTGACCCTGATGAGCCAAGATTGGCTTGCAGACCAGAGGTTCCTTGCCTCTGATGTAGGTCAGTCCCTTATTGAAAGGCAATATGTCCTTTGTTTAAAATTGTGGTAGGAACCTGCAGCTTCAGTTGCAAGTAGCCTTCAGTGTCCAAAAACACTATACACATTACAGCCCACTCTTGTTCTCCAGATTGCATTTCTGACATCACTTCTCTCTCTCTCTCTCTCTCTCTCACTCTCTCTCTCTCTCTCTCTCTGTGTGTGTGTGTGTGTGTGCGTGTGTGTGCATGCTCAATTCTATTCTGTTTGCTAAAAGAAATTGATTTGGTTTGAATATTCACCCAGTTGGAAAAGTACAGTTTGTATGTTTATAGTCACACAGACAATAGTGAAAAGGGCAGTAAGTGTAAAGAATAAGAAGTCTACTTGAATATTTGAAATCTTGGGAAAGATGGGAAATGAGCTTGTATACTGAACATAAAGTCAATGTTTATGGAAATTCATATCTGTATATGTTCTGATATATTTTAGAGGCTAGGGAAGTACCACCAACAGTAATTTTATTCAGAATCACCCCCTGAAGCTATCAAGTGGAGTAGTTGCATGTCACTGCCTCAGAAATGTTTCAGAAATTGCCATGTTTCCACAGGTATCGTGATGCAGGAGCAAAGTTCAAGCACTTGTCATTAGAGATTCTGTTATTTTCAAAAAGACTCAAACTCTCCTTTTAGCCACAAAGTTGGCACCTTATAGCTAGGTGTCTAACTACGTTAAATGTAGCACTACGGCATTGTATGTATCAAATCTGAAGAACCATTGAGTATCAGGCTCAAAAAATAAATACACATTTTTGTGATTTTCATTATCTCATCCATCCACATAGGTAAGTTGTTAAGATTTCTATTCTACAAATTGGTGAGGCTGAGATATAAAAGATTGTCCAATACCATTTAGTACATCAAGGGTTGTTCTGGAATTCTCTCTCATATTTAGGAATAGCAGCCTGTCCACTTGGTAGCAGAGAATGCCTGTGTAACTGAAGCTATCACTCTAAAAAAAATTAAAAATGATGTTGTTACATTAAGAACTGGGCAGCCTGGATTCAAGTATGCTAGCTCCTGCAGTTTCTGAGTTGCTCCATATTTTAAAATTAAAACTATTTTATTATTATTTTATAATCTGTAAAGGTTATTTCCCCACTTTAAATTAAAATTTTAAAATTTTATTATTATTATTTGTTTCATGTGAGCTGCCCTGAAAGCGTTTTTTGTTCTGAAACTGAAGGGCACATTTAAGAATTTTAAAGAAAGCAAAACCAAATCAATGCTTGTTGCCAAACTGAAGGGCACTGCTTGTAGAAGGGACCCGCCTAAGGAGGTCAAAGGAGATGTACTGTGGGAAGGGGAAGAGGGAGGAAGGCAGGCAGCGGGGGAAGGGAGGGAGCAAGCAACAAGCTGAGGGAACTGCTGGCTTCCCTGAACAGCCTACAGACTTAGACATCAACAAAAACCTAGTGTGCGTGTTGCTGCAGGCACTGGCTTACATCTGAACACTAGAGACACAAACCTTGTCCTACTCATCTGATGACATCTGCAGCACTAGTATGGAGGCCATCTAACAGTTTCTGTGTAGAAAATTAGGAACTGAGTTGGCAAGCGACCTAAGAGAGACTTTGGTGGATGGAGTCAGCAGGATGGTAGCAAAATATGCAGAGAATGAAGCTGAAAGACAGACAAAAAAAAAAATCAGGTGATACCAAACTGGGAGGGGTAATTAATGTTGCAGAAGACAGAATTGGGATTCAAACTGACCTTAACAAATTAGAGAACTGGGCCAAAACTAACAAAATGAATTTCAGTAGTGACAAATGTAAGGTTCTGCACATAGGCAGGAAGAAACAGATGTACAAATATAAGAGGCGGGGGGGACCTGGATTACTAGTAGAACATGTGAAAAGGATCTAGTGGTCTTAGTGAACCACAAGGTTAACATGAGTTAACAGTGTGATGCAGCAGCAAAAAAACTAATGCTATTCCAGGCTACATAAACAGAAGTATAGTGTACAGAGGTAATAGTACCTCTGTATTCTGCCTTGCTGAGACCACACCTGAAATACTGTGTCCAGTTCTGGGTGCCACAATTTAAGAAGGATAAATTGACAAGCTGGAACTTGTGCAGAGGAGGATATCAGGATGATCAGGGGTCTGGAAACCAAGCCTTAGGAGGAATGGTTGAAGGAGCTAGGTATGTTTAGCCTGGATAAGAGAAGACTGAGAGGAGATATGATAGCCATCTGAAGGGCTGTCACATGGAAGATGGGGCAGGCTTGTTTTCTCCTGCTCTGGAGGGTAGGAGTCAAACCAATGGCTTCAAGTTACAATAAAGGAGATTCTGACTAAACTTAAACATTGGGAAGAACTGTCTTACAGTACGAGCTATGTCACTATGGAATGGACTCCCTCAGGAGGTTGTGGACTCTCCTTCACTGGAGGTTTTCAAGCAAAGGTTGGATGGTCATCTGTCTTGGATGCTTTAGTTGAGATTCCTGCATTGTAGGGGGTTTGACTAGATAACCTTTGGAATCCCTTCCAACTCTACGATTCTTTGACATTTCTGGAGTACAAGAAGCAGACGTGGCCATGGAGCAGATACTGGCTGACACGTATAAGAACAAGTTCCTTCAAATGGCCTGTGAGTCACGCCAGCAAGATCTTGGCTGTGAGTCCTGAAGACCTGCTCCCAGCTTTACAAGCCTTTTCCCCACCTGGTCTGGGCGGGTGGGGCCCTGACTGACTCTAGCTACAAAAGCTGCTAAACACACTCTTGGGCTGTGGTATTGTTTAGGGTGCTTTGTTTGGTTTTTTGTTGTTGTTGTTAATGCTATTAATTTTTGTATCTTTAGTTTTCGATCTTATGACTTATGTGGATATTATTTCAATTTGGTTGTGTACTTTTTGATGTGTTCTGCGACTGGACCTAATGGTCAGGGGTCCCTTTACCTTTTCATTTATGAATTTTGTTATGTTTGTGATTATGTTGTAAGTTGCCTAGAGCATGGTTTTAACTATGGGAAAGCAACATAATAATAAAATGATGGTGACGATGATAAAAACAGGATTAAGATGCACTTGGCGCACTAAACATCTGGTCCAGTACTGATTCTACTTAGCAACCTCACATATAGCTCAATGATCCAATGTTGACTTTATACTGGTTATTTAAATTCTTCCACAGTGCAGTGTCATTGTGGTCTGAGGCAAATATATCCTCAACCACCGCCACCACCACCACCCATCCTGCAGAAAAAATATGCAGCTATTCTGGAGCCTTTCACAACTGAGGTGGCATCTATCAGCTGGAGAGTGACTGGCTGGTTCTTGGAAATGTATAGAAACTGGCTGCCTAGTCTGGTGTTGAAGGTTTTTGCCCAATGTATTTCAAGGTCCCTGCACTAATGTCCTTAGAGTTGCACAATATTAAGACCTAGCACTTCATGAACACAATGCCCTATATGGGAAACTTTTCAAGAGTTGTGTTATGTACTGAGTTGAATAGGATCCAAACTGCAGCAGTCTGATTGGTCCTAGAACAATAGGATCCAAAATGCAGCAGTCTGATTTGTCCTAGAACAATAGGATTCAGAATGCAGCAGTCTGATTGGTCCTAGAACAATGCAGCAGTATGATTGGTTGGCAGGAACCACCCAATCAGGCTCCAGATAGAAGTTAATCCACAACCTGATAGGCTTACAGTAGAATTCCGGAATAGCCAATCATGTGCAGCCCATTGTGTAAACAATGTATATAAAGCAGATACTTGAGGGGACATTCATTCATTCCTCCTCACCACTATGAGCTGAATAAAGAGCATGAAATCACTTTGCGACTCTGAGTATATTTCAGGTTGCATTAATGGTCAATGACCTGTCAGGTAATTATGGATAAAAGCACAGGCTGTCTTTATCCATAGTTCCCAACTTTCTTCATCTTGTGGTCTGCACCTTTTAAAATCACGTTTAGTTTTGTACAATATGCTCTTCCTGTGATTTATATTGTCAATATAAGTAATTAAAAAGAGCAATTAGCACGTAATATATGAATGCAACCAGTTCACTGCACCAGTAGATATTTTTGTTTCCCTAATTAGGGCCTTTCTGTGTTGAGAAATATGTTAGTATCCATTTCAAGTCATAATGGCTTAAAGGGGTTGATGGAGTTCCTTTTTAACTCCAGCATAGCTAAAGAGATTGCTTTGGCTCTCTGTTTCATGTGGGATAGCTAAGGGGATTGACTTTAGCTCCCTGATTCTTGCCATGATGATTAAGGGGATTTGCTTAAATACCCCATTTCATGTGGTATAGCTACTGTAAAAGGATTAGCTTTAGATCTCATTTTCATGTGGGATAGCTAAAGGGATTAGCTTTAGCTCCTCATTTCATGCCACAGTAACTAAGGGCATTTACTGGAGCTGCCCATTTAGTTGCTCTAAGGACTCCTGCCTTTTATAACAGCTTTATCTTTTCCTACTAGTATCAGATAAAAATAATCAGGTTGTAAGTGTATTTTTATTCCAGTTACCACACACTACATGGCACTTAATTTTTTTTCTTAAAGTGATTAACCTAGCACCTTTTCTGTGTATGGATTTAAAACAAGTCATAGTAGCTCTGACCATCTCTCAGCCGATTAACAGTGCTTTTTTTCCTTTAAAAAATGTTTAGGGGTACTCTCATTTTGGCTCAAGAAAATCACCATTTTATAGTTCAAATCAGGAAGAGTAAATACAGTGAATGGACAAAAGTACAAATATTCACAAAATGTTTAGCAGGTATGTGTACCCCTGCATACCCCCAGAAAAAATGCACTGCTGATTAGACATCCTCCTTTTACACCCTTCCTAGTCTCTGCATTCAACATGCTATATTGTTTGCACTCCCTCTAATGTCTCCTTACTCCACTTCTATGTTCACAAAATCTGCTGTCCAGTTCCTTCTATCTCTTATTCACTCATCCCATAATTGTCACTAATTGGAACCTTGTTTTTCTATGTTTATAGACATAGACTCACAATATGAATACCAATTTACAACTTTGGGGATTGAGTGTGAAACGTAGAACCTTTCCCTAGGCCATTTCTGGAACTCGATCCCAAATTCTCCCTGACTCCAGTTCCACTGGTGTATCCATTATTTATTTTTCTCTTTCCTATAAAAGAAAAAAGTAAAACCAGGAAGACATTAGCAATGTAACATGATATTTACAACACATAATGGTTTTGATTTTGAAACAGAGAATTCAGGGGTATCTTGTTGGCATTAACTTGCCAGTATAGCACATCCCAAATATGTCATGATGCCAAGCATAAAGGAGCAAACAGGTGTTACTGCAATGACTACCGTAAGGTTTTATCTTTGGGGAGGTCTTTTCACAGATTGCATTAAACTTAGTAACTTTCACATTCTTTTTTCTGACACTTAAACTGTATAAGAACATTAACTTGCCATCCACACACGCACATATAAAATGCACGGTTTTTCTCCCAAGCAATATTGCCATATGCACCAGTAAACATCAATGAGAGTTATGTATAAATAATAAGGGGCCGAATTGCAGCTTTTGTGGATAACATCTAAAAGCTAAATATAAATAAATATGCACAGATTTCAAAGAAAGTAAGACACTATATATTACAGTTGTGATGATTTGTGAATAGATGCTGGGCTCTGTGCTGGACACTAAATGGGCATTTAAATTCTTTCCAATGGCAGTCCTTTTGATGTACTGCTACTAGATAATGCGCCTTTATTAAAATTCAGAGTACATTTTATACCCTACAAGTAGGAATATTCAGGGGGGAAAGATATGGCACTTCAGTAAGAAAGCAATAGCTCAGTACTAGAGCACATGCTTTGCATTTATAAAGCACCTTCTTCAGTCCCTTGCTTCTCCAGGACAGGGAGGAATCTTTGGAGGCTGGACTAGAGAAGCCCTCTGCTGAAGACGCTAGAGCGGGCATAGGCAAACTCGGCCCTACAGATCTTTTGGGACTACAATTCCCATCATCCCTGACCACTGGTCCTGTTAGCTAGGGAAGATGGGAGTTGTAGTCCCAAAACATCTGGAGGGCTGAGTTTGCATATGCCTGCACTAGAGAATCATTGCCAATCAGAGTAAGCAGTGGTAGTTGAGGTTAACCAAAGGCATATCATAGCAAGTAGAAACAAGCCTAGAAGCAAATCCATATTCAGTCTCCTCTTCCATTTTTCTGTAATATCTGGTATTCAGAGGTATACTTCCTCTGTCCCACTTACCTACCTTGGCTCAGCGCCCAGCTTCAACTTCTTCCTCCTGGAAGCATGACTGGTGTCAACACTTAGCATTTCGGCATCAGGTAAAAGTGTACCTGTTTGCCCAAGTGTTTGCGGGATTTTAGCCTGCCATTGTAATGAGTGCCACTGTAGATTCTCTAGGGTTTTTTGAGTGATTTGTATTGTTGCTTTCTCTGCTATTTATTTGTTTTTGTGTTTGTGGTTTCAAATGAAGTGTAGTGCACCCTGAAAACTTTAGATGAAGGGTTGGCTAAAAATATATTTCATAAATATATTGTTTTACTTATTTGACATCGTTCCCGCTTCCCATGAAATTCCTTTTGTGTTTTGAAAAATGTTGGATTTGATGGTATCCTTTACCTTCTTTAAAACCTATTGCTTAAGGTCCCTATGTTTCTGGGTGCCTGCTTTATATTTTTAGTCAGACATGGGAGTAAGGAGTGTGTATGCATATTAATTATACACAGTTGACAAATGCCCATTATACATTGTTTCCTGTCCCTGGGAACTGTCAGATATTCTGGGTATCATGGAAACTGCTCTGGAAGAAGGAAAAGCTTCTTTTCAGATTCATTTAAAATATTGCTATTTGTACTTGCATATTTTGTTCTGCTAAATTTATATTGTTCAAGTGATTTTGCAATGATTTTATTGACTAAAAATGCAAATGATATTAATAAGCATGCATGCACATAACATTTGATACAATAGACGTCTTGACAGCACACCTTCTTGGCTGAGCTCTATTGTTAAATCTTATTTGGACTGTGGGAAGACTTCAAAGATATCCCACTTAAGCAAGTTGTAAGATTGAAAAATGTATTCCTTTTTCCTGCTCCTTACAGTTTATACATGGTATAACACATCTTGGCACTGTGCGTTGTTCCACAGTTTCATTTGCCTTGATGTAATCTTGCACATGGTAAAGCTCAACCCAATGGCTTCAATATACATAAATATGTTTGCACTTTAAAAACTGCCTCCTGAATTAACTAAGTGAATGGTGAGCCTCTTATAGAAGGGGAAACTGTGTGTATGCAGTGGAACTCCTGGACTGAAAAGGAATCACCGAATTAGGACAATTATCTCATTTCCCAGGTTACCAATCACAACTATACACTTCTATTATTTGCTGATAGCCTTAAACAGTTTAGGCAGCAAACATGTCCTAGAGAGACAAGCCTAATCTATACATTATTTCTTCATATGCACCACAAATAGAAACAAGAAAATGTAAAGCTAATACATTTCCTTACTTTCCTTAGACACTTTTGCTTGTTTATGCATTTCTGAATCAAGGTCACTGTAATCACACTAGTCACTCCTGGATACTTAGAAAGGTGTTGTTTTCTATTTGATTCATCATTCTTTTTTCCTAAACTAACATTATAAAGATGCTGACCAACATAGTATTTAAGATGGAGAATTATTGATCTTGAGATTTTAAAATTCCCTTTAAAGTTAAAAGTATTTTTATTAATTATTAAATATAAAAGCGTACACAATCTTCCTACCATTATTTTAGTTTGTTTGTGTGTTCCCACCACCCCTTTTCAGTACTGTATATGACAAAAAACAATGTGAACTTTAGGCTATATTCTAGTGCTTATTTTTGGAGAACATGGAGTTGTAATTACACTGTTTTCCTGTGGTAGATTTTTTCTATAATATGGCTCCTATAGCCTGGCACAAAATCCAGAAAAAGCCAGCTATTTCTCTGAGAAAAAGAGAGGAACTAAATGTTTCTAAAAGCCTAGGTTCCCAAACCATCATTTGCTAATATATTTACTTATCTATCCTGCCCTTCCATGAATCATTCCAAGGAGAATTAAGATAATGAAAAATAGACAATTATCAAGTACAAAAATAAAACCCAATAAACATGTTAAAATGACCAAAAGCAGACAAATTATTCACAAAAATTGTATCAAGTGCATAACACAAATAATCTTAAGAGTACAGAAGTCTCTCTAAACAGGTTTTCCACACCACAGGGAAAAACCGTAAGTGTGAGAGCTAGGTAAGCCTGCCTTGGGAAAGAGGCAGACATGCCTCTTTTGTCCCCAGCCGACACAACTCTGAAACTGATGGGATATGCAAGAGTCTTTGCACAAGATTTTAACAATCAGGGAGATTCTACCTTATTTTTAATCCAATAGGGACCATAAAAACCATAGCCAGTACTTTGAATTGCAGTTAGTGTACAGAAACAAACAAGAAGCTGTTTTTTACCAGAGAGGAAGCGCACAATCCCAGAGATTGGAATTTATTTCAGAGATGCATTAAGAATTTTTATTTAATTTTATAGGTTTTTTTAAAATAGTTTCCAATTTTAGTAATGAAGATTAAGGCTTTTCCAGATTCATTAAATTAAACCCCATTCACATCAATTGATAAGGAGGTTTGAAAAACAGCTGAGCAGAATAAACACTATATTACAACAAGCACTGGAGCTTATCTCCTTTCTGTTCCACCTACATTTACAAGGGAGGAATATGATCCCATAACCAGCTGCTGTTAACATTTGGGCTGCTGCATTGTGCAGTGCACTGAAGTTTCCAGATACTTTTTAAAGGAAGCCCCATGCAGAGGTCATTGCAGTAGTACAATAAGAATATAACTAAGGTATATGGCACCATGGTCAGATCCAACTTCTTTAGGAACAAGCATAGCAAGCGCACAAATTAGACAGAAGCACTTCTGGACATGTCTCACCCCTGAGCATCAAGGCTCAAGGCCAGGTGAAGAAATGCACCAAGGTTATCTACCTGAGGAGTGCAACCCCATCCAAAACAGATTGGATTTATATTCCAGTATCAACATTTCTGCAGACGAGGTGCACTCCTGTCCTGCCTGGATTAAGTTGCATTTTGTTCACACATATCTAGCCCATTACCAACACCAAAAACCAGTACAAATGGGAAGAAGACATAGAGCCATTAGTATGCTGATGATGACACTCAAAACATATAGCCAATTTCCTTCATTATTTTTATGTAAATTTTAAAAACCATAGGTGACAATAGGAAGCATAGCTAATAAGATAGCCTCCTCCGGAGCTGACCCTGTAGGAAAGACTAGAACCACAGTAGCACAATATTGCCAAGTCCATCATGGCCAGGCAGTCTAGAAGGATCCCATGATCTATGGGAAGTGCTCTTTCATTCCCACATTCTCAGCATGTTCACACTCCTGTCTCAGTGACGTCTACACTGGCTTGGCCATGTCCACAGATTGGAAGATGGCAGGATTCCCAAGGATGTGCTTTACGGGGAGCTGGCTTCAGACACCAGGCCGTTGACACACCAACTCTGTGTTACAAATATGTCTGCAAATGAAACCTGAAGGCTGCCATGTGGGAATCCCTTGTGGACCACCACAGTGCTTTGAGACAAACAATTAAGTCATGTACTGTATTCACAGTAGTGACCAGAGGAGTAATGACTGCTGGGAGGAGCACAGAGAGAAGAAAAGCCATGGTGCCTTCATCCAGCAGCACAACTGGATGCCTTCATCTCAACTGTAGCAAAACATGTCTCTCCCTTATCAGTCTCTACAGCCACAGCAGGCACTGTAAGTCTCCAATGGCTTGACTTCACCCCCAAAGGCACACTCCTCCATTGTCTTCTGAGACACACAGATGCCAATAACAAAAAGAAATGGTAATTATGTTGTATTCCCAGAGGCATTTTGGAAATTCATCTATAGACAAAATATCCTAGGAATTCCTAGAGGAGCTAAATGAGTTTCAGTGGAGCTCATGAAAGTTTTGGGAGAGTAAATATACACCTGCCAACATGCATTCCTACTGGAATGGTTCTTTTTAATGTATGCTGCATCACAAGGAGGATTGAACTTATTTTCAATTCCAATAGAACTTTTTCATGCAAAGTTATGAGACTTCTGTGTTTTTACTCTGCATAGTGAATTTATTTTCTTTCACAGCCATGACAAAATTTTCATCTCTCCTCCCTCGCCCCCCATTCCTCTCCTTGAGTTGTCAGATGTACTTTTTATTCTGGATAAGTAATTCCTTTCTAAAATTGGCTTCTCTCTCTTTCCTTTCATCTTCCCCCTCTCCCTGAACTTGGCAGCTATATTAAGGCACTTTGATGTCAATACAATTTACCCTCCTTGGAAAGCATAAGCTAATTGTTATTTGGCAACTATAAGATGGCTGGCTACCTGTTACCTATGTACTGTTAAGTGGCTGCTAAATTCTCCTTACTGGGCTCCTTTTTATTGCTACTGTCTCAATTTTGCATTCCTGACTCCATTTTCTCCTGGCTTTCATTTGTTCCCATTTTATTTGTTGTATTCAAAGTCACCTAGTTTTTGACTTCTTCCTTCCAGTTTTATCCACATGAATGCAGATGACTGCAACAGAGGAGCACTAATGCTTATGAGCAGGTGAACACACTTTATTAATCTAGACAGCTTGCGTACACTTCAGGATGCTAGCCATACTTTGTCAACCACAATCCCTTTGTTTCTTTTCTTTGCTGCAATATTTGAATACTAATTACGCTGTTCTACATCCCTTTGAGCTCAACTAGCACAACCAATTCAGCTCCTATCCACTGATTGGTTATTGCTGGCACAGTCTTCATTACCTACTTTTGTCTCTTGGTCTTTTCTGACCTCAGCTATGTTAACTTATTAGCATGTAACACGGAGCTTAGGGACCCAGCCAACGGAAAACTAATATATGCCTGTAACAAAAACACAATGTTCTAGAATATAACACCACAACTGTCTGTCTTTGCATCATTCTCACATGTATACACATACACACACATACACACACACACACACACACACACAGTGTGTGTGTGTGTGTGTGTGTGTGTGAGAGAGAGAGAGAGAGAGAGAGAGAGAGATCTCATACCACAATTATGAAAGAACAAATTTATATGAGTTTATGGCTCAGAAATTGCTACAGCTGGTTGTTATTATTAACTTCCCTTCCTAGTTCCTCTTTTTTTGAAATGTCTGAAAGTGTGCTTTCGCTTTATTTATGTCCACTGCTGATGGCATATACCAGCAGAGGGGCATGGCCATTTTAATATATGTGTGTAGATACACACATTCTTCTTTACTATTACATTACCTTTCAACCCTATACCTACCACTCAAGCATTTGATGTGCCAAATCCCAAGAATAATTTGGTTTTAAACTGAGCATTCTCTGAATGAAGCAACTGTGAACTTTAAAGCCCCTTGGCTGCAGGGAGCCATTCCCACTTGCAGAGCCAAACAATAGTCCATATTTGCTGCAACTAGTGCTGCCCCATAATTGCATGCTTATTACCTGTTTTCTCACCCTTGCCTGAAGTCACACAGGCCATTCCTAATGTAAAAGGCCATCAGCAGCAGATGAAGGAAAGCAAACAGCAGGTGGCGTCAGCAAAGAAACTATTAAAAGAAAATAAAGTTGAGTATTAGCTTGTTTCACACAGACCAGGATGCCTCCACAAACCAGCAGCGCCCTGTGTAAACTTGCTTCAGGCTGGAGCTAGACGCTCCCATTTTCTTAAAGTCTTAATGAGAGGGCTCACAGCCAGAAAATCTGTTGGTGGAATTCAAAGCAAGATGAACAGAAGTAATATGAAAAGGTGAAACAATTCACAAGGTAAAATAGAACCTGTGCAGACAATGTCATTAAGAAGGGGAAGTTGAGATTACCTGAGAATAACCTGACTTCAGACACTGAAGTGCCACATAATAGTAAGAGCTTTTCATTTTGGAAAATTTTATTGAAATGTGATTGCTGGGAGAATTTAGTCCATGCTACAAAATAAATCTGACATGTTGGTTATGACATCTCAGCTTGACATTGTAGGAAGAATCAATGAAGAGGACAGTAACAGCTTATGTAGTGCAATTTACTGGTTGAGAACGTTTATATAATGTAAAGGAAGGGGAAAGAAGCCTTAAGAGGAAATAAACTGTTTTGAAAGCAGTAGCAGACAGGGGAAAACAAACAGCTTTGAGAAATAACAAGGCTGTCAAGTGTAAGCCCTCAAGCCTGAGGGCTGAATGTGGCCCTTTACGCCCCTCTGTCTGGACTATGGATTCTGTCCAGTTCAAACCACTTCTACCCAGATCACTCCTTCCACTGACTTCTCCCTGTGTCCTCTTTGTGTGCTTCTGCCTGGCTTTCCTTGAACTGAGATTATACCTCAGTTTGCCCGAATGGAAAAGTGTGTTGAAACCTCTGAATTTGGGAATTGCATCCTTTGCTTTTGCCACAGCGACCATTTACATGAACCCCCTGGAAGGTTGCACCCAGCCCTCTGGATGGAAAAAAAATTTCCTTGGCCCTGATGTAAGGATATTCTTTCAGAAAATATTTCTGCTCTCCCACAAAATAATACCCCAAAGCTGAAATAAGTGAACATTTAATGCAGCCCTAGTATGTGCGTAGCAATCCCTGTATATAACTGAAAAAGCTATTTGGTTTCTGTATCTTGTCTCAGATTTCAGGGGGGGGGGGGAGTAAGGGAAGATAATAACCTAGCCTAAAGAGATTTCTAACTAACCCTCCCCACCAAAAATAGTATCCTGTCTATTAATACAGAATTGGATTTTAAAAATACTTTTTCAAAATAATTGTTTGCAATCTCAGACCTTTGAAGCCATACTTTTTGAAAAATCAGCTGTTCTGAATCTGTAAATATACACTCCCAGCAGCTTC
The DNA here is from genome assembly GCF_964106645.2 of Podarcis pityusensis. Classification (NCBI taxonomy): domain Eukaryota; kingdom Metazoa; phylum Chordata; class Lepidosauria; order Squamata; family Lacertidae; genus Podarcis; species Podarcis pityusensis. The sequence goes on from NC_138027.1 coordinate 40,239,633, forward strand.
ATATAGATGCTAAAATCATGGGAGAACATAGCCCTGAGGCACCCCACAAGTAAGTACTTAGGAATCCGAACACTCACCCTTAAAAGCACTTTCTGGACACAGCCCAGGAGGAAGGAGCTGAACTGCTGCATAACAGTGCCCCCAGCTCCCAACCCTCCTAGACGGTCCAGAATGATACCATGGGAAAGATCTAGAATAGTTCTACAATACTTTCATTGTGTGAAAGGCGTATTGCGAAGTTTCCCATAATTTGCATGGTGTGTTTTGTTCCATAGGGCAGACCAAAATAGTGACCTCAATAGTGACACATAATCTTCCTTACACAATTCCAGAATACCAGGTGCTGAATACAAAACACACACACACACACACACACAATCAGCACCCTGCTTGCATTCTCATACTGTACTGTCAGGAGTTTCATTCATACCACTTACTTTTACTCATTGGAGGGACAAGGGAATGAAAGGAATGTGGCTACAGCCACAGACGTTTTCTCAGTCTGAACATATCCCATCATTTGTGTGGATGGGGGAAAGCATGATCATGCTCCAAAGCAGAGCAACACATCACCAGCGATTTGGATGGTCTGTTACAATTTTGCTTGAAAAAACATTGAAACAAACAGCAACAATAGTGCTAAAAACAGTGTATATGGTACTCACTCATTACTGGTACCTACTCACTGATTCTAAATGGCCAAAGACAAAATTTATGGCAGCTACTTAAAACAAAACTGTGCAAGGCTTTGCAGGTAGACAGTCATAACTCTTAGCCTCCCCTTCTTTGAGCTGGGTTTCTTAAATGCAGTTCAGAACTTAACTATTACTGCCAGTAAAAAAACAACAACAAAAAAACCTATTACTGCCAGTGCTCAGCCCTAGAAAATGTGAAGTACCTTTGTTTACTCACCAAGTAATGATAAGCAATCTGGCATAGGCCTCAATTACAAAACTTCATACAAAAGGAGTTTTATTAAAGGCAGCTGCAGTTTTTACAGCAATTGTAAACTGCTAATTAGGGTTAAGATCACACTTTTCCTTATGACTCCACCTCTGGACAAAAAAAAATGTAAATAGAAGGAGATGGGAATCCAAAGTCAAACACCATATTCACAGAACATGGGAAATCTGGTGAGTGACATTCATTACCTTAATAATGTGCTGAGTCCTTGATCAGTACAAAAAGAATATAGACAGCAGAGATCCAAGCAAAACAAAGCAGATAGTTTCTGGTGCAAATATCTCTGCTCAATAACTGACAATGAACTCAGCATGGAAAATGGCACTGAACTGAGCATGTTCAGTAGACTTTAAAACAAAATATTTTAAGATACTAGGCATTCTGAGGAACATGCAGCAAACTAAGGATTTTGAGTCATCTCCTGTTGCTTTGGGGAAATTCAAGGGACGAGACTGCTGTGTTTGAAGGCCACTATTGTAAATAAGTTTTTTTTTTGCGATTGTTTTTTGTATTTATGGAGTTCAAATAAGGAAACATGACGAATTTGCCAAAATTGCTTTTGCTGTTTTGTAAATATGTTATTTGCCATTAAAGAAAATGAAGGAATAAATACATCAGAAGGTGTCAGTCAGTATGGTTATTAAAGAAAATCAGACTCCCTGACCTGCTCCCTGCCTGCTGTAGAAAACAGTTTCTCAACTGGGAAAGGTAGTAATAACAGGAAGGGATGAAACTAGCCAACTGCATTTCCAAAGATTATATTAAATGATTTGAAATATACTGCTGCATAAAACCTTCTTCATTCACAAAAATGAAGAGTGTTGTTCCCCTTGTGCACTCCTTTGTCTGCAAGGAACTTTCGTCTCCACTGAAAAAAGTGGGAACCTCAGTGTGTGCACCAGAACATTGTTTTCAAAGGGATAAACTTGCTCATGACAGTATGTGAATAAATTTTAGGCCAGATGTTCTTTCCAAAAAGATATTCTGATTAAAGATCAAAAGTTACATTAAAATCAAAAGTGTATTGCAGAAACAGATCATTAATCCTCTGTTTGTGTGCTGAAATGCTTTTGCCCTAGGCACTGGCAATGTTACTGCATTATTACACAGAGGTTCAGTGTGTATATTGAACACTTTTTTCTTCCTCTACCATATGATTACTTGTGTAACCTACAGATGACTCAGTAAGACATGCCTTTTGAAGCCAGCTAGAAACTCAGCAGTGCTTAGTGTGGTTTTTATTTTTGTAGATTAAAGGGATGTTGCTCTCCAGTGACACTGCAATATTACCAGGTTAGAACTGTTTATTGAATGAACAGAAAATATCAGTTAGCATCAGCAAGTCTATGAATTCGTATAACTCTGCATCTCTGCTGCCCAGGAATACTTATGTTTTAAAACAATTAATTTTATTTACTTTGATGTATCAGAAATGCTGAAAACTACCAAAATGAGAATTTAAAAAACAAAACAAAACACAACAACCCTGGAATTCTGACATTTTAAATTAATGAACCCAAAACTCTGATAGCCAGTCAAATATTTCCCATCCTTTAAATTTAAATTTAGAAATTCAAAATACTTGCTTCTGCTTGCCATTCATTAGGGGTAAATGTTTTAGTAGACACAGGAACACACACTTTTACAAACTGGGTGGACACTACTTCAGCAGCTCATTTTATTTCATAGGTGCAGTGTTAAATATCCTCCCAAGAAAAGTTGTTTTTGAAGCAGGTGAGGCAGTTTAAAAATTAGGCATGCATAGCACTACCCAGCTAATCAGAAGCAAGCCTCGTGAGTTCAGTGGAACATACTTCCAAGTAAACATGGTGAAAAATCATTAAAATGATTTGAGGAAGCAAAGTCAGGAATAGGGACATTTCAGAAAATTATTTCTCATTGAATTACTGGGTAAATGTCATGATTTTCTTGGTTTTCTAACAGAAGTAGATTGGGAGAGATAATGTCTTTGTAAGTAAGTACCTCATCCAGGATCTAGCAAGAATGCAGTGCGATTTTCCCCCTACTTACCCAATCTCTCTATCAGATATTCAGTCATAGAGCAAGTTGCCATATATGACAATAACACAGCACAGCAGCACAGGAAACAACAGTGCAGCTGACACAAGTCTTGTTACCTGCATGCAGTCCACTGACTTTATGTTATTACTTGCTCCTGCTTTAGCATCTAGCTAGAATCTAGAGAAGGCTTAAATCCTTAGCATCCTTATTAGGAAGCAAGTCCCATTGACCCTGTTAGGACTGTCTAAACAAATTATTTTGTATCAAGCTATAAACCTGTTAATGTCAGTCAAACTCTGGTGCAGGTACTCTGGCACCAAATCTAAGTGTGGTGCCAGTGTGGTGTAGTGGTTAAGAGTGGTAGTCTCGTAATCTGGGGAACTGGGTTCACGTCTCCGCTCCTCCACATGCAGCTGCTGGGTGATCTTGGGCCAGTCACACTTCTTTGAAGTCTCTCAGCCCCACTCACCTCACAGAGTGTTTGTTGTGGGGGAGGAAGGGAAAGGAGAATGTTAGCCGCTTTGAGACTCCTGAAGGGGAGTGAAAGGCGGGATATCAAATCCAAACTCTACTTCTTCTTCTTCTAAGACTTAGAAACAGGGCTGTAGAGTACCATGTAAATTAGAAGTGTTGCATTAATTATTGATGTTTTTATTTCTAGAAGGATGGCATACACTAGAAATGTAACTACACAGGAATGAAGATTATTTGTTGATAGCATCCAAACTGTAAGGCAAAAAAAAAAAGTTAGATTGCAGTCTACAGAAAAAACAGTAACAAAGCCACCCCCTTTGTGATCAATAGTGGGTGGGGGGGGGGGATAAAGAGTATTCACATTTCAAACAATTGTAGTACTCAGCATAGCATGCACAGTGCTTTTTGGCTTGATCTCATCCATGTATGCTGTACTAAAACAGATGGTTGGCACTTACCATTTCGATAGAACCAATAATCGGGTTAGGCAGAGTGAGGTGGTGACTGCTACAAGCAGTCTTTGCCCAGTGGGTAACCTGCAGTGTTGAACCTAGCAGACCTGGCCACAATTCTGACAATTTTAAGCATGTTTTGAGCAAATGAGACAGTTAAGTACATTATTTTCTCCTGATGAAATCAATCTGCCTTAATAATGTTTAATTTTGCGTAGATTATTCACTATCTCTCTAACTAGGAGATTCAGCTGCATGTTTACAACCAACACCTGAGTACAAAGATGTATGAACAAAGTTGTATATATTTATTTCATATATTTATATACCACTTACTACCAAATTAGCCTCTTAAGTGGTTTAAGTGTGTGTGTTTGAATTTGCCTTAAAATTTGCAAATTATGGATTTTTAAATATTTAATAATAATGTGGGGAAACAACACATGGAAAAGTGGTGAACAAATAAATAAACATACACATCTACTTAGCATATTTGCAGTTGAAATATGTATGTCATATATTGACACCCCGGGAACAGCTTTGACTGGCTGGCTAAACCAGGTGAGGGTAGCCAATGGGTCTCAAATCCTCAGTGAGTTAGGGATTCCCCTGCATGAGAAGACAGGCTGTGGTGGATTGAATGGACAAGGCCAATAGTGGTTCCAACGGTCAAGAAGGTGGTTTCTGCAAGTGCTGTAGAGAGAAGTGAGGGGCAGATTGAGCCCATCCAGGAGAAAGAAAACTCTAGTCCTAAATCTCTGCTGCCTTGTGTGATATCTTCAGGAGAAGAAAAGGCTGAGAAGTATAAAGGATAACGAGAATAAATCCTACACATATCTGGAGTGGAGTTCCTAAGTTGGTTGGATGGTGCCTTGCATGCCACTTTCCGGCAGATCTTGCAGCCAAGCTGGTGCCAAATGTATTGCTCTACTTTCCTTTGGACCACATCAATGAGGCCGAGAGGGGGGTCTTGTCGTCTGGGCAGCCCAGGACCTCCATACACATTGCCCAAGCTTGCGCCCCAGGGAGGTCACTTCAGTGCTGCTAACAGTGGTTTGACTCCTCCCCGGAGGTGCACTCCATTGTCTCTAAAGCTTATTCATGTAATCGAACTATAAGAAATCAACTTATCCAGTTCAATTATTGTGCAGATTGTTGATTGTTGATAATAGTAATGAGGTAAATGCAGCACTTGGGTGTTTGGATGAAGAAGATGCTTCTATCATCACCACCATCAACAAAGTCCTATTAAAAGACTGATAGATGTGTACACAAAGAGGTGTCTATCTTCCCTGGCTAAAATTTGGATCACATATCCCCTCATAGAGTACCAGTATTTTAATGTCAACATAGCCTTGAAATTGATCGAACTGCTCTGAATAAATATACTCTGAGGAGAGCTTTTACCTGTCTCAGATTTCAGTTAATGCCCTCTGCAACATTAGATGGAAGATGTCACAATAATATTCCTATAATGATAATGTGTGTTATTTCTATCTGCAGAATCCAGAAAAAAGAGAATTTGCTACATTCTTTGTTTTGCTTTCCATTATGGAGAGTGCAAGCAAAAATTCCTCCCCAGGCTGCTAAAAGGTCATGAGCATTGGTCAGACTCAAAAAAACATGTAATTTTTGCTCAAATCACAATGGCATAACTAGCCAGAAAATGACCACTTTTGTACTGGCATTGGCCAAAGCAAGATCAATCTTTCATGTTTTGACTGCCATCTGGATAAATGAACTCTACAAAAATGTGATCCCATGCTTTAGATTATGTGACTACCTCATGAGAACAATCTTGTATTGTTATGACTGAAACAAATTTCAGCACTGATCTGAATGTAATGTGTTCAAATATCTCTTTTGATAACTCTTTTATTTCTCTCCACCCCCCCTTAGTTAAGAAAATCATATTATGCCTTCCTGTTCTCCTGTCTTTAGCTGCATCTTACATGATTGTTATTTTTCTCTGCTAAGGGGAAAATTAATCTGATCTCAGCAGACAAAGGTGCTTGTTTTGGGCTGTAAAATGTATAAAAATACATTATTTTTATTTATTTATTTTTATCAAGTACAATGGTACCTTGGGTTACAGATGCTTCAGGTTACAGACTCTGCTAACCCAGAAATAGTACCTCGGGTTAAGAACTTTGCTTCAGGATGAGAACAGAAATTGCACGGCAGTGGCAGCGTGGCAGCAGCGGGAGGTCCCATTAGCTAAAGTGGTACCTCAGGTTAAGAACAGTTTCAGGTTAAGAACGGACCTCCGGAATGAATTAAGTTCATAACCAGAGGTACCACTGTAAATCTTGACCATTTTGGTTGCCCTCCTCTGGACAACCAAAATGGTCAAAGGTCTGGAGACGATGCCTTATGAGGAACGGCTAAGGGAGCTGGGCATGTTTAGCCTGGAGAAGAGGAGGTTAAGGGGTGATATGATAGCCATGTTCAAATATATAAAAGGATGTCACATAGAGGAGGGAGAAAGGTTGTTTTCTGCTGCTCCAGAGAAGCGGACACGGAGCAATGGATCCAAACTACAAGAAAGAAGATTCCACCTAAACATTAGGAAGAACTTCCTGACAGTAAGAGCTGTTCAACAGTGGAATTTGCTGCCAAGGAGTGTGGTGGAGTCTCCTTCTTTGGAGGTCTTTAAGCAGAGGCTTGACAACCATATGTCAGGAGTGCTCTGATGGTGTTTCCTGCTTGGCAAGAGGTTGGACTCGATGGCCCTTGTGGTCTCTTCCAACTCTATGATTCTATGATTCTATGAAATCCTTCTCAACAGAGGAGTCATGTGCTACTTCCACACTCTCCATCATTTTACATATGAAAGCAGATGGCTGAGCACGTAGGTGGGACCCAAGATGGCATCTAGACATCCAGAGATGGGCCCAAGTGCAGTGGAAAGTGTTGGGTCAGGAAGGCTATGCATAGAAAGTGCAAGACGCAGGGTATATTTACATGTTAAACAATTTGAAAGAGAATTTAACATAGTGGCTATAGGGTTCTACATTGGGTGCTACATATTAACAATAACCGTATTAAGTAACTATGGATGCTGGCTGTGTGAAACAGCGCTGACTTCAGGTTTAGCTGGCAAATTATAAGTGTGGTTCCCTTATTTGCCAGTGGGCTCCTGGACACCTGAGTTTCCCACAGTGGCCCACAGCACCCAACATATGGCCAGTGTCTTCGACCATAGAATAGGAGGCTTGGCTGGATGCTTGAGCCTTGGCAGCTGCTCCAGGATTCTGGGTGCCAACACCAGCCTTTATGTGAAGCTACAGCTTTTATTCCAGTTTATCCCAGATAGCGTGGTAATTTGGAAATTGTACATGGTGTGATGATCATTCATGACTTGTGGCAGATCCAGTTGACAGTTTACTGTAACTATAGATTGCATACTGCTGCATACTAATATTCTCTGTTGTGTTTACACCCCCAAGCAGAGGCCACTATTTCAAGGTTGGGAGGAAGTGTTTGCTTCTCCCTCTCCGCCTTGTGACCTGATGGCTCTGCAAGAGAGTAGTATTTTGTCTTTCTTTTCTGCTACGTAATACGATTGTAGTTAATTGGAAATAAGTGTCACTGGAAACAAGTTGCCATGCTTCTGAATAAACATGCCTAGCTTTCAGCTGTCTAGCAGGCTCTCTACCTTCTTAGCTTGTTGCTCTGTTGAGAATTCCTGTTTCTCCCCTCTCATTTTATAAGAAAAAGTATCTGATTATTTGCAATCCTCCACAAGCTGTTGCAGTCACTACAGACAAGGTGTCTGCCAAATAAAGGAAAAGGAGCAGTAAAGAGAGGGTGTGCAGTTTTTTCTGATAGCTAATTTACCGAAATAGAATAACTTGTGGATTTTCTTCAAGTCAGCCAATCAAACGCTCTCTTCCCACCTATGACTGACAAAGAAGCAGAGAGACCTAGCTAGTAGTAAAAGCTTCAAAAGCAAACCACAAAGCCAAGTGATCATCCCTCCACCAAATGGAGACTATTTAAGGTGAGCTTTTTCCCTGGGACAGTGCTTTGAAAATTATGGGAGCCCCAGCTAAATCTAGTTCAGACTTGTTGGACAGGTGGGGAGGGATGTTTGTCATTTTCACCAATGAGCAGCATGCACATGTCTCCTATATTAAAACACTGATTTTATCATTTATTTTTCCTACCAGCTTTCACATCCAGTGAGCAAGGAATTGTGTCCCTGTTGGGAATTAAGTTGGGTAGAATCAGATATAAGAAAGATCCATAAAACTTGGTCTACACCTGAGCTGCATTTCTTATGTTGGGAATTTAATATTGGAGGCTGCAGCAGCATTCCAAATTATGGATGATGCCCTAAACAAACCTACACAATAAAGGTTTGCTGTATTGATACAGCATAGGTCAGAAAAGGAAAGACAGAATATTATTTTCCATTCTCTCACCCTGTGGATGAATAGCAGCTCAATAGGGAGTTGAATGCTCCATAAGAAATAAAATTGATATACTTTTAGTCCTGGAGAATATGCATACAAACGGTTGTCCATTGCACTGAGCACAGCAGATATTTTCTGTATTGTCCGTGCTAATTCACAGGAGCCTGAAAGTATTAATACAACCTGCTCATCAAAAGCAAAGGTCTGAGATTGGTGCTTGATGCCTCAGGAACACCACTAGCCTTGGCACACCTGTCTGTTCTTATGTATTCTAAACCCAAGGTATCTCAACAACAACAGCTGTGATATTTGGCATTCATAAGCAAAGAAGACAATTTACAGAGTGGCTGTTGTAATTGCATGAGCCAGCAGCATTAACTACAGAAAAGGTAGTGAGTCTTAAATCCAGATATCTGTCTTGAGAGCAGTACATAAGTGGGGAAAATTAAGGTTACACAGCCAATATAAATCTAGCAACTCGAATCTTTGGAGCTCTTATTTAAACTTACTGGAAAGGGATCTAATGAAGTGTGATTTATTATAGATTCCTAGATGTAGTTGTAATTTAAATATTAATCGTTGCCATATTAAAAGTGCTCCACAGACATAAATTCTGTGTTCCTTATGGCAAGCCCTGTGAAACTGGTGACTCTACAAAAGGCAAATACAATTCAAAGACCAGTCTTCTATAAAGTACCTGTTTTTTACAGACCCTATGTAATACATCTGCGTGTTTCACTGTTCTGCTTTCTCAGCATTGCAAGGTGCGCTATCAAAATGTCCAGAAAAATACAGTAAGAATGCTGAAATGATTTCTGTGTATTTTGAAAGACTGAAAATCATGTGATGTATTAATAACAAACAGTTAAACATTATTGTGATGTCTGTCCAAGTAACAGAACTTCCCTATGTAAAGCAACCCTTGGGTTTATAACTTGGGGTATTGTTGGATAGCACAGACAGCTGTTAATGGGTTTAGACATCACACCAAAACATAGTTTTGCACTAATCATAATTTAGACACAAACCATAGTTTTAGGTTGCCAATGCATAGGCAAATCATTGTTTACCTTTCTATTCAAGACCATTCCATTCCTTTTTGCTGCCCTTCGGATCATCTGAATGTTACTTGAATCCCCAGACACTATCCCAAATCACTGTATTTAATCTCACTGCTGGCAAAGTGATACCATATGTGCTATCAAATTATCTCTGGCCAGCTACTCCTAGGCAATAATGCTAGCCTATAGCTAGTCTCAGTAGCAATCTTTGATCCATTGTTGGCTTTGTAAACAGCAGAGCATATGCCTGCCTTTTCAGGTCTCAGTCTCTAGAGCATTTCCCTCCCCTTCATCTCAATTTTTTGTGTAGTCTCCTGTGATTGTTCTTCAAACATTTGTAGAAAGTATTATTTCCTCTACGGCATTGCTCACTCCCCATCCCTAGCTTTGTACCACAGACGAGAGTGTAGGTCCAGATTTTAAACTTTTGTAGTTGTTGCTAAAGCATCCCTACATGGTCACATTCTTCTTCTTCTTGATCAACACATATTCCAACACAGACACTCCCGCAGGGTTTCCCAGTATTCCTAGAAGGTCATCTGTCTCCTCCAGCAATATGCCTTCTACTAAAATGCAACAGGTTCTCATAACAGCAAGCATTTCCTCTTCCGTATACAGGACAGTGTAGAAGAACTTCTAGCAGATGTTAATGCTTTAAAAATATTTCTTTATTCCTCTTTTCTTTAATATGGTAACATCTCGGGTGGCCCTATGGTATAAACCACTGAGCCTAGGGCTTGCCAGTCGGCAGGTTGGCGGTTTGAACCCCCGCGATGGGGTGAGCTCCCATTGCTTGGTCCCTGCTCCTGCCAACCTAGCAATTCAAAAGCACGTCAAAGTGCAAGTAGATAAATAGGTACCGCTCCAGCGGGAAGGTAAACACCATTTCCGTGCACTGCTCTGGTTTGCCAGAAGCGGCTTAGTCATGCTGGCCACATGACCCGGAAAAACTGTCTGCGGACAAACGTCGGCTCCCTCGGCCAGTAAAGCAAGATGAGAGCCCAACCCCAGAGTCGTTCGCGACTGGACTTAATTGTCAGGGGTCCTTTACCTTTTTTATTTCCTTCTTGGTCCTGTTCAGATTTATCATTATTTCATTAATCCTGGTTGTTATATTGATACTTACCAGGGTGTAATTTCAGATCCAGATTTACAGCAGCAGCTAAATGCAGTAGCTGGCATAACTGGATTTTTCTCCAGCTAAAGTGGTTATGAATATTGGTCTACTGATAATGGAATTGCTGGCACTGCAGAACCAGGATCAGAATGTGTTGTCATGAGACCACATGTGCCTGAACTGTGGGAGGTGTTTGAATGGCTAGTAATATGCTCTTGCCTCATCTCTTGTGTCTGTGTGGCTGCTGAATACTGCTACCCACAGTATGTCTAGAGAATGAGAGAGCCTTTCTTAACCACCTCATCTGACCATTAAGTGAAAATAATTTCCTTCTGGAAACAATTACTTCAGTCACTTGTGAGCATAGCTGCTCACCCACAGATCAAGGAGACCTCCATTTAAGGTTGCCACATTTCAAAAAGTAAAATTCCTCGCCATACATCTGGGCTTTCCCTGATGCCATTTTTATACCTGAAAACCAGGACATGTCAGGCTCCATTTCTGCGTATAATGACAGCTTTGGCTTTCTTGCTCAGGAATACTTAGAACATCTAAGTTTGAGGAGAACATTACAGTGAAATTTATCTTTAAACTGGAGACTTTAAAATTTAATTTATTTTTCTTAGAAATAAATGTTGTAGGTTTTTTTATGTTGTTATTGTTTTACTGTTCTGCTGTGAATGGTTCTGAAAACTCTTTTATAGTGGGAACAGGTTGTGGTCAGGAAAAATTGACACAACAGAGGATGTTGCTAGGTAACCACTAGTGGGACTGCCTTGTGTGCTTTCAGTTTTCCACTAAGTACTATCATCTCTATGGTGCAGTGGCCTTCAGAGGTGGAGCATCAGCTATGACATATGAATAAACAGTTGCCAAAAAAAAGAAAAGGTTTCTAGCTCTGGTTTATTGACTGATTACAAATCATGATTTGTCAATTTCAATGTCATGCCAAGCCAAGGTTAAAATTCCACAAGGATATCTGAACTGAGATAATAAAAGGGAATGTTTGGGGGAGGGAATTAAAAATTGCATAAACACTGCTAACTCTTAAGTGCAGTCAATTTAAATTAGTTGGAGGCAGATCTGACTGAAACCAGGCTCCCTCCAGGTCCACCCCAAGCCTCGCCTTTTTGTTTGTTTTGATTGGCCCATTTAAATTTGACTGTGGAAAGCCCCAAGAGTCCCTGCAGCTGATGACTTTGTCAGCTGGTTTCACAGGAAAGGAATTTTGACCCCGCTTTACCCCTGCCTTACCTGCATCCACACTGGGACTCAACCACCACCACTACTGCAATAAACAATAAGCAGTATTTATTCATATATATGTATGTATGTGTATAGATAGATAGATAGATAGATAGATAGATAGATAGATAGATAGATATAGATATAAAGCCAGAAACTACAGAGGAAAAATAAATAAATGCATTTTAGAATGAAATGTTCTTAAAAGCACAGTGTAAATGTGTGTTTGCTCTTTATGGTGGTTCTCTAAGCTGTCAGTATAAACTATATTGAATGTGTAGTATTAAATATGGCACCATAAACACACCAAACTATCAGGAAATAAAAAACTGCTAACAAATTGTGTAATAAATCTGCAGTATTAATTTTTAGTCATGAGACTATTGCTTCTATAACTTACACTGTGATCCCATACAAGTCTTCTCACTCAGTTCTTACTGCTGGGTAAGTCTTACTTGCAGGTACATTGGCATAGGACTGCAGCCTTAATGTTAATATTATGCCTTTGTGCATATGTAAAGGGTGTGTGTGGAATGATTTTATCTCTCCGTGGCTTATCACAGTCATTATTTTCTTTCGTGAAACAGGCATTTGCAAATATTCCTCACTGTAATTTTTTTCTGAAGCCCTAAATTTGTCTTTAATCTACTTTTGAGCTAGTTTGTCAGATTTTCTTTTAAGATAAAAAAATAAGCCAGATTGACTCAATGTACATGTTTTGAAAGTTTCTATGCCTATGTAGCATTTCTGAGCAGCTGTTTGTTGAGTTGCTGTGGGTGAAGACTTATTTTAACCTGTCCATAGTGCACTTCCTTATATATTTGCTTTTTTCTCTAGTACCATAATGTGTATTGTAGGATCCCTCACTATGGTATTTTTTGTTCTTTGTTAAAAGTAGATATAAATCTTGAAGCTACTCTATTTTCTCTGCTTTAACTCGTCCTTTTCTATTTTTCTATTTTCTTTTTAAAATCTAACTTGGCTCCCTGTTGCTTTTAAGCTAAGTAACAATGCACCAGGCAGAATTTTATCTGAAACATTCTATAGTGAAGATAACTGTTTTTCTTCATAGCACTGCCTATTTTTTAATTGCAAACACTTCAGAGGATGGCTGAGAGAAAGTTCCTTTGTTGGTGCCTTTTTGAACCTATGCAGTTCCGTTGATCCTTTCTCTAAACCAAGTGTGTCTTTCTAGCCACATGCCAAAATCTTCAAATAGTGTTTATCATCAAATAATGTCATGGGGGGGGGGAATTATGGCTGCAATTCCCCCCCCCACACACACACACAATTTCCCCAGAGTACCAATGCATGATCCACCAGAGGGGAACGGGGGGGGGGGGGGAGCAACTGCTAAAAGGAACGCCTGCAGGTACAGTACTCTTTTAACTTCAGCCCCCAAATTGCCAAAATATTTGCTGCCTGTTAACCGTGAAGTGAAAATTGGCATGGTTTAGCCAAGACATTGTTTATGTATCAAGCATGACCGTCTTATCCATAGGCACTAGGGGTGTGGGGCACCCGGGTGCCGGGCTCTCAGGGGCACCAGGCTGAGAGTCCGGGGCCCAAGAGTTGAGTCCGGGGAAGAGCCTGCCCGTCGGTCAGGGTGTTGCGATGGGCTCTTTTGCTACTCCTGTGAGTTTGGGAGCGACCAAGCCAGCGAGGCGCTGAGGCAGTTGGCTGGCTCCGCCAACCTGTGTACCTGAGACTGGGCAACCCGGGGGGGGGGAGCACCAGACGGATCTTTGCACCTGGGATCAAGGGCTAATTTTTATTCTTCTAGATTCCAGAAAACATATATAGGGTGATATTCAGTTGTGTTGTCCCACTTCTGCTTGTGCAAACAAGACTTACCCTTTGTTTCCCTTTACCCAGACCCTCACATGCTCCAGAGGGTTGGGAGGCCCTCTGAAGTAGATTCCCAGCATGTGGGAGGCTACATTGGGGAGCCAGCATCTGCTTACTCAGAGCTGGATCTCACCCTTTTGTTTGCTTTCCTTTTTTAAAAAAAGGCAGTAAAAGATCTAATTAGATCAAATTTTGTTTTGTATATTAATTTTGAGGTTAGGGTGTACCTCATACAATTATCCATAAATACGTTGTATATCTTGGTACCACTGATCACACGGGAATGCTTTGCACAGGCATGTACTTAACTTCATTTATCTACACTTAATTACTGGCAGCTAATTGTGCAGAAAGCATTGTGTTTGAGGCAATACGTATTGTGATGGCAGATACGTACATCGCAGAAATTTGAGGGAAAGCGGCATGTCTTGAATGCAGCTACCTTCCCTTGTACAACCATCAGACTGTTTCTGTCTTGCGTTGTTGTTGTTGTTTAGTTGTTTAGTCCTGTCCGACTCTTCGTGACCCCATGGACCAGAGCACGCCAGGCACTCCTGTCTCCCACTGCCTCCCGCAGTTTGGTCAAACTCATGCTGGTAGCTTCAAGAACACTGTCCAACCATCTCGTCCTCTGTCGTCCCCTTCTCCTTGTGCCCTCAATCTTTCCCAACATCAGAGTCTTTTCTAGGGAGTCTTCTCTTCTCATGAGGTGGCCAAAGTATTAGAGCCTCAGCTCCAGGATCTGTCCTTCCAGTGAGCACTCAGGGCTGATTTCCTTAAGAATGGATAGGTTTGATCTTCTTGCAGTCCATGGGACTCTCAAGAGTCTCCTCCAGCACCATAAATCAAAAGCATCAATTCTTCGGCGATCAGCCTTCTTTATGAACCAGCTCTCATTTCCATACATCACTACTGGGAAAACCATAGCTTTAACTATATGGACCTTTGTCGGCAAGGTGATGTCTCTGCTTTTTAAGAAGCTTTCTAGATTTGTCATTTCTTTTCTCCCAATAAGTCTTGGGTTACTGTCACCCAAATCTAACTCCTCCTCCCCTGTGGCTTGGCTTGGCCTGAAGCAGGTTGAGCGGCAACCTGGTCCAAACCTTTAAATTCCTGTCAACAGGCTTTAAGGGGCTCCCTGCCCCCACCCTCATCTCATGGGACATCTGGATCCAGTGCCACCAGTAGATACTTTCTAGTAAATATAGCAGTACTGCTCCTAGCCACTCTGCAAGCCATTTGGTAGCTACAATAACTGCAACTGCAGCCTCTGTGCCACTGCCTTCAGAATTTCTCACCAAGTCAGTCATCCTACTGAAGCCCAGATACCAAGTGGAGGTCATTCAAGTTTGGACCCTGGACATGAGCTAAACTGAACCAAACAACTAAGTAACTTGAGACTTAGGCTCATGTGGATTTTAGTCCTGTCCCTCTCTATAATAGCAGGATATTTGTAAGGGTACCTTTTCACTATTTTGAAGGGACCATTTTGCTTCTTTTGTAACAACCTTGAATTTTAGGGCCAGTCTATATATTACATTATCTTGGGTCAGGAATCCTGCAGCCCCTACACTGCAGCTGTAATGTGCAACATGACTTGCCAGTCACTAGGGGAATTTCAGCACCAGCATTTGGATGTTTCAGAAGCATGTAAATTCTCCACAAAGTCCCAAGTTTCTCATGGAAAGGTGAGGCCTTGTGCAGGAGTCTTCAGTGATAGAGAATAGTTAAGTAAGTAGACTGCTGCTTACAGCTTGGTGGCTTTCTAATAGTATATAGTATTTCCACTTAGTTGCCTAATATAACTTAAAGAGATCATTTTAGGGTAAAACAAAGTGTTCTGTTCACCATTAACTAATTTTTTGCAGTCTCTCTTGAACTAGAATTTGGGGATTTCAGTTTAATGAGTCTGGATATTTCAGCTTATCATACTAGGCTAGTCTATCAATTTGAGTAAAGCTTTTATTATTACATTACATTTTTAAATTAAAGATGGCAGATTTGATCTGCCATTTATGGATCAACTATTTCAAGCTTATTGAATTTAAGTAATAAAGCATTCATAGCTAAATAAATTACCATTTGCTTGGGTATAAAGAGCCATGAAGGATATATTGCCCTATCCAAACTTACTGTGAGAAATTAATTGATTCAAAATGGCTGCAGTATTGTATATTTTAATTTAATTTGCTGCTACCATTTTACTGCAAACAGGCGATAACCAAAATGTAAATGGGATGCAATAGTCTGGTAACAGGGAGCATATTTTTGTTACATTTTGCAATTATTGATCAGACATAAAAAATAGGACATATACCTTGACATTGACATAAAACATTCACAACATCTAAAAGGCTTATAGGTCATCTTGGTGTGAATTTTATTTTATTTTATTTTTTTTGGATCTAGTATTGATGGTAATAGTTGGGGGGAGACTGTATTTGGGCTGTAATATTTAATTACAATTGCTTGTTAGTCTACTAAAATCAGTGGCATGTTTCATGTGTTAGCACTGCAGTCCCACTGCTGCATAAAGAGCATTTTTCATTGTGAACTGCATATTGTACTGGGCACAAATTCGTTTCTAGATCATGTGGGACACCCAGAACATGGGGATATTTTCCAGTACTAAATCTCCATCAGGGTCATTGAAACCGGTATGGAAAGCCGAAACATTATCCAGGCATCCCATTAATCTCTGCATTCAAGTGTGACTAACCCCAGGGGAGGTTCTTTCAGCACCCACTCTGTATCATCACCAGCATCATTTTTGCAAAATACAACATTGCACAAACAGACCAGCTCACATACAGTAATGGATTTCACCTTCCTCTGTTCCTACCTGCAGTCTCCCATTGCCACAAACATATGCTCCAGGGGCTCCACCAAGTCCCCTTTGGCAAACTTTCAAGTGGGGCAAAAAGGGGGGGGGAGAGAGAAAAGGGAAATTGTTTTTTTTGTGGAGGGGTGGAATAAGTTAAATTTATTACTTTTGAGGGGGAGGGTGGAAACCCAGTAGCTCCTTTTTGCATAGGGAAGCTCAGCTGTGTGCATTACACACTGCATAGGTTTTCTGGATAGGAAAAACATGTTAAATCATAAAATATTTCATATATGCTGTGGCGGACCTTGGTGTCTCAAATGTCAGTAACACCCTATGCAACCAAATCCAGCACCCCTTGCCTCTCGCCTTCCATTGGATATGATAGTTGTGCTCCCCCTCCCCCCAAAGCTCTACACCTAGTGTGACCACACTGGTTGTGCTCGCCTATGTGTCCTGGATACGTCCAAGGTCAGGCCACTGGCACCAGCTGGATTTGATTGTCACTAGGCAATCGGTACTGAAGTGTGTTCGTGTCACATGGTGCTAACACAGTGCCAAATGCAACACAGATCACTCCCTGGTACTGAACAAGATCCTTCTCCAGCCAAAGAGGACCCATAGCACAAAGCAGCAAGTGCCGCTTTGAATCAACACTGCCAGAACAGTCATAGCTGAACTCTTGATTCTGTCCAACATGCACTACAGAGACAGCATTGAAGCAAGGTGGAACTTCATCAAAGAGGAAACCAACAACACGGTTACATCCTCTTTTGGAAAAAGAGGGCACAGATATCCGACAGTTTGAGGCTGGCATTAAGGACATGGAGCCAGTTATCACTGTAAAGCAAAAGGCACTTGTGAACTACAAGTGTGCACCCTGTCAGAAGATGCTTACTGCACTGAGAAAGGCAAGGAGAGATGCCCTTGTCAGGCAATATGCTAATGACTACTGGCTAAAGCTGTGTCAGAGCATTCAGCTTGCTGCTGACAGCAGCAACACTCGCAAAGTCCAAAGGCATGAAGGCAGCTTTTAGACCAATAGTCAAGAAAACTGTACTGCTGAAAACCTTGTCTGGAGAGATCATCACAGACTGCAACAAGCAGTTGAAGCAATGGGCAGAGCACTAGCAAGAACTGTACTCGTGGGAAACCATCAGAGCAGAGGCTACTCTGACTGCAAGGATAGGGAAGAGGTGTTGCCCATTATTGACCCCAGAGAGGGGCCCAGTGGGAGCTGGCCAGTGATGTCAGAGTAGTGATTCCAATGAGTCATTAAAGGTGGAGAGTCCTGGGAAGAGACCAACCCCATCCCGCTGGGCACCACTCCAGGGTCATCCATGGGCAACACCTTTCTCCCGATCTGACCTGCATCATCATGGCATCACCTTGGGGCCCATGACAAACAGCTGATTAATGCTGTCCAAGTTGGCACTACTGATCATCAGTTTTGTTTGAGAACTGGCTTTGTGAGCACATGTGTGTGTAATTGAAGTAGTATTTTTTTCCTGTATTATAACTTGGATTACACAGGATCTCTTTGGGGGCTTAAAATTCGCAAAGTGATGTGAATAGATTTGGAGGAGCATAAATTTGAATGGCAAGTTTTAAAAGTACTCTGCAATCTTGACTACTTCAATCAGAAACCATAATTTGTGTATTATTGTAATGAAACAGAATCTTCTGTGTTAAAGAACAGGACCTATTTATACAATCAGCAGAATCAGGTGGTAAAGCTTTTCACAGATTGCAAGACTTCAGGTTGCTGATGGGAGAACGCTCCCCAAAAAACTTCTTCAACAGTGATGAGAAGCACATGAAGAAAGAATCAGTACAGTCTTCTCCTTGAGTTTTTTATGAGGGATATACAGCCTGAAGTGATACAGTCCAGTTGATTATCATGTGATTCTACTAATCATGTTACTTCATTCTGCGTTTGACAAAATGCAAGTTACACATTTTTGTTCATTCTTATCCTGGAGACATATTTTAAAATATAGTTTCACTTTACCATTTGATAAGCTAAAATACCATTTTAGAAAAAAATGTGAAAATATTGCAGCAACCTTAAAATAGTTAAGTTTATTTTGCTTTTTTTGTTTGAGCCCAAGTACTGATTTGTCTCCACTGCCATTCCAAATAACAACTCCCATTTCATTACTGTGATTTAAATTACCCAGAGACCTGAACGATTCTCTGCATCATTTTTAATGCTAAAGTTAAACATGTTCCATCTATATTTATGCATACTTTGGATTTGCATTTTTATAAGCAACTTCTATTCTACTGGAAAGTGGATCAAGACACTGCGTGTATAGTGTGTGTGTGTGTGTGTGTGTGTGTGTGTGTTTGCGTAAAGTCTTGCAATGGAAGCTCCTGTTGAACAATAAGCAAGGGAAGTTCCAAAAATGTTTTATTTTATTTCCTCTGAGTTAACCTTCTACTCGACCTTCAGAGATGATTCTCATGGAGTTAAAAACAAAACTTTATTACCCGTGCCCAATAGACTAAAGGTTGTTTTGATTTTTTTTTCCCCTTCTATTTTCATACCATGCTAATGATTTTCACCTCAGTGAATTTTAATTAAGGAAAAATAACTAGCTAGCTTGATAGCTCATCATACTGATGTGTGACCATGTGAAGTCTACTTGTGAATATATACTGGTAATGTAGATAGGAATTTGGCCACTGCAAAGACAGAAGGAAGCTATTTTTGCTGCAAGGGGAAAAATAGCCTATCCACATTCCTTCAATTAAAATACCATTCAGTATTAATGGCCCCAGTGAGAAAAGTTAATGTTAAGTTTAGGCAATCAGTTCAAGTTATTGGTTGTGGAAGAGTGGGCATGTGAGGAGCACGAGCAATGGCTATACATCCTTATGGAGAATGCATAGGTATGATCTGTATTTGAGAATGTGCAGCCTGGATCTAATCCACAATTAAAGACATGAGAGAGCAGTTTCTGAAATAATTTATATGATGGAATCTGGAAACTGTAGTACTAGAAGCCTTAGCAGCTCATTGAACAAATTTGCCCAGTTTCATGCACAGCTATTTTGAAATGCAATTAAGTGTTATTCTTTTATAATATGAATACCTGTAGTTATTGCACAAAAATGTAGAGCACTCTCAAAAATGTGTTTTAAAAATTATTTAAAATATATGAATGTCTAAAGTTACCAATGTGCAAAAGAGAACTAATTGACCAATTGCTGTGGTTTTTATCAAATATCTGTTGTAGTTGTATCTGTTTTAATTTATGCTGTGAGAAGACTTGGGTCCTGTACTGGGACAAAGCGAGATAAATAAATAAATTCTATATTACTTGGAGATGGCTCAAAATGAGAAGGAGCAGTTCATTATTATTTCATTGACCTAAAAATTCCCTATCTGGGTCCATCTTTCTTCCCTTGGGGTTGCCGAAATAAATTCATGTCACTGTAGAATCAGAGCTGACAAAAATGACCTCATTGGAAAATGCCCTTGCCACTCAAAGGAGGGGGCACAAAAGGTTAACACATTGCACAGTTGGCCAGGTTATATCCATTTTCTAGCCAGACCACAAATGCATGTTTGCACCATTGGCTGGCTCCAAATCCCTCTCTCTCTCACTCTCCTTTTAAAAAATAGAAGTCTTGGACATCATAGAATCAGAGATACAAATCAAAATTAGCAAGCATTGTCACCACATGCAGTTGTTTCTCAGTCTGCCCCTGTTTACCTTGAATAATACTGGAAAATAAACTGCAACTTGTACTCTCCTGTAGTGGAAAGCAGCTGTCTGAGAACCCAGATTGACTTTATTCTGTGTTAAGTGGCATTTTCCTATTTGTTTGGTAGTGCCTAGGTAACCAACAAAACCAGCTTTCACATTATTTTGAGCCTTTTTAACTCTCCTGCAGACAGAAACAGCTGTAGTCAGAACACAAGGATCTTTCATTGTGTCACCAAGTGGCTTTTTCCTGTTTTGCTTGCAAGTGCCTACGCAACCAACCAAAGCTGGCTTCCTCATTATGCTGAATCCTTTCTCAAGCTGTCATTCCATTCCCTATGTACTCCCTGTTCCCCAAGCAAACCACAGACTAATCTGTGAGATATGACTGATAAACTCTCTGAAATATTTCTCCTCAAAATACTTGCTTAGTATCACACTTTTGTGACTCAGCATCTCCAATAGGTGGCCTTTGATGAGACCCACATATTCCAGGGCACAAAGGATATGAAATTTCATGATAGTCAAAACTATAAAATTATAATGCCTTATGAATCAGCCCTTACTGCTGCAAATAATTGTGGCCAATGTAACATGGGAGAAGAATGTGCACAGAGAAAAAGATGGAAATGTTCAGGTGTAGGAATATCTATTCCCCTATTTTAATTGTTTGTGGGAGTTGTCATTGACATCTTCAATATTAAGTTTTCATAATTTGCAGTTGTGGTTTCTCTTGCTTGTTTTTTTTTAATTTGCACTGTAATAAGCACTGCCTACACAAAATAAAATCTGACTGGTTGATATCTTCTATGAGTATCGTTTCTGCTAGGCATTGTTCATACAGGATGAGACCACTGTTGTGAGTTGATTGTTTCACAGATTAGTTCAACTCATAATGTATGAATGGACCCCCTGAGGATTCATGTTTTGTTGCAAATATTTCTGAGTCATTAGCTTACAGAAGACCTGTGACAGGATGAGATCACATATAAACAGAACATAGAATAAAAATGCTGCAGACAGCAAGAGAAAGAAAAAACAGAGGCCTGAATACTTGAAAGAGTTGCTGTCAGAAAGTATATCACAAGATGTTTGAAGAGATTTTAAGAGGTTGATCAACAGAGTCTAAAGAAGAAAAAAGATGAGAATTTGACATGGGCAGGAAGAACTTTAATTAAAACCTTGGAGCATTTGTGTTATACTGAAAATGTCAGTCACATAGAAATAAATTTGGGGTAATATGTGACAGCAAGGAGAAGCTGAAGGTCACTATTTCTAGTCTGTGTTTTAAGATCTGCAGTATAATCTCTGGTGCTTTATAATACAGTGATATATTTATTTCATTTGTGTTTTGCTTTGCATACAGAGAGCTCAATGGTCTCATTTGTAGGAACTAGCCAGTTGCTTCAATCTACTTAACTTCAATGTTTCACTGAATATTTTTTCTCTTGATAAGAGAGAGTCATATGTAGCCAAAGATTTACTTTCAATAGTTTTATGTGCCCAAGAGTTTGTTTCTTAGCCCAACCTTTCATAACTTTGTCAGTTTCTCCATAAGTAAAATTATACTTTGATTTATGAGAATGTTCCCTTCAATTCTTGTTCTGTGCTTCAATGCATTTTTTCCCATTCTGCTTACTGCTGCTTCTTCCTGAAATATTTAGATGGTAAATTCAACTAATTGTGGCCCACATAACATAGTGGTATGTATGTATGTATGTATGTATGTATGTATGCATGCATGCTTGCATGCATGCTATGTAGGTAATCGTGGATATAGCAATCTTTTTTCTGTACAGTCATACCTCGGGTTACAGATGCTTCAGGTTGCCTTTTTTCGGGTTGCAGACTGCCGAAACCCGGAAGTACCGGAACAGGTTACTTCCGGGTTTTGGCGTTCGCACATGCGCAGAAGCGCAACCTGCGCATACGCAGACATGCTGCTGCAGGTTGCGAGCGTGCATCCCACACGGATCATGTTCGCAATCCAAGCGTTCACTGTACAGTGACCCTGGCAACAGCACTACACCATTTCACTGTGTCCTTTCCTGGACAGTAGTGGATGGGTTTCAAGGCATGTAGGAGCCAAGCTGGTGCTGAGCACACAGCTTAGCTTTGTAAACTTAAAAAAAGAAAAAGAGAAAATATTAAGCCATCTTATAAATAAGTAATACATACACCTCCCAAATAATTTTCTTCCCCATTCCTCAAATGTCACCTGACTTCTGCTGTATTCAAAAGACAAGGATATTTTTTTCCTATGTGAATAGGGCCCAGAGTTTAATTTGATGGAACATTTTCAGTCATTTATATGAACACAATGTACTATTACTAAATGCTTCAGTTCTCACATATATTGGAAGTGCATAGTATATCACTTTAGTTACAAACTAGATGATAACAGAATGATTCTTTACGTGGACTTTTAAATCAAAAACATAATAAGGCATTTATTTTTTAAAAAATCCAATTGCAGTGAAAAGCACACCATAACTTCCCTTTCACAAATGATGCTGTGACAAAATTGGTCTTATCACAATCATTTATAATTAAGATGAAAGCAAATCCTTATCAAAATAAAGATGTAAGGACATTTTATGCTGCCCTGTGTAAAGATTGGTATTGTTGTGGAATTATTCTTTTGTACAATTCTGAGTCAGCTTCCAGGCTACACATTTTAAATGATGCTTATGCAAATAGTCAACATCAACACATTTTTTTTTTTTAAATGTTGTATAAGACCTCTTTCTCGCTACCTTGTAATGTTTACATTCCTTATAGTATACTGTTGGAATTAAATGAGACCTTTGTGGTGTGGTGTAGCAGTTAAGAGACTGATCTATGAATCAAAAGTATCTGATTTGACTCTCAGCTCTACCTTAACTCATTAGGTGAGTGAACCTACAAAGTTGTTGTAAGTCTTAGAAGTCATATGCATGGGAAGTGCTTTGAACACCAAAAAACTCTGTACAAATGTTAAGCATTATTAATGATTGTATGGTAGTAGTATTAGTAATATTGTTGGCGAAGCCCATCAGGAAGAAGAGCTAAGGTTTTAACTCTATTGTTTTGTGTAGATTTCAAATCCGGTGTCCACTCTGGGGCATTTTACAAGCTGAGAATCTCACTACTGTTCAAATTGAATATGAGTCACAGATTTTTAATAAGATGTAGGGATTACATTTCAGAATATTTTATCATGCAGACAAACTATCCCCAGAGCTTAAAAAAGAAATACTAGCAATACAAAAGGAAGAACCCTGAGTGTAGAAATGCCTGTTCAAGCACATTTGGCTACAAGGCTATAAAATGTCATTGCTAAAGAATGTCACTAATATAAACTTTTATTTTAAATCTTTAAAACTGGAAAGTGCAAACTGAAGAAAAAGTCTTCAGTTTCATGCAATCCCTCTTTAAAGAGGCAGTCAAAATTAATGTGGTAAATATATTGTATTCATATTTATTTTAAGAAAATCATGAAGATATAAATTATTAGGATTATCATAGTTTTGGGATTATAAACTGTTCTAACGTTGAGAAGATTTATTGTGAAGATTTGGGTTCTTCAGTATAGCCAACATAAGCTATAAAATCAGTTCTCCAAATACCCATTCAGCATTTTGCTTTTCTTCAATACAGTCTTGCCCTCATTTATGTATTTTGTACAGTCTTCATAATTTCATGGTATTTTAAAATGCTTCATTGGTTGCAAGATACTGACCTTAATATAGCAATATTTACAGTGCAGTAAATATTCAGCACTCATTCATATGTGCAGCAATCCATATATGTGGTTTCTTGAAACTATGTAAACAAAGCTACACATCATACCCTAATAGTGGCTCCATGGATCTCTTGTTCATGGATTTGTACTGGTATGACTAAAACTGCCCAAAATATATGGAACACCTTTCATACCCATAAGGATGGCATTTACTCAGTTTTGACCTTACCCTCTGAATTTTTTCTACTTCTTGTCTTGACCCTGATGAGAAGCGAGGTTGTTTTTCCCCAGTTCCATTAAAAATATGAAGATTTTTCACAAATTGTATTTATTATCATACGTATAAAATTAAGCACATATTATACAAATATATTCATATACATCAGGTTCCCTAAATTTACCAGCATATAAACAGTTCCATACAATGCATACTACTTGATAAAAATATATGTAAATTAATGCTTATATGCTCTAGGAATATAGTCTCACATAGAGCTTGACTTTTATTCATATACAATAGACTTACTTTTTGTATATAATTTTGCATATGGGCTTTTTAAAAAGACAATTATCCCTGACAGTGCACAAGCAGCTCAGGCATAAGCAGGTAAGAGAGCGAATCAATCGATAGTGTATACTTAAAAAATGCACACTGCCTCTCAGTTTCCTTTAATTGTCAAAGAAAACAAATTCCACAGCCTGTCAAGCTATTTTGTTCCATTGCTGAACCACTCAAGGTTAGAAAAATCTTTGCAATGCATTTCATTCAAACCCAGGAAACAGCAGTTGATATAAACATAGAGGAGGTGTTAATAAATTGAGCATTTCACTCAAAATGTTTCTTCTTGTTGTGATTCTTTCTCTCTACCAACACACTTAAATTCATAAAAATTTCATGCTCTATTTAAGTGAAGGACAAAATAGTGCTGACTTCAGCTAAGTTTATATACAAAGTTTCCCATGCAGGCCAATAAATGTCAGTTCTGATGTTTCAGCAGAAGTTTCATATCATGTTTAAATAATAGTTCTCTAACACAGCCTTTGGGATGTTCCCCCCATGCAAAAATACACTCAAAGTAAAATCACTAGCATATGCTTCATCAGAATTCTGCATGTGTTAATAATATCATAGTACTTCTGTCTTCCAACTGTGGATCTGACAGTGAAAAATTCAGTACAGCAATTCAGATTTGTTTATGCAGAGGTTTCACTATAGTAGTTCAAAACAGGAGTTTAGAAATGTGCGGAAGATTTGCTGTGGGTTTAGAGTACAAATGAACTCTGTACTTAGCAGATGGGCAAGTCTTATACTTGGCTACACTCCATATGGAGTGTTTATCCTATGCTATCCTATGAGAATAAAATGGGAATGGGGAACAACTGTGCATTGCACTGAACTCCATGGAGTAGTTAATTAACAGAAGAATTCTAGAAATTATTTCAAAAGTTGCTTATTTACATTTAAATTACCATATGCAAATTTTATCCATAATTTTTCTCTTTTTCAATTATGCATATGCTATTCATTATGTGATGTGTAAGTGGGCACAACAGATCTAAGAGTGGTTTGGTGATGAACCCTCTGCCTTTTTGGTGGCCTTCGCCCACTTACCTCTCTGGACTAATGTCCCATTTTAAACAAGTTGCCAGCCAAATGTGTTATAGAGGTTGTCAAACCATCATTAGTTTGGTTTGGAGACAGTGGCTAGATACTAACTTACATTAAAATAAATTAGTTATCCATCATTTATAGATACCCTTTGCATTTTTTTACTGTTTGCCTTGAATGCAATAGAGATTATCCATATTTGATAGCCCTCACCACCATTTTATCCTTTAAATTAGTCATTATTTAAATTCGGAATCCTTTCTTTCCTCATGAAGAATGGAGATTTGCACTATTAACTAAATGCCTAGTAGCAGAATTCAAAGCTCTAATTTCCGAAGTTCAAACCAGGATATTGGTTCAAAGTGAATATTTAAATAGTTTTCATGGAAACTATCCCATTAGGAGGATGACAGTTCAACCATTTTTCTTTTTGGTGAGAAAGAAGCACATTGTAACTTTTGGCTTTAAAAGTAATTCCCTGCAGCAAGACAATTCCATGCTTAAGCTGTTCAAATTCAAATTATTACAGTCATTGTGTTCTACTTTACTTTTCTACTTCCTTTTAAAAAGAAGAAAAATATTTTAAATCAAACTTTTTTGGAGTAACTACATAGCTGTCACAAATTGTAATCGCATTTCTCATTGAGGCTATAATCCTAAACATCATTTCTGGGTAGTCTATTGAAGTCAGTGGAATTTGTATCCAAATAAGCAATCTGTCTACTATCTGATTAAACTTAGAGCAATTCTTTTTACTTTAAACAAGTCCACAGTAAAGGATGGGAAATCGTAGCCTTAGTCTGAAAAAAATTCACAATAATTGCTGCATAGATCCTTGGGTTCAGAACTGTCATTGCCATACTGGATGAGTCAGGTGCAGCCAACACCATTTTTAGCATTTTGGCATATCAGATACATAGGCTTGTGATGGCTCTAATACATATAATGTAGCGATTTGGTGGTTCTCTGCTCCTCACATGCCTGCTCCTATATCTGTTTTTGTGATGGATGGCTTCATATGATAGAACATGCACACATTCGCAAGCACCCATGCCAAAATAAACTTGGTTGTGTCAGTACTGCTTGTTGCATGCCACCCCAATCTCTGAATGGTGTGAGGCTCCAGGCCTTACCCAAGATTTGTGTTTCCTTTTACAAATGAGGCACAGTGGAGACTGTGATGCCTTTATTATTGTTGTTATTTAGTCATTTAGTTGTGTCTGACTCTTCGTGACCCCATGGACCAGAGCACGCCAGGCACTCCTGTCTTCCACTGCCTCCCGCAGTTTGGTCAAACTCATGCTGGTAGCTAGGGGAACACTGTGGTTTATTTGCGCATACTGCATATACAATCTGAGTCTACGATGGAGAGGTTTCCAAGAGGGTCTCTTGCTTTCCCGTAGGCACAACAGCCTTGGATTAAAATCAGAAATCAGACATGTGTTCTGTCTCCTTCTTACAGCCTGTCCCAGTTTTTGCCAGCGCATCACTGCCAACTTTCATCCTAAAAATTCTGTCCTTTTGTCTCCTACTTACTACCTCTCTAGAGGAAGGAGGGGCTCACACCCCCACTGCTGTCCAGCACAAAGTAACTGCTTTGTTAATCACCCACCTCCCTTCCCCCCTTGTTTCCATAATGACTCGGTTATTAACAAGCTTTGCTCCCCTAATAACCCATAACAAACTGATGAGCGATCACCAGGTTGGCCTGCCTTGTATTTTTAACTTAAGAGATTTGTAATGGTTTAACTTCCCAAATCTTGATTAAGTCTACTTTTTATTGGACCCAGGAATTTAGGGTGTCACACACCCCATAAACTGTTAACAGTATCATGGGTTGGTTTGCAGTGTTGCCACAATGCATTGGAAAATCTGGTAAGTGCCTTCTGGACAACATTTCCTGACTGCATTTCCTAAACATGCAAAACCAAACCAAAATACACTTGCATAAAACCTTTGCCTCTAATATAATCAAAAAGAAATCCATACAGTTTTTCTTATAAGGAGCTAATGCCTACTATGGGCTGTTTAGTTTTCAAAAGCATCCATGCTACAGTAACATTCAACAGACTTCCAATCTTTAATGGCAAATATATAAACTATTACTTACTTAAAATCAAAGAGCTTGAAGGAATGTCAGGTATTGTCTAGGTACATACAAATGCAGAGACAGGATTCCCTGTAATTAAGCCTTCTCTGAAAGAACACTCCTTGGCATGTCTTTAAAAATATTTCTTATAGGAGATTATCTGTGGGCCACTATGTTATATGTTACTCTTGGATTCAGAGTAAATGTGCAAGATTGTATATGGAACAAGTACTTAGGGTACCAACATTGGAAGGGAGGAGGATGGAACTTCTAGTTGACTTGAATATGCACCTCAGAGTGCTTTGTGTAGCATATCGTGCACTACAGCATCTTATATTTTTTGAGTTATAAGCTTCAATAAAAAAAATTCAAAAAAGAACCAATTCTAAAAACAAAAATGAGGTGAGCAGCATAATTTATAAATACTATGCTTATAGAGGCACCATTTGGGTATGTGTATTTTGCCTCCAGCCAAACAGACACATAGGCTGTACATGTACACATCGTTCATAATATTTTGGAAATGCTTTCTTTGTGCAAAAAACAAGAGAGTGGAAAATAAAAAGTAGCAGAAAAACTCTGGCTTCATTAACTTATTCTTCAACAGTATTCATCAGTTCTTACTTGTATTGAGAAACATTTGCTAATTGCCACCTTACCATTCCTATAGGTCAGATCCACTGCCTGCTGCTTCTCTCTGTGGCAAAGACTAAAAACAGTGAATTCCATTATCTTTAGTGCAGTTCTTTAAATATTTGAAAGTAGATCTATCCTCATTTCTCATATTTAATGTAGTATTAACATATTTTAAAAACTTCTCTTTCATTTCTTCATGGATGTGTTTGCACACATAGTCAGTGAATCCCAAGTCATGGACCCGACTGTACATTTGTGGTCAATAATGGCTATAAATGGTGAGTTTGGGTCTAACCAGGCATTCTGAAGGCATTCAATATTTGTCTTAAATTGAATTATCCATTGTTTCCAATTCCAAGTAATCATAGATGAAGCCAAACTTTGGTTCTTTATGCATGTCCAAATTTGTTCTTTTTGGATTTAGTGAGACTAAATCCCTGCCACCTCCCTTCCAAACATTATTCTTTAGAGAATTATGTTTGCATTTCAAATAAAAAATGTATTCAGTATGTTCGACTAACTTAGCACATGCTTTTATAGTATCTTTCTGCCTTCTCAGCTTTCTGACAGATAATAAGAGATTGTGGGTTATATATTTGTTTATTAACATTGCTATTCAAGTTGTACCACTAGAAAAAAAATGATATTATGTCTGCTTCTGTTGTACATTTATAAGGGTGAAATGCTCCTCTTGTGAAATTTTGTCATCTGTAAAAGCTGCTACTGTAGAACAATGAGAAATTGACATACTTTATATTGAGGTCTGTTCTGACTTTAAACAGACACGTGCATAGTATTGGAACACAGTTATTGTTTTTGTAAACCAAATAATGTATTTTGGAGCTTGCTTACATGTGTATTTTAAATAGGCAACACTAATTAGACAAGTTACAGAATCTAATTTAAGTTTTGGGAAATAGGAAGTATGCTGCAAACATTGTGCGCAAGAACTATGAATAAATAGCTGCACTTGTAATTCCTACTAGCAGGGCACATTTGGAGGACATGAACATACAAAATAAAGAAATTCTAATTTGAGTATGTTGGAAAGGCAGAGCTGTGTGAAATCTATATACTTATAGATATTTTTAAAACTTTATTTTGATGTCTCTAGGGCTGCCTTTTTCAACCTTCGGTCCACAGATGTTGTTGTAGTTCATCAGGGGACCCAATATTGAGAAAGGTTGTTATAGTGTATGTAGATATGCATGCAAACAACTTTTATTCCATTTTCCTCAGAACAATTGCACAGCAAATATGAAAAGCTGTAAAAGTTAGTGTCAGAGCTGCTTCCAGATCCTAGCTCACAGAGGATCACGCTAGCCAGCGATCATTAAATAAAAGTCTTTATTGAGTTACAGTTTCCATTCTCAAGCTGCTGCGTGCAACTCTACGTCTCATGGTTAGATCGGCGAAACTCCATCTGAGTCTCCGCCCCTTGTACACCAACTTAATATCCTAGCCTTGCTCCACCTTTTCCGCCTGACTGTTCTTCTCTGGGTCCCTCTGCCCCCCGGGGTCTCTTCCTTCCGGGATTCCTCTGACGCTGACGCTGACCCCCCTGACTCTTCTCCCTCCTTTCGGCGGGCTTTAGGACCTGGCTCCCTTTCCGGGCTGCCTACTGCGCCACCTTCCTGTGCATTTGAACTTGGCACGCGCGCCCAACCTTCCACCTTCCGTCTGACCGTTTCTTCGCTCCCCGATGGAGGTGTGGCCACTCCTGACTCGTGCCCTCCCCCCTGTTGTGAGCTGCCAGCGCTTGATCCCTGGCGCCCTTCCTCTTCCCTGCTCTCTGGCGGTGACGCTGGTCCTGATTTCCAACTGCTCCCCTCTGAGTCCCCTCTGGCTCTATCTTCCTGGGGTGTCCCCCTAGGCTCCCCCCTTGCCCTGGCCACTGGTGCTCCTTTCTGTGAATCTTCTGATTCACTGGAAAGACTCGGAGATCTCGGGTCGTCGTCATCACTCATCTTTTCTTCTGCCTCCTCTCCCTCGCTCTCTGTTTCCTCCCTTGCCCTTGCCTCTGCTCCTGAACCCCTGACATCCATCCCCCCCTCGAAGCCCCCTCTTCCCCCCTCCCCTCCTTCCGGTGCGGGATCTGGGTGCTGCCGTGTCAGGGGGACGAATGTCGGATACAGTTCGCTTCCCGTGGCGGGCCGCCATCCGAAGTCTTCCGGTTCTTCCTCCCTGCTCTCGTTGACGACGGTCACCTCCGCTTCCATCTCTGTGCCGCCGTGCTCGAAACCCGGGTCGTCCCCGAAAACGTCCATGTCCGTCTCTCCCTCGTTGCCTTCTGGAGACGTTGCTCGTCCTGGACCCTCCAGCCACCTTCTGCGGAACTGCTCCTCTGGTCGATCATCCCACCAATACGAGGGTTCTGAAGCAGATCCCGAGGGTGACCCCTCTGGGGAACGGGCGTCTCGTGTTGGTTCCTCGTCCGAGTCGAACCCCCGGAACGTGCTGGCTGAAAGCGTGGGCGTGAAAAGCCAGTCGTCGAAAAAGTCTGCTGGCATTGGCCTATGTGGGAAGAGGGCATGAAACTCTTCTTTGAGCAGAGGTTCGTCTAAAGCGTAGCCCGGCACCCAGCTGTTGGCACTGGCCGGGGTGCCCTCCTTGGCGAGAAGGTATTCTACCCCCTCTTCCCCCCATCTGGAGTCCAAAATCTCCGTGACTTCGTTGATGCGCTCCTCCTGTGCCACTCCCCCTTGCCCGGTTCTCTCTCGGAGTGGACCCGGTGCCGTTCCTGGTTCCTGAAACCTGTGAGGTGCCTTGTAGGGAGTGAGCACCGATCTGTGGAACACCGGATGCATTCTGGAACCCTCCGGAAGAGCCAGCCTGAAAGCCACCGGGTTGACCTGTTCGTCGACTTGGTAGGGCCCCAGTTGTTTATGCCCTAGTTTCTTCTTCGCCAACGACCTGGCCGGCACTGCGTGGGCTGCTAACCAGACCCAGTCTCCCACATGGATCTCTTCGCCAACCCTTCTGTGTTTGTCCGCTTGTACCTTGTATGCGTGTTTAGCCAGCTCCAGGTGCCGCCGCAGCTGATCGTGGACCTCCTGCAACTCCGACGCGAACGCATCTGCTGTCTGCGGCTCCCCCTCCCCCATTCTTTCCAGTCCCGGGAAGGTTCTAGGGTGCCTCCCGTTGTTGGCGAAGAACGGCGTGACCCCCGTGGACACGTGCTTCGTGTTGTTGTAGGCGAACTCGGCGAGAGGCAGGTAATCCACCCACGTCGCAGGCTGTTGATTCGCATAACATCTCAGGTACTGCTGCATGATGGCATTGACCCGCTCCGCTTGCCCGTTGGTCTGCGGGTGTCTAGCCGACGCCAGGTTGATCTTGACGTTCAGGAAGCCCATCAGCCTCTGCCAGAAGTTTGAGATGAACTGTCGCCCTCGGTCGGACAGAATAGACCGCGGCAGACCGTGAACCTTGAACACGTGGTCTATGAACAGTTTGGCGGTTTGTTCCGCCGTGGCCACCTTTGCACACGGAATGAAATGTGCCATCTTGGAGAACAAATCCACCACCACCAGCACAGCCGTCTTGCCCCTCGAGCTGGGCAGATCCGTGACAAAGTCCAGGGCCACTCTCTCCCATGGCTCGAACGGAGTTTGCAGCGGTTCCAGCAGTCCGGCCGGCGGTCTGTGCACTGGTTTGGCCCTCTGGCAGGTGTCACACCTCGCCACGTAGTCCGCGACTTCCCCTCTCATTCCGGGCCACCAGAAGTCTCTGGCTACTAATTCCACCGTCTTCTCCTTGCCAAAGTGCCCGGCAGTGGGCGCGTCGTGCAGCTGCTGCAGTACCTTGGCGCGAAGTTCGTCTCCCGGCACGTAGATGGCCCCTTTACGGATGAGCAAACCATCTCGCAGCTGGAACTCGTCGGTCGCTGCCGTGCCCCTGTGCACCTCTGCCATCTTTGCTTGCGCGAAGGAGTCATCCTGCAACGCTCGTCGCACCGCATCCAGGTCAACTGTTGCCGCCGCGCACGCCCACACTGTCGGTGCGAAGATGTGCATGGCGGCCGCTGGCGTTGCCTCCTCCAGATACTGTGGCTTACGGGAGAGAGCATCCGCCATGATGTTGGTGTCCCCCGGGACATACGCTATTCGGAAGTCGAAATTCGCAAAGAACTCAGCCCAACGTATCTGCCTCTGGTTCAGGAACTGTGCCGTGCGCCAGTGCTCTAGATTCTTGTGGTCCGTGCAGACCTGCACCGTGTGCTTGGCGCCGATCAGGAAGTGCCTCCACGCTTTGAACGCTGCATGAATGGCCAGCAACTCCCTGTCCCAGATGGTGTAGTTCTGTTCGGACTTGCTGAGCTTCCTTGAGTAAAACGCTCCCGGCCTCCAAACCCCCTGCGGGTCTTTCTGCAGCAGGACTGCTCCCACGGCTCTGTCCGAAGCGTCTGTCTCCACCCTCATCGGCCTGCTGGGGTTGACATGAAGCAGCTGCTCTTCCGACGCGAAGAGACGCTTGAGTGCCTGAAAGGACTGCTCCGCCTGCTCTGTCCAGATGAACTTCTTTTTCTTGGAGCTGAGCGTGTCCGTGATGGCCGCTGTCTGCATGGCAAAGCCTTTGATAAACTTGCGATAGAAGTTCGCGAAGCCGACAAACCGTTGGACCTCCTTCCGGTTGCGTGGGCTTTTCCAATCCAACACTGCTCGGACCTTGGCGCTGTCCATGGCGAGCCCTTTATCAGACAACTTGTAGCCCAGGAAATCCACCTCCGTCACGTCGAATTGGCACTTCTCCAGCTTGGCGTAAAGCCTATGTTGCTGTAGCCTGCTCAGCACTTCCTTGACGTGTCTGTCATGCTCCTGCTGCGATTCCGAAAAGATCAGGATGTCATCCAAGAAACAGACGCACGTCTTGTAGAGGAGCCCCGCCAACACGTGATGCATGAAAGCTTGAAAAACGTGGGAGCCATTTTGCAATCCAAAAGGCATAACTCTATATTCGTAGGTGCCCAGGGGCGTGAACATGGCTGTCTTCCACTCATCTCCCTCCCGCATGCGAATGAGGTTGTATGCCCCTCGCAGGTCCAACTTGGTGAACACTCTGCCCTTCCGTACCTTTGCGAGGAGGTCGTCGATTCGGGGCATGGGGAAGTCCGATGGCTTGGTCACACTGTTCAAGATGCGAAAGTCCACTACAAGTCTTTTTTGGGGCGTGTCCCGCTTCTTAACAAAGAATACCGGACTGCCCCCCGCTGCCTTGGACTCTCGGATGAAACCGCGCTCCAAATTATGATCTATGAACTCTTTGAGTTCCTGCAGTTCGTCCTCAGACATGGAATACAGCTTCCCTTTGGGCAGCGCCGCCCCCGGCAGCAGGTCAATTTTGCAGTCATATGGTCTGTGGGGGGGTAGCCTGTCTGCCTCTTTCTCGCAGAAAACCTCCAAAAATTCTGCGTACTTGTGGGGAACCGCTTGCAGCGTGCCTAGCTGCAGCTGTGACTCCTCTTCCCCTCCTTCCTGCCTGGGCACGATGCAGTGTTCAGCGCAAAAGGAAGAGCCGAAGGTCAGCTGCCTCTGGTACCAAGCCAGCGTCGGGCTGTGCTTGTCCAGCCAACTCATGCCCAATACAATGGGCGTGTCCGATAGTTGAGTGACATTGAAGCTGATGATTTCCCTGTGATTCCCAAGTCGCATCACCATTGGTGGCGTCTGCTTCACCACTTGCCCCCCTAGCAGCTCCCTGCCATCCACCGTGACAACCTGCAGGGGCAGCGTGGCAGGCAGCAACTGTATAGCGTGCCGGTCGACAAAGTCCTGCCCTATAAAGTCCGCATTGCTTCCGGAGTCAATGGTGATTGGCACATCCATGGTGATTCCATTGGGCAGCTGGAGCGACGCGGTGAGCCTCACTACCGGTTTGGGCGGGAGGGGGTCCATGGGCTGTAAAATCTCTGGGGACTGCTTCACTGACACGTCTGGCTGGGCCCCAGTGCCTCTTCCTCCAACCAGACTCCTTCGTTTCCCTGCTGTGGTTGTCCTTGCTGCGTTGCTGCAGTTACCATTGCTGAGGCTGCAGTGTGCTTGTGGAGCCTCTGGGGACACTCTTTCGCCATATGCTGTGGATCATCGCAGATGTAACACTTCCTGTTCCCTCTAGGAGGCTTCGCTTTCACTGCTGCCGGTGCTAGGGCTCTGGCTGCTGACTGAGCCCTTGCACCTCCAACCTCCATAGGTTCCGCTCCTCCTCCTGGCGGAGGCGTGGATTGCGCACGCGCTGCTTCTCTGGGAAGGAAGGAGGAGCCCCTGGCTGGTTCGCGCCCTCCACGCCCTTCGTCCCTGCTCCACGGACGTCCTTCCAGCCGCACCCCCACCGCCAGCGCCCTCTGAACGATCTCCTGCGTGGTCCGGGGTTTCTCCCCCCTCGCAATTTCATCTTTAACCGAGCCGTGCAATCCCTCCCAAAACAGGTCTCTTACAGGAGCCGAATCTCTGTCCCATTCCAGGGCACTGACCAAAGCGAAAAAGCGGGCATGGTACTGCCTTACGCTGGCCCTCCCTTGCTTCAGTCCATGTATCTCCTGCCGAGCAAGATCCACGTCAATGCTTGATAAAAAGCACCCATCCATCGCTTTAATAAAGGCATCCGCATTTTGGAGCGCCGGATCCTTATCTCTCCACAAATTGCGCAGCCATGCTTTAGCATCTCCATGCAAATGGGACATGATGAATCCCACCTTCTCTTGCTCATCTCTAAAGTCTTTGTTCAGCAGTTGCAGTGCACACATTACATCTGCTCTAAAGTTGGGGTACTGTTGCAAATTCCCATCGAAGTGAGAGACCAGACCGCCTGTTCGTCTCCCCAACCCAATCCCCTCCGGTTTGGGTGTCAGTTGCCCTTGCTTCGTAAGCACTTCCAACCTGACCTGGAGATCCCTGTAGGCGGCAGCTGCGTCCTCCTCTCTCTTCCTGGATGCAAGAGCCTCGGCATTCAGTCGTGTCACTGCTTCTCTGAGTTCCACTATCTGCTGTTCGGCCGTCATGTTGTCTGCCGTTCGTGAGCTCGCTAGTAGGCACCCGCTTTCTCTCCTCTCCGCGAGGACGTAGATGCCCACAATCTAGGGATGGAGCTTACTGTCAGAGCTGCTTCCAGATCCTAGCTCACAGAGGATCACGCTAGCCAGCGATCATTAAATAAAAGTCTTTATTGAGTTACAGTTTCCATTCTCAAGCTGCTGCGTGCAACTCTACGTCTCATGGTTAGATCGGCGAAGCTCCATCTGAGTCTCCGCCCCTTGTACACCAACTTAATATCCTAGCCTTGCTCCACCTTTTCCGCCTGACTGTTCTTCTCTGGGTCCCTCTGCCCCCCGGGGTCTCTTCCTTCCGGGATTCCTCTGACGCTGACGCTGACCCCCCTGACTCTTCTCCCTCCTTTCGGCGGGCTTTAGGACCTGGCTCCCTTTCCGGGCTGCCTACTGCGCCACCTTCCTGTGCATTTGAACTTGGCACGCGCGCCCAACCTTCCACCTTCCGTCTGACCGTTTCTTCGCTCCCCGATGGAGGTGTGGCCACTCCTGACTCGTGCCCTCCCCCCTGTTGTGAGCTGCCAGCGCTTGATCCCTGGCGCCCTTCCTCTTCCCTGCTCTCTGGCGGTGACGCTGGTCCTGATTTCCAACTGCTCCCCTCTGAGTCCCCTCTGGCTCTATCTTCCTGGGGTGTCCCCCTAGGCTCCCCCCTTGCCCTGGCCACTGGTGCTCCTTTCTGTGAATCTTCTGATTCACTGGAAAGACTCGGAGATCTCGGGTCGTCGTCATCACTCATCTTTTCTTCTGCCTCCTCTCCCTCGCTCTCTGTTTCCTCCCTTGCCCTTGCCTCTGCTCCTGAACCCCTGACAGTTAGTAATAGACGTTATGGAATTTTGTAACAGTAAGGGGAAGAACTCTGGTAGTTGAAGTGGTATTTATGAACAAATGCTCATCTTTGTGGTATATCAATCAATATACAGACAGAATGCTACTCATCTATTGCCTGTCTCAAAGGCCTTTGTAGCTCACATGCTTAGTATTAGTGATTTTCTTCCTCAGGTGCAACGGTGCACACATTTGGAGGCTTTGTTTCTATAGGAGTGGTTAGAGCAAACATAATACGTTCTGTTGTACTGCATCTGTTGTCACCTTCAATGGCTATAAACGTACTGTATTTTTCGCCCTATAGGACACACTGGCCCATAGGACACACCTAGTTTTTTTGGGGGGGATAAAGAAAAAAAATTATTCCCCCCCCCAGCTGCGGCTTCAGCGTGCCCCGCGCTTCAGGCAGCAGGCTGCTATCCGCAGCCTAGGGAGCCCTGCGGGAACTCCCGTGGGCTCCCCAGGCTTGCTGATAGTTTCCTGAAGCCTGGAGAGTGAGAGGGGTCGGTGCGCACCGACCCGTCTCGCTCTCCAAGCTTCAGCGAAAGCCTGCATTCGCCCCATAGGACGCACACAGATTTCCCCTTCATTTTTGGAGGGGAAAAAGTGCGTCCTATAGGGCGAAAAATACGGTAATAGGTTTTTCTCATTCCCACATGGAGAGTCATGTTTGCTTCCAGTTGCTAAGCAGGAAGAGTTAGCAGGAGGCAGGGACTTCTTTGCCTCAGATTAATGGGTCTTCTCATGGTCAAAACCTAAGATGGTGCCATACTTTCCCCCTATTTAATTGTTGCAGCTGCATTGTCATAGCACAGTTGACAAAAAAGAATTGCACTTAGTAGTTCTCCTTTTTGGTGGCAGGCCAGTGTGGGCTGAAACTGATTGCCTATGAAAGCTAATTGGGAACTTTTTCCATTATTGCCTCTGAAATACTTATGAGTAGAGCAGTCCGGCCTCTGGATCTTTCATGCTGGAGGAGGGTTGGATACTTCTACCTAGTTTAGTCTGGCTGTTCCCAGCTTACCCATAGGGAATAGACAGTGCAAACTGCCAAAATAGGGTGTACTGGGGCAAGGAGGAGGAGGGGTTCAAATAGACAAGGATCTGCAGGACCCTTAGCCAGTAACAAGTTATGCTGAGAGACCTAATCTGGGTCTGTTTGCTGTTCAGGCATGATCACTTCCTGTGAAATTGCGGGTGTGCCTCATATAACAGTCCAAAGGATTTTAAAGAAATCTCTCATGGACCAGTTGGTCTGCTGCAAAGCAGCAGAGGCTCGTGAGTGTGTGCACTTGTGTCCACATGGACCTCTGTGCATTCTGGGGTCTAATTGTAGCCTTTGGAGTGATGTAGCTTCAAAAAGGTTTATGGCAATATTCTATGCCTCCTTCAGGGTGCTCTTCCTTCCTGGGTGAATTCATGTACGAGGCTGTGGAAAGCATAGCTTTATGATAACTTTCTCCCCACTTTTAAATAAAGACTCTCCTTCATGTGTGCATGTGTGTGTGTGTGTGTGCGCGCGCGTGCATGTTTAATGACAGTGAAGATTTTCAAATTCATGCTGGAGTGAAATACAAATAAAGTGGAATTTTCTCATTTTCCTTCTGTATGGAGAATAGAGCGGTATGATTAGTTTCCTACATGGCTACACTTTGACACAGCTGTAGTATTCAGATCTGCAACTAATATGTATGCCTAGAAGTGCTATCTTCTGATGCATTATTTAACTTTTTGCATATAGTATGATCTTTTATTTATTCTGTGTAAACTTTATTCTTCATGATGATGTTCTTACATATATTATCCATAATCATCCACTCGGTACTGCTGGCTTGTTGTACGGTATTTATCTTTACTATCTACTCTGCAAGTGTTTGCAGAGTAATAGCAAATAAGTTCAAATTTTCTTTTGAACGTACAGATACGAAATATGCCAATATTCTCAGTGTCAAGGTTATAACCATGACTTAGATTTCAGTCCTGAATAAATCTAATTGGATAAAATATATGTTGATTTAAAATAAGACTAAAGGGTTATTCATATCTGTGTGTCAGTCATATGAAGTACAGTCTTCACATGACAATTGTGCCACATCAGTTTCATATGGAAAGTCACCTGTTCATATTGCTCTGATAAGAAAAGCTTGATCCTGGAATATAGCATGACAAACAAAATACAGGAAACCTAATATCCCTGCTGTTGCTGTGGCTCACTTTTCACACGAAGGTCATTTTAGACAAATGCCTTCCCATATGAAAGTAAGTTATAGCTTGTATGTGCAAACTGTACACATATATTTGGTGCCTGCTTGCAAATGTGTATTGAGGTTCAGTAACTTAACAGGCTGTTTATTAAGACAAATCCCCTTTACCTTTTCAACTGTGAGGCCACAGTTGTGGCGCAATGCAGCTGGATGTCATTGCTGGGGTTCCTCTTCCCACACACCTCAACAGCCATCGGGAGAATCATTTCCTCTCCTGTTGCCTGGGGAAGGGGTTGAATTTTTCCCACCCACAAATCTAGGAATTGTGGGTGAGTTTTGAGCACATCGCCAGGGGGTGAATCCAGTGGCGCAGGAAGTGGGGTGCGGTAGATATGGTCAAAACCCAGGGGTCATCACTGAGGGGGGTGACAAAATGGCAAAGATATGTGTTTTTGAAAAAAATAACTCCCGCACCCACTGCACCCCCTTCTTACGCCACTGCAGGAGCACTCTCCCCTCAAGTGATTTCCAGAAACCAGAAGTATTGCTGCCTCCAACTTTGCAGGCAGAGCACAGCATTTATGGCTAGTAGCTTTCGACAGCCCTCTCATCCATGTATCTGCCCAATCCAGAGGCGTAGCTAGGTGAGGCAGGGGGCACTGGGTGTCACACCGCAGGGCCTGCAGCATGCCTGAGCTATGCATTTCTCCTGAGAGGGAAGCGGCAGGTAGACTGCCTGCAAGCTCCTGACATCCACGCTGCTTTTTGAGCAGCGCGGGGCTTGTGTCTGCCCACTGCCTCAGCCGCCCTACAGCTGAGGGGGAGGCTGCAGAGAGACTCCACGCAGCACACCGTGCCTTGGCTCACCCCGCCCCCATGGGCAGCTCACTCCGCTCCCGGTTGCAAGAATCCTAGGGGAGGTGCTTCTGTCCGAATGCCCAGACAAGGGCTAAGGTGTGATCCTTAAGAGTTGGTCTTATTCAATGTACCGTATTTTTTAGTGTATAAGACTAGATTTCCCCCCTAAAAACATGTCAAAAATTAGGGGGGGGCATCTTAAACACAGATATATCTCCCCCCATTTCCCTAAATCTGAGTCCCCAAAAATAGGGTGGCATCTAATACATGGGGGCGTCTTATAGACGGAAAAATACAGTATGTCATAGGGCAATCCAAACCCAGGATCAAACCCCAATTGTAATCAGCTAGCAGACTGACTGGATGGTTCAGGATACCCCTAAGCCTACTTACATCTGTAATCAATAAACGTTGTGGCCTGTTTTGATCCCAGATCATCCACTTAGGTAATTTTTTGCTTCTCACTCCCCAGCTTCAGGGGTGGTGGGCTCACTGCACCTGGGCACGCAACTGAATATTAATACAAATTATCGTGTGGTTCAAAGTCATCTAGAGGAAAATAAAATAAGAATCATTAGAATGATAATAGCCTGATCCTTAATATGCATCTGATTTCTATATTTGTGTTGGTTTCCTTGCAATTTTAAGGTCAGTCTTCTATACTGGCAACAATTGAAAGTGTGGATAAGGATTATTATTTTTCATGAATTGTATTTTCTTTTCAGTGGGATGCTATAACAGAAATGGATGAATATAATCGCCCCATCCACACTTACCAGGTATGTAATGTTATGGAACCCAACCAGAACAACTGGCTTCGTACAAACTGGATTTCCCGTGATGCAGCTCAGAAAATTTATGTGGAAATGAAGTTTACACTGAGGGACTGCAACAGCATTCCATGGGTACTGGGAACATGCAAGGAAACATTTAACCTCTACTACCTGGAATCAGATGAATCCCATGGAATTAAATTCAAGCCAAACCAGTACAGTAAAATTGATACTATTGCAGCTGATGAGAGTTTTACTCAGATGGATTTGGGTGATCGCATCCTTA
Organism: Podarcis pityusensis; assembly: GCF_964106645.2. NCBI lineage: Eukaryota > Metazoa > Chordata > Lepidosauria > Squamata > Lacertidae > Podarcis > Podarcis pityusensis. Next base: position 40,279,813 of record NC_138027.1, read on the forward strand.
AACTGAACACAGAAGTTCGTGAGGTGGGACCAATAAACAGGAAAGGATTTTTTCTTGCTTTTCAAGACATTGGTGCGTGCATTGCTTTGGTCTCTGTCCGTGTTTACTACAAAAAGTGTCCTTTCACTGTTCGGAATTTGGCTATGTTTCCTGACACTATTCCAAGGGTTGATTCTTCATCTTTAGTGGAAGTACGAGGTTCCTGTGTGAAGAGTGCTGAGGAGCGGGACACTCCAAAATTATATTGTGGAGCAGACGGGGATTGGCTTGTGCCTCTAGGACGATGCATCTGCAGTGTTGGGTATGAAGAAGTGGATGGTTCCTGCCACGGTAAGATAATTGTTCTTAATTAATTCCAGGATACTTTTTGTTTTTTGTTTTACCACTTGGCCTGTTGTCCAGGTTTCACTGAACTTAATGGCGAAATCAGTTTTAATAGGAGATGGATTGAGCTCATGATCTATTTTACTGTTGTATGTTGCTCAGGATATGTTCAGATCAGAACTGTTTTCAACAAAGAATACAGAATGTGCATGTTCAGGGAAAACAAAGTTGCTTACTTGTAATAAATTAATGGGTAAAGCACAATAGTTTTTCGTTTGTTATGAAGAATACAAAATTTAAGTTGCTGCATGAATACCAAATATGATTAATTCAATAGAAGATTAAAGTTTTACTGCTATGTACCTAAGGATCAGAGTATCATAGAATTGCAGAGTTGGAGGGGATCCTGAGGGTAATAAATAAATTCATAAGTGTGAAACAATACAATATATAAAGGCAATATTTGTCTTTAAAGCACTACATATTGTATAAGATAAAATAAGCAGTTACTTCTGAGAAAAGAAACAGCAGATACTTTGCATGAATACTAAAGAGCAGGTAGACGGTACATCCCAAGTATTGTATGGGAGGTCACTGCAATAAGTTTTTCTGCTGCACAGTTACTTTGGTACTAGTTATTGCTGTGTTCTTTCTCACAGAAACAAATGCTCAGTGTAAAACATTAGTGTGATCACTATATTTTCAAGTGTATGTAGAAAAGATTGAAATGGTAGTAAGTTGAGGCTATAAATGAAGGCTTTTGACAATGGAGTATGAGGGAATTTATTTGCGTCTCAATATAGTACCTCCCCATTTCAGGTTAAGCAGTGGACTAAGGGAAAAAATAGCATCCTGATATTTGGGCATGTGAATAAATATTAATATATTTTAAATATATATAAATAGAAATATATATATTAAGTATTTTATTTTATTTCTATTTGATTGTTTGTATAAATTTGTGAACCACTTTTTAATACCAATACTCTTGGGCAGCTTACATCCATGAAAGAAAATAATAAAAACATGCAAACAGATAATGCTTCTGTGATGGGTATCTACCTAGATAACCTGTTTAATATGACTAATAATTACAAATAATAAATATATGTGTAGCCTTATTTGAGTTCACCGATTCATATGTTCCATTAAACTTGGGCTTAAATAGAAACAAGATAAAAGAAGCACATGGCTTATGGAATGTCCATCTTTTTGGCCCAACCAGCCACTATAGCTTGACCTAGCATTCAAAATAAACAGATTTGATAGCTCTGAGCTTAATGTTCTTGAAAAACTCTTTGATTAAAGTTCTCAGAAGAGCAAATTAAAGTTGTGTACTAATGCTAGTACATTAATCTGGAAGTGCAAAATGTAACCACATTATTATTTGGGTTTGGGTAAGGGTGGTAGGACAGTTAGAACATCAGTTAGCCCATGAATTGTGTCCAAAATATATTAATAATTTCTCATATAAAGAGTAGAACTATCATCTAAATGCTCTGTGGCCAATTATAAATCTATATATTAGTCCCCACCCCACCTCTCCTGTACTTTTTGACTGTGTATATTCAATAAGAGGATAACGTCTGTAACAGAACCAAGAATGCCTAGGCAGAAGCATAATAAGAGTACCTAAAAGCATGCTTATTCAAATATTTCTATTTAATTGCTTAGAGGGTGGGAAATTAGTGTTTAAACAGATCATGTTGTAAGATGACTATTTTAGTAGTTCCTCAGTTTGGCTTCCTATAGAGACAAGTGGTTTTATGAATTATTCTCAGGGGTGAATTGCATTTTCATACGTCTGTACATCTTTGAATGGCTGTTCTAGGTTGATGCTATATTTGATGTGTTTTTAAATTCTACACAACACATTTGTGTCCATGCATGTGTAAATGAGTTCTAAAGTAAGCTGCAAGATTAAGAGCACTAAAAATCCTCTCCTGTCTGCCAAATGTTTTTTTAAAAATGAACGGTAACAAAGAACTGCTCAAATCTTCTGGTTCAGTTGTCAGTCTCTGTATAAGCAATCAATTGCCTTGCTCTACACTGACTGGAAACGTGGTCTGGAAATGTCTGGAAAATATGCACAGCAGCAGCAGACCATACAATCAAGACCTGTGTGACCAGTGTAGTTCAAGAAAATGGCTTGTCACCTAGGACAGGTACGGGAAACCAGCTCTTATCCTCTGAGCCAGTGCAGCTGCAGGCCAACAGAACTGCTGTGTCAGTCCTTGGAGCAGCCCCTTCTTAATGCAAGTTTGAAAAATCCTCTGTATGACCTTGTATTCTGACATTGTCAAGAGTGTCTCAGCATTAAATGCCCTAGCTTGGAAGACCTAGATAGAGGATAACAAGTATGTGTAAAACTAGCCTGTTGCAGAAAAATAAAATGTACATTCATTGCTTTTGCTTCTGGATCCATGTGTCATGTGGCCCCCAAAAGGTTTCCCAAAGGGAATGTGGCCCTTGGTCTGAAAAAAAATTATCTATCCCTGGTATAAACAATTAGAGGCTTTTAGAGATGATTATTACCGGCCATTGAGCATCTTAATCCCTCTTTTGGAAAGTAAGTGTTTTCCAGAGATAAACCTTTCATCAGGAACACCTGCTTGTATGGAGATATATACTGTTGCTTAGGACAGTGCATTTTAATCACTAGGTTAAAGCTTTAGGGAGGAAAGCTTTGGAGATACAAACTTTGGGAGAGCGTGTTCTCCTACATAGAGAGCATGGGTTGCGGTGGGGTTAACAAGACACCTCACTGTTGCCGGGCGGGTTAGTTTGGATGTCCACCGTTGTGATTGGGCTCCTCTTGTTGTTGGTGAGAGTTTGATGTTGCCAATTATGGATTGACAGCCTTAGGTGATATATTCTCTGTGCGCAGCATGGAGCTTCCTCTTTTCACTGCGCGCATCTGATTAAGCAGTGGAGAGAAGCATTTCTTTCAAAAAAACAGTTGTGTTGCTCCTTGCTGATACGTTGAATTTCTATTTCTATTTCTTACGTTTGTCCCTTCCTTCTTTTCTTTCTTTGTTCTGTCCGTTCTTTGCTTTACCCTTAGTTAGAATCCTACCCTCGCCCCTTTTCCCCTCCCCAAATTTTAATCAGTGGCACTGACAGTTAAGCTGTACTTATTTTAAAAACTGTTTTTGTTGTTGTTGTGGGAGTGTTGTATAGGGAGTGATAAAGAAAATATCAAGTAAGACCTTTTCCTATAGCAATGATTGGTATCTTTTTCTATATTAAGTTTTAATTTATCTTGTTCTTTTCTAGTTTATTTAAAATATATCTATATTTAGGTTTTGGTAATATGTAAATTTATTTAAATTTAATCATTCAATTGTTTAAAACAGGGATGGGCAACCTGTAGCCCTCCTTGATCAATCTAGTTGGGACTAATGGGAACTGGAATTCAGCAACATCTGGATCTCCCATCCCTGGTTAGAAGGCAAGGGATCAGCTAAAAATTATTTCAAAGCTGACAGCTGACATTTTTCAGTTGAAAATGTGGAAAATACACTGTACACACTCCATTATTGCTATCCCTTAATTCTTAGACATGCGGATAATATTATCTAAACTCATACACGCTTCTAATATTTATAATACAGTGGACTTATTTAAGACATAAAACTTCATCTAATCCTAAATGAAATGAAAGCAGCATATTGTACAGCACCGATTTTTTGCACACACACAAAATCCATATCCAAATTTATAAATGGCTGTAAAATAGGAAGCTATTTCCTTTTTACTTGTAGTCATTACTTGATAATAAAGCTGTGTTTTCCTCCTGATGTACATTGCAACATGAAGCCACAGCCATTCTCTTTTCCTGGCAAACATGCCTGTGTGTAACATTACAGCAACCTTTTTCAGCCATGGGCCGGTCCACCGTCCCTCAGACCATGTGGTGGGCCGGACTATATTTTTTTTGGGGGGGAATGAATGAATTCCTATGCCCCACAAATAACCCAGAGATGCATTTTAAATAAAAGGACACATTCTACTCATGTAAAAGCACACTGATTCCTGGACCGTCCGCAGGCTGGACTGAGAAGGCTATTGGGCCACATCCGGCCCCCGGGCCTTAGGTTGCCTACCCCTGCATTAGACCAAGAAGCATGCATTGCTACAGTTTTAAGAGTACATTTTTGGGCAGCAACATGAAGAAGAAACATGAGGTACAGAAACCTAATAAAAGGCAAATTTGAAAATAATGAATGAGTGAGAATGCAGTGCCTAAGTAATGCTCAAATTTGGAAACATCTTCAGTTTGGAAACATTTTATAAAGTATCATTTAATGCCATAGATATGGTAATATCTCTAGGAAACAACATAAAATCAAAATCAGACTTCTAAGATGATCATCTGTACTTTCATTGGAGTAAGTTATTAGTGCCTGCCATATTTTTATCTAAACCACATAATAATGCCTATTTTCCTTTGGGTTAGTGATTAACTATCAAAGCATTATGCTGAGAAATGTGCTTTCAAAATCAATAAAGGATTTCCTTTTGAATAGTGTAGCTTGGGAAATGCAACAAAGTTCATACAAGACCTAATTCATATTAATTATGTTTATTTTCTTAAAATACTTAAGAAACATTTTTTTGCAATACAAAAATACATTGTTGAAATAAGTACTTGCAAGTATTGTGAACTAAACAAACTAGCCACAAATTAGTTAAAACTCAGAGTAATAACTCTTCGGTGGTTGACAAGATCTGCATTCTCCCTGGGATGTTTTGATTCCAATACAGTACAAATTTCCTTCATTGCTCCATAAAAATGGGCACTGCTTTATTGCTGCTTCCACATGACTTAGTGATAGGCACTTCTTATTTCCTGCTCCAAATGTCTTTTTATGATTGGATGGAACTTTTCCTGGGTTTTACTATGATGGTTTTGCACATGCCAAGAAATGCCCTACCAGCACCGTATTTCCATTCCTTACACATTTTCTCAAGCCATTTCAAGTATTATCTTTGGTGTATATGGAAACCTTGAGTACATCTCCTATAATTTCTTGGATATTTCCCATATCTGGATTGGCTGCCGATGCCACAGGCTGGATCTTTGTAACAAAACTGGGATTGTACTGTCTCTCTCAGTGTTGTTGGGACATCTATTTAATGAGGATGACTTTCATGTGGATGCTGCAAAATATTGAGTTCAACTGCTAAGCGGAAGCATCCTTAATCCACTAAACAAGCCAATTAGCTCCTAGCCTGGGAAGGATTAGCAGTCTCTTCTTCACCCACAGGGCAAAGCAGTGAATCTCCTACTTTTCTATTGCAGCAAAACTGCATTCTGTCCAAATTAGCTTCTTCTTTTTTAAAAAATATATATCCAAAATCACTAAATATAAATTGATATTGGCAACAGAATGCTAATTGGCTCTTGAGTATTTCCCCAGGACTTTGTCTTGACTACACTTCCATCCAGTAACTACTCCAATCCAAGACATGAAATAATATAATTCACATTATGCATTCCCACTTGTGCTTTTTAGAGAACAAAATTATAATCAAAATATGCAGATTGCTTCCTTTCTGGACTTTTCCCCCTGTATCTCTGCAAGCATTATTTCCTTCATGTACTACACTAGGTGGCAGTATTCTAAGACCTAATCAATTACTGCACTTACAACAGAAAAGCATTTATTGACCAGGCCTTTGAAGATGATCAGCTAAATCAATGTTGTTTTCCTCATGCTGTAGTATTGTTAGTATTATGATTGCTTCTGATTTGATTTTACTTGATGTTTTAGTTAAAGCCTTTTAGACCGACATTTTAATATAAACTTCTCTGGGACCATTTGGAGAAGGGTGGGCTATAAATATAAATAAGAAATAATAATAAATTAATAAACTTCAGATGTTATTGCTTCCCTCATTGCTTGTCTTAGACTGCTAAGCAGAGCTAGAAAATTAATGTTTATAAAATTCTCTATTAAATCCAAGATGAATTGTATGTCTACACTAGAATGCATCCTTTCCTTGCAGAAGGTCCCCAATTCCATCGATGGCATAGACTGTTTTTTTTAAAAGAATCTGGTAAAATGTAATGGAATATATTCCTGCCTGAGACACCAAAAAGCTGCTGGTAATTAGAGAAGACAACATCAGGCTCAAAAAATCTGACCTGGTATAAGGTAGCTCACAATGCTCCTAGAGTTCAGAATTACCCTTTTACACCCACCCACAAAGTTAACACATCACATATATCTGGGTCAGCACTAATCCAGTATGTCTCCTAAGCAGACATTAGATCATGTCAGCACAAAAAAGTTTTGCACCACTCTTTATCTCTTCCCCCACCCTTTTTTAAATGTAACTAGATCTGACTTTCACACCTGACCTGGAGACAAGGGCTACAATCTATTATATATACTCACTTGGGTTCTGTCCGTGTTGAGTGCCACACAGGCTGGACCCATCTCATTCTCTACAGTTTTAGGGAACAGTGCCCTGTGAAATACAACTGTGTGCAGAAAGTAAATGGCACTCCCGTGGTTCTGTGTACACACAGTAGAAGCCCTTAGCTCACATAACACACTGTAGTCGAAACAAAATAAAAAAAATTCCTTCCTGTAGCACCTTAGAGACCAACTAAGTTTGTTATTGGTATGAGCTTTCGTGTGCATGCGGACACAATTTTTTAATTTTGTTTCGACTACGGCAGACCAACACGGCTACCTATCTGTAACTGTAACACACTGTAGTCCTGAAATGAATGCAAAAACACTTTACCAGAGTAATTCCCTCTCAATATGTAATAATCTTTCACTGCCTTCACGGAGATTATCTGTAAAATACTTTTTGACTTGTATGATGTTGAGATTTTATATTATAACAATGGAATACATTAGAAACTGGAACTCATCAAAATGGTACTGAAGGAGGAGGAGGAGGAGGAAGAGGAGGAGTTTGGACTTGATAGCCCACCTTTCACTCCCTTTAAGGAGTCTCAAAGCGGCTAACAATCTCCTTTCCCTTCCTCCCCCACAACAAACACTCTGTGAGGTGAGTGAGGCTGAGAGATTTCAGAGAAGTGTGTCTGGCCCAAGGTCACCCAGCAGCTGCATGTGGAGGAGCGGGGAAGTGAACCCAGTTCGCCAGATAACGAGTCCACCTCTCTTAACCACTACACCACTACTGGAAAAAGTCTCATTCCTTAAATCTTTGAGCTTGTCATAGCACTGGAGGACATAGCAAAAGGGTCAAACTTGTTTTGATGGCAGGACGATGACCTGATGAGGACAGTCTTTAAAACTTCTAATTTGAAATTGATGTAACCCACAAAGTAAATGTTCCTAGGAGATAAAGATGGATATTTGAAACTTATCTTTTGCAGTTTGCGCTAACCAAGATATTCACTCTATCTGCAGAATAAATTATGTAAAATAAGTCTCCTACCTACCAGTAAAACATCTAACAGCGTCGAAGACTGCACTTGAAATGTCTCTCTTTTAAAGAAGTGTTACTTCAAAGGGGTAATGATCAAAGTGTGCATAAATTCCCAAAGGATATGAGACTGTATGCACAGAAGGATTTTACTCTAAACACCAACAATGAATGCTTAGTTATTTGGAATCTACTTATTTTATAATAGTCTCTATGTATGTAAAATGTCTTAATTTTGCTATGACAGCTTGACTATATTCCCATAAGCTAAGTATTTCAAAACTGATCCTACATGTATTCACAGACAAGATGAAAGTGTTAATTCTAATTAAAATGATGTACAGTCCAATAGCATCCATAATAAGTCTTCATTTGGAAAAAGTTACAGAAATATTTTGATAACTTCCAATGTGGATCAAACATTTATGCTCCAATTGTTTTTTTTCACAATCCATTCTATTTCTGGGACAATGCAATCTTTAACAGAATCTTTTGGGTTCTTGAATGTGTCTTTAAGAAATTGTACCTCAGAAGGCATTTGTATTTAAAGCAAAAATGTGTTTAAATATTCTTTTTTTATTTGGGGGTTTTGCTTGTGTTTTAGGCTGCGTGGTTCATAAATGTTAAAATACCAAAAATAAGACTGTAACAGTTATATAATGATAATAACTAGTATTATTATAAAATATTCCTACCTTATAATTTAGAACAGTGTTTCCAAACTGGGGGCCACCAGGATATTCCAAGTTTGTTTGTTGGTTTGTTTCCAACAGGAGGGGGCAATTGCTGAGGCTCCAGTTTTGACCACTGCTTGTAGCTGCTGCCAGTGCTGGGCCAGGTGGCAGCCTGGGCCTGACTCTGCAAGGCATGGGGTGCAATCCACCCCAGCGCCTAGCAAATCGGGGCCTTCAGATGTTGCTGAGGGGCACAGGGCCTGTCAGCAGCATCAGCCTAGCTCTGCTAGGTGCGGGGTGAAACCCACCGCAGTGCCTAGCTGAGCAGGGTGGTCTGGTGCTGCTGACTTGCATCTAGTAAATAACTGTCTACTCAGAAGAAAGCTGCACTGAGTTCAGTGGGCCTTATGCCCGGGTAAATTTGCATGGGGATATAGTGTTTTATCTAGGCAGCCAGGGCTCCTTCAGATGACAAGATCTTTTGCACCAAGTCGGTGAGAACCACTTGCTTTTAAAAATTCTCCTATATATACAGAACTCCCTGTGCACCCTCCAAGTGTCCCTATTTTCTAGGGACAGATCTGGATTTACAGAAGTTGTCCCAGTTTCTGATGTGATCCTGGAATGTCCTGTTTTTCCTTAGGATGTCCCTATTTTTATTAGAAAAATATTGAAGGGTATGGAGTTATCCAACACCCGAGCCATCTGAAGGCAGCCCTATATAGGGAAGGGGTTTTGAATGTTTTGTTATGTTTTTGTCTATGTTGGAAGCCGCCCAGAGTGGTTGGGGTATAAATTGTAAAATTAGTATTATGGAATAGGACGTCCCTATTTTCATCAGAGAAATGTTGGAGGGTATGCTTTTGGACTGTGTCAAATAACTGGGGTCAAATAAGTGTTGTTTACTTTTAAAATACATGGAAGATGGATCTCCCTCGGGAAGTTCTGGACTCTCCTTCCTTGAAGGTTTCTGAGCGGAGGTTATCATGGATGCTCTAGCTGAGTTTCCTACGTTGCAGGGGATTGCACTAGATAGATGACCCACGGGGTCCTTTCCAGCTCTATGATTCTATGTTCTTCTGCTTCAACAATATTTCATTATTTTCCTATCATTTTATATAATTATATTTTGAATAAATTTAAAAAATTAAATAAAACATGTTCTATTTACAAACAAAACATTTAAATAGCTACCTTTCTACCAGTAGGAATGGGGTAGGGGGGCCACTGGAAAGAAACAAGGTCGGAAGGGGGCCACAGTCAAAATAAGCTTAGGAAACACTGATTTAGAACATAATGTGCAGAATCAAATAGTATTAAATTAATATTTTATCACAAATTTGTATTGTACGCAATACTTGAAGTGCTGGCTTCTTTGAAGATGGGAGATTAGGTTTTCTGGATTAAGGTCTACAGAAGTAATATAGAACTACACAGATTTGTGGAAGCATTGAGAAAATGTCATCGTTCAAACAGAACTTCCTTGCCTTACAGCTTTGCCCAATCTAGTAATGATAGGTTGACATACTTCAGTGCAACATCCATATTTGGCTGGCATTACCAGCACAATGCCTCAAATTGTGATCTGAACTGCGAAGAAGTCCTTTCACCATATGCTATTATGATGCCACAACTTGTTGAATTGAATTGTATGTGCTTTAAGAAAAATTATTAGCAAAATGTCATATTGGATTTATAAAAAATAGTGACACATATTTTGAAAAATAAATTGTGGGTTACCTGTATTATGTTTGGGCAAATCTACAATATATGAAACAGATTATCCAATCTCAGTTCCTGTTGAATCAGCATCGCCTCTTCTCACCAAATGTAAAAATATTAAAATGTATCTTTGGGCCTGAATTATGATGAGGATGGCACTATGGAAGCATCATCAAGCAATGTGACCTTGATAATTTTCCATTAGTGTGAGCTGTTGATTTTATACATATGTAGTAGCTATTATATTTGAGCTCTCTGTGCATATAAATATGCTGAGTTTAAACAGCCAGTGCATGAAGCAAACCTGTCACAAGGCTTTATAGATCTGTTTTAAACATCAGTTTTATCAGCCATCTGACATTTGCATGTAAATGTATTGCACTGACATTTAAAAATAACTACTTACCCTGCAGAGTGCTGAAATTCCAAAATGCCTATAACTCAAGTTAGAGTTGAAATAAAATCTTTATAGATGATTGTTTAAAGTTGTGTGGCATAGCTGAAATCCGAATAAACTTTGAATCTTTTTTTACATTCTTTTGTATAATATTAATACATAAAGTTAGTGCAATGTTAATAGATCAAGGAACAACTGGAGAAATGCATGTTTGTTCAAATATCAATACATAAAATTATAAATTATTGCACGGTATCCTAGCTTTTCAGTTCTGGCTATTAAATTCATAGGAAAAACATCTACGGTAATAAATTGGATCAAAAGGTGTGAGGAAGATCTTCCTTCATGGAGAAATGAAGAGTGGAAACACCACAGCAAACCCAAAATGCTAGAATTCCACATTGTCACACTTCACAGATATCCTCTAACAATGTGTGCTAATAACTTGGTGCCCTCCAGCCACATGGGGCCTTAATTCTGTGCATACTGCACATACCTATAAATCTGCAAAATAGCAACTGGCTTACAAACCCTCCAAGTGTCCCTATTTTCCAGGGACAGTCCCAAATTTACAGAAGCCATCCTGGCTTCTGATTTGATCCTGGAATGTCCCGCTTTTCCTTAGGAAGCCCCTATTTTCAACAGAGAAATGTTAGATGTTATGAGCTTACAATGATAAGAATTAATACAGTGGGAGAGGGAGTTTATCCATTTCTTCCCCTTGTGTTGTCTTGATGAAGATCATTCTTTTGAAGAGGCTATTTGCATTTGGAAGAAAGACACATTTAACCTAACATTCTGTTTGCTACCACAATGTAACATTTCATAACAGAATCCCTGCAAATGTACACCATAACTGACCCAATCCAGCAATGGCTACCCATGTGAAGGGGTAGGATTCTGCACCCAGATCTTGGTAGATCAGGTCCCACACATGAAAGAATATGCAAAAACATTGATCCATACTGGTTTTGTCCATATACAGATTCAATAACTAATAGTTGGTTTTGGTTGGCTTTGACAATACTGACCACTTGTTCGGAAGAAAGTTGAAAACGTAGGAAAGTCCCTTTTTCCTGTTAATAGATGACCAACCTTGTCAAGACTGATTTCACAACTGGGTAATAAATATAGGTACGCATCTTCATGTGCATGCTATGTATATTAGTGATGGGTGAATTCCTCTGAACTCAGTTCAGAACTGGGTCAACAGTCAGAAGCTTCAGTCTCAATTCATAATACAGTGGTACCTCGGTTAAGTACTTAATTCGTTCCGGAGGTCCGTACTTAACCTGAAACTGTTCTTAACCTGAAGCACCACTTTAGCTAATAGGGCCTCCTGCTGCCGCTGCGCCACCAGAGCCCAATTTCTGTTCTTATCCTGAAGCAAAGTTCTTAACCTGAAGCACTATTTCTGGCTTAGTGGAGTGTGTAACCTGAAGCGTATGTAACCTGAAGTGTATGTAACCCGAGGTACCACTGTACTCTGAAATATAGGCAAATATCGGCAAATCTGTATTTCAAAATAAAATTACTAACTTCAGCAACAATGCATTCCGGTGCATAAAGCACTGTATTTTTTTTTTTCATAAAACTGCAGTGGCCAAGATCCTATTGCTATGTGTTCCCAGAGGACCTCTGAGTCCTTGGGCTAACCTTAAGTTGTCACTTGGATCCTGATAATCAGGTGCCCAAAATAAAATTTGGCATTATAAAATGAAAATATGTATGTAGGAAATATAGGTTTAGTTCAATAAATACCAAATAAAGAACAAGTTGGCTTAAAAAATGAAGCACCTGAAAGATTCTCTTTTGATGGTTATCCCAAAGCCTCACAGAAATTCCTCTCTATCTTCTATAACCTGGTTTTTTCTTTTGCATTTAAACATAGAAAATATGTTGCATTGAGAATGCAACAACTCCCTCAGGAAAGCACTCTAACAGCAGTCAGTATTCAGTTATTCACCATGTGTCTGCTGTGAGAAATGTTTATCACCCTTCTCCCTTAGGTAGCAGTGGCTTTCTCTCTTCTAAAAGAATGTATACTGGTCAGTGTATTTCTAATTCTCTCAGAACAGTCATTTGCATATCAAAGGCCTGGTATGAGTAAACATACTTCATGGTTCCATCTGTGATTTCATTCCCCATTGAGACCTAAAATAAGAACAGAGTACTAGTGAGGGAATGTTTGTCCTTCAAGTCCATACTGTTTTTCTTTTGAATTTTGCAGCAAGCTATTTCACATTTCATTTGTTGCAAAGACTTTGCAGGAACCTCTTTCTGCTTGTAGCAGGTTTAAATAAAATAAGGACCATGGAAATATGTCCGAAGTAAAATTAAAAAGAAACACAGCTGTTGGAATGGGATAAAGCAATTTCTAACTTGCTTCCTACAACTGTAGAATGTTATAACAAATTATTTTACTTATGGGAAGAATGAGAAGAAAAAAGAGAAAGAAAGAGATGCAATTTCATTTTTGCTTAATTCTAGTTAAGATTCTTCAAGATTCCTTAAGATTCTTTATTCTTTATTCTTTATTCAGCAATATACATGCTTACTCAAAAGTAAGTTACACTGTATTCAGTGGGGCTTACTCTGCAGTAAATGTGTTTAAGTTTGTAGCATAGATTTTATTGCAGCATAAATTGTAGAATAATTTGTCAGAAACAAAAGTTGGTATTCATTCATTCATTCATTCATTCATTTGGACTTGAGCCCTTATGGAACAGGATATTTATGTTTCATTTTCCCAGACAATTAGGAGATATATAATGCTTTATTGGAAAAATAAACTATGTAGTTATGACTGTATTAGGAGCTGTAATGTTATTTGGAAAAGTCAATCAAATACACTTTGATTAAAACCTACGTATTGCAACACTAGTTTTTATGTGCACTTCTACAATTAATTACTGAAACAGAAAGTTATTAATAGTTTTTTCCTCTTGTATTTGCCATCCTTCAGTTTTTCCGCTGTTGAGTATACTGCAGAAAATTTTCATGGGAACTGACTTTCCAGAGACAGAATTGATTAAACTAAGAATTTGCTTTGAAGAGGTTGAACAGTCATATCCCTGAAAGAAACCAAGTCTGTTCACTACTTATTTGTATGTGTGCATTTATTAAAATATGTGGAATTACAATTCCTCACAACCTGACATTAAGGTGTAGTTTGTTAGGATCGTCCTACTCTCGTGTAGGACCCTGGTAGAGACACATGCCCGACTGGCATGTTCGTTCCCTCCTGGTAGATCGTTCGGGAGCTTCGAAAGCTTTCTTCAGCCAGGACATCACAGCGACTGATACCAAGAGGCAGCAGCACACTTAGGATCCTGCATAGTATTGGCGGTTCGTGTAACAGACTCAATAGCTCAGCATCTTGGCTAATCTACTTTATTTACATATAATACACTCAGAGCATTTTGCCTTAGCTCCTTCCTCTTTCTCATCATACAGCAAAGAGAGAAAGAAAAACTACAATAGTCCTACTTCACGGAACACAGTAACACAAAACATCCTGTCTTCGTCACTTCCCACTCTGTGGAATGAAAACATACAATGTCATGTGATAAACAACAATCCCATGACTGCAAAGATGCAGCAAGAATCCTAACAGAGCTATGGGGTTGGGAACTAGGGAGAATTTATTTTCCTTCTGCCTTCAGTTGTCCACCTGTTTAGACAGAACCTGTTAGGGAGTGGGACCATGATTAGTTAGGAACAAACTTCAGGTTATGCTTAATACACAACATGCAGCTAAATCACTTGTGGTATTTTCTTAAATTAATTATCTCCACAGAAGGAAAGGTTGCTATCAGGACCATACCCTGCAGGTAGGGAAGACATATTTCACTGCTCCCTTGCCATACGCTCTACCCCAACGATCACACCCTGCATAGCTATAAGACTCAGTAACAAAGTGTCCATTGATGTCAATAGGAACATTTTTATTAAGCCTCATAGCTGGGCAAGGCCAGTTCTTTTTTTGGGGGGGGGGGGTCACAGCTGAAGAGGAAAGGAATAAGCATATGCAGTCTAATAATAATAATAATAATAATAATAATAATAATAATAATTTATTTGTTCCCCAGCCACTCTGGATGGCTTCCAACAAAGATTAAAAATACATTAAAATGTCACACATTAAAAACTTCCCTGAACAGGGCTGCCTTCAGATGTCTTCTAAATGTCAGGGAGTTGTTTATCTCTTTGACATCTGATGGAAGGGCGTTCCATAGGGCGGGCACCACTACTGAGAAGGCCCTCTGCCTGGTTCCCTGTAACTTTGCTTCTCGCAGTGAGGGAACCGCCAGAAGGCCCTCAGCGCTGAACCTCAGCGTCCGGGCAGACCGATGGGGGTGCAGACGCTCCCTCAGGTATACTGGGCCGAGGCCGTTTAGAGCTTTAAACGAGTCTCCCTCTCCACAGCTGACCATAATGTGTAGTTTGACCCTTAGTCTCAAGGTGATACCCACAGAAACAGCAACAAGACAGGCTCCACTTTCCTGTCGCCATTGTCAGTAAAGCCACAAGTATTGGAGAGCAGCAGTAACATAGGATCCATCTCATTCCTTGTCCTAGCCAAAGTTATACGGGCCAAGTTTGTAGGCAGTGGTGGGCAGAAGAAACATCCCTAATCTGCTGGGTGTCTGTGCTGAGAGCACACATGAGGGCACCTGAACACATCTGGACTTTTCATCACTTTCTTATCTGCTGGGTCAACATAAAAAGTTGAAAGCAGGTTTCAAGCACTGCAAACCCCAGCAAGGTTCAAGAGAATTTTCAAACTGTGCAAGCTTCAGCAATATATCTATTATATTAACTGTGACATGCAAATCCATTCAGCTCTACTGTTTTTGCAGATTTATTTTACTTTTAAGCAAAAGGGCAGCTTGCACAGGGGAGAAGACAACAGAGGAAAGCAAGAGAGAGATTCATTATGGATACGCTTGGGATGAAGCCACACTCCAAATCGGAATTTGGAAGCTTCGAAGCTCACAAATCATCAGAATCCATGGGAAAAAGATATATTGTGTTCTGTGACCTCATTGCCCTCCAACAGCACTGTTCCAGAAGGAGACCAGCTGTCACTGGCTGGGTTCCCATTAAGCTGCTCAGTGGCAGCTGCAGACAGCACAACAAAGGCTTAATGGGGCTTCAAATATTAATTCCCATTTTAATATTTTCTATAGTATCTGGTTTTTTTCTAGGATACCATGTTGGTATGCTTAACCTCTTGAAACACAAATGAATGGTGCCAATTCCATGTAGCAAGCTGGATCTTTTTGTTTGCTTGTTTGTTTGGAGGCTGCTTTCCATTATGGTTATCATTTGACATAGTGGGCAGGGTGGAGACAGCACAGTCCTTTTAATGGCCTGGATATTTGTTGGTAGACAAAAGGGGTTAAAGTCACACATACACACATACACACAAAGCCTGGCATATGTCTAGATTTTAATTTGTGTACTGTATCTCTGTGTGTTGATTTTGTTTGTGTCACCTTTGCAAATGCTCTGGACTGGAAGAGAGTCAGAAGCGTGTGTTTGCATTCATCCACATGGTGTTAGAATGCGCACACAGAATTGGAAATGGTTGTGCCTTTCACCTGGCCATTGTCTGAGTCTTAATCTGCACCTTCCCAAACTGGGCTAGGAGGAGGAGCAGCAAGAAGGAGCCTAGTTCACAATAGCATCTTTGCTTTTTTCTAGGCATCATGAAGAATAGCAACACAGCACTGCTGGGTGGTAGGAGGAGGTGGCTGAATGGTGTGTGGCAACTCAGGGCTTGCCCACACTTCCGCTTGTCATGCCTCCTCCCCCTGGGGAAGCCTACTCTTTACAGTTGAATCAGAACAAATATCAATCAAGTTTTCGTAGGATTGACATTTGCTCCAATTCAGCAGTAAAGAACAGGTTTTTCCAGGGTAAGTAGTAGGGCAAACAGAAAACGATTCTGACATATGCTTTTTAGGCACAGAACAAGTGAAGTGTGGGTCAGCCCTCAGAGCCATACTGGTTGGCTGATTGGCTTTTTGTTTTTGTTTTTATTATTCACATGGGGTAAGATCAGCCTGAAGAAAGCAAGGAGTTACAGGCAGGAGCCACTGGCTTAAACAACAGAAGAATTGCAGGCCAACCGGCATGGGGCAGCAACAAAGAGCCTGTAGAATGGGTTGCTAGCCCATTCTTCTTCAGCATAAATGGCCAATATGCAGGCTCTCAGCTTGGAGTTGTGTTGAATCGCAGCTGGCTCCCTTGGCTACATGTATGAGACTATTTAGAAAACTGGTGAATGGGAGCTTTCACTTCTCAGAATTACAAAGCAGACGAAGATTGCCATCTATGTATGGGATCAGAGTCAAGCTGAAGCTTGGAATTTGAATTCTGACAGATATCTGGATCTAATAACTCTACCGAACAGCCTCCAAGCAGCAGGGGGGGAAATGCAGTTGGAAGTGGAGAAGCAGGTAGAAGAGTTTTCCCTAATTCACAACCAATTCTCCCTGCAGTCCTCTTTTCATGTTCTTCTCTCTCAGTTGCGCTTACCATATTATAAGTAAAAATGGTGGAAGGAAGGAAAGGGATATGATTTGGGACATAGGGAAAAGAAGAAGGGTTAAATACCCAAGCATTTGTTATTTCAAATTGCATCCTGCTGCTGCTTTGCAACAATTCAGTGGAAACTCATGTTCTGAAAATTAGTGTTCTAACCCTGGGAGATAGCACTGTATATTGCTGATTACTGTAAGAGCACCCCAGGAAGAAGCAGAAAAGGTAGCCGGGAAAGAGAATTTTAAAAAGAAGAGAATTCACAATATACTCTCGGCAGCTATTTACAGAATTGACTCCTGAACTCAATTTGTTTGCATTTTAAGTGTGAATCAGTCTCAATGAGCTGAAAGATGCAACCTCCACCCCAACAAAATCAGATTCTTAACATATCCCTTTCACCCATGGCTAAGCAATCATGCAAACATTAACAGGGTTTCTGCTGCACAATACCTGAAATACAAGTTGCAGAAATTCCTAGTGAAGCATAGTGATGTGTATATTAGGCAGACAGTAAAGTACAGGCATGTAATTGAAGCACTACAGAATTGTTTGTATACTGGATAACTTGTTAGTCCATTCCACATACCTGTGAACAATGAACACATGTGGAAGAGGAGCATCGCAATATCAGAAGTGTTTTTTTCAAGTTGGCAGATATAACTGTCCCCACCCTGCAAAAGTCAGAACCAGAGCCCACTTTTTCACCATCCCACAATTGTGAATCATGACAATTTGATTACTTATTCAGTATCTTTGGGTCTATTTTCAGTCTCTGCTATCAGCTGAAAGTCTGTAGACATATATATCCAATCAGCAATTGTCATGTGCTGCTAGATGCCAGTACCTTCCATCATAGATAGCTTTTAGCAAGACCCACTGAAAATAGCCTGGAAGGATGTCATCACCAAGTGAACTCTATTCAGCCCCTTTTCCTTGTGACTAAAAACACCTAGCCAATCTGGAGTCATTTGCATGAAAATGCCCCTTACAGACACATGCAACCAATTGTGTTGGTGGTGAAGCCCCAACTTCCCCCAGAGCCTTTGTGGAGCATTCAACTG
Source organism: Podarcis pityusensis (assembly GCF_964106645.2). Classification (NCBI taxonomy): domain Eukaryota; kingdom Metazoa; phylum Chordata; class Lepidosauria; order Squamata; family Lacertidae; genus Podarcis; species Podarcis pityusensis. Next base: position 40,297,956 of record NC_138027.1, read on the forward strand.
GCTCTGGACTCAGTCACTTGCTCTGTCCCCCACTCCCCCCACACCTATAAGCAGGAGTGCAATGTGCCATGAAGGGAAAGAGCAGTTTCAAATTTGAGATATAGAAATGGACACAAGTTTTCATTCTTGGTGGCATCGCAACAAGATTTTTACTATTCCTTCTTTAGGAAAGGTGAAAAGTCCTAGGATAAAACAGCAATACTGCTTAAGTTTATTGCAGCCTAAATGTTTCACCTTAGAGGTTAGCATTGGAAGACTATTCAATGGTTCTAGGAAGCTGACACTTTATAAGGTCAATAGTGTTATGGAACTGGGCTTACCAAAAGGGACATCTGGGCTCTTTGAATTTGTTTTTCTGTTGGTTGTGTCAAGACCAGAAAGAATTCTACCAAGACTACCTCTGTTTCAGTATTGATTTAACCTGCAGCTGAAGGGTATAGGAGCTGAGAATTTCTAATTTAACAGGAGGTTTGACTGAGTACAAAGACAAATAATACAAACTGACTTACTGGAGAAATTATAGCTTCCATGGCATGAAAAAGTCATAAAAACAAAAAGGACAAGGCAAAAATACTGGGTTTTTCTAACAATAATATAGGATTAGTGCAGGGAAGCAGGAAGGGGCAAATTTAGACTCTCTTGATCCCAAACTACTGTAGAGCAGCACACAGATAAACAGTGATTACAAAGTCAAAGAGTTTGCCAAAGTATCATTGCTTTACTGGATGAGATAGTTGAAAGTGTTCTTGCACAAACCCCATAGAAATGAATGAAAGCTGTGCATGGGCATAGTCATATATTTCATAGTAATTTATTCTGCACCTTTAACTTTGTCCATCCATAGCTGAAGCTGCCATAAAACCAATGCTAAGAACTCCCCCCCCCCCCCGGTATTCCAAGAGTTACAAAAATGCTTATGTATTTGGGTTAACGTAATTCTAACACAATTTATATTTAAAACCCATGTAAAACTTTCACCCAAATGTTGTTGCTCACATTCCCTGAGTATATGCCTGAAATTCCCAATGTCATCTGGTACATCTGAAATGTAGTCTCTTAAATCCAGTCTGTTCATTTTGTCAAGTGTCCAATAAACTTGTGGAATATTCTGCACTCTATCAAGCTTCACACATCACCTCTTATTGTGCAGTTCTTTCCCCAGTCCTGTGAATTAATTTCTGGCCTTGTTTTCTCATAGATCTGAAAATAGCATAACAAGTACTTGACAAAACTTCAAATATTTGCTCTATTTTTCTTATTTATTAACTACATTGGTTAAAACTTGTCTCAAATACATATCTCACAACTTTAAGTTCTTATTCCATCATTTTTATACTGCTCCTCAGTGCTAAAAGTTGCCATTGTGATGTAATAAGAACCTTGGTTAAAATGATTTTCCTCCAGTTATTTCAGTATAATCCTTGACCTTTTATTTTAATGGTAAATTTCCCCAGATATATGTGTATGTTCTTGGATATGATTTTGATATGTGCTGAGATTTTATCTGCGCTATCCACTGTGGCCTGGTTATTGTTTTTGTTGATTGTAAAGTTTACCATTAGTATTAAGAGAGCTTCCCCTGGGTTGCTAGTTTCTATGATGAAGTTTTCTTTCCTTACCCAAGGCATTAATTTTTCATGTTTGCTCTGTACTGTTATATTCAGCAGTGAAATTCATTTGGCATATTCTCAGACTGCTGGATAACCAATAATCTACTGTTTTGTAAGGGACTATTGCAATTCCCACTAAAGTTAAATTATGTCTTTCTGCTAATAACAATTGGAGTCAGAGGTAGTCTTCATAAAGAATAAAAACTAATTTTAATCCTTTCAGTAAACAGGAACTTCTAAATGATTTTCTCCAAGACTTGCACTGCCTGCTTAACACTATTATTTGAAATGGATATGCTCAAATATATATACACAATATATCAGTCACTATTCCCTTTAGTTGTAACATTACAGAATACATATAGAAAGTTAGCAACTGTTAGCAGATTTTAAGGGTGGGGAAGAGAACTCAAAACAATAATCTATTCCCAGTTTCATTTCTATCTGTGTTCCTGTTGTTCTGAACCACAGACATCCTAGAAATGTACCTTAAATCACTCCTTTGTGTTGAGCAACAAACTAGCCAATAGGTAATAATGTGATTCAGACATACAGTGACCCACATGAATAGGTGCTCATAACACAGTAATGAGGCTTGACCTTCCCAGTGGTACGGCATTTATTGAGCAAAACAGTGAGTATGCATTTTAAGGTAAGCAGGCCATTTCAGATCTAAAGTGCACTGATGTGACTATAATACACCTAAACCAATGGCTTGTTTGACCACACCACACATTGAAACCATATCCCACCCCCACCCCCACCCCTGAAAAATACTGTAGTTTGTTAAGGATGCTGGGGATTGTAGATCTGTAAGTGGTAAACTACATTTCCCACTATTCTTTTTTTGGGGGGTGCACTTTAGCTGTATTCTGTGTACACAGCCTTAGTGCTACTAATTTTGGGGACTTCCCTGGTGTAATGATATGAAGGATTAAAGTCCAGGTGTCCAACATAGACCCAGGGTGTTTTGTTTTTTTGTTTGCTTGCCTGTTTCTATGCTACAATAGTTTCTATAAGTATGGTTTTGTGAAGTGGGTTATACTTTAGAAACTGATAATTTCCCCCTTTGCTCTTTTCTTTCATTTTCTTGTACCACCACTTTTTTCTTTTTTTAAAAAAAGAAAAGAAAAGTTGTATATGGGCTTATTGAGATAGAATAAGAATTTTCATACTTGTGTCACAGTAAATGTGCATTTGCCACACTGTATCTATCCTGGCTGAAAGTATAATGAGATAATTAAGCCAGTGGCAGATTTGCAGATTTGGGGCCCTGAAATTTGAACTGTTATTGAGGGCCTTTCACAATCAGCAACAAGGTGTGGGTAACCACTGTTAAAATTCAATGCCTGGTTTAAGAATTGTTGAAGTTTAATTTACATCAAATGTTTTAATTTTTTTAATGTATTGTATTTAGGTTGTTGTAAAAGAAGCTTTAGGGACATAGCCAGTATCCTTCCACCGGGAGTGGTAGACTACCTTGTGATTAAGCCTTGTGACTACATCACAAGTGTTAGGTCTGTGACACAACAGGAAAACTGTAATTTGAGTACCTTATCAGTGTTTGTACATGTAAATTGAGGTTGCTTGCAACACAGAGCTGCACGTAGTCAGTTGCCAGCATGCAGGAGAAAGCGACAGATGCAGTATGTGCTTTTTCGCAGAGAAGCTACAATTTAGCAAAGATCATAGAATTGTTGAATTGTAGAGTTGGAAGGGACCACAAGGGTCATCATCCTTGCATGCAGGAATCTTTTGCCCAGCATGGGACTTGAACCCATGACCTTGACAGTAGAAGTCTCATGGTCCACCAACTAAGCTATCTTGATGTTTAGAGTCTCACCCTAGGATCAGCATGATAAAAATTTGTAATGCTAAAACTAATTGCTCCTTTTTGCAGTGTATCATTCTTCTTGTCTTGTAACGTTTTAAACCAAGTTCTGTAAGTAAAGCTTTAAAAAAATCTTATTTTAAAGAAGATTTATTTCTACACAAGGCTCAGACCAAAGACTATATTGGTGCTATATCTAACAGGTTATAGGCCCAGAACATTCTGGACACCCAAATCTACTGGACATATTTCTCGATCATCCAGTTCTCTGGATAGCCTGACATAGGATTTTATTTTTATTTTTTTTGTAAAGCTGCAGAACTACTGAACTACATACACACCAGTTTCCACATGCTTTCTCTTTCTCTTGACATAAAATCAGCATCTTGCAGCTAAGGGGTATTCATATGTGTATGAATCAAAGAACTATCATATCATATTAACAGCAAAGGCATGAGGCAAATGCATTTGTGCCCTGAAAACTAACTCTATGAAAATGGCAACAATTATTCCATAGTTGTTGTCACATTGATTTTATTACTAAACTAACTAGGAAATTTCTTATGAGCAGGGAAGTTATCTCCGCTTTCAAACACTGTTTTCTGTCAAAAATATATCTTGATTGATGTGATCACAGGATTTGACTAACAGCTTAAATGATAGAACATTCTGGGTCATAAAAGCATGGTAACACTGGTGCTATAAATATAAAGTGATTCACCATATAGCTAACATGTTCACGCTATATTTCTGGGTGATTTAATGCTTGCATATGACCTTGCCTTAGATAAGCTGTTTAGTGAATGCTGAAAGTATTTAGCAATTTTCATGATGTATGACTTGAACTGGATGAACATGACAGTAAGTTGTCAACAGCATTTTACTACATTAGTGTATATATAAGATATATAATATATATTTTGGCTCATAGTTTCTTGTACACGTATATACTGTACATATGGGGAGCAGGGGGAAGAGGAGTCAAAATTTCACAGAACACTATTTTGGGGCAATTTTTGAAATCTGTTTTTCAAGCTGCTACTAACTGTTGAAAAAATTTCAGTACAGTACTGTCCTGGAAAATATTCAGTGGAATTACCCTACCTCCCCAGTTTTATCCATGAATTTTGGGTGCATTCATGGATCCAATTCTAATATTTTTGAAAGATTCAGTAGGCTTGCCCCTGTGCTTTCCAGTCTTTTTTGCTTGCTTTCTTATCCAATTCACTAACCTGAACGAACAACAGATTTTCATTCAGCAATAATAATGCCATACTATTTAGCACATGGCGACCTCAGATATTTGACAAAATTTCTCTTAACTGTTTCACCACCCACAAACAAGAAATATGGGTGGCAATTTTTCCTGAGCTCTAACCAACTGATTACAGGGTTGTACACAGCTCCTGCATATACTAGGGCTGTTTGTGCTGCATGTGAAATTATGGTCACTTGGTTAAAGTAGGATCACCTGTTATCTACTTTGATGGCGTCCAAAGTAGACTCACCTGTTCTGATAACGTCCATATTTTTAGTAATCTAATGCAAAAGGCTGTTGGTAGGTTGAACAACATTTAACATGTGGGGCAGATGGCTGTCCCTTAGAAAGATTTTGTGTTGAACCCTGGACAAGAAATCCAGAGGAAGTCTACCTAGTAAACTGTCAAAGTATTTTCTTATTATATTCAAGCAGGATAAACAATCCTTCTTCAGCCAATTCAGACATTGCTGACTTCTGCAAAACAAAAAACAAAAACAACCACTCTGAACTTCTACTACTACTGGCAACTTATCTTCTTTACTTTTTTACATTTTTTCTCTAAGTTGTATTATGTTCCCCAAACTAGTGAGATATTTCTTGCAGTAACATTTAAACTATTATACCTTATTCATTGACTAATGAGACTGGATGTTTCATATTTGCCATTATTCCTCTGGCTTTTTGACAGATTAATCATATCAATTTCTTCTAACCTTTCCCTGTTGTGCCTTACTTTCCAAAACAGTTATTGTATCAGTTCAGTGCAGCTATCATGATATGGTATTATATTATACTATATAATTATAGTTTGACAGTCTTCTATTATCCATATATCATGACCAATTTGGTAGCCACATTTTTTATCTAACTTAGTTTTATCTAACTCAGTTATTACCAGAAAGGAGAAGCTATAGCAATGAATATGCAGTGTCAGATGTTACTCGTTATGACTGCATGTTGGTGCCCTCAGTCTCATCACATGGAGTTATTTACTAATATATAAACTGGCCCTAAGGTGAATTTCTCGAATATGGTCCTGTGAATTAAATTATCTATACAATGTCCACTGACAAAACTGGTTAAATATCCCTGTAACTGGTTTTTGGCACACATTTTTCTTTCTGGAGAGGCTGATAGATTGTCAATAGCCATATGCTGAAAATAGGCCAAGTGTTGCTAATATTTGGGGCCACTGGGCACCTGTGGGATTTTGAGAGTGCCAAAGGCACCAGTCACAAAGTGGCTGCTGTGAAGATGTGAAATGACACAAATGGCTGCCACATCTAAAAGAGCAGAAAAAGACCACAAGGTTGTGTGTTTGTGTACTAATCAATAGGAAAAAGGGATTTACATCAACCACTGCTGGTGAAGTTCTGTGCATCCTGTCCTCAATTCAGAATTGAAGGGAGGCTGGGTGTCCAAGCCTGGTCACTGAAATGTGGGCATGTTTAAGAGAGCATGTCCAATGTAGGAGAGGCTGAGCCCATGCAAAGAGAAACTGCACAGGAAGAGCCAGCAGTCTCTCTTGCATTGTGGATGTTTGATGGGATATTTACTGAAGCACTATGGGAAAGGATAGTTGTTTGTCCCCTAAGGAATCAGTCCCTTCTAAGACAGTCTTTTTATCTTCTGTAGAATGACATTGTGCTTCCCTGAGACCATCATTCCCTCTGATAGCAGGGGAGTGGGACACAGCTGTAATGCCAGCAGCTCATTGCACGTTGGACACACCCCTGAATTCTGTCCAACAGGAGATAGTTGTACATGTGACAGGCAGTGCAAACCAACGGAAAGCCCCTGATTACATTCCTCCTGCACAATTGTTTTTATAGTTCAAATTACCTTATTGAGAGCTTTGTTTTTCTTTAGGTCAAGGAAAGGAGGGACAGGGTGGTGTGCCCTGCTCTCCTTGCCCTGATCTCAAACTCACAGGTCTACTAAACTTGCCAAATACCTGATCTATATGATAGGCAGCACATAAGGTGTGAGGTGGGAAGCAACAGAATGCAGGAGGGCCACCCCAACTAAGACTGACTATTCTGTGGTAAGCAGAGCATGGAAAGAGCAGCCTGGCCCAAAAGGACATAAAACCTCACCAGAGTTTCAGGCTTCATTGGACAGGTTGTCTCTGTGGAACTATCCATGGTACTGCAACTTCAGCCTGATGCTACTTGCTATTGACAGTCTAGGCTGTCTCTCGTTGAGTTGTCTTGTGCACCATGTGCTCTCACATGTGGTCAGGCTAGAACATGCTCAAAAATTTGAAGGTGTTGCAAGTTTTTAAAGCACCTAAATCTGAGCACAATAAGAATTGCTGGCTTTCCTGCATGACAAATTCAGACAGAGTAAAGTTTTTGTTAGTGAGGTATCCTGGGGACTTACTAGCTAGAGCTACCATTGCTTCAGCTGCCAAAGCTCCCACATACTCCTTAAACTTAACCCTATACAATATAACATAGCCAAGCTGCAAGAGGCTAATTTTAAGAAGTGCAAGATAGAATCTGAGAGTTGGGAGTAAGGTCTAACAAGGTATTCCCCCATGGCTTCCACTTTTGCCCCTGTAGCATCTTTTTTCTACCCTCAAGGGAACTAATGCCTTCTGGTGGATGTGGGGGGAAATACACTGCAAAGGTGCCAAAGGCCAATTTCCTATGAATCACTGTGGATGGAGTAATTTGTCCCTATGGATGCAGGGAAAAGTCCCCTGAGGATATATACTGTAGGTTCAGAAAATTTACCAGAGTTATTCTAGAAGTGGGTTTTTTTTGGGGGGGGTGGTAGGGAGAACCCATGTAATAGCCAAGGGAAGCTTTGGGAAAGAAAGAAAGAAAGAAAGAAAGAAAGAAAGAAAGAAAGAAAGAAAGAAAGAAAGAATTTATTACAGTCCCAGACCAGATTCACATACTGTACTAAGCGAACATAAAACACAATAGAATTAAGTTTGAATTAACAATTGAATATGACAATAAACAATATGAATATGACAGCCATTAGAAATGTGGTTTAGGTCTTGGTCTCTAAAATATTATCTATATCATGTTCATTTAGGTCTTAGTCTCTAAATATTATCTTTGGGAAGACTGCCCATCTCTAGAGATTTGCCATTCACATTGCTATAACTTTAAATCATCTACCTGTATATTTTTAGATTCAGATTGCTGAGATGCCTTTTCTTTACTTACTGCATCTAATGCTGCAATTTCAAATTTCCTGAGAGAAACAGAACTCCTTGCAGCTATGTTAATTATAACATTGGACTGGCAAGCATGGTTTGAGCCAAATTCCTAAAGTATAATTGCAGAATATCTAAGTATGTACTTAGGGCTTTAACAGCTATGAGTATGAGATACCACACGCTAAAGCTGCTATTTCTGAAAATGTGAAGCTATGTATGGAAAGCATCCAAGTAAAAAATGAGATGCTTTTCTAAACACAGATAATCCAAATATTGCATTTTGATCTGCTTGACAACTCTCCTATCTATCAGTCCCAAGCAAGTAGTAAGCATACATGATTTATGAAGCTATCCTAATAAACCATGTATGACTGGCTGGCTGTTTTTAGCTTGGTGGGTTGTCAGAGCTAAATAGTAGGCAGTTGTTGAGCAGGAGCCAGAAGAGGTCATCAAAGCAACAGCAAGAGAACAAGCTAAATATCAGAATCCAGAGATCAAACAAGGAGACAGAAGCTATAAAAACTAATGTTGCCCAGGCAATGTCCCCCACATTAAAAAAAATAAAAAATAGCTCTTCCTTATGGACTGGTCATGTTGTTCGGATGCCTGATTATCATCTTCCAAAGCAACTACTCTTATTCTCAATTTAAGAAAATGGAATGCCGGTGGACAACAAACCCTCTCCATGATCAACTCCAAACCGAAAACCTATGTCCCCACTGTGGAAGGACATGTGGATCCAGAATTGGCCTCCACAGTCACTTACAGACTCACTGCTAATACTGTTTTCAATCAAAGGTCTGTAATGATGCATAGTCAAGAAGAGTGGCAACACATAGTAAGAACTAGTAGTACATTATTTACCATGCCTTGCAGTTTTGTAGGCAAACAGACTTCTTATAAAACTATGTCTTTGGTTCATGCCAAACAACTCTCTGCTATAGGAATGAGCATTATGTTGCAGTGACTACTTGCTACTCGGTGTTACTCATATTAAGTTATACCAAACAAACACAATCTGCCAAAACTACATGATACAGTGAATCTTAGGGAGTCTGTCACAGATTTCCCTCCTATTTCTCTGCTGTAATTGGGGTTTTCCCCTCCTTTTGTTGAACAAGTTGGCAAACTTATCTTCCACCTGATGGAGTCCTAGATGTCCTACAGAAAGCCAGTCCCATCTGGATATCCCTATTGGTTGTAAAACTGAGAGCTGTCCTGACTCCACTGATATGTTGTTGTTGTTGTTGTTGTTGTTGTTGTTGTTGTTGTTGTTGTTGTTGTTGTTGCTGCTGCTGCTGCTGCTGTTTATACCCTGCCCATCTGGCTGGGTATCACTGCCGACCTCAGAAACTCCTAATTCAATGCATTTTCTTAATAATGAACTTCTTTGGAATCTATCAATATGATTTCATACGTCCTTTTTTCCCCAACAAGTAACTTATATTTTAATTTATGAAGAAGAGTGCAAGTGTGTGTTAGATTTCAGAACATGAATTAAAAACTTGACATATGTATTTCAGGGATGGGGAACCAGTAACAGGCCAAAGGCTATGTTACTGCAGTGACAAGCTGCCACAGGCCATATTCCAGCAATGGATGAGACCAGACAAGACACCCTTAATACACAGATAAATAGTCATATATCCAAAGATATTCCTCTTGGAAGCAAAAGCATATATTTAATTCTTAGTAACTTCACTCACGTTTAACCTTCCTTTTTTCCATAGTTATTGTAAAAAGAGAGAGAAGCTCTCCAAAACCCTTCATCTGTCCTGACTGTGCAAAAGGCACAAAGAACTCTGTAATCTCAGCAGAAGAATGCAAATAGGGCCAAAGCACAGCTGAACTGCAAGCCTTGCCTTATAGCTATTTAAAACCTCAAACTTCAAAATGCAACTGCATCCTGAAACTTTTGTGCATATTTTGCATATTTGCAAGGAATGTAGTTCTTCTGAACCATTTCCAACTCTCTTATAATCTTTTTGCAGCAGATATTTTTGCAGAGGAAAGAGCTGCATTTGTATACTTTGCACAACAAAGCCCTTTCCTCTCTTAGTTGCCTCTCACTGAACAGCTCATGATTAACAGGGGATTTAGAAAGTCAAATAAAATCTGGCTGCAAATGTGGGCCGGGGTTTCACTAGTCCAGTGCATTGGCATCCCAATGCCTGCATCCAAGCAAAAATATATTTGTGTCACTGTTAATATCTTACAAGATTAATTGCCATGGCCTTAGCTCAGAAAAAGTTAAATGCACCTAAGTCCTATTGCCATCAGTGAACCCAACTTTTTAAATTTGCTGTAATATACAAGGCAGATCTTAATTAAGATTTTTTTCCTAAAATATATGAAAAGCATATGTGTGTATTTGGTAAATGATTTCTAGTGGATGGGATAAAAATCAGTCTATATGGGAGTGAAATTCTTAGGCCTTTTGGGGGTGAGGGGGAATATTCTTATTTCAGTACGAGGTGCCAGTGTGTTTTTCTTCATCCCTTCATCTTTCTTTTAATAATAATAATAATAATAATAATAATAATAATAATAATGTCTTTCCCCTGCTTCAAGTGACAACTTGGTTTCCTACAGCAGCCCAAGGGCATTTCAGGCTGGAACAAAATGCCCCATAGGAATAGTGCTACAGCAAGGTTGTTTCTGTTTTTTTGTTTTTTGTTTTAGAAAAAGGAAGGAAGGAAAAGAAAGAAAGAAACCACTTGACCACCTCCTATTAAGGTAAGAAAACCCACACAGAAGACCTTAGAATTTCACCCCATGCACCTAATTCGCTGAATACCCCCCCCCATACTTTTGTGTAAGTGATTGGCCTCACAATAATGGAACAGGGATATTTGTCCTATCATTAGGGAGGGAAACCACATGTTCCAGTAGTTACATGTTTTCAGGCATTCACATGCCCTTCTGATCTGTGGAAGAAACATGGACCCTATCTTTCATTGCAAAGCACAAACCACAAGGTTAATGTGATTTCAATTGGACTTAAGAACCTAAGAATTCCCTGGCTAGATCAGATCAAGGGCTCATCTAGTGTAGCACCCTGCGCTTACACTGGTAAACTAGAGGGCTCTAGAAAGCCTATAGGTAGGGCATGAAGCCAGTGACCCCTCCATGCCTGGGCACACCTAACTTTTTGGATTCTGTTCACTGCCAGTAGAAATAATATATGAATCTGCCTTCAATGTTCACACATTTGCACAGTCACATTTGTGAGCTTTTCTTCTGCTCTGATGAAAGTTAATACTTCATGTTGTGCTAAATATTGTGATTTTCAGTAAAATAAACAAAAAGAAGAAGCCCCCAGATAGTCCCCATTGTAGACATTCTGATCAATGGCCAACGCTACAAGCTGTATAATTCCTAATAAGCTGTAATGAAAAGAGGAGTTAGTATGAGATTTTCATTCACATACTTGTGCATTTCAGGATCAATGCCAGGCAGACAATGTGATCCAGTGGCTTGTTAATAATCATAATTGACCTATTTATCCTTTTTATATATCACAGGTTTAATGGGGGGGAAATCAATTCAACTGTGGGGATAAAAGGCAGGTATTTAAATTATATTTTCTCAGGGAAATAATCACAGCCAGCAACTTAGTTCCTCACCTTACGTAGTAAAAAGTCCAAAATGTATTGTTTTGACATCTAAATCATTTGCAATGACTGTCTTATTAAGAAAAAGTATGGTGATAATTTAGCAAAGAACATGACATACATGAAAAGAAATATTCAGCACATTTAATGTTTTGAATGGAAAATAGAGTAATAAAAATTAAATTGAAATTTGGTCTGTCTCCTTAATTGCTGTGCAACGCACAATAATTGATAGCTAAAGTGCTAATCATTTTAAATGTAATTACATTTAATGATTGTAATTGCCACTCATATCTTCTGTCCTAATAGAGGCCTTATTCACAAAACTGTTATCTTCCTGTCATATAAAAATGTGAATTGGAAATTTACAACAGTTTATTCAAAATGCCGTGCTGGTTCTATTAAGCAGAAGCTAGAATAACAGCAAGACAGTGTGGGTAGTATTTTCATATTGTGTATGCAGCTTTATGCCTGCAGCATTGGACACTCAACAAATTAAATTCTACACACCCTTTACTTTTGGATAAAGTGATACAACTGGCTGCAATGTTCAATGTAATCCATTGTTACAAGTTCTCAAAAGAGTAGTAGAATAACAAGTGTTGCTCAGTGGTTAGCATGGCAAAGTAGGTTCAGGAGGATCTGGGTTCTAATCCCCACTCAGTCATTAAGCTTTTAGTGGAAACTTGTGTCATGAACGTGGCCCCCCAGAGCTCAGGAGATGAGTTAGACTCAGATATTGAACTAAGTGAACGAGGGACTGACTCTGCAGATGAGAACTGGCTAACAGAATCAAGAAAGGGCAGCTTGACCCCCCCCCCCAGTGAAGACTCTATTAGCTTTCAAGGAGAGGAAGAGTTGGAAGGCAGCCAGAGTGTTGCTAGGCAATCAGCAGATAAGCAGAGATCTGAGTCTGTGTCGAGTCAGAGTGGGGAGGAGAGGGAAGGTCAGTATCTCAGTTCCCATTCTAGGCATTTGGATAAAATCAGAAGGCAACAGAAGGGCAAGAGGGGAAAGGCAGGAGTCTAGTGTCCTTCCTGCTGTGGGAGGGGCAAAACTTCAGGCTGATGTAAATGCGAGCAGGCAAGAAGCTAGGCTCTGAATGTGTCTTTTTGTAGATAAATATACATAAAGTTGGGGGAGAGTCATTACTTCTTATTGGGGCTTGCTGGCCTATCAGAGGTCATTACACCTTGGACCAGTCAGTCTCATCTCCCTCACAGATTTGCTGTTAAGATACAGTCGAGTGGAGGAGAATCCTGTGCTCTTTGGTGGAAGGGCTGGATAAATATGTAATAGGTAAACAAACTATTAATGAGTTAGGGAGCAATCCTGAAATGAAGTCTGATAACTGGTAAATAGTTTTGAATAGATATTATAGGATTGCACTGCTAGCCATAGAGCTGGATAAATTATACATAATTATAGGAAAGGCAGTCTGATCCATCACACCGTTGCAGGGAACTCTAACTCGTACACACAGAAGGTCTCAGATTGAATCTCTGCCATTTCTAGGTAGGGCTGGGTGAGTTGCTGCCAGTCCTGAGCTAGATGGACCAATAGTCTGTCTCGATGTGGCAGTTTCCTAATACTGCTGTCCTGTGTCAGCCTTCTACGTGGCTCTTAATACCACTCTAGTACTGTTCCATTTCACAGAGCACTAAATCCTCCAACCACAAGGGTGGGCAATCTTTTTGATCCTGACGGCAACATTTCCTCATTGCCAAGCTTCTACAATCTGGATCTCAGTGGTGAAAGGGACCCAAAGGGTGGGTGTATCTTTATCTCTCACTCTCACACACTCTCCACACTCATGTAAATATACACTCACATGCAGCCAGCCAGCCAGCTCCCTTTCAGAGGATCTATGGGGGTATTGCTTTCATCTCCATTGCAGCAGGTGGAATAGATGGGGAGGTTTAGACTTCTCTGTCCAGCCCAATGCCACAACTGAGGTGAAAATAGCACCCTTCTAATTATAGCACCCTCCCTTGGATTTGAAGCTACTGAAGACTCCTTGGTGGAAAAATGTGGGAGGAAGGCCAGCAGAAATGGAATTTTCCTGCAGATCGACATTAATCAGATGTTGGCAAATTGTTTCATAGCTCCAGGCGTACAGTGGAATGGCCTCAGTGACACATCCATGTGAAGGAAGTAATATCTATCCCGACATGTCAATGGGTATTGCTACTTCTTCCTAGTACTGATGTGTGTGAATGCAGCAGCATATTTTTCAGTTCCTGCCACATTCCTATGAATTGTCAAGGACAGTGGTTGGACCTGCGCAGTCAGGTGTAACTGGGTCACCAAGCACAAGATGGGCTGCTTCGTGCAGAGTAATTTGCAGGCATTAAATGTGATTGTGTGACTGTTTGAAAATTTGTGCATCGTATCTGGTACTCAATGTCTGTACACTAATGCACAAAGTATGGGAAATAAACAAGATGAGCTTGAGCTCTTGGTACAGCAAACTAAATATGACATAATAGGCATCACTGAAACCTGGTGGGATAAGTCCCACGATTGGAATGTAATAATGGAGGGATATAATCTATTTCAGAGAAACAGACCAGACAAGGAAGGAGGAGGAGTGGCGTTATATGTCAGGGATGTGTATACCTGTAAAGAGATCCAAGATTTAGAACCTCAAAGCCAAAGTGAGAGCATTTGGGTCAAAATTAAGGGAGAGAAGAATAACAGTGACCTCACTGTGGGAGTTTACTATAGATCCCCAAGCCAAACAGAGGACATAGATGATGCCTTCCTGGAACAGATGGCCAAGCATGCAAAAGGAAGGGAGATAGTAGTAATGGGGGGAAGGACTATAAACACTCAGTCCCTCTGGAAACCTCATCAGCGACCAAAATAAGAGGGATCAAATGGTCGGAGGCTGTGGCCCAAAAATACCAGGATTTTTTCCATAGGGAAATCACTGCCTATCTACCTCAAATAACTACTGATTTACAAGATTCCAATTCGGTTTTGAAACTTTTTAACCTTCTTACAACAAACCTTACCACTTTTTTTACATCACCTCCTCAAAAGGCGAAAGTAGCGCATTGCAGTGCTGGGGCCCCTTGGTTTAACACCTCTTGCAAACAAGCAAGATCCCTTCTTCGTTCCATCTATAATGAATACAAAAACTCTAATGCCCAGGCTCTACCATCCTCCTATTTACAAGCCAAAAGAGCATACAAACAGACTTTAAAGCTGGCCAAACGTGAGTGGTATCTAAAGCGTTGGCGAGCCTTGATTGCGGCCTCTAGATCCCACAGACCACAGGAATTTTGGGCTTTGATAAACATAAGAGGAAGGAAGTACCCACTGACGATTATCCCTGCGCCCACATGGGAACAATTCTTGAGTAAATATTTCTCCTTGGCAGAGGAATCCAACTCATCCACTGAATTCCGAGCCGACCATCTACCTTTGTGGCCCTCTACCGACCCAGACCTGATAATGGACTTGATATTAGATCTGAAAACGGGCAAAGCCCCCGGGCCGGATCTAGTCCCTGCTGAGGCTATTGTTGCACAACCGAGGTGGTGGGCTGAAATCCTGGCCATAAAAAGGGTCCCCCTGCTGACCCGGAGAACTATCGGAACATCAGCCTTTTGTCTATCATCGGGAAAATCTATGCAAAATTTTTGCTGTCTAAGCTGTCCCATTGGGCAAACGACTCAAATTTGATTGGCCACGAGCAAGCGGGCTTTAGGAACAATTATTCGACCACTGACCATATGGTAATCATGTATCATCTTGCCAGAAAATATTCTGCCCCGAGTCGGGGGCGCCTATGTGTCGCTTTCATAGACCTAAAGGCCGCCTTCGACAGTATCCCAAGAAACTGTCTATGGAAGAAATTAGAGAGATGGGGCATAGATAGAAGGCTGTTATGGCTTATAACCCAATTACACCATGGGTCGTCGGCTAGAGTGAGACTCACACCGGCGGGAAACCTATCCAACGAGGTCCCAATAAATAGAGGTGTGCGCCAAGGCTGCATTTTGGCCCCACTCCTCTTCAACTTGTTTATTAGCGATATGAAGCTCTTTCTGAATGAGTCTCAAGCCAACATTCATGCCCCCCGCCTAGCTGATTTTCGCTGCCCTCTGCTCCTATATGCCGACGATGCAGCGATCCTTTCCTACTCTAGAGTCGGTTTATGCAGAGCTCTAAAGATTTTTGCGGCTTATTGCAAACTCAACCATCTGACAATTAATCATGGGAAATCTAAAGTCCTGGTCTTTACCAGGTCTCGGAAAACTTACAGCTGGAAGTTAGATGGAGTCCAATTAGAACAGGTTTTCAAATTTAAATACCTGGGAGTCTTTTTTCACTACAACCTAAGCTGGAAGCCACAGATACAGTATTTACTAAACAAAGGGAAAACAATACTTTATACTCTACTCCAATTTTTTGCGGCCGACGGAGCCTCCCACATCCCTTCTGCATTGAAGGTGTACCATGCAAAAGTGGTTTCCACCCTCTGTTATGCTGCCCCGCTCTGGGCCCCAGGGTCCAATTTAACATCGTTGGGGACATTGCAGAATCAGTTTCTCCGTCGCCTCCTGAAACTCCCCATGTGTGTGAGCAACGCAGCCATTCGTCTGGAGTTAAGGATTGCATCATTGGAGACTGTCATCTGGAAGCGAGTCTTTGGTTATTGGCTGTCCAGCTGGCATAGGCTTCCCGACCATTACCTTTTTCAGTGCCTCTGGCGGGACGACTTTGTCAATCCGTGGGTAGGAAAAATCCATGCCAAACTTCTGAGCATCGGAATTTCCCCAGCGGACTCCTTAAAGATGAACTTACGCTCAGCCAAAAGACTTATTGAGCAAAGATTAGCAGACATTGAAAATCAACACAACCTCGCCGGGGGTGGGGGTGTCTGCTCCCCCAGGTATCACGGAATAACCCCACCACTTGGCCTTCCATCATACATGTCATCTCTTTCATCTGTACCACACCGACTTGCATTTATTCGTGCAAGGTTCAATGTCCTTCCATCAAACCTGCTGAGCCACAGATTTTCCAAGGGTTTGGTGTCTCCGCTATGCGTGTGTGACGGGAAAACTGTTGATTCTCTCCCACATATAATGTTCAACTGTCCCCTACATAGCATAGCCAGGACTAAATTCCTGGGTCCTGCTTTACTGCGCTTGGTTGGCAGGCCTGCTGAGTCACATGCCGCACTACTTTTGCAGGATACAGATCCTTCTGTAACTCTGCAGGTGGCGAGATTCCTGAATGCGGTTATCTCACACACAAAAACCACCAAAAACAACAACATCAAAAACTAATCGGACAGTTTTGAAGAGAGTGCATGTCGGATCTCGTCTTCAGTTTTCCTTTTTCTGGGATCCGTCCCTTGGAGCTCTCCGGGCCCCAAGCTGTTATCTGGCTCTGCTCAATGACCCACCCCTGCATCATGGTGTTCACCTTCTGGTGCCGAATATATCGGTCTTTATGCCTCTGTGCTTTTATGTTTGTACATACTTTATGGGCTAATAGCCGTAAATAAATAAATAAAAAATAAAGTAATGGGGGACTTCAATTACCCGGATATTTGTTGGATGTCAAACTCAGCCAAGAGCATAAGGTCAAACAGATTCCTCACTGGCCTTGCAAACAACTTCATTGTCCAGAAAGTGGGAGAAGCAACAAGAGGAACAGCCATTTTAGATCTGGTCCTAACCAATGTTGATGACCTGGTTAGTGGGGTAGAAGTGGAAGGATCATTAGGCGCGAGTGATCGTGCTCTTCTGAAGTTTACTATACAGCGGAAAGGAGCAGCCAAGCATACTAGGACTCAATTTCTTGACTTTAAGAAAGCCGACTTCATAAAACTTAGGGAAGTGCTGGGTGAGATCCCATGGACAGTAATACTAAAAGGAAAGGGAGTTCATGATGGCTGGGAGTTTGTTAAGAGGGAGATAGTAAAAGCACAACTTCAGGCAATACCAATGAGACGGAAACATGGAAGGTGCCTAAAGAAGCCAGGGTGGCTATCTAAAGAACTTTTAACTGAGTTAAGATTAAAAAAGGATGTGTACAACAAATGGAAAAGGGGGGAAACCACCAAAGAGGAATTCAAACAAATAGCCAGCACGTGTAGACACAAAGTCAGAAAAGCTAAAGCACAGAATGAACTCAGGCTTGCTAGAGAGGTTAAAAGCAAGAAAAAAGGCTTTTATGGGTATGTTCGTAGCAAAAGGAAGAACAAAGAAACAGTGGGGTCACTCAGAGGAGAAGATGGTGAAATGCAAACAGGGGACACAGAAAGGGCTGAACTCCTCAATGCCTTCTTTGCCTCAGTCTTCTCCGATAAAGAAAACAATGCCCAACCTGAAGAATTTGGAGCAAATGATTCAGCAGAGGAAACAAAGCCCAGAATAACTAAGGAGATAGTACAAGAATACTTGGCTAGTTTAGATGTATTCAAGTCTCCAGGGCCAGATGAACTGCATCCAAGAGTATTAAAAGAACTGGCAGATGTGATCTCAAAACCACTGGCAGTCATCTTTGAGAATTCCTGGAGAACAGGCGAAGTCCCGGCAGACTGGAGGAGGGCAAATGTTGTCCCTATTTTCAAAAAGGGGGAAAGAGAGGACCCAAATAATTACCGCCCAGTCAGTCTGACATCAATACCAGGGAAAATTCTGGAGCAGATCATTAAGCAAACAGTCTGTGAGCACCTAGAAAGGAATGCTGTGATCACCAATAGTCAGCATGGATTTCTGAAAAATAAGTCATGTCAGACTAACCTGATCTCGTTTTTTGACAGAATTACAAGCCTGGTAGATGAAGGGAACACAGTGGATGTAACCTACCTTAATTTCAGCAAGGCATTTGACAAGGTGCCCCATGATATTCTTGTAAAGAAGCTGGTAAAATGCGGTCTTGACTATGCTACCACTCAGTGGATTTGTAACTGGCTGACTGACCGAACCCAAAGGGTGCTCATCAATGGTTCCTCTTCATCCTGGAGAAGAGTGACTAGTGGGGTGCCCCAGGGTTCTGTCTTGGGCCCGGTCTTATTCAACATCTTTATCAACGACTTGGATGATGGACTCAAGGGCATCCTGATCAAATTTGCAGATGACACCAAACTGGGAGGGGTGGCTAACACCCCAGAGGACAGGATCACACTTCAAAACGACCTTGACAGATTAGAGAACTGGGCCAAAACAAACAAGATGAATTTTAACAAGGAGAAATGTAAAGTATTGCACTTGGGCAAAAAAAATGAGGGGCACAAATACAAGATGGGTGACACCTGGCTTGAGAGCAGTACATGTGAAAAGGATCTAGGAGTCTTGGTTGACCACAAACTTGACATGAGCCAACAGTGTGACGCGGCAGCTAAAAAAGCCAATGCAATTCTGGGCTGCATCAATAGGAGTATAGCATCTAGATCAAGGGAAGTAATAGTGCCACTGTATTCTGCTCTGGTCAGACCTCACCTGGAGTACTGTGTCCAGTTCTGGGCACCACAGTTCAAGAAGGACACTGACAAACTGGAACGTGTCCAGAGGAGGGCAACCAAAATGGTCAAAGGCCTGGAAACGATGCCTTATGAGGAACGGCTAAGGGAGCTGGGCATGTTTAGCCTGGAAAAGAGGAGGTTAAGGGGTGATATGATAGCCATGTTCAAATATATAAAAGGATGTCACATAGAGGAGGGAGAAAGGTTGTTTTCTGCTGCTCAAGAGAAGTGGACACGGAGCAATGGATCCAAACTACAAGAAAGAAGATTCCACCTAAACATTAGGAAGAACTTCCTGACAGTAAGAGCTGTTTGACAGTGGAATTTGCTGCCAAGGAGTGTGGTGGAGTCTCCTTCTTTGGAGGTCTTTAAGCAGAGGCTTGACAACCATATGTCAGGAGTGCTCTGATGGTGTTTCCTGCTTGGCAGGGGGTTGGACTCGATGGCCCTTGTGGTCTCTTCCAACTCTATGATTCTATGATTCTATGGTACTTCAATCAGAAATAACTACACCAAATGCATAGCTTGCATTTCAACAGAACTGCATTACTACTCAGCTCTTTTTTTGGAAGCTTTATAATGCTGTGCCATAGTGTGCATACAAACTTAGCAACCAGAAAGTGTGAGAGTTTTCTCATTTTTAAATAAGTGTTAAATGGTGATAAAGTGTATCAATACAGGCAACCATGGCTGGTTTTGCAGTATTATGTGGTTGCTGTACCACTATTTGCCTTATTATTATTATTATTCATTTTATTTATATACTGCCCTTCCATCTGCAGATCTCAGGGCTGTTCACATGATAAAAATACAAAATACATAATAAAAACAACAGCAGCAAAAACACAAATCAATAATGCCCACCCCTCCCACAAAAACATTTTAAAGGGTATAGGTTGTTAATAAGTCAAAGGCCTGGTTGAAGAGGAACATTTTTGCCTGGCGCCTAAAGGTGTATAATGAAGGTGTCAGCAAAACCTCCTTTGCTATGGAGTGAAGGCTGCAGCAATCTGCCAGTACCTTCTAGTTTTTAGAGGAACATATGTTTAATATGTCTCTCAGACTTAAACAATTTATTCATATTGTTAGCGGAAGGAAATTTTAAACTGGGGAGCATTTGAACCTATAGCCTAGTTTCAAAAAAACCACTCTACTGAATGTAAACTGGACCTCTGTTACGTTAGCAGTCTTGGCAAAAATCAGATATAAGCAAAGAAACTAAGAGAGAGAAACACACTACTCTGAAGTAGCAATAAACATACTCGTCTTGCCTACTCTGGGGAGATTTTCTCATGCTTGCCTGGGTTTCTGAGTCACTGCATTGAGTCTGTTTCTGTTCATTCATCTGTGCTATGACTGATAATGTCAGAGAAAGTGTTTTTCATATATTTGTTGTTCATTTATTATAGGTTACAGTGAGTAGTTCAAAGCCTGAAATATGAGTAATTCTGGAAACAGATCTGGGAGAATGTACTGTGTGGTTTGTTTCAGCCTGCTTTCTTGACTGTTCTTTAGCAACAGTATATGGAAAATTTGCTTGCCAAGAGTGAAGCTTTGTGATGTATTTAGACAGTTTGATATGATAATAGAGTCCTAAAATGTCACATATCGCTCTACATCTGTTTTGATCCTTGGGAAGGGGGTTCATTTTAGTAAGCTCACTTGAACCAGCATAACTTTGATCAGTAAGTTTGGGTTGCATCCAGTTCTGCTCCAGAAGGGTGCTGCTGCCACAGTGGGGTTTTCATTTCCTCTCCTCACATTCATTCGTTCACCCCCACGATCTGTTTCAAAGTGCCCCCCAGCTGTCCAGATCTGATTTTGAGGATGTGCAGGGGACTGGCAGGGACATGTTTCTTTCATTCCTTTTCATTCTTTAGCAGATTTTTGCCAGGTAGAGGGAGGAAAGAGTCTAGACTGTTGTTGCCTGACAACTACCAGACTTCTCAATTAGTTGAGAAGTTTATCCTAGACAATGACAGTGTGAACACACCCAAACCTTTAAAAATGAGCGATTGGAGCAGCAATCTAAGGGTAGTGGTGGGAGGACTGGAAATTCACCTTACTAAACTCTATATTGTATTGGACAGATATATCCTGTCTCTTCCAGTCCTAATATCATTGCAATCTTAAAGCTAAAGATTTGTGCACTTTCTATTTTTCATGGTAGCTTATATTTTTGGCCCTTTCCATTAGCTACATGGTATGCTATCTGTTTGGCTATGTTATTTAGAATATTCAGTATTTGCTCATATCCTGAGTTGAGCCACCTAACCCATGTCCTGAAACAACCCTCCGCTTCCAGCCCCGAGCCTCTCTTAAGCAAAATACAAGCAATCATCTTGAATTGTGCAGTAGCTTTCTGATGTGGACAAATGTCCCCCAGGGATCAGGGTTAGATAGCCTAATGCATTTTGCTTTCCTTGTCACCATAAGCAAGATTTGCACACAGGCTGAGTGCTTACACATTAGCCTGCTACACTGCGGCTACACATCCAGAATCTGAAATATTAAATAGTTTACTTTCATTCCTCCAATCCATTTTCTTGTTCTGCTTCTATTTATTTCCATTTTCAGCAAGAGAATAAGTGAAAAGAATTATTTAATTTAGGTAAGTAACATAGAACAACGTAGAAGCTATTAAACATGCAGTTACAGATTTTTGATAGTGGTAAATGAAATGCAAAATAAACACTAATTTGACAATTGTGTATTTTTAGTTCTGTTTTTTATATCGATAACATTAACTCCAAAAGCTCCTAATGCACTATTTAGGAACAGTTTTTGTTTTCTGGTACCAGGCCCTGGAAGATTTATCCCCTTAAATTTTGTCCCTGTTTAGCCTTTGAGTCAGTTTGGGGGACAAGGCTGACCCTATCATGAGGAAAGTTTAGCCTCTTGCCTCAGGGGGTGGAAAGAGAGAGCAATGAAGCAAAGTGGTTTTCCTGCCCATCCAGCCAACCAACCACTCAAAAAAAATAGGCATGTGCCTTCTGTGTGAGCAGGCTAGCTTTCCATTCCAAGTACAGCTGTAGCAAGAGCAGAACAACAGATCCTGGGTGGCAGCAGCTTTATCCCTCCGCACTCACCCAGCCCCTGCCACTGACGGGCGGGCGCTCATGCGCTAGGTGGGAACAGGGCACAGAGGGTGTTCTTCGGCCTCCATGCCCTGCCCCTGCCCGATAGTGATGGCAGCGAGGGCTGGGTTAGCATGCTTCAGCCCCACTTTGGGGGCGTGCTCATGCCCAACCCCAGGTGCTGGCGGACTGCACTACACCCCTGCTTTGCAATACTGTGGCACCTTGGGTTAAGTACTTAATTCATTCCGGAGGTCCGTTCTTAACCTGGAACTGTTCTTAACCTGAAGCACCACTTTAGCTAATGGGGCCTCCTGCTGCTGCCGCGCTGCCGGAGCACGATTTCTGTTCTCATCCTGAAGCAAAGTTCTTAACCCGAGCGTATGTAACCTGAAGCGTATGTAACCCGAGGTACCACTGTACTGCTTTGACTCACTTGTGGCACCAGCTGTTTGAGTGGTCATGAGTGAAATATTTTTAAGATTTGGCATCTTAGTATTGTTGTCTACTTATTAAAGTATACAGGCAATGTAAACACTTATCCAAATTAATGTAAAATGTATGGGACACATAAATGTGTTTATTCTGCGTCTGAGAGTACTGTGTCTAATCTTACGTTGCTGAAAGATAAAATGGCACATTTAGAGTGTGGTGGGTTTCGTTGCCTCCAGATTTTTCCATTACTTATACTATCTCTCTGTAAGTCAGTCCAATTACTGCGTCAAAAACAAAAATATTTTCTTCAGTACTATTATACTTTTCATCCTCCTAGCCATATGTATCTGCTAGTTCTTACTTTTAACAGCACAAGTATTCTGTAACAAAAGGCATGTTGTTAGTTGTTCTTACCCATAAGTTTTTATCATTCCATTTCACAGTGCTTAAAATTCATTAGGTATGGAAGTGTGTAACTCCTAAACATCACGTTTCATAGAACCCTGTTTTATACGTCATCTATTGCTTGAAGGTTATCTTTGCAGGTGTTTTGCAAATAATGCATGAAGCTTTAAAGCAAATATTTAATTTAACAAAACCAATTTAAAGTTGTTCTTTATTGTGCTACAAATCAGCTTCTATGACTGATTTACATTTGTACTAGTCTTATGATTTATTGCTCTTTGAAATTAAGCTTAAAGGTTCTAAAACACATCCTGTTTAGAAAAGTACAAAGGATCCAAAACATGTGAACTAACAAAGAATTTAGGTGTGCTTACTTGAATTTTGCAGATACAATTGCACCCTCACCCTCAAAAATCCATACTGCACTCTCCTCCTTTAAAATAAAAATAAAAATGAATTCCCTCAGGTCCAAATCACATGAGGATTGCTGAGTTGCATGTGAGAACTACAATTTGAGAAACTTAAGTTCAGAGTTTCCTTGGGCATAGATGATGAATTAGGGGACAGTAGTGCAGCATTTTTCATGTGGGGTAAGGCAAAATTTCATGATGATTGAGGAGGGCTCATTGTTTGGTGACAGCATCAGCAAGCAAGCTTCTCTCACTGGACACCTTGGTGGCCTCCACAGTGCCCCATGAAACAATATCTCATGTTGTATTATATATATACCATTGTTTAAGGGAGGATCAAGTTTGTGGGAAAAATACTGCTGCCAAGAGGACTTCTGCTGCCATGGGAAGAAACTACCACTGCTCCAGATAAATGGTAACCCCCCCCCCCCGGAACTTTTTATATGCACACACAAATTGCCAGTCGAGTTTCAGGCCCTATTTTCACACACCAAACTAGTTGCTCAGAAATGCAAGTGGTAGAGTGCTTTTTTGCTCATGTAGTATTTACAGGCTTCCAACTATATCTGGCTAGCCGCTGTAGGAACAGTATATGAAACTAGATAGGGCTTTGGTGGAATCCCAGCACGACGACTCTTATGTATCTTCATAATTTTGGTGAAGGGCAGGTAATAAATTAAAATAATAAATAAATAATGTTAGAGGTATTTCCATGAAGTCTGCAATGCTTGAATTTGCCTGTTCTTTGATTTGCTAGTTTTAGGAGTACTGCATTCATCCTTATTTACAAGAACTTGGTTTGCCATGGATGACATAAATACTTTCATGAAAGAACCTCTTAGAGTCCTAATGAGTTGTCAGTGCTGAATGGCTGGTTTAATGTTTTGCTGGGAAGAGCTATTCAATTGAAAAAGGGTTAAAAGGGGGTTAAGGCTCTAGTGAGACACTCAGGCTTTTCTGACCATCTGAGAATAATTACAACTGAAAATGACCTATGAATATTTATGGTTCTGTTAATTAAACAGGTGAATAGGCCTTGTCATGTAATATTCTTATTGATGCTTACAAATCCCAGACATTTTTTGTCTGTCTTAAAGAAAATCATAGCAGCAGACTATTTCAAAGCCTTTATTTTCTTGCATCCCTCTAAAAATATTTTTGTATATGGCAGTAATAAATAAAAAATGCAATGGGATGTTAAGAGTTGTTGTACAACAGAGGCAAATACAGGGGCGGGGGGGACATACTGGCAGTGAATAAATCCATGATCCAACTTTACCATCAATAGTGCTGCTCTAGAGTCTTTTCCACAAAAATAATGTTGTATAATAGAGAGTGTATTAAAATAACCATAAACATGTTCAGGGATATTAAACACAGTTTGTATAAGGAAACAGACTAAAATTTTATTATTGAGAGGGACAGATATTCTGTTGTTGTTGTTGTTGTTGTTGTTGTTGTTGTTGTTGTTGTTAAGATATATTAGTCACTATTTACCCAAAGGTATCCAAGCAACTTACAGCACATTTAAAAATGTTGTTGTTGTTGTTTAGTCATTTAGTCGTGTCCGACTCTTCGTGACCCCATGGACCAGAGCACGCCAGGCACTTCTGTCCTCCACTGCCTCCCGCAGTTTGGACAGACTCATGCTGGTAGCTTCGAGAATACCATCCAACCATCTCATCCTCTGTCGTCCCCTTCTCCTTGTGCCCTCCATCTTTCCCAACATCAGGGTCTTTTCCAGGGAGTCTTCTCTTCTCATGAGGTGACCAAAGTATTGGAGCCTCAACTTTACGATCTGTCCTTCCAGTGAGCACTCAGGGCTGATTTCCTTAAGAATGGAGAGGTTTGATCTTCTTGCAGTCCATGGGACTCTCAAGAGTCTCCTCCAGCACCATAATTCAAAAGCATCAATTCTTCGGCGATCAGCCTTCTTGATGGTCCAGCTCTCACTTCCATACATCACTACTGGGAAAACCATAGCTTTTACTATACGGACCTTTGTTGGCACATTTAAAAATACAAATGTATAAATACATTATACCACAAAACAAAGAACAACAAAACTCATAGCAGCCACACAGAGCTTAGGCAACACACTAGTAACAAAACAACATCATCTCAGTCCAAAGGTAAGTCTTTACATGGTGCCCAAAAGATGCCAGCAAAGACAGAAGAATGTAGTGGCTGAACTGATGCCCAGAGGAAGCCTGCAAGCTGGATAGGAGTGCAGCGGTACTATGCCCACCTGTGAAGTAGAAAGCGTGCAGGAAGTCCTTTGCATCCTGGTTCTCCAGCAACAAAATTCTTTCCTAATATATGCATCCGGGTGTTTCATATGTGTTTCAACACATATCTCGATAAGTTTAAACTGCACTGCAGCATTTAGAAAAGTGTGAAATTCATATTTTAGATCCACACATTAGTCCAATAGGTGTGAATTGGATAATTTCATATCATAGCTGCATATGAAATACCAGAGCCCTTACAATTCTAAGAAAGTGATTAATTCTGTAAATGATGCAGTTGCTGCCCAAATATTTTATTGGTAATTACATTAAAGGTCCTATATTTTATTATGCTCAAAATGGTTGTATTTTCATATTCACTATATGTTAGCTGCAATAATGTCATTACCTATAGAAATATCAGGTAATTCTTACATTAAATTATATGTAACCAGCTTTTACATTAAAGTATACATCAACTGTATGTGTGTGAGAGAGCAACTTACCATGTGACTTATTGTTGTAAAATCCAGATACTCATTTTTAAATACATGTTTTTCTGTGCTAAAAAAAAAGTGTTCTTCCAGCCCACCCTGCTTCAGCCTGAAAGTCTTGACTCCTGTGAGAAAACAGCTGTGCTGGTTTAAATGATTCAGCTGACAAGCTGGTACAATTCAGGTTTCAACACCTGATGTTTTTTCTTAGGTACTGTATAGGAAATCAGTGGTCTAGATTTCTTGCAGTGTTTCCTATCACATAGTTGTGGGACATTTTAAAAATAAGGAATTGGGAATTACTGTAACTGGGTTTTTCTTTTTTAAAGCCTACAGCTTTAAAAGTCTTTTTCATTTTTATTTTTTTAAAAACCAAAACTAAATACATATGCCTAAACAGGCATGACTTTAGGCATTTTGAGTCTTCAAACAGCATGTTTGAATGAAGACTTCCGGATCTGCCGCTCTACTTGATCAAGTAGTCATGGCTTCCAGTCATATCATAAAGAATCATAACAAATAAGCAGATAGAAAACATATAGCCAGTGTGTGTGTGTGTGTGTGTGTGTGTGTGTGTGTGTGTGTTTCAAGTAGAACTATGTCTGGTTCTAATTGAAAGATATGGGATATTTTTTCATGTTAATTATTTTACAGAATAATTAAGGAAGAGTGAAGGGAGATATAACATGTTAAGTGTGGTGGAACTGCTTTGTATCCACATTTGGAAGATTCTGAGGCATTTCTTTTTTAAGCAGTGAATTTGTATTCATACTATGGCTGATATGAAATCATTTCCCCAACTTCACCTACAAAAGGTGCTCTCTTATAGTGACTTTTCAGCACGCCCTGCAAACATTGGACATGTGATGTCCGGAACCCAAATCAGACCTGGCACAGAAAGTTTACTTTGTTCTGAATTGATTTGATGATAATTCCCAATAGCCAATAATATTTGACTTTATGATTGAAGCCAAATAGTCCTGTAAGTCATGAGGGGGGGCGGGGTTTCCACACAGTCTAGATATATTGCCTATTTTTTCCACCTGAAAAGCACTTATGAAGAAACTGTATTCATTCCCAAAATAAAAGGTCATTGCATATTGATTCTATGTTACCCTGCACTGTGTCCAGTTGAAAACAGATGTAGATGGACCCAAGAATGGGTGTGTGTGTACGAACACTTGCCCAATGATGTGGTGGCTAGGCCTATACCAAGATGGCAATCACCACTTCATTCGCTTGGGACATGTGGACGAAGGGGGAAGTGTGGGTAACCTAACCAAGGGAAGCTTTTTCAAACACATGTCAAGTAACCACACCCAATCCTTGTGAATGGCAGAATTTAGAATCAATCTAGATTTAAAGCAGCATGTTGAGGACAGACATGAACAATTCCAGATTGAGAAAAACTAAATTTTGGTGCTACAAAAAGGTTAGTGTGTATGCAGCCGCCACCACTGTCAGGGCCACAAACACCCAGCAAAGAGGTAGCAGAGGAAACTTGAGGAAAGGGAAGATTTCTCAACAGTCCCTAAAACCCTCAGAAGCCCTCCTTTCAAACCAAAAATGAAACTTCTAGCTTAGTCTTCATTCTCAGACAGCTTCCACTACATTTAAAACATTACATCAGGCTCAGTTTTTTGCATACTTTTTTGGGCACGATCCATTTTTAAATTAAGACGATTTTAATCCCAGTGATCTCAAGTGAGTTAACAAATGTCAATGCATTCTTAACTTTCCTTCAGAGGAAGCAATAGGACAGAAAAGTGGTCAGACTTTGCTGGATCATGCCTGTAGTGTTCATTTATTGCATATATAAACTTTTTTAATGGATAGTATTTGCAATTAGAAAGATGGGAAGAGTTGAAAATGTATATCGAAGCTGTTTAAATAAGCCACCAAAAGAAAACCCTTTGTTATACATAGTCAGTGACCTGAAACATTAGACTGTTGGCTCCTGGCTTGTTGATATGTTAATGTGAAGTAATTATTCCAGTGAATTGAAGCTGAAAGTCAACATGTATATTCATTAATTCAGTATAAGCACACTCATTGTTAATCACAGTTGGGAGATCTATTTTCAGCAAGCAGATTGAGAACCTACCCATCATGCTTTGCCAACCATAACATTTGATCGCTTTTAATGTTATCTTTAAAAGTCCCATGGAGGAAATATTTGTGATAATGTTTTTAAGCATTCCATATTGCAAAAAAAGAGAAAGAAAATAATTATATCACATATCTCTTGCTTTCAATCAAGACTGAATGCCATATTGCATTTATTATAAACTGCAGGGTGTAATTTCACACCACTGTATCATTTGGGGAATTATACTAAACACCAGAATAATTCTCAATTTTGTAATCAGAAAACATTACTTTAATTAAACCTTTAATGCATTATGAAAATCGCATATCTGCTTTGCATAGGGAAACACTGTATAGGGACAATCTGCATAAACTAAGGTAAAAGAGACCATAACTTTTGTAGCATTTTATTTTATTTACTTATTTCATTTACCTTAGATCTCCAAGGAGAGCAAGGTGATGTACATGGTTCTCCCTACTTCTCATTTAATTCCCACAACTCTATGAGGTAGGTTAGGCTGAGAGGCGGTGACTGGCCCAAGGTCACCTAATGAGCTTCATTGCTCAGTGGAGATTTGAACAGTCATCTCCCAAGGTCCTAGTCTGACACTCTAACCACAATGCGACAATGGCACTTAATCTCCATTGTGATAGTATAAAGTGTTTTGATATTGTTTATTTTTGCACTTGGGCAAAAAAAATGAGAGGCACAAATACAAGATGGGTGACACCTGACTTGAGAGCAGTACATGTGAAAAGGATCTAGGAGTCTTGGTTGACCACAAACTTGACATGAGCCAACAGTGTGACGCGGCAGCTAAAAAAGCCAATGCAATTCTGGGCTGCATCAATAGGAGTATAGCATCTAGATCAAGGGAAGTAATAGTGCCACTGTATTCTGCTCTGGTCAGACCTCACCTGGAGTACTGTGTCCAGTTCTGGGCACCACAGTTCAAGAAGGACACTGACAAACTGGAACGTGTCCAGAGGAGGGCAACCAAAATGGTCAAAGGCCTGGAAACGATGCCTTATGAGGAACGGCTAAGGGAGCTGGGCATGTTTAGCCTGGAGAAGAGGAGGTTAAGGGGTGATATGATAGCCATGTTCAAATATATAAAAGGATGTCACATAGAGGAGGGAGAAAGGTTGTTTTCTGCTGCTCCAGAGAAGCGGACACGGAGCAATGGATCCAAACTACAAGAAAGAAGATTCCACCTAAACATTAGGAAGAACTTCCTGACAGTAAGAGCTGTTTGACAGTGGAATTTGCTGCCAAGGAGTGTGGTGGAGTCTCCTTCTTTGGAGGTCTTTAAGCAGAGGCTTGACAACCATATGTCAGGAGTGCTCTGATGGTGTTTCCTGCTTGGCAGGGGGTTGGACTCGATGGCTCTTGTGGTCTCTTCCAACTCTATGATTCTATGATTCTATGATTCTATGACCCAGTTGTGTCCAATTTTTCCTTTCTTTTCTCTTATCCGGATCAACGAAAATTCACAGATAAGCAAATTTTCATTTTCACTTGTGAGGTCAAGCCCATGTATTTCCCTTTTCTGTCTCAACATTGCTTTTAATGTACAATGTTGTCCAGACTTTCTTTTAAAATTGGCATTTGATATAATTAAAGTTCATTTTCCAGTTAATTTTAACCAAGCCTCTTGATAATCAGCAGCTTGAAAAAATATTTTGTCCTGAAAAATTTTGCACCACAGTTCCAAGGATTCAAATGAGGGCTCAGCTACTTTAATTTTGAGCACCTAATGGCAAGTCCTTACTGCAAAACAGCCAGGAATCAGATTGCACACATTTTACCACCAGTCTATTTATGTATTGGTTTGTGTTGGCTTGCAAAACAAACCAGTTCTTTTGCA
The DNA here is from genome assembly GCF_964106645.2 of Podarcis pityusensis. Taxonomy (NCBI): domain Eukaryota; kingdom Metazoa; phylum Chordata; class Lepidosauria; order Squamata; family Lacertidae; genus Podarcis; species Podarcis pityusensis. The sequence continues at coordinate 40,327,941 of NC_138027.1, forward strand.
TGCCAGCTGCCTTATGCATCCAGCTTACCATACATGCAAATGAAATTAAAGTGACCATTAAACAACTTGGCATTTCTGTTTGTGACCAAAGAGGGAAATAAAGGGACAGGAACCAAAGACTGAGTGAACTGGGCCACATTTACAATCTGAATAGGGGAAACAAGGTGTGGGTGACCCAACCCTGCCAAGTGTGAGGGGTAGATTTTCCTCTTCCCATTTACAGATGAATGGCTTTCCTGGTCAACCTCCTCCTGGGACTCCACAACTCTCAGCAGGTGTTACAGGTTGACCCAAAGGTGCTCTTTAACCATACCAACAAGTCCCACAGCCCTGAAGAAAAATTTCAAAACTATTCCTTTAACCTTTAAAGGTGTTTAAGGGTGCTCACCCAACCCTAACTACTTCATAACTTCCTGCACCTACCTGCCAATGTGGCTAATTAACCTATGTAATGACTATGCCCATCAACAGCTTCATTAACTACGAACCCCAAAATTTAGACCACCTCCAAACAGTGACAAAGTTTTATAGTCATTTTGTAGGTTTTGTAGTGTGAATCGTGTGTTTTGAAAGGCAATCCAAACTGAGTAATGGATACTCAAACTGGAATCATTGGTATCATCCAGAAATCCAACACTGTCTGGTTTACACCAAACTGATGCCAAAGTTTTGTAGGCGTTTTGTTGCGTCCTCATGGGAGTCAGGAGCTAGACTGACTGAAATATTGGGTTCTTTATAATATATTTTAGCCAAAGCATTCTTATAGGGAGGTAAGGGAACTTTGAAATGAGCCATTTCTGCAATTTCAATAGTTCTCTTATTTTCTTTCCTGCCCAATTATTTCCTTGCCCATTTTGCAAATTAAGAGCTGAAAGAACATGCTCCTGTTGTACAATGGCTAACAATGACCATCTTTTGTCTGTATCCTGTCTCCCACCATTATCTGGATGCCAAACATAAAGGAATTATTCAGATTTTAAAGGTAGCTAGATTTAAATATGCTCATCTTTAAAGAGGTATGATGAACTCAATATTTCCTGAATTTCCTGAATCAGACAATGCTGGATTTTGAGTTCTGTTAAACAGGAACCCTGGTTTTGTAGCAGGAACCCTATAAAATGACTGCAAACCCTTGGGACCAGTTTGCAGTGCATTGGACAATGATGGATTTCTGAGTAAAACCTATGATCCACCAACTTGAGTATGGATTACTCAGTTTAGGGAGGGGATCACAAAACATGGGGTTCATGCTACGAAACCCCACAAGACTACAAAATTTTGGCACTGGTTTGGAAGGGATCCAAAATTTTGGGGTTCATAATTAATGAAACCTATCACTGATGAGCAAAATTCCTACTCAGCTCCCAAATGGCAACTGGCAATGCCAGCACTGCCAACAGGAAAGAAGGGTGGGATGAGCTTAAATAGCCCTGACATCTGCACTGTACCCCCAGTGCGTGCACTCACATGTCAAGCTTCCCAGGGCTTTTCATTGCCTAAGTGACCACAAAGCAACTCACTGCCACACCTGTTTCAGGTGCCATAGTGTGTGAAACAACTTTACAGGTAAACGAAATCCAACCATTTGCATTTAGGTACCTGCTGGTTAATTTGCAGAGCAGGTTGAGTGTGTGTTCTTCTATGTAACTGTGGAAAATCCAAGCCCTTTAAACATAGCCAATGCCAAACATGATTTTGCAACTCACAGTGTCACAATAAATCCAACATACTATATATGCAGCTTAATTTGTTCTTGGACTTTTGAAGTGTAAATTATTCTCCTCCATGCCCATTTTCTGAAGTGCATATTGTTTTCATCCTATAGTAATTACTCAGAAGACTTATATCAGTGGGACTTATTTTAATGTAGCACTTTGAGGACTGGCCTGCCCATGACCGTATTTGAAGTATTCTTTTTCTAACCCAACCAAGCCTAATGCTATGGCTTTCAATTACTTAGTCCATAGCTTAATGAATCTTTCAACTCATTTTGAGTCTGTTCCTATGCCACCTGCTCCCAGCTGTGTTACCAGATTCGTATGCACATCACAAGAATGCTAATGAGGGCAAGGACCAGGGCTCTGAATGGTGTATAACTGTGATATATCTACGGCAATATTTTTGCATCATACTCCTTGCAGAATAGCTTTCTGAAAATAATAAAAGTAAAACACTTTTCCTGTGAGAGCTAATTCATATCCATTAGTAAATCAAAATATTACCTATTTTGGCAGCTTTGTTATCCTGTAATAGGTTCTTTATATATTCAAATTCAAAAAAATAATAATGTCACAATAGTTGGCACAAAATAATGTCACAAAATAGTTTTGTGTTCACAAATCTCTTGCATTATGTCAACTATCTGAAATGCAGGTTGTCTGTTCTTTCCCCCCAGCTGTCAGGATTAATATAAATTAGATTACATTAAGATCAATTTAGCAGCAAAATCCAAATTGTTATGAGCAAGTCAGGCAGAAGACTACTTTATAGCCAGGGTGTGACCTCACAGTTAGATTTGTATGGTTCTTTTCTCAGTCTTTGAAGAGATCAGATTACTACAAGCTTCTCCCCCTTTCCCTTTTACACAGTATTAACTGAAGAAGGAACCCCTGCTGTATTCAGATACTAGCAAAGTGGTGTCATGAACAGCTTTGCTATCTCCCAGATACGTCCACAGTAACTTGCACTAACTCAAGCTAATCAGAACCGAAGGTGTACTGAAAGCATGAGAAGATTTACCCACTTCCCAGATTGCTGGGCCAGCTTCAAGAGCACTTTGGCCCAATCAAATACAGCCTTATGAAGGACTATGTGACATTTATGTAATGTGTTATTTTTTAACCTTGGATGTTTGGATCATCTTCTAGAAATGAATATAAACCCAAAACAATTTTTTATAATATGTACAGTAGTGGACGGCATGGTGGGGTAACAATGCTGAATTGACTTCCTGATACCTGAGCTAATGCTGCTTACCAGGACAGAGAGACAAGATGGTGGAGAGGTCCATGCAGTGTAAATATATAGCAGGAGTGCCAGATTTGCTGCACTGGGCACCATGATGCCGAGGGCGCCAAAGCAGTGCTGTAGAAGGGAGAGAGGCTGGGGCCCCTGAATTTTAGTGTTGCACAGGGTGCTGCTGTAATTTGAGATCCTGAAGTCCGCCACTGCAATAAGCAGTAGTGACTCAGCTGTTGAGAAGTTAGGTAAATGCCACACACTCTACCATGCCATTCATTACTGAATATGTAAGAACATTTTTTTAAAAAATTGTTTTCATCCTATGTTTGTCTGACTCTTTGTAAGGAAAGTTATATATTAAGGCCAAACTGTTAGGAACACATTCCTGGAAGTGAGTCCCCTTGAATACAGTGGGGCTTGTTACAAACAAAGAAAAAATGTAGTGTTTTTAAACAGAAAACATAAATCAAGCACAAGCCTTGCATGTATACATGAGAATTCCTATGCGTCAAAGGAATACAGTACCTCATTTACTTCAAGTACTTACAGTTGCAGGTAAGATTATTTTATTTTATTTTATTTTATTTTAATGTGAATGAGGAAGCTTGTTCATGCAGGAGCTCCATGGGTACTTTGTAGTGGCCACTAAGTTCTCCTAGGCTATAATTTTACTTTTTCATAAGCTATATATAAGTCATAATGAAATCAATGAAACTTGCCCATAGATATCAGATGGCAAGACTGTGTAGTATCTGTCTCCATTAAAAGCACTGGGCTTTTGCCATTGACTTCAATGGAATGTAAATTATGCCCACAATGTGAAACATAGAGAAGTAGGCAACAGACTGTGTTTGGAACAATATTTGTGGCAATAGTACAGACAAGACCCCTTTCCCTCCCAAAGAGGAGTGAAAGGACATATAAACATCTCCTAATATTTAAAACCACTCAAATTAAATTGGCAAGTATGTCATATTGTATTGTGAAGCAGGCTGGGAGTGCTAGTGACAGAAGCCTTGCTCTGAAATAGACTGAATGCTTGTTAGGTTACATAATTCTGCTTACCAATTTGCATGGTACTTTCAAGCACAGTTTTGGAACTGAAATAGCCTTGACCACCCTGATGAACGACTTGTATCAAAAGCCAGGATGAGGACTGCAGTTCTGCTTCTGCTCCTTGATCTCTTTGTGGTTATTTCTCTCTATTTTCTATTTTTTTTCCTCTTTGAGGTTTGTCATACCATTGACCATGGAATCCTCTTCAACCAGCTCTGTGGAACACAGTTTTATAGTGGTTCCAATCCCACCTGCAGAGTTGTATCCACAGACTAGCACTGGGAAACTGTATTTTGGCTCCATGCTGTGGTGTACCACAAGGTACAGTCTTGTCCCCAATGCTGTTTAACATATATATGAAGCCACTGGGTGTGGTCATTCAGAGTTTGGGGACAAAATGTCATCAATACGCTGATGACACACAGCTCTACTTCTCCATAACATCCAAGTCAGAAGAGGCTGTGCACGAGCTGGAACGTTGTCTAGGTGCAGTGTTGGACTGAATAAGGGCCAATAAACTGAGTTTGAACCCTGGGAAGACAGAGGCACTGTGGGTTTGTGAGTTCTGTGTCCAGAGACTGGCCAGTGGCCTGTTCTGGATGGGATTGCACTCCTTCTGAAAGAGCAGGTTATGAATTTCGGAGTGTTCATTGGCATTGGAAGCTCATGTGGCCTCAGTGGCTAGGAATGCCTTTTACCAACTATGGCTGATACATAAACTATGACTGTTCTTGGAGAGGGATGGTCTGGTCATAGTGATTCATGCATTGGTAAATGCAAGACTTGATTATTTCAATATGTTCTATGTGGGGTTATGTAGTCTCCAACCAGTGTAAAACGCTGCAGTTAAATTGTTGATGGAGACAGACTATTGCCAGCACATAACTGGTGCTCAAAAGCTTGGCTTGGCTGCCCATATATAACTGGGCTAGGTTTCAGCTTCTGGACTATCATTAAAGTTCAGGTATATATCAGCATTGGTCCAAAATTGTTCATTGACCTATTTATTGGCTTGCTATGATTTTAAAATATTCTATGACTGCCCCCATGTAAATGGCACCTTGCCTGTTTTATTGCATCATAGTGTCCTCCTCTGGTATCAAATACAGAAATGTTCTCCAAATAATGGACACACATACATTCTTTCTTTGGCTGTGGGACCCTCTGCCCTATGCTATAATATAACCATATTCTAAACTTGCATCTTCCCCCTGCAAAAAACTTCAAATATTTTAAAATATGACCTATTAATTTATATTCAAGAAATGCAGTTGTTGATAAGCCGTAAACTTGAATTATATTTAAAAGAGCTGTATATATGAATCAATGGATTTATGTGTCATGTGCTTGACAGTCAGTATGAAGCAGCAATTATATTCTTCCTGGTCTATATGTTTCCAGCATTTATTATTAATTTTTCAATCTAAGGAGTTTTGCTGTATTCCCACTTAAGCTTTTGTTTTCAGATTTTAGCATAATAAGCAGTGTGTGTCATCATAGTTTTAATTTTCATGCCAAGCAGAGAGTGACAGCTGGGAAGCAATATGCAAGACAGATTTGCATCTTCTACGAAACTGCAAGTAGGGAAGAAAAAAAATGTTCAAGTCACCATGTTTTAAATTTTCCTTTGTAAACATTATTTATCTTCCCCACCATAAAACAAATGCTTTTTTACTGATCCCTCCATTAATGTTTCAAATATATGTGCGATGACAAGCAAAACAGAAAAATAATCACACAGTGAAAACATTTTCCTCCCTTTGTGGGGCTTATGGGGTCCAGTTGCATAGCATCTGTTTTAACTCCTTGTTGCAGGAACTTTTAGGGCACTGGTTTGAATGACAAGCTAGCCCTAGTCACCCTAAAATGACTTTCTCTCCTCCTTGTTGAATTCCTGTGAAGTATAAAACATATAAATTAATCATTAAAAAATGGTCATCTGAAACAGCAGTGGTTTAAAATGATGGCTCTGTTATCCTGGCTCAGATAAAACAGAAGCTTAGCACTGAATTTTCATTTGCTTATTAGAGTACAATTAACTGCTTCCTCCCCCATTTTGTTCATCTAAAAGTTCCTTATCCAAAGGTTCACCAGTTTCCACACATCTTAACAAAAATATTATGGTATTTCTGGAGTGTTAAATCTGTAAAGGCGACAAACTCTGATTAAGATACTGTCTCTGTCTACCTCTTTGATGCTACAATCCTGCAACACTGATTCACTTTATTTGAAACCATTGTGACTTGACCAGCAACGTTGTGAAGAAATTGAGAAATATGGGATCCTTACTTTTCATGCACCCCATTTTTACCATTTTAGTTTACGGCATAGTGACTTCTCTTTCTTCCAATAAACCCATTTCCCCTAGAAAATGCAAGAAATAAAAATCCAGCACAAATAGTAGAGTATTATAAAGTGAAAAAATGATGTCTATTTTAACCTACATGAATGCAATAATTATTGTACTCTATTGTTCAGTAAATGGTGTATATAAAACAGGAGTAGTTATGCTGATAGTATTTTCTAATTTAGTTTTATTATATTTCTTATAAAGAACTGTGTATATAGAATGATGGTGATGATAATAGTACTAATTTGTAAGTTTGTTATGATTTGTTTATTTGATTTCTATCCATTCTATTCAATCTAGAAGGATCTCCTAGGTGGCTCACACAAATCAATAATTAAAATAATATGGGGGGTGACAGATGTAACAGCTGGACCTCAGGTCAGGTGCTGAGCAATGGAAGTTGGATCATGTGTTGCTAGGATGTTCTGCTCCGTTGCTGGGTGCTCCTTTAAAAAAGTAGTATTTTTCTTGAAGACTAAGCATTTGTAGAGAGAGATAGCTTGCTATAGCAAGAAATGGGTGAGGATAGATCTGCTCTTTCCTGTGAGCTGGAATGGCTTATATCCTAATAAATATTTCATAACCATTTTGTGTGTCACAGTATCAGACTATAAGCACTGTTATTCCAGAAGACTGATGTTCTTTATAGGTTGTTTTAGTTATGCTAAAGAATACAACTTTAATGAAGTGAGGGGAAATTTTTAAAAATAAAAGTAGGGCAACTTCTGTCTTCTTATCTTCTGACTTGATTTAATCAAGATGGCTAGTGAGTACTGAATATCGATATATAGGAGTTTTCAGACTACCCTGACAAGACATTCTATTACAGTGGACACAAAAGTGACACAATGGATTTGAGAACTTGCTAACAGTAATATGGGCTGTGGGCAAGTTTTCAGTAGAAATAAAAAGGAAGTGTCAGATAGTGTTTCTTTAGCTGACTTGTTATAGTAATATGTCCATCTTAATTTCTGTTCAGTCAGTTCCTGGTAGTTGTTCCTTAACCTGAGCCTTTCCTGTGTGTCATCAAGTTTCTCTCCCTGACTGCTGCCCTAACCCTCTTCTGTGTTCCACATACATTGATACAGATAGGAACTTAATTAATTTACTTTTATTTTCTTAGTATTTTGCAACTATTGTCTTGCAGAAGATTGACATATCTTTTGTATAGTATTATATGTAAATGGCCTGCATTTACAGAACTGTAAGACTAGGGCCCCATCTGCACTTATACATTTAAAGCAGTGTCATACCTAGCTTTCCCCACCTCAAAGAATCCTGGGAACTGCAGTTTATTAATGGTGCTAAGAGTTGTTAGTAGACGTCAAATCTTCTCCCAAAGGTACAATTCCCAAACCTCCCTGAAAATTGTAGCTGTGAGATCAGCTATTTCTATTCTTTGTCAAGTTTCCATGCATTCCATATATTCCTTATGTGCAGGAAAAAATACAATATATATAGGTATAGATATAGATATATAGATATATCCCCAGTTTATTTACTGTGTATGCTTTTTTTCTCTATTATTTACATTTTCCTCCTAAAGTATGCATTTTTGTGTGATTTTCTATGCATTTTTGTAAACCTTGTCCACATAATTTATCATTTTTGTGCACATTTTAAACTGAAACTGTACTGAAAATTCAGAGAAGTGTGTAATGCAATTGATAATTGCATTCCAATTCACATATAAGTCTGGAAAATGCAAATTAGGTCAGTTTGCTTTAAAATGCAGGCTAAAGGAAAATTCCCTTCATATCTAGGCTTCTTCGCAAGGGAGGGAAACAGGGAGGAATCTAGAGACTGGGTTATACTTCCGGGAACTGGTTTTTGTTCACTTACTATAAAATAGAAAAGGAAGAAGTTGCCTGCTTAGTTACATATTCAAGATTACACCCTTTATTTCAGCATTGGAAAGCAATGTTATATCAGTTCTGGAACATATTCATACTGCATGAACATATATAATGCATATAGAAATAACAGAATGTCTTCCACTGCATAATTCTCCATGACAAAGCAGAGGACAAGTTGCTTGGAAACCTTTAAAATAAAAAAATAAACTTAATCCACTTAACTCCTCTTTGAATTGATTTTCAAAGGTTAACATGCCTATTACTTTAATTAAAGTCCTTCTCAGTTCATAAATTATGTGTCTGGCACTTCAGGGATGCCAGCAATTGTCAAGAAGTAAGGAAGGCCAAAGTGTCCTCCCGAAAGACCAAGGTTAATATGGTCTGAGGACAAAAAGTCTTCTGTCTCAGTGGGGTTATATCACAGCAATTTATATACTGTTGCTCACTGTATTAGCTGTATGTCTGAGTTTCTTAAGAAACTATTATACCTTTTTCTTTAAATCTTTAGGCTCATGGCATTGCAAGTTTCGACCCTGTATGATTATAAATATAATCATACATAATAGCTGTGATTTTGAAATATTAGCCAGTCAAATTAAGTGGTAGTTTTCAATCATGATATTATTTCAGCTTTCAGAATAAGCCCATAAAATTTAGTGACCCACCCAAAAAAGAAAGAAAGAAAGAAGAAATCTCGTCTTCCTGCTTGGCATTATAGGATTTATAGCATGTACACAACTAATAATCGCCCTTTAAATGTAGTGTTCTGTACCTGAGATTTTGTGTCTGTTACTCAATGCAATCTGGAAACCTGAGACCCAAGTCATTTGCTCACATGCATTCTGTTTGTTTTTTTTTTAAAATATTTATTACTTTTATAGATTACAAAAAGGGAAGAAAGAAACAGAAAAAAAGACAAAGGAAAAAAGCAAAACAAAACAAAACAAAACAAAACAATACAGTACAATATATAGACAATACAAAACACAACCTAAACTCAAAACTAAACACATTAAACTAAACTAAACAAACCCCACTCCCTAACCTTAACCCTAAATAAAACAAAACAAAAACAATTTAAAAACATACATCATCCCTTTTCTGTACTCTATCTTTCATTCCCTTGTTTCCTCGACCTCCTCTCACCTCCCTTTTTGTATTCCACTTCTATTAATTGTTTCAGCAAATCCTTTCCATCTTTCTCCCTTTTCTATCATATTGTAAATAACGTATTTTTTAACCTTATTTTCCATTAAAGCTAAAATACTTATATATGCTTAACTCCTTATAACATTTCTGCTAAGCCCATAAAAAAAAAAAATCATTCCACCATTTTTCTATCACTCATTAATTTTACCATATGTCTATATATAAACTTTAAATTTTCCAATCTTCTTCCACCATCTCCTCTCCCTGGTTTCGGATTCTGCCAGTCCTTTCCATCAACTCCATAAAGTCCATCAACCTGGTGATCTTATGTCCGAGGCTCTTAACTCTTTTCCAAGTCCCTTCTGCAGGTCTTCTTCATTTTCTTTAATGCTAAAGAGCAAATCTCAGGGAAACTCCAACCTGTAAATCCTTTTCTTCCTTCTGAACAGATCAGCCAAATTTCCATAGTTGAAGCTACAGTCCATAAAATATTTCAGGGCATATTTCAAGATTCCTCCAAATCCAAAGGCCCCCAAAACTTCAATCTCCTCCAGGCCCGAGTCCATGTCCCAAAAGTCAGTTAATCCCTGCATAGAGGGATCTTTCTGACTTTCCTTCTTTAGTCCAAGCCGGGATCCATTCCTCAGAGTCTGACTTTTCCTAGATTCAATCATAAAAGGCCTCAACTTATAGTCCTCAATTTGCTTCTGTAAAGCCACGGATCTCGCTTGTATTACTTTATGTTCAACAACAGCAGCTTTCTTCTTCTCCTCCTTCTCCTCCACCATTTGTCCTATCAAAATGGATTCCTGTACCAAGTCCTGAATTATTTCTGTGTTGGTGTTCACTTTTTGACTCAAATTAGTCACTTTCTGTTCCAAATTATCAACTTTAAAAGTCATGTCATCCATCTTCTTGTGAAGCTGTCCCAGCGAACAGCTTATCTTACATTAAACAGTCACAATGGCCTCTCCTGTCAACATTTTTAAATGGTCCAAGGTCAGTCTCTGGTTCTCAGAATCCCTATCTGCAGCTGGAAATCCCCCAGTTACACTCCTGTAACAGTTTCAAAAGCTCCCTCTAGAGGGAAACAGTCTCCAATTGTATCAGTTCTTTCAGGCACAACTCAAGCATTAAAGATAAATTTTCAGTTACTTTTCCTCTTTTTTAAATGCAGAGGAGGACAATGGAAACAGTATCTTACTCTTATTTAGCTAGCTGTCAAAACCGTTCTGTCAAATGCACTCTCTCCAAACGTCATCTGGCAGCCCGTTCCCAGGTTCAGAGCAGTGGTAATTTGATTTTTCACTCTCTCCTGCAGGCTCACTAGGTCCAAAATTTCCCCCTCTTCTCCTGCTTCCAAGGGGGGTTTTGTATTTTAAACCGATGGAAATTTAATCCTTTGCCAAAAGCTTTCAAAGACTTTAGCTTGCAACGTCTTTGCTTCAGTCTATTTACAAAAACGGAAGGCGGACTTCCTGTTTATGACCTTCCCGCTTCAGTGCCAAATTAAGGTATTTAAAAATCCAATTTTACGTTTTACTCACGGGTAGTTGTTTAAAATCCAATTGTCCACAGGAAAAAGTCAGCGCTCTCTGGCAACAGCAATGCGGCTTCACTCCGTGAAAGAAGCAGTCGATTCAAAGCACCGCGCCACTCACCCCACGTCGCTCCGGATCCCCAAAACAGGGTTTCCCCGCGAGTAGGGGAGGCGCAAAAGGTGCCAGCCGAATCCCAGGTTCACAAGCTTCTCCCGCTTGTGATTTCAATGGGTCTCCACCTTCGCCGTGGCAGTCAGACCCTGTTTTTCACGGAGCAAGTTCCTCCCGAACGGAGGAGCTCCGCCATTGCCGGAGGCGCCAACCCGGAAGTCTGCTCACATGCATTCTGGGACCAATTAACTGTCCTGGTTATCTCAGTGGCCCTAATTATTATAACACTTGTCCTTCTCTTTTGGCCAAATTTGGGAGAAGATTTGAGGGTGTTAAGCTTTGCTTGCTTCAACTGCTGCTGCCTGTGTTTCATGGTGGTTGGTGGTGGCAGCAGTGTTCCTCATAGCAGGCTTCCAACAGCCATTGTTCTCTCCAGAAGTCTCTTCTGCACGATTCTTTATTGCAGTGTTACTTTGGTGGCCAGCAGCAGCTACCAATGGGTGGAGGGTTGGGGTTGTTGCTTCTGCTGCCACCAATAACTCTACCCCTAAAACGTTTGCCCCAATGTGTCAGCCCTCAATGAAATGCCTCTTCATTCTTTGCCTCCTACAAATGGGGCTTTGCAAATCAAGTGGGAATGTTTCACAACAGCTCTAGTAACATTTACTTAGTCCCTCCTTCCTGAGCACAGGAAAGGCTAGCAGAGACTAAGGAAGCACAGGGAGCTTCCAGACCAGCTGTTTATTGAGCATTCATCCTGATATGTTCATGCGGAGGTTATACAACATTACCAGCTAGTGGCTGTTATCCTGCACTTTTTAATACAATTTTTGGTAGTTTTCCTGACGGATTTTTTGTGGACAGAATAACGTTGGGATAATTGCACTAGACAGTGTGGGATAACAACCAAAATTTGTGTGAATAAACAGCCCACCTAAAAGCACCCTGAGACTTGATCTTGAACCATCATTTCACATAAATGTATCTTGGGGGGTATTGTGTTTTTTGTTATTGTCTTTTACACTCTGTGTTTTTATGTTGTAAACCACTCTGTGATCTTTGGGTGAAGGTTGTTTTATGAATTACATAAATATTAATAAGGTGTCACATATTTCACTCCCTCCATTGTAACAGAGGGCCTGGACTAACTATTCAGCTTCAACTTGAGGCTTTTGCAATATGGCAGGTTTTAATTTAGGAAATAGCTCTCTGTTTTCCACTGTAGTTTGTAACCCTTGCAGCTTCACTTTGTAAAAAAGAACAAGAGCAAAGAACAACTGCATACAACTAATTCTGACATGAAGTGTGGCTCACTGGGGCAGAGAGACACCATGACTTCCAGATGCATGACTTCATGTCTTCTAGTTTTAAAATTAAGGAATGCTTCCCCTATTCCCATTCTGGAGTATGGTAGATATTAGGTAAAGGTAAAGGTAAGTCCAGTCACGAACGACTCTGGGGTTGCGCACTCATCTCGCTCTATAGGCCGAGGGAGCCAGCGTTTAACCGCAGACAGCTTCCGGGTCATGTGGCCAGCATGACTAAGCCGCTTCTGGTGAACCAGAGCAGCACACGGAAATGCTGTTTACCTTCCCGCTTGAGCGGTACCTCTTTATCTACTTGCACTTTGACGTGCTTTCAGACTGCTAGGTTGGCAGGAGCAGGGACTGAACAACGGGAGCTCACCCCGTCACGGGGATTCGAACCACCAACCTTCTGATTGGCAAGCACTAGGTTCTGTGGTTTAGACCACAGCACCACCCGCGTCCCTATGGTAGATATTAGAGGAGCTTTATAGGGTATTTTTAAGGACATGGCATGATTGTAATATATGGGGGAGGGTTGTTTTGTATATCTTGTTAACCACCTTAGAGGCTTTTAGTTAAAAGCTGAGATACCTGAGGCTTTTAGTAAAAAGTAAGAGTGCCCAAAAAGCTGTTGCTTTCAGAGTTAACTAATATTAACAACGGGTGCTTTATGGCAGAATCTGCTTATTATTTTCAAAATGCCAGCTTAAGGGAATCAAATACACCCACGCATAGTTTTGTCCTTCAATACAATAGGTAACTGAAGCAATAATTAAAGCTGCTACAGATACTTGTTATTCAAACTGACTGGCTTTTAGAAGACTTACCTCATTAGGGTAACAGTAGTGATGCCTTATGCAGTGGTGTCAACTGTTAGAACTTTGGCTGTGATCTTGTCCCAGAAGTGCCAGAAGTTGTGTGATTTTATGTCTATTCTGACATTTTTGGTTGTTTTAAGCTTCTACCAAGAAAATCCGAGCACTGTGCTGAATACATCATTTAAACATGTATTTTAATATGTGCACCTCATAATGTATTACAGTTTATGTTCTTGTGTACACAGATACCTTTGACTAAGGATTGGGGCAAATAAAACTCAAGGGGAACACTTTGGATGTACATCTATGTATATACATAAAAGTAAAGGTGAGAGAGTACAGTCATACCTCAGGTTACAGATGCTTCGGGTTGCGCAATTTCTGGTTGTGCACCACGCCAAACCCAGAAGTACCGGAAAGGGTTACTTCCAGGTTTCTGCGCTTGCACATGTGCAGAAGCGCTAAATCGTGCTTTGCGCATGCACAGAAGCACTGAATCACAACCTGTGCGTGCACAGACATGGCGCTGCGGGTTGCGAACGCTGCAGGTTGCGAACGTGCTTCCCGCATGGATCACGTTTGCAACCCAAGTGTCCACTGTATTGTCAAGACTTAACTAATAAGAACACAGATTCCTTATTCCCTGATTGGCACAGCTGTTTAACACTGTGATTGATAGATATTGCATACTTATGAGAAGATCTGCATAAGCAGCTGCTGCTTTTCTGTGACATCATCTGCACATTGCTGACCAAGTAATCAGCTTTTGAAACTAAGCAGCAGCTAGTCTCTTTGACAGTGGGAGCTGAATTTCAGAAATGACTGGCTGTTATTAAATTTGTTTTTAGCATTTACAGCTGGCAGTAGATGTCATTTTGGGGGTAAATCGTTAAAATGATGGCAGCATGATTAGCTTCCTAAATATATTTTTTTAATTACTAGCAAACTTCTGACATTTACCATACTATATACTATAAGATATGGTGAATAGCTGCACATTCAATAAAGAAAAGAGAACTAAGCTTACAGTGCAAGGGGTTTTGTTCTTAAGGATATGTCCAAATTAGGAAAATAAACTTTCAGCATGATTTTTGTTTGAGCCACTTGTCTCCTATGAGACATTAACAGGGGGGAATGCTTTGCTTTGGCAATGCTTTCTTATGCAATTACAGAACTCTCATATAAACATTTGCTTATAATATCTCTGAAAGGAGACATTTAGTGTCACCTCTTGAAGCCTGGATAGGCAGTGCAGCATTTCCTAGTCAGAATCCAGCCTTTGGCCATCTATGCATATTTTGATAACCCCACCTGGCAGTATATATTTGTAAACTACAGAACAGGACAGCAGATACCATTTGTTTTAATAGGAAGGACAAACATAACTTTACATATTCATATGTTAATGCTTTTGCCTAAGAGGAAGTGGCAACATAATTCGTATCATTTTTGCCTCCTGCTACTCCAGGAGGGAAATCCAACCTATGTGCATATTTGTGGCTCTTGCTTTCATTTCTGCTTCCTGCTGCGGCTGCTGTAAGACAGTCAAAGCAACAGCAGGGGGGCACGAAATAAAGGGGAAACATAGGGTGAAGTGGAAACACTGCAGCTACTGTTGTCATTTTGAATTTGACACATTCTGCAACCTCACAGTAGCTGAGGGGGAAAGAGATTTCTTTCTGAACTTCCCAATTTAACTGAAGACAGAGAGAAGTGCCCACATTTATTGCTGAGAGAAATAATGAAAAAGCATTTCCCCTACTCTGGAGGGCTTGGGATTCATATTCTTAATAAAAAGATGTCAAGTGGGGCCTGGAAAGGTTGTCACTGATGTAACTTAAGATGTGGAATTAGGAGGAATGACCTTCTGACATGCATTCCCCTGTGATTGATGAGCAGAAGGAAACTTGTACACCCTCCTCGCTAAATATAACACGAGTATAAAGCTTTTTGCAAAAGCTTTTTGCAAAAGCAAGAGGGAAAAGCATTAAGCATCAATAATAAGCCTGAAACCAGGTTTCTAATAGGGTAGTAGTTTTAACTCTTCTTTAAGGACTTCCTCTTGTCACATTACCTCTGGCTGCCCAAACGTCCATCACATCTAATAGTCATAGCTTTATGATGGCATGATATTACTTTGGGTTTTGACCTACAAGATGATTGGAGAATCATACCGTGCATATTATCTGCAACAGTTGAGATCCAGATCTGGCTTGTTCTGGTCATTTTGATTGTTTGAATGTCCTCATGCTTTACAAATATGAGTACCAGGGTCTCCACCCATTAAGAAGTGTGATGGTCCCTTTCTTTCTCTTTCTGGCCATTTTCTGTATAATGAGTGAAATGTGTTAGTGACCTTTGTCTCAGCATAGGTTGAGGCAGTAAAAAAGGGGTCACATAAAATATTTTGACAAATTTTTGATACTGGGAATGTTGCAAAAATGCACATTTCTACAGGAACAGCTTCCAAGTCACAGTCATGGTGGTAGGGTGAAGAACAGCATAGTACACATGCCTTCCCATCGCCCCGGTCCTTGGACCAAAAAAAATCACTCCTAAGCTAAACAATGCTGTTTTTAATTTTAAGCCCACAAATACTGTAACAGTGGGAGAAATGCCAGATTACATAGCTCACATAACCAGAATTGCCTCAGTTTAGGGAAAGATTATTATACTGGCAGCACATTTCAAATCCTGTATAGACTCTGGTTGTTATTGATATATTGATAGTTATTATGAGGAAAACAAATTTATGGGATATAAAAGGGAAAATCCATGGAAGATGTCACTCTAAAACTTCTTAATAAGCACACTTTAATATTTTGTTGCAATATTAATTTATTTGTGCTAGGTTATTAAGCAGAGCTCTTACATACAGTGACGGAGCTTCATGCTCTGGCACCGGGGGGCGGAGAGCAGGTGGGGGCTGGGCTGGCACGCGTCCCAGGTGCGTGGCATGCCGCCCGCAGGAGCACAGTGCGCGTCCTGGGGGCATGGTGCCAGCACGGGCGGGGGAGCAGCCTCAATGGCACCCCACTGGGATCGCGCTGCCAGGGGCAGTGCGCGCCCCCCGCACTCCTCTTCCTCCGCCAGTGCTTACATACTCAGTACAACACTGTTAGAAGAGGATGCTTTTTTCACCTCCATCAAGCCTGCACAATGCAGTCTGTGGTTTTACCTCCCATCAGAGTTTGACAGGAATATTATTCTAGTATTGCCAGAAGCAAATGGTGACCACAAAGGTGTGTTGTGAAATTTGCTGCAATATTGTAGAGGATGTGGCAGACCTGATGAAGTGTTTTTGGAAATGTTGTTTGAGCTGAGAGGTGCACTCAAGCACCTCTGGTGCTTCTGGTCTTGTGTGTTTAATTACTGTTTAATCAAAAGCATTTATATCCTTCCTTTCTGATTCAGGACTGAGAGATCCAAGGTGGCTAACACAACAAATTAAAAAAGCAACTCAGTATAAAACATGGAAGAGGCAGGCTGGCATATTTAAAAAAAAAACAAACCAAGGAATAAGCAAAATAATAGCAGAAAAAAAGAAAACCAGGCATCATGAAAGAACAGGCTTGCAAAACTTAAAGTGTCTTCAGCTAGCAACAGTATGCCACCAGAGAGAGGGCAAGATTGATCTCCCAGAACTAAGAACTCCAGAGTCTGAGATTTTGGCACAAAAAATATTATCCTTTGGGTTCTTACCAGTTTCTCTTGAGAAGCAGATGGGACATACTATTCCCCACTTCACATAAAGGAGTTAGCAAGATCATAGGAAGCTGCCTTATATTGAGTCATACTATTGGGATTCTCTGTGCTTTGAGGAGTAAGGTTAGTGCTGGTCTCCATCGGTTTTCATCCAAGATGGCCACCGTGTAAGTTTCCTCCTTCCAGTTCTCTCCGACCTCTTCTCCTGACTTGGATTTTACAACCGCTGGAGTAAGCTATTTACTTTAGTTTTGCCTTTTGCTAGACAAGTAATTGCTGGACTCTCCACTGGTGTGATGCCAGATTTTAATTAAGTTTGACGAAGGAGGATTGCTTTGGATTGATCTGGGTGGTGCCAAACTTGTGTGCTTCATAGAACAACGATCCTTCAGACCTGCACCGCCGGCACGAAGAGAAACTCCCCTGTTTAAGGTTTCTTATTGCTAAATGATTTTCTCTTCTGGGGGACACTCGGACAATTGACTGAGAATTGTAAGTAAGCAACGAACTTTACCTTATTTTTTCTTCGCTCACCACTCCCCTGCCTCCTGCAATACTCTCTAAGGTGCATTAAGATAATTCCAATTATTGCGGATATTTCTCCTAATCTCCACTATGGGCCATGGCAAGCGGCCAAGGGACCTGGATGAGGCAATGCCTCCCCCGAGGCCCAAACAGTCTAAGATTGATTCTTTCTTTCTTAACTGTAGCAGAAATAACGAGGAAGACAGCTACACGGTTGAAACTCACAATCGTTTTAATCCTTTAATTGACCTCGCACCCGATATAGAAGTGGAGGGGGTGAACTCGAAGGCAACGAATAATGCTAATGATAATGACAAAGAAGTGAGAGTCACCTCGAAGGGGGAGTCCGAGTTGGCCCTGGGCGATGGTATGGGATTCGATCATTTCCAATTAATAACCAGGACCCTGCGCTGCATCTTTAAGAGCATAAATGGGATCTCCATGCAGGTGAATAATCTCCACCAAAAGCTTGAGGCCCATTTGCTGGAGCTGCAGCACAACCTCACTCTGCCTCCGAGGGATTTAAAGGGACAGTGGTGTACCTCCCCTGTTAGACATGAAAGTGGTACTGGTGTTCACCTCTTAAAAACTCAACTGGACTTTCAATCTCTGATCTTACAACCAAACAAAATATGTCTAACTATACGCAGCAGTGACCCCAGGTCCCCAAGGTGGAATAATCCGAGAGAGGTCAAAGATCATCTAAGGCAACTCCTTCAGATTTGGCCTCCGCTAATAGATCTCAGTACAGTGAAACTTTTATACTACCACCATCGGTTCCAAAAAGTACTGCTCTCCTTCCAGTCACCAAAAATTCCCTCCATACTGGTTAGGCGTAAAGCGTTTTTGGCCACCTGGGGCATCTTCCCAACGAGAGTCTTTAATGACACCAGGATTAAACCTCTTTTCCGTAGCATCGTACAAAAAGGTATCCGCTCGCCAGACAGGCGCGACATAGTCTTGAAACTCAAGCTGTCCACCCAGGAACCTCACCCTCCCTCTCAGCCCAAGCTTCCTGGTTTATCTACCCCAGCAACAGAGAAGCATGACCAAAGCGGGCCCAGTCATCTGGCTGCCTCAGAGGAGAGGGACCTTATTTCATCCTATGGCGAGTTGCCATTAGTAGAACAGCAGGAAGTTATAAACAGGCTTGATACACTCAAGCAGCAACTTACACATGTACTTCAAGAGAAAATCTCCTCAAAACCTGGTCATAGTAACCTATTAAATCAAAGGAACGCAGTCATGAAGGGGCTAACACCCCAGAAACCCCTGCCAATCACTGGGACTCCAATAACGGATGATATGGCAGTCTGCCTGGCGGAAGCTCCTCATACACCGTCGCAACGCAGACCCCCTTCACCTCTACTAATAGATCTGCAATCAACTACCTCGTCCTCCGCCTTAAAGAGCAATACGCCAAACACCCCTCATCCTGGTAATCTGTCAATGTCCTATTCTTCTATGCCTGACCTGGAGTCCTCATCCAGTGCGGTCCAGGCAGATGACTGTATATCCTCGTCCTTTGCCAGTCAACCTCTTTTGGTAGAACCTCATGTATCCACAACCTCTTCAAGCCAATATATAAACGTTAAGGAAGCCACTGCGCAAAGAGACAGCTCAGGCTTTATTGAAGACCCTGCTGGCCACATCAATCAAATTACCACCCCTTCGATACCTTCGGCTGTATCACGCCTGGCGCTGTCTCAGACCCTTGGCAATGCTTCTTCCACCAGCAACCAGAGTAACTGACTAGCACATAGTCCCTCCTCAAACTGCTTCAATGTGCTATCCTGGAATGTGGCGGGATGGACGTCCAAACAGGATGGCGGGGATATGATAGAGTTTTTAGCGAAATTCCAGATTATGGGTATACAAGAGACCTGGTGCTTAGAATCGTCACCCCCCCCTTCCCTACTGGGCTATGACGCCTTTGTGATTCCTGCGACCAAAACACATTTGTTTGGGCGCCCTAGTGGAGGCCTGGTAACATTTGTTTCGCAGGAGCTTCAACTTAATATCTCTCCTCTCTTTTGGTTAGAGAGTAATTGCATTCAAACTTTACACATCACTAACAGCCCGGTTGGGGACTTCATATGTGTAAACTTGTACAATCCATCTACCTACTCCTCTTCTCATTCAAATCAGCTTTGGGAGGATTTAAGATTTATCCTCGATAAATCTGTGGCTGAATATCCAAAGTCAGAGATCCTTATAATGGGGGACTTTAATGCCAGAATCGGAGCAGATATAAGCTCATTCACCGATAAGTCGCAATTATTCATAGAAGAGGAGTGGTTTCCTACGTGGAATTCACATGATAAGACCATTAATAGGGCTGGCATCATACTGCTGGAGTTTACCATAAACTGCGGGCTGCACAGCTTGCATGGCACTCCCAAAGACTGGTCCGGGGGATTCTATACTTTTCTAGGATCTAGAGGGGCAAGCGTTATAGACTACATCTGGTCCTCCTCGGCATTTAATGATAAGGCATATTGTTTCAATGTGTTCAACAGTACCGAAAGTGACCACCTTCCAATCGCCATCTCCTTCCTCCACACACAGCTGGGGCTTCCCAGCTCACTCCACCCCCAGGATCCACTGATCTTAGCTCCCGGACGTAAGAAGTGGGATTTCTATCTGGAGCAAGACATAAAAGTCCTCCTAAATTCCCCTGAGATCCTAGCCCTGAAAGCTCAGCTGTTAACAATGAATGTGAATCATTTCTCAACTTTCCAGCAAATTCTAGCCTTCTTGCTTCCTTCACTTACGAAACCTTCCCGTGCGATTCTAACCTGGAAGAATCAAACTTGGTTCGACCAAGAATGCAAACAGTGCAGAAGTAGGCTTAGATTTCTTCAGTCTGATATGAAATCAGACAGCACCCAGAGCAAAATCAGGGAGTTAGCCCAATTCCGTTCATACTACAAGAAGCTGCTCCATCATAAGAAATTGTTCTTTGCGAAAGAACGCTGGACGGCACTGTCAGTGGCCATTAAAACCCGTGACGACAAGAAATTCTGGAATTTAATTAATGCAGGTTTAAGACCCCCCTCATTCATCGCTAATAACATCACAGCAGCCAGTTGGCACTCTCACTTTGCTCAGCTGTATTCCGCCCCAGATCCCGAAGTAAATGTTGTCTCCACTCTTCCAGCATCTGCCTTGCCCACCTGGGAGCCAGTCTCCCCAGAGAGATGTATACAACTAATCAGCACGCTTTCAGGGGATAAATCCCCGGGGGAGGATATGATACCACCTGAGGTATTCTTATCGAACCAGACGTGGTGGGCCCCTATTTTAGCATCTCTCTTCACCACTATTAATGCTACTCTTAAGATTCCACCTAATTGGAAACAGAGCATAGTCATCCCAATACATAAAAAGGGGGACCCACAAGATCCGCGTAACTATCGACCTATCAGCCTGCTGGACATATCATACAAGGTCTACTCTAGATTCTTGCTAGAGAAATTAATCGAGTGGGCAGAAGAAACAAAGCTATTCCACCCGGAACAGGCTGGCTTCCGTAAAGGTCACAGCACATCTGGCCAATGTCTTGTTCTATTTACCCTGATTGATAAATACCTAAACAGGTTCAACTGCAAACTACACGCGGCTTTTGTGGACCTGACCTCCGCCTTTGACTCCATCCCCAGAGATAGGCTATGGCAGAAGCTTAGTTACACTAACATAGATAAGAGACTCCTCCACCTTCTTATGGAAATTCATAATGACATATCGGCCAGAGTAAAATTCGGCCCTCTGGGAGCTCTATCTGATCCTTTCCCTCTGAATAAAGGGGTCAAACAGGGCTGCCTCTTGGCCCCTTTTCTATTCAATTTCTACATCAATGACATCGTTACAACCATGAAGGCCCTAAATCAATCTGCCCCCTCTTTACAACAGCTCAAGATCCCCATATTACTCTATGCGGACGACATGGTGATACTGTCTTTAACCAAGCAGGGCTTAAACAACATGCTCAGAGGGCTCATGACATATTGTGACACCAACTCCCTCAAAATCAATTTCGCCAAAACCAAAATTCTTACTTTTGGCATGAAAACTCGGAAGCCTTTCTGGAATTTTGAGGGCCACTCTATTGAATATTGTTCAGCATTCAAGTATTTGGGTATCACTTTCCAGCATGGGCTTAGCTGGTCAGCTCACCTAAATATGACCATCCTGGCTGCCCGTAGAACCATCAAAGCTTTGGAGAAATTCTTCTATGCAAAAGGCGGCCAGTTGGTTCCACCAATCAGAAAAGCATTTATCAGCAAAGTCCTCCCGATGTTACTGTATGGGGTTGAAATCTGGGGGTGGAATTTAAAAACACTACAACGGCTGGAGATTCTGCAAAACTCTTTTGCACGAAAGATACTGGGCCTCCCCAAGGGCTCAGTTGCTGCACAGTTAAGAACAGAACTGGGCCTCCCCTCCATTGTTGCGAGAGCCCACATTAGAATCATTAGTTTTTATTGTAAATTAATCAATGCCCCAGGTTCCCTACTAGCTAGGCAAGCCTTTTTAACTTGTTCTCATACCAACAAATGGTCCAAGGCCATGGAGACTATTACTGCACGCTACTCCCTCCCAGATCTCGACACGCTGTCATCTTGGGACCAACATAAAATCCGGGCCTGGATTCTTACAAGAGACGAGGCCATGGACCGGGCACAGTCCACTACAGCTCGCCTCTCCATGTGGCTCCCTAAAGTGAAAGTGGTAAGATCACTTGCCAACTACTTGATAGACCTGACGGAGCCCAATTTGAGAAGAGCGTTTACTATGGCCCGTTTCCATTCTATACCCACGGCCTTCCTGCAGGGGATTTACTCTAAGACCCCTATTACTCAGCGTATATGTCCATGCACAATGAATGAAGTAGAGGACTTCATACATTTCTTTTTCTACTGCCCTATTTATGAGCCAATAAGACCTAAGCTCCTCCTCTTGATCCCGTCCACCATTACATCTAAGGAAGACTGTTTGAAATCGCTTCTTGTGGACGCAAATCCCCAAATTTCACGTGGGGTGGCAATCTTTATAGTGCAGGCTCTGAAACTCAGGGCTACTCTGACTGGGTAGTGAGTCCTAGACCTGGACCTGTTTTAATTCTTTTTATTACTTTTTCAACCCAATGTGCCGAGCCTATTTTGGGGCCATTTTATGTTTTATATACATCCGCACTTTAGATTCTTGGCGCTGGCAACTAAATCTTTACATTATTGTCTTAGGGTAATTTAAATGTCATTACGCCAGTAATATCGCTTTGAATTTTGTTTGGTTGCTTGTCTCTAGTATTTTTGTCTTATTTTGCTATGGCTGTATGCTAATGCAATAAAGGTTTTTTATTATTATTATTATTATCATACTATTGGTTCATATAGCTCTGTATTGTCTACCTTGATTGCTAGTGGTCCTCCAGTGACCAGTATTTTGAATTGTAGCTGAAACTGACAGCAAGTTCCTACACCATAAAAGAAACTTTAGTTGGACTTTTCAGAGGCAGCCTGACATAGAGTGCATTACACTAATCCAATCTTGATATAATTTTAAATTATGTGTGACTAATTGTGACCAGCTCTGCTTTATCCACACAAATGGGTGAAGCTGGCACCAGACGAAGTTAAACAAAAACACTCCTGGGCAGAGATACCAAAAAGATATTGCAGATTTGATTTTAACCCCATTCAGAATAGCTTTGAGTTCTTCTACTGCTAGCTCAACAGCCATACTGACCAGAGTCACTTCTCTCTACCTTACAGGAGTAGTTGGGTAAATGTGTTCATACAGTGGAGATTTCCTAGATGTTTCCACCACAATGGAATTCTCCCCCGAAGTTCTACAATATAAGTAAAAGATATACCATCCCTTAATACATTATACAGCATTCATATGTAGTGTTTATTGCAGCTGAAAATTAACATTGCTACACTTCTGAATATTGCATCTAGATTTTTCAGAGAACAATTATAAATTTCTTGTTAGCAGCCTTCCAAAGGAAAAGGGTCCCCCATCCCTAGATCCCTTTATAGAAAAGCATGTCTCAAAAAGATGCGTAGCCGTGCTCTTCCACTGTCAAATGCTGTAACATACCTGGTTGCAATCATTACATTTTTCAACTTATACCTGGAAGTAACCATTCTCTGTCTGATAGTAGTGACAGAAAGCATTAAAAGCTGAGAGATCCAATAAAATGGCATTTTCATTGAATCTGGAATCAGATATTGCTAAATTTGGGTGGGGGGGTTAAAAAAAGAACCCTGGATGCACCTGTCATGGGGAGGGTAATATTTTGTCTTGCTTGAAGCAGTGATTCAGAAACAGCAATGGGTTTTATTGTAGTCAATAACAGTTTCAACATCTCAACTTCGTTTCATCGCAGTATAGTAGCTGGAAGTTCTAATTCGCTGCTTGGCTTTGTATAAACGAATGTCCAGCCCAAAGAGCAGACTGCTGCCGGAATACTATATCTGTTCTGCTGTCCATTCTTCAAAAATGATGAGGAGATACTGAATATAGAATATTAAACACATCCACAAAATTTATAGCAAAATTTTAAATTATTTCTATTGCATATGTGTCGGGGGGGATCCTTTTTCCTATTGTCAACAGTTCATCATTTGATAAAAACCTTTATTTTATATTCCCAACACACATTTGTAGTACAAAACAAATTTGGTCACAGCGAATACTGAGAACTGGGAGCTAAATACTTTTCTTTCTTTTTTTAGATGGCCATAAAGCCATCTAAAATTGTTATTGTTGTTTCAAAAACAGCTTCACACTTATCACTGCTTATAATTTAAGAAGCTGATAGACTACTCTGTACTCTGACCAATGCACATTTCTTTATATTCTCTGATTGATTGATTGATTGATTGATTGATTGTATTTCTATGCCACTTTTCATTCAAATGAATCTCAAAGCGGCTTACAACCAATAAATAACCATAACATAATAAAACATAATAGCACATCACGAACACAGCATATATCATATAAAATATTTAACAAATTATAAATAAAAAGCAATCTATAAAAAAACTTAACAAAACAGCAGACAAACATAAGACACATATTCAGCTTTGTGTTTTTAAACCTTAACAAGCTTGCTATGAAAAGTCCTATCAAGGTTGCTCCCTTACTGTTCTGAGGATTTATTACAGAGCACCACTAAACATCTTTTACCACTTCAAAAAGTGGAAGATACTTACATTTCTATTGGACAAGCATCATATTAGTGATATGTTTAATCTTGGAGTACTAAAACCTCCAGATCAACAAAATATTTCTTATACATATATGGGTCTGTGCTCTTTTTATAGCCACCTAGGTTTTGTCATTTTCTATTAGTATTGCATCATAGGTAAAGGTAAAGAGACCCCTGACCATTAGGTCCGGTCGTGGCCGACTCTGGGGTTGTGGCGCTCATCTCACTTTATTGGCCGAGGGAGCCGACGTACAGCTTGCGGGTCATGTGGCCAGCATGACTAAGCCGCTTCTGGCGAACCAGAGCGGCGCACGGAAACGCCATTTAGCTTCCCAACGGAGCAATACCTATTTATCTACTTGCACTTTGACGTGCTTTCTAACTGCTAGGTTGGCAGGAGCAGGGACCGAGCAATGGGAGCTCACCCCGTCGTGGGGATTCGAACCACCGACCTTCTGATCAGCAAGTCCTAGGCTCTGTGGTTTAACCCACAGCGCCACCTGCGTCATATAAGTCCCCAAATGTTTTGGGCTGGCCTACAATTCCACTTGTCTTTGCTAGCTTTTAACCAATGCTTGCATTTTCATTTTGCGGCCTAAATGGAATATTAAATACCAAAAGTCCAAATTCTTAGACAGATGAGGTAACATAGCAAACCTTTCATCTTCAAGGAGAGGGGTTAATCATTTGTCCTCTTATTTTCTTCATTATATGCATTTTTTGGGTACTGGCAACATGCATCCTTGTATCATCTTAAAACATTATGCCCAAGAGGCTGCTGTTTGATTTCTGACCTCACATTGGAAGTATTGAATTATAAGTAATAAGTCAGGTGTAGTATTAGCCAGGTCCCAAAGTAGAAGATACAATCATTATTAATATAGGTCTCATTATTCAGCTGGTGACAGTCTGGATTTCAAGACTCTGCAATTTACCTCTCGTGTCTTTTAAATTAACTTGTGATGGAAAAGCACAGTTATATATCCTACTAGAGTGGGGAAGAGAGCAGCGCTAATCTTCTGAACAGCAAACAGAAGAAAATATCAAGAATTCACTACCTTATGTATTTATAGGAGCACACCAAATTTCCTGATGTATTTTGAGTACAACATGCTCTTCATCAGCAGCAATGGTCACTTCTTATTTGCTGAAAGGAAAAAAGGAACTCTTTAATTAGGATAAGTGATCATTGCCTTCATTGAATTTTGAATGTATTGCACAATTTGGAGTGCCTTGGTAAAAAAAAATTAAAGAATCTGTAAATAAATTATGCCGTAAATAAATTATGTAGACAGTGCCTGCAGCATAGTACCCATGTGGGTACCATACTTTAAAATAAACTATAGTTTAAGATGAATGCTGCTTGAAAGTTCCCGTGACGCTCTGTCTCTGCTTCCATTGTCTAGGGTGTAGTGTCACATGAAGCCAGACGCACAGTTTGTTTCCTTCAGACAAATCATTCATGGTAAACAAACAACAAACCTTGGTTACTGCTCATGGTTTGTTTGGAGGAAACAAGCTATAAACCCTGGTTCAGACAAGCCAGACTCTATCTTGTTCTTTCTGCAGTGCTGAGAAACAAGGAAAGAGCACTGTGGGAACTTTTTGGATAGTGTGGATTAGGATGCTCCTTGTTCTCATTAAACTACAGGTTGCTTTAAATTAAGTTATGCTACATGTTTTGCTGGGGAATTTAAGCTTCACAAAATAGCTTGTAGTTTTCTGATTCCCTCTTCACTAAAATACCTGATTACTCAGTCCCACCACTGGCAAATATTCAAGGAAGGGGAAGGTTACTGATGCGGAAATGCTAGTGGGAAGTAGCAGACAAGGAGATGTGAATATGAAAGCCCTGCTGGGTCACACCAAAGGGACATCTAGTCCAGCATTCTGCTTCTAGCCATGAGCAAAGCCTACAAACATGGCATAGCTGCAGGAATGGGAGAATGCAGGTGCCTCTTTTAACACTATTTGCAAGATTTAAAAAAACAACAACGCATATTGTGTGATGCTTCCAGATGCATCTCAGGAACTTTAATTATTTCTGCTTTTAAAAACAATACGTATAATAAGGCAGAGTTGAAAAGCTGAAACCTAAACTAATTTTGCATCTGAGGTATTTGGAACGTCATACAAGAGTGCAAAAAGAATGACTAATTTTCACACTTCCGGGTAACATTGTGAAGGGTTAACTTTTGCACTTCTTCCATGCTAAAATGTGCAAGATCCTCATGCATTTGAAACTCACAAAATATGCAAAGCATCTCATAGTTCTGCCTTTGTCCTATTTATTTTATAATTCCTAATTAATCAAATCTGTGGTCTTCTCACTGACATTGACTAAGTGTATACTGAGTATAAAAAAATTAGATCCTTCCAGGTTTTTAAGAAATTGCACTTTTCAATCTTGCTTTCTCACAAACAGTCCTTACGTACATTTCCTGATCTGAAAGGGTATGGAGCATATCTTAAATCCCCCGTCTTATGCCTATGAAAAGCATGATGGCTGTTGCCTGTTTCAATCCGGGGCTGCTATAGCTATGGGAGAAGCAGTATCATCTTGGAGTGTGAATGCTGTGGGCCCTTCCATTGTATGCTCAGGTTGTATATTATCTGTAAATAAACCATATATCATAAAGGCACCAAAGGAAACACAAACCCTGGGTAAGTGCCTGGAACCCCTGGAATCTTGCACCACTCATAGATTGGGGTGATGTATAAAAGTATATTAAAATATACAGAGAATTGTCAGTGGAGGGGAGTTCTGTTTGATGTCTTGATGTGGATAGAAATTAAAATCCTGGTTTTGTTGACATGTAATGCTAGTTGGTTGTAAAATAATAAAATCCAGGTTGTGTTTCATGTTCAACACCTATAAGGCAGAGTTAAATAATACATTATCGGGTTAAATGTTAAAGGAAGCTTGAACTTGTTTATTGGATCGTGCTTTGCAGCTTTGCTGTAGAAGCACCTTCTGTCAGGATCTTGTCGTGTCAGCAGTGTGAATTTGTACAGTTTCTAATGCTTCATATTTCATTAAATTAACCAATCGATGGGCAAAACGATCAATGGGTTCAGCAGCAGCTGGATTAATCACAGAAGGATAGGAAAGGTGCCAAATTTCATGCTGCCACTTAAATTGATTCTGCCAAGTTTCTCTTGCTGAAGAAGATTCAGCTGTGGAGCAAGTTACGTATTCTTATTTACAAACTGCTTCTGCAGTTGGTCCCACATTTGCTCTTTGAGTATGCAGTTTACACAGGAGTGAAATATAAACTATGTACAAGTGCTAATAAATACCTGCTTCACAATTCCAAAGAGCAGAAATACTGTACACGCTTCCCATGGTTGCCTGTTCAGGGTGCATGTGGCACACTTCCCTCCTCATGTATGGTTATGGAAAATGTATGATTATTAGGACAATTTTGCATGATACATAGGGATAGTAGATTTGCAAGTGTACATTCAATTGAGACAAACAGACAGTACTGCTGTGCTGAGTGTACCTGTATAATATAAGCTGTTTTCAGATATTACGGTGAACTAAATTAATGCCATTGGGAGCAGAATTGTGGCAGCAGGCTGCATCCCCAAACAATGCCCATTTATTATACATGCAGAGCTATCTGCAATAATTCTAAAATGCATGTTGGTTGGTGGAGAAAGCTAATATCGTGATGCTGCCCTTCTCCAATACGTGTGCATTCATTTAGCCTCTACAGTGGTACTTCTACTTATGGATGCAATCCATTCCAGGGTGCCATTCACACCCCAAAAAGTCCATAAGCAGAGCGCCGCTTCTGCGCATGCGCATGATACAGTAGAGCGCTACTGCGCATGTGCAAAGCACGCAGAATGTTTCTGCGCGTGCACGCGCAGCGAAACCCGGAAGTATACACTTTTTGGGTTTGCAACCCGAAAATCCACAACATGAACCTTACGCAACTAGAGGTATGACTGTACAACATATGAAAAGGCCTGTGTATGCTTTCACAAATCTGCTTATCACATTCATATTTTGCATTTTTAAAAATACACCTTAGAAAATCATAGGTGTTCACCTAAGAATAAAGTGCAGGCTTCCTCAAACTCAGCCCTCCAGATGTTTTTGGCCTACAACTCCCATGATCCCTAGCTAGCAGGACCAGTGGTCAGGGATGATGGGAATTGTAGTCTCAAAACATCTGACGGGCCGAGTTTGAGGAAGCCTGATATAGTGCATGTAGAAACTATATATAGGCCCACCTGTTGGTGCATGAGCATCTATTCTTGGGTTTTAATTTCTTTCTGCAGCAGAGTTCCTTTTACAGAAAAGTTTTCCTGCATCTTTTACTTCTTTGCAGCAGCAGCAGCATTCCAGCTATCTCTTAGTGAAATTCCCATTACAGGAATAAACACCATTTGGTTCTGTTTCTCAGAGTCTTTATTATTTACAAAACTTTACACTGGTCATGAATAAAGAAAAGAAAAACAGATAAAGAAACATAATCATTTTCTCTTTTTAGCCATCCAGCCAGAGACCTAATTCTGACTCATTCACATACTCATTTATACTGACCCAGACTTAGTTGATCGCATACCCTGATAAGGACACCTGTTGCTGGAGAGTCCCCTAATTTCACTTTATGCACAACTCAGGACAATTCAACAAGTCTTGACAATTCAATAACTATACATCCTACTTTAACTGAACAAGCTCTCTGTACATCCTTGGTTGATCTGATATATAACATTCCTGATTTGTGCCAGAAAACTTCATAAGATTTATATAATAGATACAGGAAAATAAGCTTCCATAAATATCCTCAAGCATGTTCTATGTCAGTTTCAATTTCTTCCTCATGGTAATGGGGCCCTAGTGAAATTCCCTCTGCCCATGTGCATGTGCACAATTCCTGGCTACAGGATCTTGACTACTGGATTGCATGATAATGTTTTACATTGTAGTCTGTGTTAATACAAGTGTTAATACAAGTGTTAATCTCACATCCGGGAATCTTAACTACAAATGTGCATTTTAAATTATGGTTCCAACTTTCATGGTTCCAAATTTTCTCCCATAATTATGTATATCACGTGTAAATTCGCAATGCAATAAACTGTATTCAACAATAGAAGCAAATCTCATCTGTGAGGAAGATATCGCTGATATGAAGGAAGTACCAAAGCAGTTCAAGTCCTGTTCTAATGTGATCTGGAATGTTCCACCATTCATCATAATTTAGTTTCTTTATCAGTTTTTTCCAGTCTCCTTTGCAGCTTGTGCATAGTTTCCTTTCTCTAATTCTAAAAGGACAGCTGATTAGACAGCTGGATGCCAAGAAGTGTAGCACCCTGCTTGTGGTTAACGCTTAGCTGGAATGAAATATTCAACGCAGCAATAGAGAAATTAAAATAATAATTTATTTGTCAGACAAATAAATGAGAGACACAGTGGTATATGGATACCAAAGCTCTGCCCACTCCAGCCCTGATGGCCAGCACTTATATTCCCTCAGCCCAGCCCCCTTGCTCCTCCTTTGGCTGCCTCTGTCCAATCAACCTGGTTGAAATTCCTATTGGCTGTTTGCTAGAACCAATCATAAAAGATACACCCATTTCCTATTACCTTTTATGGGAGACAAAGAGCTATATTTCCTTCTATCCATAAATGGCAGACAAGTAGCCATATATCTTACATTTGCCTCGACCAGGCACCTTAATTATCAGATCATCTTTGCCCTATTGCCCTATTACCCTATTCACTCCAAAACAGATGGCTAAAACAGATGGCTCGTTAAATTTTATCTTAAACAGAGATCTTGGGTTCACCTTCTCACACACCATCAATGAAATAAGAATCTAACATAAGAATCTAACATTTCTTACTTTCTAAATCCTTTGCATAATTACATTTAAGCCAATATATTTCATACATAACATAGATAGATTTTTAGAAGGAAAGGCCTTTTCAAAGTAAAAAAAAGAATTTAATAAAAACAGTGCCCAGAAGCAACCCCTTAGCTCTACATCCCCCCCCCCTTCAAGCCATCTGCTCTTTCTATTTAGCTTTTGCCCTTTAACCTTAGGAAGATGTGGCTCAAGTCTTCTGTTAAACAATAAATTTCACTATTTACCAACTCTTAATTGTGTCTTTGCAGCTTGATTGTATTCTGTAATTTGTATGGTCAGTGTGACCTTTTGCTCCCAGCCTGTAATTTCCTTTTACAACCCTAAAGGCTCGTCTCCTGCTAATGCTACAAATCAGAGGGGCCCTGTTTAGGAAGATAAACATCTGCCAAAGCACCCAGGCAGCTGCTTTATGCCTGGCATAAAACATACAAACATTTGCAAATATATTTTTTTAAGCTCATTTTAAAATGCAGGTCTTCATCAGATGCCTCAGAAGGACTTTCTGCCAACAGCAGAGAGGATTTTTTGCTTAGGATACATCATCTTTCCCAGTATTGTTCTTTAGCTTAGGACAGTGATGGCACCCACTGTAGCATACAACAACCTTTTCTCACATCACACTCCAGGTACCTTTTCCAGCAAGCTTCTAATTCCATAATTTACATTCTGCATCCCATAATTTGTTATGATACTGAGTAACAGTTTGTTGTTGTAGAAGGGACCAAGTAAGAGCCTAACTGTGTCTACTCAGAAGCTAGTCCTGTTGAATTCAATGGATATTACTCCCAGGAAACTGGAGTTAGGATTGCAGGCTTAGTTTCATTAATGCATTCATCTCCTGTAGCTGGCTCTCCATAATGTCTAAAACTGCTTAGTGGTGTTTAACCTCCTGGCACAGATTTAAAAATTAATCCTCATTATTTTAAGCATTCTTCTAGGATGCAATAAAAGTGACTGAATTATATGTATACAAATTTTCAGAGCACTGTCCCACATCAATGCTGATTATTGATATTTAAAAGGTTATGTGTAGCCCAAATGAAGTATTTCTCAGTAAAAAATTAGATTTCTCATATCTCAGGCATTACTATATTACATTTAGTTAATTATAAAGCAATATAACATTTTTGCAATGAAAACACACAGCCATGGAGAATAATTGGTCTTCATCACTAGAGGGATCAAGAAGGCAGAACCGTCTGTAGTTCTGCAGAAGGGTGAAGAGATTATTGTTTTGATTTTGTTTTGTTCTCTCTCATTACTAGCAACAATGAGAAGCCTTCTGCATTACATGCTCAATGGCGTCTCAGTGGAATGGAAGATGGCAAGTGAAAAATGGATCCCAATCAAATAAAGCAACTTCTAATGTGCTTAGTATTAAACTGCTGTTCTGGGAGTGCTTTGTCCCTGGAGTTGTTTCTAGGCCTGCCAGTCAGCAGGTTTCAGAGTTCTCTTGAGGACCTGGTGTTTCTGGTCTGGCAGCAGCCAAGTGAAACTGCTGCCAGATACGATGCCACACTGAAGCAGAACTAATTTCATAGTTTATCAGTAACAAAATATAAAGCATAAACCACATTAACAAAAGGCTACAGAATCATCCATCAAGGAGTCATTTCAGGTCCTTGCCTGTGGATAAAGAATTATTTCAGTGTGTGAGCAAGTATTTTTCTCTCCCAGTTCCTATTTTATTATCAGATTAGGGAGTCATTGTGACTGAACTGTTGTTGGGTGAGAAAGTACAAGATGGTTTGCTCTTTTGTTTGGATTCCTTGTCTTGTCTTGTCTTGTCTTGCCTTGGCAGAGCTTGATAGAATATCTGTGTTGAGAATCACCTAAGCATGAGTTGCAATATACCATGTATGGCATCAGTACCAAATACCATGCAAATATTTGTGCAAAGCAAACCACCATATTATCCTCTATTTTGCCATTTTCACAATTTGCTTTACTTATGTAAAATGATGTTTGTGATATAAGCAATAGTACTAACACAGCAAGGCTATAGAAGTGTTTAGGTAGCATACTTTAGTGAGTTTTTGACAATTATTTGTACAAAGTCTGCTAGAAATCATATTCACTATGTCCAAACCAATGGTTATTCCCACTAGTTCACTTGATTGTCACTTGCCTTCTTAGGAATATTTAATTTTTTAAAAATAATTTTTATTAACAGGCCAATCAGATCACATTAATTCCAAATCACATTAGTTCCAAATTATACAGCCAAATTTTTAAAATTTTGTTGGGGGTACCCATACTTCAAGCTCCGAAAGGGATCCAAACATCACTCTTGCTGCTGCCTTAATTACACAGTTCTGTCCAGATAGTCTCTTTGTTATTTTCCTCATCTTCTTGTTGTTATCATATATTCCTTTCTTTGTGATCTCTGATAATCTTCACAAGCAGGTTGAAAACAAACATATCCTGTGTGGATTTTACACTCTCCAAGAGCCACATCACACAAAGGACAGATGCCATTTCCACACCTCCGCACAGAACATTCCCACAGTCTGTCTGTTGATTTCCACAGGCCTGCCAGTCTGCCATCAACTCTCTCAGGGGGCCCTGCCAGGTCAAATTCACATTCCGATAACCATACATTCGCATTCCGATGACCATGGTCCTCCTCCCCCTCGTCCTCCTGTGGGCAGGCCTGTCTTAACGAATCTCCATTTGTAACTGCGTCACAAAGCTTTCTTTCCATTCCTGATGTTCCCACAAGTCTTCTCTTTGATCAGTAATTCATTTCCACACAGTTCTTAATCTCCTGCTTGTGAGGGAATATTTAATTTTATTCTATTCTAGTATGACATTGACATGCTTTTCAGTGTACTCAATGAGTTTGCATACTGCAGTCATTGGGGTCATTGTGATAACTTACTGGGGATCATTTGTGTGAATGAGAACATGACCATCTTGCTAAGACAGCAGTCCTTTCCAAGCTTTCTTGGAAATGGAAGGAAACTGAACACATCACACGCACCACAAATGCCTAAAATGTATGAGCAGCATTTATGGACAGAAAAAAAGCCATGCGTCTTCTATTCATCACTACTTCATTTGTCATCTCCTACTACTACTCCATAAAGATTCTGCAAATAGAATAGATAGATGGCACTTTTTGGAGAGAGAGATATGTTTATCCACTAATATTATTTTCAATCTTATGGTTAAAATAAAACCAGAAATGTAACTGTTCATGTAATACAAGTTGAAGTTTAAATACTAACAACCCAGGATAATAATGACTAGATGGACTGCATCCACCCTGAATTCCTCCCCTCCTCTGAAACAAGTCTCACTGGGTTAAGGTTGTTTGTTTTATCAAGCAACTAAATTCCTCTGCATTTTACATTTTATATGTTAGATTGTAGCAACCATGAACTACTTTAGTTTTATTGGGACGGAACTAAGGAGAGTTTCATACAACAGACTGAGACTATAATTTGGGCATGATCCAAGAGGGAGGATAAATCACTGCAGGTGTATGGAACTCACTGGGAACAAAAGGGAATCCTGAAGTCAGATTAAGGAAGGCTAGCTAATTCAAAGTAATTCATCAAGTGGGATATATTGTATAGCGTCTACACCTTAGCGTCAGATAGGAATTAATGCTGAGAGGCCAAGCCAATGAGCAGTACTGAGGCTGGAACAGGAGCAAATAAAAACAGCGATGGATTGGAGTTGCAACAAAATCCTTGGCAGGAAATTGGTAGGCTTGTACCCAGTAGAGCAAGGCTACAAAGCACTGCATGTATAATTAGTTTCTTGCACAGGTGGGAGCAGCAGGCAAGAAGAGGAAAAGATAAAGGGGGAAAGGTGAAATTCAGGCAGTTACACACAAGATGACAAACAGAAAGCTAAGTGGACCTAGAAACAATAGTGGCTAAAAGGGAAAATTGGTGATTAAACAAGTTTCACACTTGGTTCCAAGAAGGTCCTGTTAGAACCATAAGAACATATGAAACTGCCTTATGCTGACTCAGATCCTTGGTCCATCTGTTCTCAGTATTGTCTACTATGACAGTTGATGCTTCCGGATTTCAGGCAAGGGTGTGTCCTTGGGGTTGGGTGAGTCTATCAATTTCCACATTTCTACATAAGTATGTGATTTATTTAATTTTTTTAAGTCATCATGAGCATTCATCATTATCTTAGTTTGGATTTGTTTGTATTATGCACATTTTTTTGTATGCATATTCCCCTAATACAGTATACACTTTTCTGCAAAGCAATGTTCCTTAATAAAATTCCTTTTTGGATGTTACGTTCATGAATATGTGTGTTTTCATGCACACTAGTATATGCATCTTTGTACACATTAAAGGGTAAAGGGGACCCCTGACCATTAGGTCCAGTCGTGGCTGACCCTGGGGTTGCGGTGCTCATCTCGCTTTACTGGCCAAGGGAGCCGGCGTACAGCTTCCGGGTCATGTGGCCAGCATGACTAAGCCGCTTCTGGCGAACCAGAGCAGCGCACGGAAACGCCGTTTACCTTTCCGCTGGAGAGGTACCTATTTATCTACTTGCACTTTGACATGCTTTCAAACTGCCAGGTGGGCAGGAGCAGGGACTGAGCAACAGGAGCTCACCCCATCGTGGGGATTCGAACCGCTGACCTTGTGATCGGCAAGCCCTAGGCTCTGTGGTTTAACCCACAGCACCACCCGCGTCCCTTGTACACATTACCTGACTGGAAAACTGTACTACAAAATTCAGAGAAGTGCAACTTCAATTTGAATATTGTTTTGGAATTTGTGAATTAGATAGGTTTGCCTCTAAATGTAAACAAAATAAATTTCCCACTCCATACCTATCCCAGTCCTACCTGAAGATGCTGGGAATTGAACTGGAGACCTTCTGCATGTAAAGCAGATGAGCTGATGCCCTTTTGAGCCTTTCTGCTTTCTGCTTTATAGGTGGCCTAGCAGGAGAATAATGTTTAAAGATACTTTAATACAAAATTATTTGTTGCAATCCAATTAACATTCTACTTTTATCTGGAGCAATTTCATTTCTGGCCTCCTATTTAATATGTGAATTGGCATATTCTAATGCACAGAAGAGCTTTTCACGCTATAAAATCACTTGTAAATGAATTGAACTGGATAATTAATAGAAGTTCTATTTAATATATCTCAGAAAGCTTACCAACCTAGAAAGAAATGCCACTTAATGATGTATTATTTATTAAAACTGACATTTGATTTATTGGTATTGACGACTGATGCTGAGTTTCGCTCTGTCAGCTTAAGAATTTGTACATAGATTTTTTCTGAGGTAAGCAACAGATGCAAAGATTGCATGAACACAGGATTTGTAGATTAGGTGCAATAATTGGCTAGTGTAGCTATGCATTAATCACTGCTGATATATGAAGCTGATATTCATTGCTGATTCATATGCTCATGTAGAATAAAAAATTCAATTTTTGTCACACTTGACATGTTATCAAATACACATTTTCCAGTAAAGAAATTTAGTCTGCAGAAATTTGGTCTGAAATCCTGTGTAAACTTTCCTCTGAGTAAGTTCCACAGAATATAGTGGGACTTACAAGTGAACAACCATAGAACTGCACTGTTAACTTTTTAAAAAATGTATGTGAAGTAGCTTGTAGTTTCTTGTTAGAAATTGGGCTATGTAAAATGGCATCTCAGAATTATCCCCCTTGTTTGTGGGATGAGGATTTTTTTGGCAGCAGGGGAATCGTTTAATTGAATTTTTCCAGGAACAGAATAAACATTCCAACAGTTTCTTGGTAGTACATGTCACCATTTGCAGTTGTACAGCTTCTTTCCTTTTTACAAAGATAGGTTATATATTTGTTTGTTATTGCTGCTGTAAGTGCCTACAACAGCAGTTGCACTAACATCCCAGCCAGCATTTTGCATCCTCCAGATGTAGGATTATTCTAGGGCGTGTGGAGAATGACTGCCACCAAACACAAAAATGGTGGGTAATTTTAGGAAAAAATACTTCAAAATGGCTGTCTTATAGAAAAAAGAGAAAAAATATTTTTTATTATTTAAAAAAATCTCAGAAACATTTTTTCCACATCTCAGTTATCCTGCATTTGATTCCATCTGAATTTCCAATGAAGTAGAGGGTGAGGGTTATGACAAATCAGTTAGGACAGACTTGTACTTAGGAGTAATCTAATACAAGACAGACCTAGAAGACATAATGACAGGACATTTGTTGGTTCTTATGGTTCTCAGGTGAAACTTTAGAAATATATTATCAGCAGTATTGTTGCTGTTTTTTCAGAGGGTACCCAAGGGTACGCAGTACCGGCATCTCTTTTTTTGTCGTTGTTAAAAAGTCTGGCACTTACTGTAACAACTTCATTGTGAGTACCATAACCTGTTTTTCTAAGGGGGGGGGGGAGCACTGATTATCAGTAAGCTACAGCCCATTTTGTACAATGACAGGTTTCTTCTCACAGGCCTTTGGTGGAAGGTCTGAATTTGCTTAAAGACAGCCCACTTCTTAACTTAAAATAGTTTCTCACCAGCAGTAGCAAGCAGCATGGTGAGGCACCACTACTTACTTGACTTCTGGTCAATTGCATTGCTTCTGCTTATGGGGAGACAGGGAGGGTAAGGTGGCGTGGCAGCAAAATTGGCATGGTGCATATGCACTGATGGAATCAATCTGGCACTCCGGCCACCTCTCCCTTCCCCTTCCACCTCCTGGAAAGCAGCAGCAGTGAAACCAACCAGGGGTCAGGTGGCCAGCAGCATCCCACCACAATGTGTGCTACTGCTCATCAACAACAACTGGCCATATAACAGAGGTATGGGTGCAGGGACCAGCCGCTGATGCAGACCCAGACATCTTTTTTTTTCTCTGTGCCTACTCTGGCAATACTGTTACTGAATTAATTGTTGTTGTTGTTATTATATATATTTATATTCCGTCCTTTCCCTTAATGGAATTCAAGGTTGCTTACAGACAGAAACCTGAACTCAGTAATGTAATCCACTAAAATGGGACTAGGAAACAAGTAAACAGGGCTATGCTAGTTTTGTTCTCATCACTTGAACTTGCAGGAAAGGGCATTTTGCAGATTTTGTTGTTGTTGTATTCAAGCTGGTTTTTCAAATGAAGGCAAAGTGTTCTGGCATTCATCAAACCAAGTAACTGATCACATACTGTATTTAGAGGGTAAAGTTTTGTGCCTGCAGTGTGCTTCCAAAGTTTAATTTATCATTAAGAAGCTCTGATGTTCGTTTACTAATAAAGTGAAAGAGTGGCCTTTTATTTATCTTTTGGTCTTTGAAATTTCTTTAATTTGTTTATCAGAATTAGCGGGCTAATGAGCTGAGGTAGTGAAATTAAATTATAAGTAGATATGGGAATACAGGTCTATTTTGATACTTTATAGTGAATTTCTTTGCAGCTAATATGCACATTCAGTTTAATTCAGATGGTATGGGGAAAGACAGCAAAATGTACCCCTCTGTTTTTAAATTATATCAATTATTCTTCAGGAAAAACCATGGGAGCCAATTCTTAATATTGATTGTCTTTTTAAGATAATAATAATAATACAGAATAAAACTTTAGAAATAGATATGTGGCCTAAACGTTTTATCCTGGCCTCTAGACTTTTTTCCAATTGCAGTATTAGAGTAATATCCAACTAAGTCATACTCAGAGCTGACCCATTGAAATTGATGTACTTAAGTTGTTTAAGTCCATTTATTTTAATGAGTTTGTTCTGAGTATATCTGACATTGGATATCACCCTTAGGGCACCTCCAAAACATCATTCTTATTCCATATTCATTATCAATTCTACTCATGCTGATGGTATTAAGGTGGTCATACCCAATCCTGCTTACAATACTATTTGCATGTGCAAATATTTTGGGGTGGTCATACTGCTTCATTTCCAATCAGTGCATATCCTGTAACTTCCTGCTGAAATCCTGTAACTTTTCATACCACAAATGTTCAAGGTGAGGGGTGTACAACTTTTGTTTCACTACAGCCCCTCCAGACTGCCATAAAGTGGTAGGTAGGATTGAGGAAGCATTACAGAACAACTAATAAAGCAGAATACATCCACCGCTAAGGAACTATAATTGTATCAAAAACATGTTCCAGAACACACTTACAATAAAATACCAATCTGGAGGGGCCTTCTATCTTCTTCTTTTTAACACTCAACAATCATTATGGATTTTCTCTTTAAGTTAATAGGTGTATTTCATTATTACCTTGGCCTCATGAGAGGTGTTTGAGTTAGAAACAACTTCTGCTGTAGGGTTCAAGTGGTACTTAGATTCAGATGGTTTCAGAATGCTGTCAATTCTAGATATGTAATCTTCAGAAATAAAATAAGAATTGCAACTCATGGGAACAAGTGAAAGCACAGTTCAGCTTCTTTTTAAATCTTTTAAGTTCAGGACTGACTAAAAGAAGATAAATAAGAAGTTATCATCTTAAAAGCTTATCTTAGGCATAAAACTATAAAAAGTACGTTAGAACAATTTTAGATAAAGCTAGAAACATAAAAGCCTTAAAAGACGGCAATCTGAAATGGATGAAATTGAACAAAATTTTAGCACAGCAGGACAGAGAACTATTGATAGGATTACGGGGGTGGGGGTAGAATTAGAAAAAGAGTGAAAGAAAAAAATCATGTCTTCAGACCATAATATGTATGTATTTATTTATTTTATTTACATTATTTACAGCTTGTCTTATATGTATATATGTATATATGCATATATACATATATATATATATATATGCGCAGTAAAGTAATGGAAAGTCTTGGGAATTGCCACAAACTCATTAAGGTTGCTTCAGGTTGCCTATTAAGAACCATCCTTATCTGCTGTCTCACACATTTTTGCCAAATGTGACCAAATTAACCTGTTGAAATACAAAAACACACACACACACACACCTACTTGTTCCTCCTCACCCATCTAGACAGTGCAGAGAAGGTGAAAAAACTGGGCAAAACAGAGGGTGGAAAGGTAGGTGGGCTCCAGAAGCAGAAAGAAGCCAAGGTCAGGGTCAACTGAACTTAAATAGCTTCTCAAGCCCTGCTCACTGCCCCAGTATGGCATGTATCTTCACACTGATTTCATGCCTGCCTTGCCTCCTTCTAGCCCAGTCCCAATTCTGTCCCAGCCTGCAGTCTGCTGGCAAGGGTAGAGGCACAACTTTCTTATGTTCCATTTTATTCTACAGATTTTGCAAGTCAAGTTTGCAAACCTCCCATGAACAGGAGCAACCTGCGCTAACATTATATCTTGCACATTACTGTACTAGGCAATGCAATATTTAATTTACCCTATCACTGGGTAAGACATGATATAGCACTAATGGGTACATCTAAGTGGGGTCACATTATATGCTAGCAATTTACAAATTTAATCAAGCACTGATTAGTTATCTGGCTATTAATATATCAAGTAAAATGTTTTACTGATGTTCCTTCTACTTTCTAGCAAGGATTTATATTAGAATGCCTCCATACACACAAATCTCCATCCACCTTGTACAAGCAAATTATGTGCTCTAGAGCTTGTTTTTAAGTGCAGACACATTCCAGTTTTGAATCTCTGCTATTTGGGACCTCTGGTTATTAAAGGAAAGTTTCAGTGTTCCAGAAAGTTCATTACATGTTCATACAAAACAAATTGTATGAACATGTACTGTAACAGTATCTCTGCCATGACTTCATCTATTAAAGATGCAGTAGTGAGTCCAAAGGAGTTTTATCCATATACAGTATATTGGGCTGTATCCAGTACTTGCACAACAGACTCCTCCCTCCTCTCCATCCCCATGCAGCCCCCCAGCCTTACTCCCATTCTTCAAAATCTGCTCCAGGGGATTGGGAGACCCTCCAAAAAAGATTGTTGGCATCCCTGGGAAGAGGAGAGGAAGGGGAAATCCACTCATGCATCATTGGATGCAACTGCCCTGTGATCTTTGGCTGAAGGGCAGTATATGAATTTACAGTAAGGAATCATAATAATTATCATCATCATAAATCAATAGTAACTCTGTCTTATAATGGCAAATGGGTCTCCGACAAAATATTGTAGTGTACAGTGCTTCTCTTCTTGCTGGATACGCCATTCGTCCTCTCTAGCATTCAACTTTTCATGCCAGTGAACCTGTACAATCCTCCACATTACCTGTTTGTTTGTTTGTTTGTTTGTTTGTTTGTTTGCTTGCTTGCTTGTTTGTTTAACTGCGGCAAACTTAGGGTTTCCTCAAAGCCTGCTTATACACCCCTCATGTGTGTAAATGGTGTCATTTTGACTGTAGGATAACAAACTTTAATTGTTCAGTCTTAATATATATGTAAAATAAAATGGTATACCTAAATTATGGGAACAAAGGAAATTAGTCCATTGGTCCATCTAGCATTCTCTGTGCTGGCTGGCAGCAGGTCTGCAGGAGCACCAATCCCACAATAAACACCAGTCTGGAAATACCAGCTGTTATTTCATGCAACTGGATCACAACTGTTTGACCTGACCCCCCTAAAAAAAGCTCAACAACTTTGGAGATCCTTGCCATATAGGAA
This sequence comes from Podarcis pityusensis, assembly GCF_964106645.2. NCBI lineage: Eukaryota > Metazoa > Chordata > Lepidosauria > Squamata > Lacertidae > Podarcis > Podarcis pityusensis. The sequence continues at coordinate 40,368,998 of NC_138027.1, forward strand.
TAAAGAAAGAAGAATTAAATGAGCATACCACATGAGGAACAATTCTAAGCTTGTTTGTCCATAACAATTTTGCATCTGTATTAAACAGAATGCTCCTCATAGCAGTTATATGTAGGATTTCATCCTTATGATAGGATCCAGTTCACCATTTTCTATCCCGTTAAATCAAAGGGACTTGACTGTGCTTTATGTTTGATTGTCCCTTCTCTATCGACTAGAAACTGTGGGTATTTTATAAGAAAAAAAAGTTGCACTTTCCTGTACTCTTGAACAGTTTTGGAAGATTACTTTGTCAAACGTAAGGGGGGCAGAAGTCAAAGTGTACAGTAAATAACTAGAATCCAGTTTGGCATTTTCTTTGACCTTTTCTATGACAAATGCATCCAAGGTTATTTTAAGCAATCTAATTGCATCTCTGAGGTGTTTTTTTAAATCCTGTTTCCAGCATAACTGTGGAGCATGTCACCATGACCAAAAATGAAAAATAAAAGTACAGTTTTCAACAAATAATTTCATTATAAGATAATAAAGACAAGATTGAGAAAGTCCAGAAAAGTTGCGATTGACTTTTTTTGGGGGGGGGGGGATAGTGGTAAACAGACTCAATGTTAGAAACTCTTCTAAAAGAATTCATTCTGGTCAAAGTTAAGCACTTCTCTTATGGGTTCCATTTATTTCATTGGAAAGAGATTACAATGATTTCAATATATAAGATTGACTGGTCATTACACAGTGCTGCCTGTGAGCAATGCAACAAGTTACATAGGGTTGAAGAAGAAGAAGAAGAGGAGGAGGAGAAGTTTGGACTTGATAGCCCACCTTTCACTCCCCTTAAGGAGTCTCAAAGCGGCTAACAATCTCCTTTCCCTTCCTCTCCCACAACAAACACTCTGTGAGGTGAGTGAGGCTGAGAGACTTCAGAGAAGTGTGACTAGCCCAAAGTCACCCAGCAGCTGCATGTGGAGGAGTGGGGAAGTGAACCCAGTTCGCCAGATTACAAATCCACCGCTCTTAACCACTACACCATGCTGGTTTATCCTTTAGTGAACATATTTAAACGACCACTAGACCATAGTGCAATAATCATATTACAGTTTGTGTAAACTTGGTGTAATTTGAAGGTGATATACAACAACACAGTAAAACAATGAAAAACAGGTTTAAAGCAATGCAAATGAACAATCGAGGCAGAAACTTTCTTTCATCCAGCTAGAAAAGCTTGTCGACAAAAAATATCCTCAAAGTACAGGTAGCAGATGTATGTCATATCTAAACAGGAATGGTGTTCCACTAAACAGGGGTAAGAACAATAAAAGCCCTGCTCCAGGTTGCTATAGAGCTTGTTTTATTATAGGAACTTCAAGTAGACTCTCCCACAGAACTCAGTGACCTACTGAGTATATAAGGCTAATGCAATCTCTCAAGTAATCTGGTCCCAAGTTGTATAGGGCCATTATATGTTAGCACCTAAACCTTAAACTTGGCCTAGTAATAGACTGCCAGCCAGCACAGATCCCACATTAACAAGCTGCAGGTAGTTTACCCCCTTAAGCAACCCTGCCACTGAAACTGATTGTAACAGCAATCAATAGGGTAAAAGGTAAAGGTAAAGGGACCCCTGACCATTAGGTCAAGTCGCGGAGGACTCGGGGGTTGCGGTGCTCATCTCACTTTATTGGCCGAGGGAGCCGGCGTACAGCTTCCAGGTCATGTGGCCAGCATGACTAAGCCGCTTCTGGTGAACCAGAGCAGCGCACGGAAACGCCGTTTTCCTTCCCGCCTGAGCAGTACCTATTTATCTACTTGCACTTTGACGTGCTTTTGAACTGCTAGGTTGGCAGGAGCAGGGACCAAGCAACAGGAGCTCACCCCGTCACGGGGATTCAAACTGCCGACCTTCTGATCGGCAAGTCCTAGGCTCTGTGGTTTAACCCACAGCACCACCTTTCATCAATAGGGTAGTGGTGATTAATTGCTTTCCTACCTTATGTGGGGGGGGGTGCAAAATGAAGGGATACGGGGTTGTTGCTTCTGCTGTAAACACTTAAATTGGTTTATTTGTGGCAAAGGTTTGAATCTTTTTGCTCCAAACAGAAAAGGGTAGCCATATCACCTATGCCAATAGCGTTGCTGTAGTTATTATGAGGTATAAATAATAAACAGAGCAAGTGCTTTTAGAATACACTACTTACATTTTAACAATTGGATTTTGAATTTATCCCACCATGGGTGTCAGAACCTTGATTACTGTAATTCTGAAATCTCTTTTGACCCCAACACCCTACACATCTAATATTATCATACCTGGTCTTGGCCTGAATGCAGTAATGCCAGCCTAAGATAAACTGATGAAAGATCAACAGTACTGTAACTTTACAGCTCCTGAAACCTCAGTACTTTGCATGGTTTAAGGTTGGCACATGATGAGAGAAGGGCTCCTTCACAGCTTTGTGGTAAAAAGAACTTCAACAGATCAAGGCTGGATCTACACTGATCTGTAAAAACGCTATTAAAGGCTATTTTTAAATATATATATATATACTGTAACTCTCAATGCAATTTCCCATTGCCTACATATTGCTGCAGCACCCTCTGTTGTCACATTTTTTAATAACATATTTTTAATAATAGAACCAACCGGTGTAGATTTTCCCCAAGCCTTTTCTAGTAAGGAAATATAGGAAGAAGAAAAACTTCACGTGTTGACATTTTGTTTGTCATGCAGCTTTTTAGTTGTGTGTAGCCCCTGATTTATTTGGAAGCTTGTCACCTGACCCAGAGAAGAATATGTAAATTTGCATATGACACAAAACATATGCAAATTCGGGTCCTCTTTTACTGGTAGAGTGGAGGTTCCCAAATCCTGTTGGCAGCCTTGGTAGAATGCCATACTATCTGAATGGCTGCCCATATCTAATGAGATAAAGGTGCATTTCCTCAACACTCTGTACCCTAGAGAATTCCAGAAAAAGAGAAGCAAAAGAAAAATGTTCCATAGCACAAACGAAAAAGGAATTTAAAGGCCAAGCTGTTCATTCTCACAGTATCCTACTACTTCTGGCACTTTGCTAGCTCCCATGTCTTGTTACAGTTTTCCAGATAGTGAGACACAATTGAATCACTAAAACTTATAAGAACAATTATTTAAAAATAACTTCGGTAAGATATATCTGTAGCTATGAAAAACTTGATATAATCCAATTTAATCTCTTGAGATCTCTGACAATTCCCTGAGGGTAATTCAGGAGAGCTTCTGACAAGTATTAATTTCATATCACTGTATATATACATGGGCTAGAGCTGATTTCCTTACAAAGGAGCAGTGGGAGTTTGAGTGAAAGGACTTTCTAGACACTACAGAAATGGTTTAGTATAACTTGGTTCTCATTCTTGGTAAACCTCCACAAACAGCCTGTATATTGGTCACTTTGAGTGACATTCTATGGCAAAAGGCTTTGTGAGGTGATATTACTGGGTTACAGAGATAAAGCTTTATTGCATTTCATTCCTAGAAAATATGGATTTATTCATTTCCAAGTCAGTAAGAGGGAATATAGGCTACTTCCCATCCTTCTAAGAAGGCTTTCCTTCCTTGCTGTAAAACTCCTGCTTGCAAGTCCGTGTACTTGTTGAGGTAAGAGGGAAGAGTAACATAGCTGTTAGTCCAGATTTGCTCCAGCCTGCCAACAGCAATGAACACAACCCCTTACACTAATACCTTTGGTTCTGCAGTGCTGGGTGTTGGGGGTCCCCAGTGCCCTAGCAGCGTAGGACTGGTAGAAATTAAAATACAGTATTCCATTCCATTATGTAATCAGCTCCACCAGTTTCTGTGTAAGGATTGTCTACTTTTCAAGAGAGAGAGAGACTGAAATTGTTTCTCTTACAACAAAATCATCTTTCACATAACATTAATTTTAAACATAAAGAAGAAGACTTAAAAGACATACATGTATTACCTTAGCTATAAGTTGTTTTCAGGTATGAATTTACATATACTTTCTTGGAAATTCAAATTATCTTTCTTTTGTTCTTCTTACTGAAAAAAAACTTTGTAAACAAGTTTTTTAAAAGCATTAGTAGCACTTATGGTCCTGGTAAAATCTTAATGGAAAATTTTGTTTTGTGCAGACATTTCATTTGAAGGTGAACTATTACTACTGAAAATCAGCTATACACTGCCACTGCATATGGGCACTGAGATGCTTATTTCAGATTCTGATTGCATATGCATTGGCTTGTAAAAAAGAACTTGCTTATTTTTTTCATCTTGAATCTGGCAATCAACATTCTGCACCGTTCAATTATTCCAAGCTTGTGATTGTTTGGACTTTCTCAGCATGTTCCCATATAATATCTATAAAGCCCTGATTTTTATTTTAATGTATCTACTATCCATGATGGTGTCATTTTGTGTATGGCCTTGGGGTTTTCCAGTAGTTTTGTAAAATTAACCATAAAGCTTCTGCGCTATCTGCCTTGCATGATGGCATAACTGGATTATTAGCTAAATTTACTCGGACTGACCTTGTTGTGAATGATCTTAGTCTTCCAAATGTATTATTTGTGTTATATCGACTTCCCATCAGGTTATCAATTCCACACATGATTCTCTGTAGGCTAAACACTTGGAAAAATATATTTATATATTTTTGTAACATTTGAATTGTAACAACTATTGCTTGGTCACAACTATATTCTTCCTGGGCAATTTGTTCAAGTGGCTGCTGTTTGTACAGCTCAGTCACTCTTAGATGATTCTGACTATCTGCATCCATTTCAACCTGCCTTCAGACCAGTTTTCACCTCAAAAATGTACCTGGAGAATTCTGCTTTGTGACTTTTGATACCTTGATTGCAACATGCTCCTGGATAAACCATCTGGATTAGAGATTGGCAGACTATACATCAGTGGATCTATTCCTACTTGGGGGCTGCTTCCATAGGGTGTAAAGCTACTGCTCGTAGGGGTCCTGTCAGTCTATATTCTGTTATGGAGTCTGCCTAATTAAAGCCTGTCATTTCTCACACTCTGCATAAACCCCCTTGTCTGCCATCTGAAGGCCTGCTTCTGGTCCCCTCTGAGGACCTCTTCCAGGTTACCCTGCTGTCTTAAGTTTGGTGGATGGTGACTGGAGAGAGAATCTTGGCCATTGTGGCCCTTTGAATATGCAACACTCTCCCTAGGAAGGAATGCCTGGTCAAAATTCTAACGTGCTTTCAATGATGTGGAGGACTTTTTGTTTGCTCAGGCTTGTTATAACTGGTTTTATTGCCATTTTATAGCTTTGCTGGGATTTTTAGTGATTTTGATGTAATCTTCTGTGATTCTGTTGCAATCTTTAAAATGATTCCCCCTGTGGCGGAAATGATTTGGTTGTACCTGTTTTTAAGGGTATGAAACTGCTGTTAACTAATGGGTGGCTTTAAAATTCACTAAAGAAAGAAAGAATACTGTATGTGCTGAAGTTAAGAGGTATACACAGTGGAAATGAAGTTCCCCGATAGGAAATTATGTCACATAATCACATTGCTCCACTTCCGCACCTGTTCACCTTCCCTAATATCGGAATTATTTGAAGGAGTAGAGACTTGTGGCTTCTGTTCCAAAAGAACACAGGTAGAGCTGCTAGGGTTGTGAGCGCGTAGCCCTTTTTAAAAAAGCTGAACATTGATCAGAGGCAGTTTTAGGGTGGTATGAATGCTGTAGAATGGAGTGAGAGAGGCAAGGGGCGCCAAATTTTAGCGCTGCGCAGGGTGCCACTGAAATTTGAGAGCCCCAGATCCACCACTGCATTGATCAACCAACTGTATGACATGGAAGAGGAAGCAAGGGAGACTGAATTGAGCTCCTCTTCCTCCTCTTGAACTTCTGACTGGTGAAATTTTATTTGTACTTAAAGGTCTGTATGCACACAACTCTGCTGTTCAACTAAGAAGACAAATCACATACATATTGGTTTGCAATTCCTTATCTAGTTACATAGATAATGGCTGATAGTAGTCTACTTAAATACATATGTGAGTATACATACATGAACCACATCATTTTAATGTACCTAGATAACTCAAGAGATCAATACTTTAGATTCGTTCTGACATGCAGTGACCACGTGGCTTATATGGGATCTACCAAATTCCTGCGTTGATTATGTGTATGATGTATGAGTGCATACTCATCCCATAGGGATTTCAGTGCATTTCAGTGTGTGTGGCACACAAATGCATACTGCATATATATTCTGCAGGATCAAAGTTTTCATTAATGCAAAAATCAAAAGTACAAAGAAAAAAGAAAAAAGAAAACATAATCAAACTACAGTATAGAGGTTGACATTTCCAATTAAATAGAGAGCAGGTAACATAGAAAAATAAAAGCAGCAAAACACATCATGAAAGCAAAGGTTCATAATTCACTGGGGGAAGAGAGCTTTGTATATCTGAATTTCACATGTAAGAAATGATCTCCTCCCAATGGTACAGAAACATGGTCTTCTTTACCTCTAGTCCCATGTGATGGTCTTTTAGGCACTGAGTGAAAATCTTTTTCTTTCCTCCAAAGCCTTTAATTTTAATTGGTATATTATTATTTTTTTGGTGCTTTCAGATTCCTGCATCAAGTTAATTTAATTTGCTGGTTTTATATTGGCATAGATACAAAGCTAGGTTGTGTTGGTGGTTGTTGTTGTTTCTGCTGTTTTCTATTATTATAGGTTTTATTGTCTAAACAATGGATTGTATTTTGCATTTTAATAGGGCTATAAACTAAATTATAATGAATAAAATAATACAATAGTGCCCCTACTTCTCTCACTCATATATAGGGCATTCATTCATATGGGGGAAAGCAAGGAGAAATATAAACATTCATTATCTGAAGGGAACCTGCTTTCTTCCTTTATTGACCTCAAACATTGAGAATCAAACTTGCTGCTATCTGTATAAACTCAAGCTAGGTTCTGTTTCTAGGTCACACTGGGAGAGTCAGGCTGAATGATGGATCTGAATTTTACATTTAGAAAAAGAGGTATACTTAATCAAATCAACTGTTCTTCTGTTTTTACAGCTTGTAGGTCAGGATTCTACAAAGCATTTGCTGGAAATATAAAGTGTTCAAAATGCCCTCCACACAGCCAAACCTTTGTGGAAGCAACGTCTGTATGTCAGTGTGAAAAGGGTTACTTTCGAGCTGAGAAGGATCCAGCAACTATGGCATGTACCCGTAAGTGTGAATCATATTGGTATTTGAAATTCTTTCCTTGTCTCTCTCATTATCTCAGAAGACAAAAATAGCACTTATTTTATATTCCTCTCACAAAAGCTAAAAGTATGAGAGCATGTTTTCGTTAATCAAGAATGCAAATCAGGTTTTCATTTATTCCCAGTGCTCCTTTAAATAAGCAAAAAATGCTCTTCAATCTAAAGTGCCTTTTTAAAACACCACCACAATACTAGATAGAATGTTACCAAAACTATGTTATTAACAGAGTGACCACACATTTCAAATCTGGGTACTGGTATACATAATATATAATGTGTATAAGGGGGGGGGGGACACCCTTGTACAAAATGAGCATTTCATCCATGCTATACATGGATGAAAACACTCCATGTACTGCAACATATCTATAAAGTATATATCCTGAAAATGCCCTTGGAAAAATAAATACCAGACCCCTTTAACAGACTCAGATATAGTTGCAGTGCTTAGAGTTTAAAATGGGACTATAACATCATGGCTCAGGATCAAATGACCAATTAAAACAAAATAAAGCTATTCCAATTCCCATCAGCCACTCCCAAAGGCAGTCCTGGCTGGCAAGTAACATAGTCTAACTGTGTGAAAAGTCATATTGAACTTCCATTACAGCACTCTGGCGAAGAGTCTCAAACAGTTATACATATTTCCATGGCTGTCACAACCCGCTCATTCAAATGAATTGCTGAGGAAACCCGACCCACATTACCAGCCCCTTCCCACATGCCAATAAGCCTTAGGATGGTGAATCTGGCAGGCTCTAAGGCGTTTGATTTATAAGTTATGGAAGATAGCTTAGGAAGCTGCCTTACAACTGTTTCAGGATATTTATCATGTTCTCGCACTTTCTCAACTCCACTCCGAGATTACATTACAATACCCAAGTAAACACAGGTGTCATCGTAGCCTGACAGTACAGAATAAGTGGACTAAAAATAACTCCTTAGCAATGTCCAGTTTAGATATGGTATTTAAAAAATAAAAATCCTGCTCAGCACCATGACAACCGGCAGAACCCATAGTGCTAGGAATCTGGAGAGGATTGATCGTCCTGTTCCAGGAGGTGATGGTGATGGTTATGATGACAATAATGGCAAACAACAACAACTTCTACCGTGACCCTGAATTTGTTGAAGATTTAAATCTAGGTTGCACATACTCTAATTAAATACTATGAGAACTGTGTTCTAACTGCCTTTGGGACTGTTAAACCTCCAGAAGGACAGATGCAGAGGCAAAGGGTCATTAGGATGGAAAAGAGACCTTTGCAAAATTGTCTGATACCTCTTGCCTTCCTGAATCACTTTCTGATTCTTAATAGTCATCAGTGCTTAATATTTTGTTTATAAACAAGACATATTAATAGTTATAAAAGAAAATAAACCACAGTTGGCTTCTTTCTAATTTATGATTTTATCATGTGGACATCAGTACAATTTCAATCTGTCTTGTTCCTGAATGGTGCAACACTTTATTCTACTTATATGATGGGATAGGTTAATGGGATGTTGAAGCTGGATTGCAATTCAGTAAGAAAAGCATATATTAAAGATATACTGATCAAGGACTAGAGAATGACATAACAAATCCTTCATCCTTACTACGACTTTGGCATGTTTCTACAACAGCAGCTCCAGACAGTAAGCCATTTCTGAAGCACAAAGTAGTGTCAAAATAATTTTTGAATGTACACCAAGATCCCTTTGTATATTCAACATACCTTTATGGATCCCAGGCAGCATTTTATTCTTTTCTATATAATAAATTATACAGGCATTAGTATAATTATTATACCTTTACTGCGCAAAACTGGAATAGTTACAATGTCTGATGCATGTTGGTGAAAAACATTAATCTTTTAAAACTGTCAGTATACTTGCTTGCCTAAACAAAATATATAGCATGAAGAAATTCCTGAGCGTATTGCTCACAGATGCCTGCAAAAAGGTTATGGCTGCCAGTTTTTCCCCCCAATGTGACATATAATCTATGCATAATTTATAAGTGATAACAAAGCAATCAGGCCACATTCATAAAAATCCCAATGACACATAATTTAGCAGAATCTGAGGATTAGAATTAATTGTCTCTCTTTGTTCCAAGTTCTAAATCTTAGTAAATGATTCACTGCATGTCATTACAGCTTAATATTTGCATGAAATCACAGTTTAGATGGCATAATTTAATGGCAATTAAAAACCTATTTAATCGTCATGCAAATTGGCACGAGGGCCCTTGAGTATGAAGGGTGTCTATATCTTCAGTATCTGCAGGCGGACAGTTATAAACTTTGAAACACTCCTACTACAATTGATAACAATTTTCCTGTTCAGAGCAATGTGAATGCATAATAAATCATATTTTTATCCTAAAATAAGACCAAGTTTCTCTGTACATTTCTTTACCAAACAGAACTATTAGCAATCATTGGGAAATTGAAAAAGAAAGAAACTAACAGGCATATATTTTTTTCAGGTGCACACTGAATATAATTATACATAACATACACAAACTAAAATAAATCAAGATAGCATACAGGTACTTTGTCAATAATTGGATGTGATGCCGCACATAGTCTCCCTCTCTGATACAAAAGCCTTTTTTAAAAGAAAGGGCTAAAATTCTTAAGACTGATTCTTCAAGAGCAGAAATGGGAGGAAATTTCAACTCCCTGATTCTGTTTCCCCTACAACCATCTGATTGGTAGAATTCTCTGTATTTCTATTCCTGTTGGCATTTGTAGATAAAAGTCAATGGGTGAGAACAGTTGTGGCCCTGAGAGTTTAAAATCCAGATACCAGATTCTATGGTGTGGGCATATTTTGCCATCCTAACCATACAAGCCCCATCCTGACTCTGTCTCGAGTTCTGTTCCTAGTATTTTATCTGACTGTTTCCTGACTTTGTGTCTAACATGTTCTTTTGTGATCTTGGCATGAGTTCCTGTAGGACAGTTTACATGTTCCTTAAGAACAATATGAGGGTAGCTGGCTTTTGTTTTGTTTTTAAGAATGTACCATGTTTGCCACATTTAATTTGTTTCTGTAAATGATGAAAGAGGGCTTTGGGGGTTAAAACACACACATATATATACTAGTTCTAATGACAAACTATTTCCCCTTTTCCTTAGGGCCTCCTTCTGCTCCAAGGAACGTAATTTTTAACATAAATGAAACAGCTCTCATGTTGGAATGGAGCCCACCAAGTGACACAGGAGGAAGAAAAGACCTCACATATAGTGTCATTTGCAAGAAATGTGGATCTGATGCCAGCCAGTGTGAGATATGTGGAGGAGGCATCCGATTCATTCCAAGACATACTGGACTAATCAATTCCTCAGTAACTGTGCTTGATTTTGTGTCTCATGTGAACTACACTTTTGAAATAGAAGCCATGAATGGAGTCTCTGAATTAAGTTTTTCACCCAAGCAGTTCACAGCTATCACAATCACTACAGACCAAGATGGTAAGTTTGTGCTATTTGTATATCAGATATACTTAGAGCTTATGTCAGTTTTGTGACCCCCCCCCCAATAGAAACACTTAAAGCTACTCAGATAATTTATTCTTCCATGTTACTATTTTGCGCGGTGGAGAGGAAATGGTTTTAGGATGAAATAGGAGGTGTTAAAATTAATGGGGCTATCCAGATGAAAAGGTGTTGCATTAACTGAAATTAATACAACGCTGGGACATATACTTAATTTTTTAAAGGCATGCCTGAAGTTCTGTGTTTTTTCTCTGTTTTACTGTGTGGAATTACTGGTGGGAAAGTCGAGGCTTGCTGATATGTAAACTCTGTAAACTCCATTCATTTCAATAGTACACAGTGGGTGTGACTGTAATTGCAGCTGTCATCCCATTGAAGTCAATGGTAACATTTCCATTGACTTCAGTCATTTGGTTGCACCGAGCATCTCCATGTTTATCTGTGTAAGAAATGTACTTCAGATATTTAAAATATCAATATATACTTATTGATACATGTCTCATGAATTTAATTTCACAAAATGTATCTCCCCAGCTAGTTTGATAGCTACAAATGTAAAGTATTTAAATATTATGACATTCTTATATGAATGACCATATAGAATTTGGTCTATATAGAATTGGTATTGGAATTACTAAAGGGAGAATATTCAGTTATTGTCCCCAGGCCTCCCTATTGTTTTTGTGCCAGTTGCATAGGAAGACAGTTACATACAGACTGACAAGTATGGCTTCATCTTGGTTTTATTAAGTTGACAGCTACAATGATCAATATGTATGTCCAATAGAAAACCAACCTTCAGAACTTAAAATCAAATTCACACTTACCAGTAATTTAAAGCCTTATGTAGGTATTTAATCAGTGTTGTGGCTGCTGGTGTGTCTGCATGCCAAAGAGAACCCTAGATGCTTGTGGGGGATGTTCACATTTTAATAAATAAAAAAAAAAATGGCATGACAAGGTTTGAGCATGCTCATTGCTGTCCAGGAGACACATAGGCTAAAAGGGTGGAATTTAGCATCTTCTACTTGTTCTGTCTGTGGAAGTGTTCCAGCTTGCCAAATGGAACAATGCCTCCTCCCCCTGCGCATTGTTCTGGAAGTTCTCCCAACCCTCTGCCAAACCAATTTCAGTTGGCATAGGGGGAAGAGAGGGAGGAAAGCTCCTTGCAGAAGCAAATGTCCTTGTGCAGGACTTCCACTTACGGGACTGGTTTGGTGAATCCTGCCCAAATTATCAAAAGGGCTTCAAATTAATTAGGATCAGTGGGAAAGCACTTCTTCCAATCCTAATTTGTTTTACAAGGATTCTATCAGATGCAAAACCCTTTTTGCAGAGGTGCAAAATCTATGAGCCTCTGGTTGCTATTGGATTCCCATCAGCCTCTACCAGCATTGTCAGTGGTCAGGGATGATGACGGCTATAATTCAGCAACAGATGGAAAGCATAGGTTCCTCACCTCTGGCTTAAAGTATCCTGGGTTGCGAGTCCCTTCATCCCAATTTCCTCTTCACCCCCACCCTCCCATCCCCCCAACACTATTGAGCAGAAAAAAATAAAAAATACCCACACACACATTCACACATCGAGAAGTTTGGGGATGAATGAGCAGCTTTGCCTCAAATCTCAGCAGTCAGAACCAACAGTATCATCAAAAGGGTATTTCCAAACCATTTATATCTCATCTCCCCATGACTCCTTGTGAGCCACCAACTTTTCACTGTATAGCCCTGTGGGTAGTAATCACTGTTCTAATAGCACTTCTATAAAAGGGAGAGAAATCATATTGATAAGTGAAATAAACAGCAATAATTAAACAGAGTTCACATGAGCTTCCTTCCATATTTATATATTTTTGTCTATAAGGCTTGCCCTGCTGCACAGCTTTTTAATTGTTCTACTAACATGTATTTTTGAAAACACTCTAATGGCCTATTTCAACTACATTTAAATTTACTTAACAGCTTATTCTCTACTTTACATTTCCTCAGTTTCTAGGGAGGAGAAGAATACCTGTTCACTACCATTGTTAATGGTACCATATGTGTGCAGCCCTTTACTTACTAGTGTGCAGTTTTCAAATGGCTATTGCACTTGCTATATAATTTGCATCAATGCCCCCAAAGTCATTAATTTTCTTTGCAAAGATACTGACATAATTTACCTTTGCTCTTTAAAATATATAGTTTTCAACCATCCCTCTTTTGTACATCCATTTCTAGGCAGCAGAACTGGTGCTACCTTCATAAACATGCTTTATGAAGGCTTGCCATTTCATTTATCACCATGTCTTTTTCTGCAAAACTCTTCTTTTATGTCCAAATAAACTGACTGAGACTCTGAAAAGTGATCCTTAAATTCTTTGAAGCTTTACCAGTAGCACTGTTAATAATGGAAGAATTATTGTGGGGAATGCAAGCAGCGTACACACTTGGGTTTTACTGTCGGGCTATCATAGATTACAAAGGCAGAGGCCTTTCCTTGCTTGGATAAACTACAGTGGAAACCAACACAGTTATATGAAAAGCAGACAGTGGTAAAAGATACATATCTGCTGTCTTTAAAGATAAATCTTATGCCATCTCTCTGGCCATGCACATTTACACAGGAGTCCCAAGGATATTAACCAGCATAGCTTTCTTTCCATTGCTGGCATAACAACTGTGGTAAAGGAATGTAAAGATTAGAGCTCCTTGGAATTTGTTGTAGAGTATTGTGCATAAAGTCCAACCTCAAAAAGATTAATGAGATTCTTATACGAGGGGAGGGGATATAAGCATACCTTCTAAGTGCCCTGGGGGGAAACGGGTTATCCCGTTTTTTTCATGCAAGTTCTCAGCAGCCATATTTGGTGCCTCAATCTCATCCTTTCTTGCGCTGTGCTCTTGCCCTGAAAAGAATACCGGGGGGGGGGGGATGAGGCATGGGTCATGTGACTTGCCCAGGAGCCTGTCTCAGAAGACATGCATTGTGGTTTGGGGTAGTAAAAAGTTGTACAATATGTTTAAGACCACCACATTTGTTGAATAAAGGTCAGAAAATCAAAGCTCTCTTAATTTATTTATCATTTGTTCCATTAAGGTATTACTTCCCATGAAACATATCAAGCTAGCAATAATAAAAACATCAACAAACAAAAACAGATGAAACAATTTCAAGTCCAACACAGATATAGACTGCGAGATAAATCTATATATTAATTAGTTTCAATGAAACACTCTGTGAGAAATGCGGTAAGATAAATAAAGGACCAGGGATAGGTGCTCTGACTGCTAGATGGTCAGTCTAGGACACTATTTAGGGCTGTGTCATAACAGAGTGGGGAATGGGAAGACTGTGTTACAGTGGTTCCTATGTCCAGGACCAAAGGCAAACAGTAGTATTGGGATAGTGCTTTTCAGCTCCCTGGGGGTTGTGTTATGGGCTGCTGCAGAGGATAATGCCAGTGCTTTTTAATATCTATATAAAGCTTCTGGAAGCGGTCATTAGGAGTTTGGGAATAAGATGCCATCAGTATGCTTTGTTTCTCCGTAACATCTGAACTGAGAGAGGCTGTGCAGTCCCTGGACTGGTGCCTGGACACAGTTGTGAGCTCAATGAGGAAAAACAAGCTAAGCTTGGATCCTAACAAGACAGGAGCATTGTGGGTGAGTGGTCCCCACGTCTGAGAAATTGGTCAGTTGCCTACCATGGATGGAGTTGCACTTTCCTAGAGTTCCTAGTGAAGATTGATTGACTGGTAAACCACTCTGAAAATTATTGCTGTGGGAGGGGAATAGGGCCTCCTAACAACTCTCAGCCCCCTTAACAAACAATAGCTCCCATAATTCTCTAGAGGAAACCATAATTGTTTAAACTGGGTACCATATGATGTGAATGTGGCCACAGTCTCTCACACCAGTGGTAATGAAATGCCTTCATATTCCCATATGTAAGTGCAATTGGTCAAATTTAGATCACATGATTCTGTTGCTGGTGTGTGCCTGTCAACTTACCATAATTTTCATGTCCAGTTAACATTATCCTGCTGGGCCCAGTGTGTAAGGTAAATTTCCAAAAGGAATTCCCATCAGCTCTAGCCAGCGCAGTTATAGCCCAAACCATCTGGAGGGCATCAAATATCAAAACAGAATCCAGGCTGTTACTCTTGAGTACGCCTGAGGGAAGCGTGACTCTTCCTTCAATTTATCTTGCTTCTCCAACTTATGAACAGAACAATTTTTACCTGACAGGCAGTTTAGAAACAAAGGTGATGAGGGACTATGTCATAATTAAATATGATTGGCTTTTACTAATATCTGAGTCAGAGATGAAACATCTATTGCAGACCTGAATCTGAGCACTTTTATCATGATAGAAGAGTAAGAAGAGGCTTCAGGAGGGTGAGAAAGAAAAAAGTGTCATGTTCCCTTCCCTCAAATTTTTCTTCCTGCTCTGCAGTATAACCTCTTTCCTTGGAAGTTTTAAAGCAGAGCTTGGATAGCCATCTGCCATAGATGTTTTAGTTGAGATTCCGGCATTGTAGGGGGTTGGACTATATGACCCTTGGAGTCCCTTCCAACTCTACAGTTCTATGATATGACATCATTATGATACTCTCTGTGAACAAACTAACTGCCATCATTTTTCATTGTATACGATATCACATTTGTGTTTACCTCGTGAAAGACAACGTGAGCCATGTATTTATACTATATTTAGTGCTTTTTTCTGGGGGTACGCAGGGGTACCCCTAAACATTTTATGAATCTAAGTTTGGCCTCATTGAGAGGCAGTATTTCAATATGAGTAGGAAAGTGAGAGCGCCCCTAATTTTTTTTTTTATAAAAAAGCACTCGTATGTGTGTACGTGTGTGCGCGCAGATAATGTATTTATCAAAGCATATAGCTAAAGAAATGAAAACATAGGTTTGGTTTTCAAGTTTTGGCAATTTGATCTAGCAGTGTACAGAAATCTCTGCAGAGTTGATACAATGAACCTTAAGAAGCTCTTGAAACTGTTCTACAACTTGAGTGTTTTCTCCTCTCAAGAATAAGCCACCTTGTGCTATATATATTCCTGCCACTGCAAAGAACCAAATTAAAGTAATCAGGCTCGCTTCATTTAGTTGGAATCTTTATCACTGACTGATACAGTTAGAAGAGTCATTACTGACTGATATAGCCTCAGTTCAGTACAAGATATTCCCAAGATAAGATTGTGACTTCAGTAGTGTAATTAGAAACCTTTGCCACAATACTTAATTGACTGACTGCTGAAATTCTTCAGTCACATTAGCAGTATTCTTTTTTCAGAGTTTACCCAAACATTTCTGAGAGGGATTTAAATTAAAACACAATCTCTGGTGCTCTGATTTCATGACAAGCAAACTGAAGGCTTCTTTCCTTTCCTAGCAAAAGGAATTAGTTTGGTCAAAAGCAGTAAAGGGAGACATTAATCATGGCTAGTCAGTCTGGAAAAAATTGTTCTTGTAGGTGTCATGACTTTCACACAAACCTTTAGGGAGCATGTTCAAAGTGAAGGACGTGGTAAATTACAAACCAATTCTGCTGATGTTTGCTGTGGGGTCTTTAAAGCAATTATGTTCGTAACAGGTTGTTTCAATTCATTTGCTTCTTAAAATGTAGTTTCTTCATTATGCTCCATAACCCCTTCTCCTTCTATGAGTTTGAGTCTCTTCCATATGGATTTGCCAAAGGCCTTGACCCAGTGACTGATTTCATTTCTATATTCTGATGGCATTAAGTTGTGCATGCTGAGATAGTTTTGAAAGCCAATTTAAAGTTTTCATATTTTTGCAGCCCTTATAAATCTATTCATTCTACTGCTGAATTAGCTTCAAAACAGTATTTTTAAATAACACATTCACCTACTTATAATGAAGAAGCCTTGTCTTCCAGCTCTGGTTTTAGATTGCATTTTTACATGCTTTCAAGCTTGCCTCTTAGGGAATAGTAACAGAAAGATAGAGTTACTGTGAAAAGGTTTTAATACATTTTGGAAATATACAGTAAACAATTCATTTTGAATGTTGTGCAAGATACTTTGCAGAACCTCAAGCACAAGCGCCCCTTGTTTTGTTTGTTCTCTTCAGCACAAACAAAATGTATACCTAACAGTTACAGAATGAGAAAATATAATTAAAATTACAAGTAGTTTGCCAATGTATATACACATGAAAGACTGAATTATAATTACCCTAGGATAGTAGCATCCAGTGGTAACCGAGGAGTTGTATACACAGTGAGAAGATTCATGTTGTTGTCTAGAAAATATATTCTGTTATCAGGAAATAACATTTGCCATTGTGGCTAGGTAGTCAAATGCCAAGGTTGGGATTAATGTTTCACTAACCATTCCTCTTCTTCTCATCTGAGAAAAATTTCTATAACCAGCCATTATAGCATATTTTCATTTCCTTCGCCTTCATTGGAAATCCAAAGCTACTAGTTTCCCACAGGCAATTGTTCATCCATTGTAAGAACAGGGTGCTGGACTAGGTGGGCAATTGTTCTGATCCAGCAGGCTCTTCTTATGTTCAAGGCCTTTAAATACACTTAAAAACAGCCACCATTTGTTTATTTTTTACTGGGAATTTTATTTATTTATTTAAAACATATATAAACCACTTAATATGTTTTTTAAAATATCTGAGCGGTGTACAACAAAAAAACAGTAATATAATTAAAACAAAACTATAACATAAAAACAGTAAAACAGCAGAATAATTGCATATTAAGACATGTGATTCATACAGATAAGGTGTCTCTCAGCGCATGGAATTTGTTTCCAGTACTAGAACTGAGCTCACAGACCTACCACTCAATAATCCATTCCTCATTTTCTCTCAAACATATCCAGACTTCCTTCATGTTAGCAGCCTAATTTAAAAAGGGAAAACCTTTTTTGTTGTTATCCTTGTTAAACAATCGGGAGCCTTTGATGATCTGCTTCGAATAACTAAAGAGATCTACTACAAGATCTCAATCTACCCTCTGTCCACCCCTACTCTAGAGCTTTTAGTGGGTTGATTCTTGTATCTGTTCAGACACAGTGCATATTTTGATCCATTGTCCAATCCATTTGTGTACATAAAAGGTATCTATACAGTGGTGGCTGGTGGGGCACAAGGCAGGAAGCAAACAGTATGTGGAGCCAGAGCCAATGACAGGCAGAGCCAATTCTAGTCCCCTCCACCATCCCCCAATTTTCCTGCTGGACTGGTTCTAAGCAAGAAGGCAGATTAATAATAATAATAATGCCCCACCCATCCGGCTGGGTCTCCCCAACCAGACAGGTGGGACTGGCTGAGGGAAGACTGACATTTGTGGATCAGTGCCCCATTCACCCTAATGGACCATTGTGTTGTTAAGGGCTTTAATAATCTTTGTCACTTGCAATCAGACTCATCACTGATTATGGACATGGTGTTTGTCATTTGACACCAGACTCATCACTGACTATGAACAATTGTGCAGTCTCCCTCCGCTAGTGCACAGCTTTGGTGGACATCTACTGGACCATTGTTATTGTGGTAGAATTGGAGTTGGGTGTAAAAGATGTGTTAGCTTGTGCTTTTCATCTTGTTGGAGTCTGTGGGATTGTAAATTATACTTATTAGTCTTATTTTTTTATTGTTTCCAATCCTTTGCAACATGTCCTGAGCCCCTGGGGAAAGGTATGATGTACATTTATGTCAATATAGTTAAATTCACACAGTGTGGATTTTCTAATGGCTCAGTAGAAATAATTTCCGAAGAAGAGTGCTTAAAACTTCAGCCTTAGTTAAATGTTAAAAGTCAAACACTTGTAAGACGTATTATGCTGCAGTAAGCGCAAAGCAAAATGTGTTTATCCAAAAGAGAGGCATGCCATTTTGTGTAGCAATTCATTCCCTGGAGTAACTTAGGCATTATTACAAGAACTTTAATTCTGCCTCATGTGCATCTTTATTCATGAATCATAACA
Organism: Podarcis pityusensis; assembly: GCF_964106645.2. Lineage (NCBI taxonomy): Eukaryota > Metazoa > Chordata > Lepidosauria > Squamata > Lacertidae > Podarcis > Podarcis pityusensis. The sequence goes on from NC_138027.1 coordinate 40,387,715, forward strand.
ATAGGCTTAATTATATGATCGAGTACTCCTGTTTCCCTCTGTAGTTGTCAAGTAGTTGTTGAGTAAGTCCTGTTCTTATCTTTTTCATGTATGTTGCTATGTTTACAGCACATCTTCTTGATCTTGGATGTAAGCCGTTAAAAAGTGCTATGCCGAAATAGCACTTGGTGAATTGTGCCTCTTATATTGAATTTTTAAAAATGCTTCATAATTTTGTTGTTGTTGCACCTGGTTCAGTTCAGTGATTTGTAACTGGCATTATGAACTGTAATGAGGGCTGTCAAAGAATAACACATCATGCACATTTAATGAATCTGTCTTTGCAGGACGGGCTTTCAAACTTGGTTTGAGTCAGTCTCCTAAGTTAAGCACTTGAAATCTACTTGAGCATTCCCCTGGTTAAGGAAAACGATGGGTGGGAGGGAGGAGGAAATGCAGATGGTAGTACTTGTTCTCATCTGAAACCTGACAACAGACAAATTAAAAGAAATGGAAATGAAAGCTACCTGATTCCACAGTGGAAGAAACCACATTGCAACACACCTTTGTGGCCTTATTGGCTCAGACAGTAGAGATTCACTCTTGTAACAACCCCTCACTGCTGTAAGAAATGAGAATCTTAGGGAAGTGGGGAGCAATCCTTTGAAGTAGCCCACCACTCAGCAAAGTCATCTATATAGTCTGGCAATGAAAGTGCACCTCTGGGAGTCAGTAGTAGAGGCCTTGTGTGAGAAGATTCCGTCATTAGCAACTTAGAGTTTGTTGTCTGCATAGTGACTTGACTGCCTGATTGCAAATATTTGGTATGGGTGGGATAGGTTTTTGATAACTAAGGTGTGAAAAAATGCAATTTTAAAAATAAACAAATTAGAGAGGATGGTGCAAGTGCATATTCAGTACTGTTTGGTTGCAGTCAAAATAAAATTTATCCTTGCACAGGCCAGATCACAAGCCCACATGGTAGTGACTTGCCAAATCGTTCTTGTGCAAACATTACCGGACGCACTGTACAAACTCACAGGAAGCACTTAGGGAACAAAACATTTGAGGATCTTGCACCAGTGAATCCAGAAAGTATAAAGTAGCATGGGTCTCAAAGCCTGATCTGACACAGGCACTATATTCCCAGCAATATCCTGGCAGCTGACAAGGAGTGCTAACTGCTGATCTGATTTTTATCTCTGTGGCAATATAGCACCACCATTACAGATGTTCATAGAATAGAACTGCAGCTTCCAGCCAGCAGAGATCAAGCGACAGAGTGGCAATCTGGTCCCAACTGTCCCTGAAACACTCTTGATTCTATTCTGGAGCCAGTACCTTTGTTGCTCAGGTGCAGGTTGAGGCTGCTTACAAATGGTCTTGCTTGTTTTCTGCTAACACTGAAGTCCAATGGATGTTTCCTCGATAGTAAGTCCCACTGTTTTCAGAGAGGTTTACTATAGTAAGTCTTTTTAGGGTTGCAGTCTAAAATATCTCCTTCATGCATCCAGCCTACCCAGTCGAACAAATAAATGTGATCTATATATAGTACATACCAATGAGCATGTGGTATTTTTATTTTTATTATTTTTATTTTATTTTATTTTATTTTATTTCTGGCAAAGTCAGTGAAATTTCACAATTTTAGTATGTATTTTATCTTATTGTGTGGTGGTTTTATTTAATAAAACCACTCTGGTATTATTCAAATGAAAGGTGTTATATAAATATATTTTTAAATAAAAACAGAATTGAACTAAAGTATGCATTAATGTTCATATCTCTTTGTTGATGTTGGGAAATGGCATTACTTTCCTTGCTAATCCGTCTTATGCTTCTGCTGGGAATGACTTTCTTACTTAAATGATCTGTTTCATTAACACTCCATACATTTTTTAAAACAGAAATCAAAATAAAAGTCATGGCCTAAGAGAAATGAGGTTCTCCATGCTTCTCTTGATTAACCACAACCTGCCTTGGGCACTTTGCTTCAGAATACACTCAGGATGTATTTTAATGCACTACCTATGCTCACAATAGAGTGGATTATTGCTGTAATGAAACTTTATTTTAGAAAGAAAAAATGTTTGGAACATTAAATTCATTATTTAGGGCCACTGTGAATTAATGAATATAGATTCAGTTATAAAATAGCATTTTTAATATATATTTTCCCTTCGGTTTTTCTTAAGTCTAGAACTGTCATGGCTTTTAAAACCTAAAATCATTGGCATGAGAATATAATTGACAACTGATAAATTGAGACTGCTGCTGGCAACACTGGACAAACACGAACACCACGGCTATGGTGTTAACCATCAGTGCATGCTTTATTTCAAATTAAGTGTGACAATACGAATGTTAATTGCTAGCTTTGGAATGAATACTGTGCTGATCATTGGAGGAGACTGATCATGTTGGAAAAATGAGTAATCAAAAATAAAAACTATTGTAATTGATGACATAGGCATATGCTGATGGTAAATGGTTATGGATATTCCTGCAGAAGTGACACTTCTTTAAAAATACTGTTGCCAGTCTAGAAACTAGTAAATTGGAAGATGCATTAAAGTCATTGTATCTAGGTCGAGCAGGTTCTTGAGAGGAACTGTATCATTATTACTGACTCAAAGATATTGTTACTGTCAACTACTCTTGAAGCAGCAAGTGCCAAGATGAACAATTGCTCTTTAAGTGAGTGTGACCTTAAAGACCCAGAAACACTGTAAATTACATGTCTCCTTCAGTACTTTCTAATTCATTTTGCTCTACATGCACTAGGTTCATAGATGTTCAGTATGGCTATGTGTTCTCAACTACAAATGTTTTAGAATTAACACTGGGAACATTCTGATATCTTAACTATGCCATAAGGGATGACTGAAAATATTATTTGTATCTTTGGGCCAGTATCCTGAAGACAGCTTCTCACATCAGGCCTCTTATCAACACAATCATCTCTAGAAAAACATCCACAATCATTTATGTGGACCTGGATGTGTTAATCTACCATATCTCTATCCATCACACAAACAGTTAAGAGTTAAGTTGTTTTGGTCTACCATCCTGATGGTGTCCAGCATCCAAGTGTAGATGAAAACTGCTGCTCCCGCCTTGGGAACCTTCATGCCAAGTTTGGTCACGATATCTCAAGAGGCATCCAAACCTATAGAGAACAAATGGAGAAACCACTTTCCCAAATATATACTAGATTTCATCCTTTTTTATCATTTCCATATTTCTTTATAATTATTCTCAGCTTAACTCTTACCATCTGCTCCTACTAAAGCAGCTCCTAAAAAGCAGCTGGAGTAGAAGGGACAGAAGCTGGAGAGAGAACTGTGGGTGGTGCCCTTTCTCCATCCTTGGAACCCACTGGCAGACTCACCAAACCTACTGTACTTGGAACTGGGTGTGAAGAGTGCAGCTGCCTGCTTAGTGGGTGGAATATTGTCAGGGGCTGGACTGAGAAGGAATGGTGGAGACTGTCCCCTCTCCTCCCGAAACTTCCAGAGAAGAGGAAGTCAGTATACATTTACAACAGGGGTTTGCAGAAGGTCACAGCTCTGAGACAGAAGAGGGACAAAGCTGGGAGATAATAGGAGAAGAGGAGAGGGGAGAAGCGGAGCCAGAGCAGCTGGCTGACACGTCATCACTAGAACTCCAGACCCTCCCTTCTCCCAGAACCCGGCAAGCAGTGAAAGTAGGAAAGCAGAGAGCTAAGAACAAATGGCCTTAAGCAGCCTCCATAAGGGGGCTGGGGCTGTTGACGATTGAGAAGAGAAGGGGGGTGGAGCTTACTCGAAGTAACACCATTACTTGGAGAGACAGCATTTCTAAGCCTCTCTCTGTGAATATTGAATAAAAAACTTGATAAGAGCTTCTTGTCTATCTGTTGCTAGCAGCCTGCCATGGGGGAGGAAGATCAGGTTCCATGAAGCCTGACAAATATGGCTGTTGGCAGCCTGAGGTAGCTCCATACATCTTGGGCCTGCCCATAGAAAGCAAGCCTAGAGTGGGAGACTAGAGTGAAGTTAGCAGCCTGTTGAGGAGATTTGGTGGTTATGTTTTGCAGTCATCGGTCTGTCAATAAATAAGGCTGCCATTGCACCCAGAGAATAATAATAATTAATAATAATAATAATAATAATAATAATAATAATAATTTTATTTATATCCCGCCCTCCCCAGCCGAAGCCGGGCTCAGAGCAGCTAACATCAAATGTATAACACATTAACATAAAATCAGACAATCAATTAAAATACATCCTCAAATCAGATCAGGATCAGAATAAAATCCAATCAGATGGCAACCCACAGATTAGGGTTGGGGACCTTAAATGCTCATCAGGCCCAACTGTTTGTGCTGAACTTATATGGGCCTGTGAGAAAAATTGGGAGGCCACTTTCATGCAAGTTCTTATGAAAGGGGAGAGGGAGTCAGACTGAACCCCGACCAAAGGCCTGGCTGAACAGCACCGTCTTGCAGGCCCTGCGGAAAGATGTCAAGTCCCACAGGGCCCTAGTCTCTTGTGAGAGAGCATTCCACCAGATTGGAGCCACAGCCGAAAAAGCCCTGGCTCTAGTTGAGGCCAGCCTAACCTCCCTGTAGCCTGGGACCTTCAGGATGTTTTTATTTGAAGACCGTAAGTTCCTCTGTGGGACATACCAGGAGAGGCAGTCCCAGAAGAGAGGCGCAATCCTCCATGGAGTCTCTCGCACAAGCTGCTTCACATTATCAATTAAGAGAAGATAATGGTAGGGCTGGGGAACTTTTTTTCTTCAAAGGGTCATTGACCCACATAACTTTTTCTAAGATTTATTTGGTGTTTGGGGACCCAATGCCAAAGGTGTATGTGGTGATGTGCCCCTAAGGAAAGGAATGGGGTTCAAAACTTTATCCACCTTTTAAATGCAGCCAATATATTAATCTTGAGCAGTTAAACTGCAAGCTCTTTGCTACTATAACACAGCTGTTCTTGCATTCCGATTTATATTATCAGTAGCTTTACATTTCTATTATGGTTGCTGAGGTGGAATAAAAGATGCTTGCCATTTTTTTCAGTATTTTTTGAATCAACTGCATATATTCTGAGATTGTTTGTAATTTGGTTGTAGCCATTGTATGAAATTCCATCTTATACAACAGTGTCACTGAATAGAAGCTGCTCTGTTCAGGTATATGACTTTTTAAAAGCTGTTTTATTTGACTGGTTTTATAACCCTGCAAAAAGCCATATCAGTTAGTAAAAATCTTTTTCTTTGTGCTTGCCTTACAGCCTGGTCTTTTAACAAATAAATTGCTTCAGAGGTTTTGTCCACACAGAAAGGTGATGAGTGCAAGTGCTTTAGAAACAGTAACTTTAAAACATTATCTCTGCTTTGAAGTTACCGTATTTTTCGCTCTATAACACGCACCTGACCATAACACGCACGTAGTTTTTAGAGGAGGAAAACAAGAAAAAAATATTCTAAACGAAACAGTGGATGTATGATTTTTGTGGTTCATGCTGTGGCCACAGACGTGATCTGACAGTGAGTTTGGGGTAGCCCAATGCAAAAATCCTGAGGATCCATGTGGATCCATGCTTTGTAACCACGTTTTTGCGCCATTGCAGCCCCATGAAACAGTGGGTGCATGTGTGTGTTTTGGTGCAGGCTGTAGCCATGGATATGCTATGTGATCTGATGGTGAACTTGGGGTGACCCAGTGCAAAAATCCTGAGGATCCATGTGCATCCGTGCTTTGTAACCACGTTTTAAGTGGGGAGGGAAGGAAAAGCATTCAAGGGACAAGGAGCACGCGTGGGGTGTGTGGAGAAGGATGCTGCTAATAATGCAGAAGAGGGGTTTAAGGGAAGAAGGAACACACGTGCGGGTGTGGAGAAGGATGCTGCTAATAATGCAGAAGAGGGGTTTAAGGGGAGAAGGAACACGCGTGGGGTGGGTGGAGAAGGAAGCTGCTAATGATGCAGGAGAGGGATTTAAGGGGAGAAGGAACACACGTGGGGTGTGTGGAGAAGGATGCGGCTAATAATGCAGGCGAGGGGTCTATGGGGAGAAGGAAGACGCATGGGGTGTGTGGAGAAGGATGCTGCTAATGATGCAGGAGAGGTGTTTAAGGGGAGAAGGAGCTTACGTGGGGTGTGTGGAAAAGGAGCTTTTCGGTGAGCTGAGCGGGGAAGGGGGAGGGAAAGAGCACTGTTGCTTTAAAGGAGCCAACCGGACAGCAGTCACTTACAGCAGTGTAAGCAGCTCCTTTCCTCTCCCTCTTTGCTCCTTCTCTCCCTCTTTGCTGCTTTACGCAGCTAATGGCGAATCCCCTGCAACCCAAGTCCTGCTCAGCGGATCAGCTGAGACGCTGGGAGAATCGTAATTTCCCCCTCTCCCTCATCCCGTGCCCTCCTGTCCCCAGCAGCCTTTTTAAAAACTTTTTTACTGGTTTTCACTGTGCTCGTGGCTCAGAGCCCTCCTGTGCCCTGCCGTCCCTCTGCAGCCTCATTGCTCCATTTAGAGAGCGCACGGACCTTTGCTAGCAGAGGCTGTAGCAGCTGTTGCTGGCTACGCGGCGCTTTTCCCGGCTCGCTATGGCTCCCGTCTGTCCCTCCTCCCGTGTAAGCGGCTGCTGCCCGCTTTGCTGCCATGGCTCTCCTTCCCTCCCTCCCCCCCAGCTCCTCCCCGGCTCCTCCCCCTCCTCCTGGCTGTAAAGCAAGCAAAGCTAGAGCCACGCAAAGCGGGACAGAAGCCCTGCAAGCGGCTCCCGCTTTGCTTGACTGACGGCAGCCATGGCTCCGGTCGAGTGTATTCGCTCCGTAACACGCACAGGCATTTTCCCTTACTTTCTAGGAGCAAAAAAGTGCGTGTTTTGGAGCGAAAATTACGGTATGTTCAGAGCTGCAACAAGGTAAAAAAAATAAATAAATCCAAATCATGCTAAGTTGAACCGGTGTAATTGGCTACATAATCAGCACAGTTCAGCCCAAGCTAACAACAATGTGGCTGCCACAGACTAACGCATGCATATACATAGAAGCTGAAAGAAGCATTTTGAACTTGTGACCTAGGAGAGATATGTACCCTTCAGTTCATTTTCATCAATCTTACATGGTGCATACTAATTCTAGTGAAATTGTTTGTCTACGTTAAGGATTTTTAGCAAGATCACTGATGAGTATATATATTAAAAGGTGATAAATCTGACACCAAGAATAAAGGTCACTTAGTCTGCTAAACATTGTTTCTAAATCAAACTCTCACTTGCTATTGCACAATCTAGAAGAATGGGCTGAATTGAATTTCGTCAGGGAAGTACAAGCCTGTGGAAATGGCAAGAGTAGGATTGACCAGCACTTTTTACTGAATCATCTGGTTTGCAACTAATTAAGGAGTCTAGGAAGCCTTCTTGCCTCATTTAATATATAAACTGGGAGGAAATGTGTAAAAACTATGGCGTATCAGTGTCAGTAGATATTTATTTACTGTGATCAGAAAAGTCACAACTACCAAACCAGTTGTTCATAAATGTCATGGGCCAGGAGTCAGCTTCTCCTGCTGAACAGCAGCCTGAAGGGGAACAAGGCAGAGTGAGTTCACCTGCAGCTGATCAGCCTTCAAGGCACTGATGAGAACCAGCTGGCTTCAGCCTTCTTAAGCAGAGCCAGCAGTCAGATGCTTATAGCAATGCTTGTAGTTCCTGGCATGACCTTGCTGCTTCCTGCTGGTCTTGACCCCAAGATCATTGGATTACCTGACCCCTGGAGCATCTGACCATGTAGATTGCTGTTCACCCAACCCTAGGACTGGACCTAGGATGCTGACTCTGCCTCCAGGCAAGTACACCTCAGAGACTCCTCTGGTTGGCTGGCTTTCCACTCCACTGCACCTTGTGGCTCAGCAGCGAGACTAAACCAATAAAGGGGAAACTGCTGGGGTTCTTCCTTCTACCAATACTGTTAAACAGGAATGTCTACCAACTCCATTTCTGTTTAATTTAGTTGTTAATGCACTGTCTCGGTTGTTGTTCTATCCCAGAGGCTGTATGCAAACATGGTTTTGTATCAGCTGCAAGAGTAAGGTGAGATGTTTGCCAAGGAATTTCAGGGAAATGTTTTCTGGTGCAGGTTAGTAATATTTACAGGATCAGCTGGACTTCCGTGGAAATTGTATGTGGAAATTTAATATTATAATTAGACCTTGGGCAAAAAAGGTGGGGGGGGATACTTTAAATTGTTAACAATTGGACTGGTTAAAGTATTTTCTCCATACTTCTGTTATGTTAAGAGTTCTCATCTCCTTGAAAGTACTCACCTGTATTAAAGTCAATGCACTTTGATAAGCTTTTGGTGTGTTGATGTTCCAAATTTGTCCTCTCTGTGGCTGGAAAAGAATTATCTAAAACACTATTAGACCGCATATTGTGTGTCCATGCACAAGATGCCTGTTATTTGTCATTATGTAATCTACTGTATTATCTATAATCACCAAAGGGAAGAATATCTCAAAAATATTTAGTTGATTTGACTAGTGCTGGTGATTCTTTTGATTAGTATTGATTATTCTTACAAGAAGGCAAATGTCTATAGTTTCACCAGCACCAGCTTTGTAATGCACCTGGTCAACCTGTAACAGAAGTTTAAAAATATTTTAGTTTTTTTAAAAAAGGGAGGAAAAGGGGCAAGATTTTTGTGGTCCAGTGCAAAAGGTATGGAGCTCAAACTTTGAATGTACATTCAAAGTTTAACAGAAATTATGTGCTACTTATTTTATACATGCTTTTCTGTCTGGCATTGGTCATCTTGAACTAGTTCTTCTGTAAACACCTTTTTGCAGTTCAACTACAGTCCCTGAAATTTATTGATTGCGTTTTTCTCCAAGGTGGTATGCATTGTTCTCCCCCTGCCCATGTAATCCCCACAACAACCCTGTGAGGTAGGTTAGGCTGAGAGGCAATGTCTAGCCCAAGGTCGCCCAGTGTGTTCATGGCAGAGTGCAGATTTGAACCCTGGTCTCCCAGGTCCTAGTCTGACTCTCTAACCACTACACCATGCCGACTGATCCGTGGAGGTTGTTCCTGCGGCACAACTGACAGTTGGTATAGGTCGTCTTCTGTTTCTTGGCTCTGTGATTCAGTGTGTGACACATGAGCACTGTTTGGCTGCTGCAGTTTTTATTCTGACTTTTGGGGAGTAGATTTGTTGTCTGTGCTCACTTTTGTGAAAAATTCATGTATTTGATACTGCCTATCAACAAAAAGAGCCTGTGCTGTGGAGCTTTCTTCATTAAAGGAGTATTAAACAGATGCATTTTGAATATGTCATGTGGTTGTAATAGTCCTTCTAAATATGACATTTCCATTCTCCTCCCCCCCCCCAAAAAAAAGAATTATGCTATAGAAGGGTGAATCTTTTTTCTGTTTTTTGGGGGGGGAAGGGAAAGCAAACCTGTAGTTCAAGCACATGTTGTTCAGAGGAAGACAAACTCACATGTAAGATCAGAATAGGTAAGAGTGAGGTAGGCGGGAGACAATTATCTAGCTTCCTAAGTGCCTATTCACATGATCCTTTCAGTGTGCAGTGGCTGTCATTTCAGAGGACATTCTGAGCCAGTACAAAATTTGTTAAACTACAACAAAGCATCCGTAGAGCTATGGTACTTCGGGAGGAAAGGCGAGATGTGAATTAAAAAAAACTATATCTGGGTTTTTTGTTCCAAAGGACCTGCCCTTTCGTACAGGCAGGTTTAAGCATGAGCACATTCCAAAGCAAATCCCCCTTGGAACTAGTCAGATGCAGAATGTTTTATAGGATGGGAAGTGAGGCATTTATTCACACCTGAATTACAGAAGGAAGTTATTGCAGGACCTATTTAGGGATTTTCAGAGAAGCCCTTACTGTGACAATTTAATGACACACTTTCAAGGTAAAATACTTTGTCCACATCAATTTTTCATATGTAAGGCAGGCACTGCGCAATTTCATATCTCTGAGTAAAGTGAAATGGAAAACTGCTGAGTCTATTCATTATGTTGCACATTTTATTTAGCACATTCTGGATAGGTTTGGTTTTTTTTGCTTTGAATTTATTCACTAGGTAACTAAACTGATCTAAATAATGAAAAGCAAAATGTTGCTTCACAAAATAATCTCTGCTTAATTTATCTTTGTGAAATTTTAATTATCTCAGCACTCAGCTCTCATAAGTACAATCTTAAATTAAATGAACTAATTCAATAGCCTTTTTAAAGCAACAATAAACAATTCCCTATCTAGCCAATAACTAGTGATGTCATTCATTGACAGTACATACAGGAAATTAAAACCCTTACAAACTTTTACTTAATATTTTCCTTCATTATCACTAGCAATATCACCATAAAGCACCTTCTCTTTTGGCATATTTATGGACCTACTGCCACACAAACTTCTAGTAGAATATAGTGCTTCCCCAGAACTGTAATTCCTTACTGGGATTCAACACAATGGTTAAACTTCCTTCCCTCTTCCTTCAAAGTGTAATATTTGAAAATAGGCATTTCAACCCCAGAACTGGTTAAATAAATAAATAAATAAATAAAGGTTTTCCAAAATAATCGAGTAGAATTTTGAACAGAGCACTGTGTATAAATGTTCATTTTTTCTTCACCTGCCAAAATGTCCTTCCCTCCAGCATTTCCTTCAAATTTGCTACAGCCTATGTGTGTGTGCAAATATATGGTTGACAAGGTTGATTCAGTCCCAAGCAAATTAAAATGTGTGTCCATTGTTATATATCTTTCAGTATGCTTTGGGGAAAGGAACGAGGGTCTTATACTTTTATCTATTTCGCCTTTCTAGCTGTGTTTCATTACTTGATACACATATAGGTAACCGAATGCAGCTGGATCTATATTGAAAATCTTATTGGCATGGAATTGCTATGTCAGTTCTGTTCTGTTCAGATCCTTCACAAGCTTTCTCCTAAATTTAATACCATGTAGTATATTTTAGGATGCCTTTGTTTATACTTTAAATGAGATTTGTCCAGGATTTGTTTTTCTTGAAAGTTTGAAGTATAGATAGCATTAAAAGTACCAATGCAAGGGGGAATGAATTTCCAGTATTTAAAGGCACAGAGTCAAAAACTTTTCTTCTCATTTTAGCATCATCTATTCCTTGAAATCAATGAATTCATTTAGTATATTCTATAGGAGTGGCTGAACACAGGGTATCCACTGGAACTACTCCAGCACTGTGTGCTAAAGCAGTATGGTAATTTATCTAAAACATCCCTGGCAGATAAATATCTTCTTTCAACATATCCTTAACCATCGAGGAGGGGCAATGAAGTAGTGGTTTTTCTAGTTAAACGCACATGATTTACTCAGCCATGATCGGTACATAAAAAGGTTCTCATAAAACAAGCATAAGTAGTAATTGTAGAGCTTCCCATAACAACATCTCACTCCCAAGTTATAATGCAATGTCAAGCAATATTCTTATAACCTTTCTTTACTCTTCTAAAAGGGATGATATATGCCAAAAATCATTAAGTATGAAGGTATTTTTAAACACTGAGCAGTATGATAGCAGCTTTCCAGTTCTACAATATCCTTTTTGAAGTGCCGGAACCAGAACTGTATACAGCAGTGGTTTTCAACCAGTGTGCTGTGGCACCTTGAATGATGGTCAGGGGTGCCACAGACAACACTGGCCTCTGTCCCTCTTTCCTTCCATCCCTCCTCTATTGCCCTCTTACATCTCTGCCTCCCAAAGGCTTGCACAGCTGTTTATTGAAGCAGCTCTGCTGCTGCCACAGCTGCCTCCCAGGGTAAGATGCTGGCCTCACATTCACGTTTGGTCAGTCTCCGTTGGGCCACTAAGGCTGGGGGCATCCTCTTCCCAGGCCCCTGTGGGCACCTCTCTTTGGGGGGCTGCTCAGAGACCAGGGTTGGCAGCAGCAACTGCTTGAAGACTCCCAAGAAGAGGAGGCTTAGGGAACACCCCACAAGGGAGCGTGTTCAAAAAAAGGCAAGGGGTGACATAACTGGGCTCCTAAGCCCCACAGGGGTGCTGCAGAAAGAAGGTAGTTGGTCAAGGGAGCCATGGGCTCGAAAAGGTTGAAAACCTCTGCTATACAGTATTACAAGTTTAGTAGCACTATTCAATAGGGTACTGTAGTAGCACCATTGATTTGTACAAAGATATTGTGATATTGGCAGCTTTACTTTTGATTCACTTTCTAATTATCTAGTAAAATGGTCTACTGGTTGCTGATTTGACAAAGGTCCTCAGCCCTGCCACACACTATGGTATTTTTCCTTATGTTGGAAAATACCACACTGTGGTATTTTTCGTATGGATCCGCCATACCATCCCTTCCCAGCCCCTCATTAGATTTGCTCTGCAATTGCTAAGTATTTTATTACAATGCAAAGTCTGGGCTGGAGATACCCAAACTGTTGTTTTGTGGTATATAACCAGCATAATATAACCAACATGCTTAACTTTAATAAATGCATGAAGCTGTCCTGCCAGGCTTAGCTAAGTCACAACCCTTCACCTTGGGAGAAAGGGTTACCAAACTCTTTGTTCTCTCTCCTTTCACCACATGAACCTGACCAATAATGATGTCTAAGCTGGATACTCCGAACTTTGATCATACGGCTTTAACAAGCCATCTGTATGTTTTATATAAATAATTTAGAAACATTTACGATTTTGAAATTAAGATATACTGCCTGTCTTTTCTTGGTGCTGTATGGGAAAGCACACAAATCGGACCTTTGAAGAGTTTGTAAGTAAACAATGTTTAATTTACCAAACGTGTCTTTTTCTGTGCTAGACCTAATGGTCAGGGGTCCCTTTACCTATTTTACTTACAGTATTATATATTTTCAACCAAAATACAAGAACCAACACTTTTTCTATGAACAGGTCCAGTCATCTTTTTGAAGCTCCTCAATCTATGCTTGTATCCATTTTTAAGTTTCATATGAACGGCAGCCTTCTTTAGAGGAGAAAACAGAAGCAATCTACACAAAATTGGTGACATTCAGTGATCTCTATAGAAGTCTGTTTCCCTGCATCCCAGCAACTGATTTCAGTCAACAAGCCCTTATGATGATAAATTGGAACCTTTAAAATCACTATGTGTAAAAAACAACTACTTTACAGATTTGTTGTTTAAATAAATTGACGGCAATAATGATATTTAGTCCATATTTATATGGGCTCCTAACTGCTACAAGCATTTAACAAGGCTGAGTGAAGGGTTGATGTTTTCAACAATTATGTAACCTTTTAGTGTCAGTCATTAGCTAAACAATGGTTGACTCTCAATGACTGATCTTTTCCAGAAGCAAAAACAAATGAAACCCAATTCCTGACTTTGTTTTTGCTTTTCTCAGAAGACAGAATTGTCTTTAGTAGATTCACTGTTAATAGTTGGCAAAATTGGATCACAGCAGTTGAAGCCACACTGTTTTAAAACATGGGGGAAGCGGGCAGAATTTTATTTTGTAAGCATCTTGCAAATGCAATACATTTAAATTTAGGTATTAAATTTAACATTTTTATGACAGATTATCTAAATATATGATAAGTGGATAAGGCTGTTGGCCATCTTTTTTCATTTAAGCCTTTCATGACAAATTATCCTCTAAACATTCAGTTTATAAAGGCAGTCAATCTATGAACTTTAAAACCTTTAAAAAAAAACAAAAACTGCCCCACTCTGGGTTAGGCAGCTGCATTATCTTCATTATACCAAAACGTTTCTTGGTTCTGTCCCAACAAACACGGCGCTGAGATAAATTAATCTGGTAATTGAATCAGTTTTGAATTGAATTGAATTTAATATGGTAATTTGATCATTAGTAAACTGGTGGCTTGTGGAATAAATTGTGATTGAAACAAATCCATTGTTTTATCTTTACACAAACATTTCATTTAAAGAAAAATATTTGCCTGATAAGCAAGATATGCTGCAATATCTTCGGCTGAGCCATGGTTGGGGACTTAAATGCCAGCTGAGCATTCATCTGCATGAACTAGAGATCTTCTGTAGATTAAACTGCTCATCACAGTGGATCTTGCTATAGGATTTCCCCCAAAGTGATTGAATTGTCAGCAATTATGCGATTGAAACAAACTGAAATTCCTTGCCTGCTTAGAGAGGAATTCTTAACTCAAAATAGTCAAATATTAACCTGTAAATCCATGATTGTGTAATAAATCAACTAAAACTGATTATAATTGAACTAAAATTTCTTAAATCAAGTGAGATCTCTACTTTAGTATGAAATATATAACCAAGCCATAAAATACTTACTGATCAAAATTAAAAGTTGATGCACTTCATAAATACAAGAATAAAGCCAACTGAAGTGAATAATTGATAACGCAACCTCTGTCCCTACAAACAGGATGCTTTGATGTGTGTTAATCCTTTCTGGTGTTAATTTTAAACACCTTTAAGCATTTTTAATTGTTTTAACTGTTTTTATTGATAATTTAACTAGTTCTTCTAAACCACTTTGCAGTTTTACTTGTTTAGTTTAAATAAATAAATATGATGCCATTCAAATCAATTTTTAGATAATATAGGTTGATTACGCCAACAAAAAGCTGCAAGGCTTAGTAATACTTCAGCAGTTCATTTCTTAAAAGTACAAGCTACAGTACAGTAAATGGAAACAGCTGTACTTATAAGGGAACACACATTTGTGCCTTCTTTTCCAGAAAATAAGCTGAAAGGTCTTGGAATCTGAAGGCTGTAAAAGACCCAGCTAAACAGCTGCAATTTAAAATTTCAAGGTGCTTTACAAAAATTATGTGTAGTTTTTTCAGAAAGCTACCATGGAGAAAACGTAAATTGTCTAGCGGTCCATTTGCCTGGTAATATCTTCTGCTCTGAGCTGGATCTGGGATGTAACATTCTTTGTTAATGACCCACTCAGGCCTAGTTCTGAGAATCCTCATGAGTTCAAGTAAGTGGCAGATGTGTAAGTCACAATTGGCTTTTGTTTCTGGAATGTAGTAAGTTGTTCCTCAAGGCATAATATTGGCAACTTATTTGAATATCTGCTGAATGTTTGGTTCTAGCAGCTAATGATGAGGCATTGCATGTTAGACACAATGCAAAAGGTCTATCTACCCAAATTCAGGAAGTGTACCTCATCACTTATAACCTCTTGTCTGCTTTCCTAACTCAATGAATGGGCCACTCTTATACACACACTGACAATAAGAATTATCCCGAACTAGTTAGGTTGTGGTTGGTGTGGTAACTGATTTATATGCCATACACCTAAATTTAAATGTTAAACAAATTTGTTCATGTCAGTCCTTTGAATATGAAGTTGACAGAAAAGCCATTTCACTTCCATCATAATATTTAAACAGAGCAGAGCAGGGCGTGGGTATCAGTTAGGGAGTATATTCTGTCTCCAGTTGGTATGAGGTACCCTAAAACTTGCCAACAAAGGTCTGTATAGTTAAAGCTATGGTTTTCCTAGTAGTGATCTATGGAAGCGAGAGCTGGACCATAAAGAATTGATGCTTTTGAATTATGGTGCTGGAGGAGACTCTTGAGAGTCCCATGGACTGCAAGAAGATCAAACCTATCCATTCTTAAGGAAATCAGCCCTGAGTGCTCACTGGAAGGACAGATCCTGAAGCGGAGACTCCAATACTTTGGCCACCTCATGAGAAGAGAAGACTCCCTGGAAAAGACCCTGATGTTGGGAAAGATGGAGGGCACAAGGAGAAGGGGACGACAGAGGATGAGATGGTTGAACAGTGTTCTTGAAGCTACCAACATGAGTCTGACCAAACTGCGGGAGGCAGTGGAAGACAGGAGTGTCTGACGTGCTCTGGTCCATGGGGTCACAAAGAGACAACAACCCTAAAACTGCAATACTATACTTAATACATACTGTAGGATGAGTTCCACTGAAACAGAGGGACAGCTTCTGTGTAAACACACACAGGATTGTACTGTAAGTAACCTATTTGCTGATGAAATTTTGAGAGACTTTTCTACAAAACTGACAGCCCAAGCAACTGCCTGTTGATAGAGAACCCAATAAAATTTTTCCAAAGTATTAAATTCAACTAACTTATATGAGAACACTATACATATGCATATGGGTTCAGTAATGTTTGTACCCAGATAAGTGTGTATAGATTGCAGCCAGAGTTAGTTAGTTAGTTACTGCATTTATATCCCACCTTTTTCTTTCCAAGGTTCTCAAGGTGGCATACCTGGTTCTCCCCACAACAGCCATATGAGGTCAGTTAGGCTGAGAGGTAATGACTGGCCGAAGTACTCCATAATTACTTATCAAAAAGCAAATGATGTCAAATTTCAAAATAAATGATTTCTGAATTTGCTTTACATATGATTTATACATTTCTGAAATAAAAACAAATTTACTATAAAAGATGATGATGATTGATTTATGTTTTATATGCCCATCTGGCTGGAGAATATATCTCCTTTTATATTTTGTATTAAAAATATAGTAAAATGTCAACCACATATTTGCTTTAAACTACAGGAATGGCAAAGTTCAGATATTAAATCCACATTGCTCTAAAGATATTTCACCATATGAGACGTTATCAAAAAAATAATAAAAGTAGTACCTACCAATGTTTATATGTAAAGGAAGAATATTATTTAGGCACAAACCACCACTTTTCAGGATGTCCAATTAATAAAATCTTTAGAATTGTTCCCTGACCTTCAATATTGTACTTTCCTACATTTGTGTACTATTGCTGCTGTGTAATTAGTGATGTAAATTCCTTTACATACATTTCTAATGTTAATTCATATTACAAGAGTTCAAATAAAAAGGAATAAGTAGAACAGAATGAAGCCCACCTCTTTCTGAACTCAAGTCAAGAAAGTTTATTGGGTTAAAACATAACATAAGGGTGTAAAAGAAATTGGCTGCTCTATTAAATGTTAAATGAGCATTTTCAGTTACTCTTTGGGGATTTTTCTGTGGGTAAGCTTCAGGATCATTAAAGGCTGTTTCCAAGTGTCTTTTTGGCTAAACTGTTCTTTTAACGGTTCAGGAGATCATTGCATTCGGAAGGAAAAGAAGGGAGCAAGAAATAAGAATTTATCCAGCAATATAGCAGAGCCGTATTTATGCATGTGTAGAGCAGAAAGGTGTAGAGGAGGAGGAGTTAGCCTGGGGACACGGGTGGCGCTGTGGTGTAAACCACTGAGGCCAGGGCTTGCCGATCAGAAGGTTGGCGGTTCAAATCCCTGCAATGGGGTGAGCTCCCGTTGTTCGGTCCCAGATTCTGCCAACCTAGCAGTTCAAAAGCACGTCAAAGTGCAAGTAGATAAATAGGTACCACTCTGGCAAGAAGGTAAACCGCGTTTCCGTGTTCTGGTTTCGCCAGAAGCGGCTTAGTCATGCTGGCCACATGACTCGGAAAAACTGTCTGCAGAGCGGACAAACGCTTGCTCTGTCAGCCTGAAAGCGAGATGAGCGCCGCAACACCAGAGTCATTCGCGACTGGACTTAACTGCCAGGGGTACCTTTATCTTTACCTTTTTTAGAGCAGAAAGGTGTAGAGGAGGAGGAGGTAGCCCTTTTCGGCCTGGGGGAAGCGTTGGGAGTCAGACACACAGTGCACTCACATGCACAATCACCACACATTCAGCACACACATTCAGGTTCACACTGTGGTTTACGATTCTGGCCTGTTTGCATTATGCACAGCTAAAACCAACTGCCAGTTTGTTCCCAGTTCAAACAAAAACAACTGGTTAGTTCAAAAGAGAAGCAAAGACTTCAAGTGACACACAAAGAAGAGCATCCACAAGGATGTAACACTCGAATTTATAGTTACATCTGAACTAGCATTACATCCGATCCACACCATACATTAAAAACATATTTGACACACATTTAAAGCACATGACTTCCCCCTAAAGAACCTTGGAAACCGTAGGTTTTAAACAGAGATACAATTCCCAGCATCCTTTACAAACTACAGTTCCCAGAATTCTTTGGAAGCTTTGTGCTTTAAATGTACACTGAATGCACACCAAAGTATCCTTTTGAATAGTACTTTGAATATAAAAAAATGCCAGAGAGAATTAGCTTAGATTTGAACGTTTTCATTAGGTTAATGATCTAAATATTTTTTGCCATATCTAAGTTCCTCATTAATTTATATCATGAATAGTAACATGGTAAAATATTGCACACCTGCCTTTTGTTTAGCAGGTTCTGCTTAAAGGATAAAATATCATTTGCATTTTCTCCCCATTAACAAGCCAGTCCCTTGGTGAGAAATGAAACCTGCAATACAATAAAATTTACATGAAACAAGCTGTCATATGAGAGCTATGTAGTTGGAATGGTGCCAGTCAATAATAGATTGCATACCTTTGGTTAATTTATTAGCCACCTGTTCCTGAATTACATTATAGTAGAGCATTAAGAAGCTATCTTGAGAGCAGCATTTGGTGTTTTGGGCCTTTGGGGTATCTTTTCTTAATAACAATAACAATCGGAGAGGTGAAGTTAAAGAATATTGCAGCATACATGGAAGAGCAAGAAAAGCAAAACACTAAAGCTCAACCTTTTTATTTAGTATCAATGAATTCCCTCAATTAATTTGGCTTTCTTTTTCCTTTGAAGTTAATAGACTTTCCTGAGATGATAACATTGTTTCTCATTCAGGTAAAGAGGAAACTATTATGAAATAATAATTTAAAACCTATCTGCACTGTGCAGTACTATTTGTAATTATGTGATTTATATAGCTCTTTGTGAAACCATAAAGAGGGTTTATAAAAGAGGATTTATGTATTATGAAAATATCAGTTCCTTGATTAAGACAGAGACATTCCAAAGAATGAAGGTAGCGGACTTTTCTGTTTTGTGGACTTGGATCGGATCTTTGTTTTGTAGCCCTTGGTTCCCCACAAAACCTTTACAGGCCCAAACTAAGAGAGATCACAGAAATTAGAACTGTATTTAGATTTAGTCCGCAACTTTTACCTTAATGGAGGTTTTGACACTGATGTCAGTGATAAATTCCATTCAGTGTGCAAGGATGGCTGCTTTTTTA
The DNA here is from genome assembly GCF_964106645.2 of Podarcis pityusensis. NCBI lineage: Eukaryota > Metazoa > Chordata > Lepidosauria > Squamata > Lacertidae > Podarcis > Podarcis pityusensis. The sequence goes on from NC_138027.1 coordinate 40,406,779, forward strand.
AAGGCTTTTGGTAACTTAAAATGTCATTTCACATAGTGATTGAGAGTTAAGAGTTTGTTTTTCTGTGGCTTTGCCTGTTTGGCAAATGTGCGATTGAAGGAAGGAGACCCTTGCAAAGGCGTTTTCCTGTGAATTAAAAATTGCCAAACAGACACTAGAACAATGATCATTGCTAATACTATGCAGCTGCAGGGGTGACACTGAGAAAGGAAAATGTTAAGCTACCACTGATTTCTGTGTGTGAGAACAAAAGTAGCAGGGGTGGAGGAAAGGGACATTTTTGTGTGGTAAGCACCGCTTGCCGTCGTGCCGGTAAGTGGTGGTTGCGGCCCAACATGGCATCTCCTCTCTCACCCAGATGCACAGTGCCATTTTAGAACATTTCCTTTGTTCCCTCTGGCTGCTGCAGAGGCTCCCAGGCTCCCAGCAAACCCATCCTTCAAATGAGCCAATCTGTGGCGTCCCCGGGGAGGGGACGGGATGGCCATCTACTTAGCCCAGCCGACCACTCAGCAAAGTAGCAGAATTTGCTTAAGCTTTTGTCTTTCCCTTCCTGCCATTTTTCTGCAGCATGATCATGCTCTCTCTCTCTCTCTCTCTCTCTCTCTCTCACACACACACACACACACACACACACACACACACACACGTCCCGTATGCTGATTATCCTTCCACAAACTTCCAGTTGTGTGAATATTCTTACAAGCACAAAACTGAAAACCTGTAGGAATAGTAACTTTGGAGGGTAGTAGATAGGGAGGAATGTAACCTTTAGTCAAATGACCTGGACCCATATCTAAACATGAAACCCAATAGATAACCCTAAACAGTATCATGTAAATGGAATATGAAGTTAATGGACTGCTAATTTAATAACTAAACTATATTGTGCAGCCTATTTTGACATTATTCTTTATCCTGTATGATCTGGGTGAGTAAAATAGGAAACTCTTTCTACAGAACTTCACAGTGGATTAGTTTTGTACTTCTATTTATCTGCAGTTAATTGGGTTAAACACATACGCAAATGAAACATGTATCATTGTGTTCATATTCCTGTTCTGGGTCTAATTATTTAGTTATCTATATTTGTTTCTGTTCTTGTTGCATTACTAATTGGCTATATTCCATGACTACAAAACACTTCTAAACTGAATACAATACACTTCTTTCAATACAGGATTTATTTTCTTCAGATATAAAAATAGCATTGAAATCAGTAGTAAGAAATCATTTACAGCATTTCTATATTTAAAACATTTTTACCTCACTTTTAAGTCAAAAAATGATCCCAGAGAGGCTTACACAATCAATAAAAATAAGACAGGCCCTCAAAGTTATAATATAAGAGACAAAACATAGTTACAAGTTATTTAAGTCACGTGCTGGGATGGAAGCAGTTCAAAGAAAGGCAGATCCAAAATTCATCTGCCAAACTTGAGAAAGATGTCCAGCATCTCTTTCCTGATCCCCCACTGCTTGCTGTAATCTGAAGTACTTGCTGCTATTTAGCAATACAGTCGTACCTTGGAAGTCGAACGGAATCCATTCCGGAAACATTCGGAAACCAAAGCGCGGCTTCTGATTGGCTGCAGGAAGCTCCTGTAGCAAATCGGATGCTGTGGAAGCCCCATTGGACTTTCAGCTTCCAAAAGAACGTTCGAAAACCGGAACAGTCACTTCTGAGTTTCCATCATTCGGGAGCTGATTTGCAGGGGGAGCCAAGGTATGACTGTAATTGATGGAGGAGCTTGACAATCATTACTTTTAAAAATGAGCATTTTTCAAATGTCAAAAACAAATGCCTGATGCAAAACAACTTAAACACACTATACAATCCTCTGTTTGATATATTATTTTTTATCATATATTATTTTTAACATATTTCCTTACAACAGAGCAGTAGGATACCAAAATTGCATAATATCAAGTTTAATGGTGTGGCACTTTGAAGCCCACAAGGAAAGAACTATATTATTATCATTGTAAAATAGTTTTATTGAATTTCCCATTATAACGGATAGGAAAGAACTATATTAAAAATGGACATTGACAAATGGCATCAGACTTTTTTTTTTAAGGTCTTTTCAGTAAACTACTTTGTCTTGCTTTTAATGCAGTCCTGTGGGTTATGGATTAATCCAGTTAATGAAGGAAATTGATCAATTCCCAAACATGAGATGGAAGTTGACTGTCTTTAGCTATTTGTTCTCATGCTGCTGAAATAGTCATTTTCAAGCATTAAGAAGGATGTGAGCAGCTCAAACACAGCCAAGTATATTAAAGGCAGTCAAAGAGCTGTCTTATGACAAAGCGATGGAAAGGATCTTACCCAGCAAGTTTTGTATTAATAAGAGGGATCCATATAGTTAAGGTTACTAGAATTGTTTGTGTTGTTTAAACACCGTCAAAAGCAGAGACAGAATCTCTGCATGTCATTGCATTATACTCAGCTTTTCATATTCCAGTTATTGAATTTTACTTTTCAGAATTGCAATTTGGGATTTTTTAAGTTGAAGAATTCAATTCACCTCATGATTTATCAGTGTTACTAAACATTCTTAAAGCATCTTAGCTTGCCATCTGTGGATCCATTATTTGCAATAGAGATCTAGGTGACCTCAGTGGCTCAGAATGCCCATTAACAATTTAAGTTGTGCAAACTACGACTGATCCTCAACAGGGAATTCCCAGTGCTTTTTGTAGAACTAAGACAGTAGTCATATTTTTAAAAGAAACCTTATCAGCAGGTAGGAAACAGAGCAGGAAAGATATTAATGTTGGACTCTTCAGTGCATTTGGAGGCCTGGCCAGAAGAGTCAGTGTTCCTAGTGTGTGTGTGTGTGTGTGTGTGTGTGTGTGTACACACGTATATATATATATATATATATATATATATACACATATGCATATGCATATACATATACATATATATGGGGAGATGCAACTGTTTTGGCTTCACGCATTCTTAGAAGTTAAAAGATTTTCAATTGTTTATTTTGATATGACAGTAGTCAATATTGCATCCATTCCAGAAGTTAGCAGATAAATAAGCTTTGAATACCCATTTTTGTGTGAAAAGTATTACACTGCAATCTCTAACAATTAGTTTTCCAGTGAACAGGGTGCATCTGAATTGTACTTATCACACTGAAATATTCTGTTAAAAGATAATAATACATTTCAAGCATTACCTCTTCTAAAATGGCAATGTATATATTTGGATGGGAATTGTAATTTGATACTGATAAAATGTGGTTGTCATTGGATTTTAATGAAAATTAATAAAAAATATGTACTGTACAAAAAATAAATAAAATAAAATGGCAATGTAAAGGATCAACTTTGTACTCAGCAGTTTAGGCAGCTGGTCAGGGCAAAACTTGTGCCAGACCAGGAAACACAAGGGACCTTTCCTGTTCAGCGCCACCTGTGCACATGCTGATCAGGAACAACAGGGAGCAAAAGAAATGTTGAATACCTGGGCAGGGCAGGTAAATTATCTGATTGGCAACAGGAGCGGTGTGTGGGTGTGGTTGATTTGGTGGCTGGAGCCTCTCTGGACCTGACTACCAAGATTTACTGTGAACAGAGCATAAATTAATAAGGTAGTATCTGTAGTAGATGTTGGCTGCTTGGTAGAGCTTTAAAAACAGGAACAGGGATGGTGAACCATGTTTGTAGCCTAACAAGCTACATGGTTAGGACAGGTGCCTGATCAAATGTTGGCAATGCCAGTTTCCAATGTTAGGTAAGCAAAAAGGAATTCTTTGCAATACTTTAAATGGGTTGCCTACAAATAAGTTTCATATGGGACAAAAGAGGTTCAGTGGTTTACTTTATACAGGTAGGTACAGAATGGCTATTAACAGTTGCCTTTGACTGGACTTAACTGTCCAGGAGTCCTTTACCTTTACCTAACAGATTGTTTACTCCAAGTCTGCTAAATAGAAAGATTTCTAGCTATTTTTGCAAAAGCTATTTATTCTACATAAGGCTAGTGAAATTACTAGTAGGAGAGACTGGAACATTTCCTGAAATATCATTGAACTTGGAAGTTGCTACTGATAGAATTAATTAGGACTGTTGATGAATGATGCTGTTTTAATTAAAAATTATTTGGTCTGCTCAGGATTTGTACATTTCATGTTCAGCATCATGTTAATGAATCATTACTATGTGCTTATTGTTCTGTGATTTCATTGTTTGCATCATGCAACTTGATTGACAAAGTTGAAATATGTAACCTAAAAGCTGAAAACTATTTCTGCTGTTTCACGTGCTATTTAAATTGTAATTTTAATATATCGTTTAAATTAGGGTTTTAGTTTGATTTTTAATGTGATCCTTTGTAAGTTGCCCTAGGAACTTGTTGAAGAGCAGAGCATACCTCCCTAAAATTTTGTAAATGAAAAAAATCCCTACATATAGAATTAGCAGGTAGGGAAAAATTAATGTATCAGCTAATCTAGAATCATTCTTCGTTTTTTTAATTTTTTTTAATGATATTTATTAAGATTTCAAAAAGAAGAATTACATAAGTAAAGGAGAAAAAAAAAACAAAAGACAAAAGTAAAAACACAAGAAAAATACAAAATACAAAATACAGGAAAAAAAATAAAAAACACTTAAAAATACATCAGTCTTCCATGCCTTACATTCATTTCCTTACTTCCCTGACCTCATACCTCCCTTTTTTGTATTCCAATTCAGTTAGTTAATTCAGCAATTTCTTTCCCTCTTTATTTTCTCTTAGTCCTTTAACTTAATATACTATAACTTTGGAATTTCACCTGTTAACTGTCCATTTTTACATACGCCTTTATAGCATTGCTGCTTAAACCACTTAACTTCATTCTAACATCATTCTAACATTCATTAATTTTACAATATTTCTGTAGATAGTCTTTAAATTTCTTCCAGTCTTCTTCCACCGACTCTTCTCCCTGGTCTTGGATTCTGCCAGTCATTTCGGCCAATTCCATGTAGTCCATCACCTTCATCTGCCATTCTTCCAGAGTGGGTAGGTCTTGTGTCTTCCAATACTTTGCAATAAGTATTCTTGCTGCTGTTGTGGCATACATAAAGAAAGTTCTATCCTTCTTTAGCACCATTTGGCCGACCATGCCCTGGAGAAAGGCCTCTGGTTTCTTCAGAAAGGTATATTTAAATACCCTTTTCATTTCATTAGTAATCATCTCCCAGAAAGCCTTAATCCTTGGGCACGTCCACCAAAGGTGAAAGAATGTACCTTCAGTTTCCTTGCATTTCCAACATTTATTATTGGGCAAATGATAGATTTTTGCAAGCTTGACTGGTGTCATGTACCACCTGTATATCATTTTCATAATATTCTCTCTTAAGGCATTACATGCCGTAAACTTCATACCTGTGATCCATAACTGTTCCCAGTCAGCCATCATTATGTTATGTCCAACATCTTGTGCCCATTTAATCATAGCTGATTTCACCGTTTCATCCTGTGTATTCCATTTCAACAGCAAGTTATACATCTTTGATAGATTCTTAGTTTTGGGTTCTAGCAGTTCTGTTTCTAATTTTGATTTTTCCACCTGGAAGCCAATTTTCTTGTCCAAATTATATGCCTCCATTATCTGATAATAATGAAGCCAGTCTCGCACTTTGTTTTTTAATTTCTCAAAACTCTGCAGTTTCAGTCTATCTCCATCTTGTTCCAAAATTTCCCAATATTTCGGCCATTTGACCTCCATATTGAGCTTTTTCAAAGCTTTCGCTTCCATCGGTGACAGCCACCTTGGGGTTTTGTTTTCCAATAAGTCCTTATATCTTATCCAAACATTGAACAATGCTTTCCTGACAATAAGGTTTTTAAATGCTTTATGTGCTTTGACCTTGTCATACCACAAGTATGCATGCCATCCAAATACATTATTAAAACCTTCTAGATCCAAAATGTCTGCGTTTTCAAGAAGCAACCATTCTTTCAACCAGCAAAAAGCTGCTGATTCATAATAAAGTTTAAGGTCTGGCAGGGCAAATCCACCTCTTTCCTTTGCATCTGTTAGTATTTTAAATTTTATTCTAGGCTTCTTGCCCTGCCAGACAAATCTAGAGATATCTCTCTGCCACATCTTGAAACAGTCCATTTTGTCCAAAATTTGCAGTGTTTGAAACAGAAACAACATTCTAGGCAATACATTCATTTTTATCGCAGCAATACGGCCCAGCAGTGAAAGCTTCAAATTTGACCAAATTTCTAAATCTTTTTTCACTTCAGCCCAGCATTTTTCATAATTGTCTTTAAATAAATTCCCATTTTTTGCTGTCATGTTAATCCCCAGGTATTTCACTTTCTTAACCACTGTTAAACCTGTCTCATTCTGAAACCTCTCTCTCTCAATCGGTGTTAAATTTTTCTCTAAAACCTTAGTTTTTAACTTATTCAGTTTAAATCCTGCAACCTGACCAAATTCTTGAATCAGTTCTAAAACCCTTTTGGTACTATATTCTGCCTCCTGTAACGTCAATACCAAGTCATCTGCAAATGCTCTCAATTTTTACTGTTTGGCTCCGACTTGTATACCTTTAACCAACTGGTCCCTTCTAATCATATTCAGCAAAACCTCCAGGACCGATATAAAAAGCAATGGGGAGATTGGGCAACCTTGTCGTGTCCCTTTTTCTATCTTAAATTCTTCCGTCACCACATTATTTACAATTAATTTAGCCTTTTGTTCTGAATAAATTGCACTTATACCGTTTTCAAAGCCTTGGCCTACCCCCATCCCTTGTAGGTTCTTCTTCATAAAGCTCCAGGAAATGTTGTCAAAAGCTTTCTCCGCGTCCACAAATATCAAAACTGCCTTAGTATTTATGTTCACTTCTAATTTTTCTAAGATGTTGATTATGTTTCTCACATTATCTGACAAGTGTCTACCCGGGAGAAAGCCTGCTTGGTCTTTATGAATCTCTTCCATTAACACTTTTTTAAGTCTTTTAGCCAAAATGTCTGCAAAGATTTTATAATCCACATTAAGCAATGAGATGGGGCGGTAGTTCTTAAGTTGCGTCTTTTCAGTTTCTGTTTTCGGTACAAGTGTAATATACGCTTCTTTCCACGACTCTGGTGCCCTTTTCCCACCCATTATTTCGTTACAGACTTCCTTCAAAGGTTGTACCAACCATTCTTTTAAGGATCTGTAATATTTAGAGGTCAGTCCATCCGGTCCTGGAGATTTACCTAGTTGCATATTCTGAATGGCACCTTCTATCTCCTGTTCTGTTATTTTATAATTCAACATTGATTTACTTTCCTGAGAGATTTTTTGTAATCCATTTGTTTTCAAAAATCAATCTAAATCAATTTCTTTCTGTGGTCCTTGTGTATATAATTGTTTAAAATACCTCTGGAAACAATTTCTAATCTCAAATGTTTTTTGCCTCATTTGTTTGATTTTCCATTCTATCTCCTGATTCATCATTTTCATATATTGTACTTGGTGTAATTTTATTTCTCTCAAAATCTCTTGCGACTTAGGTTTTGCTCTCAATTTCTTTTCACTTTCTTTTATTTTCTCCAAAATTTTATCCTTCTCATTTTGAGTTCTCTTCTTTAATGCATTCTGTTGTATTAAGAACCCTCTCATAACAGCTTTGCTAGCGTCCCAGATTACTCTTTTTTCCACATTGGTGTTCATATTTATCTCAAAATAGTCTCTCAAGGTTTTTTGGGCCTTTTTATACACTTCTTCATCTCTGAATAAGATGTCATTCATCCTCCATCTGAAGGAGCCAGTTGGTGTTAATTTCATCTCCATCTTCACAGCATTATGGTCGGAGCAGGTTTTTGGGCAGATTTCCACTTTTCTTATCTTTGGTGCCATTCCTCTAGTTACCCATATTTGGTCAATTCTTGTCCATGTCAGTTTGGCTTCAGAGAAGAAGGTTCCCTCTCTGGCCAAGGGATTCTTTGTTCTCCAAATATCAACTAAGTCCAAGTTGTCTGTCATCTCAAAAAAAGTTTTCGGTAATCTGCCGTCCTTAGTGACTACCTGTCTTTGTGCCTTATCCATGTGTGTAGATACCACTCCATTCATGTCTCCCATCAAAATCACATTATAATCCAAATAGTCCCTCAAGGTCTCATGCAACTTTTTAAAAAATTCAGATTTCCCCTCATTTGGTGCATAAACTCCTACTATCAAAAATTTCTCTCCTTGTGTTTGAATTTCAATTGCCACAAATCTTCCTTGGTCATCTTTGAAGATAAATTTCGGTAGTAGTCTCTCCTTTGCATAGATCACTACCCCTCTTTTTTTAACCTTGTCCGAAGAAATAAACTCCTGACCCAGTCTTTTATTAATCAATACTTTCCTGTGTAGCCTTGTTACATTTGTTTCCTGTAGACAAATCAAGTCCAATTGTTCCTTTTTTAATAAATGAAACACAGATTTCCTTTTCTGAGGGGAGTTCAGACCATTACAATTCCAGCTTAATAGTTGCAGAGCCATGATGTAGTTACTTTGCTTCTCCTCCAACTGCACCCAGTGCCTGTTCCTGATCTGTCGGTGGTATCACCTTCTCCAGGCGGTCTTTTAGTTCAGGAGGTAATCTTGGTATGTCTAAAGTTTCACTCACTAGTGCTCTTAACTCTTCTGCAGCTTCATTCTGCAGGTCTTCTCCGTGGTCTCTCCAAAATCTATCTTTGTCGTCCTCTGATCTTATTTTTATCTTCTTCCCTTTGTAACTAAAGGATAGGCCTTGGGGGAATTCCCACCTAAAAATGTTTCCGTTGCTTCTCAACAGGGTGACCAAATCTCTATAGTTGGACCTAAGATCCAGAAGATATTTCGGAATGTCCTTAAATATCTCTACTTTTGACTGATGAATTTCCAAAGTCTTCTGGAAATGCAGACTCAAGAGTTTGTCTCTCTCCTCTTTTGTTCGGAGGGTGATCAAACAGTCTCTCACCCTGTTCTTCCTCCCTCCTCTTCCAAGCCTAAAAGCACTCACTATCTTGAAGCCTTCCTTCTCCAAATCTAGGTCCCAAAAGTCTGCAAATTCCTGCATAAGAAAATCAGTCAGATTGTCTTTCTCAAGTTCAGGTACGGCCCTGATCCTCAAATTCGTTTGTTTCTCCTTCAACTCAATCATAGACAATATTGACCTGTGGTCTTCAAGTTGTTTGTGTATCGGTGGTATCTTCTCTTCTACAGCAGTTGCTATTTCCTTTGCCTCTTCAGCTGTCTTTCGTGTCGAGGTAGATTCCTGTAGTAATTCCTGAATGGTTTCTGTGTTGGTATTTACCTTCTGTCCCAAATTATTAATACTTGTGGTATTTTGATCAATTTTGCCCGATGCTTCAGCTACTTGTTTACTTATTTTTTTCCAAAGATTCGTTAATTTTACCTAGTGCCTGAGCCAAAGCATCTTCAGATGCCATTCCTTTGGGTTTAGGTTGTGCCGATGCAGCTCCTGTTGGTAATCCAGAGGGACCAGAAGGACCAGATGTCGATGCTCTTCGCTGCAACCCACCTTCTGTACGAAATAATCTGCCAGACCTCGTTGTTTTTTCCTGTAGCAAATCTATTTTCTCCTTTCCATCTGCCATAACACTCTAGATAAGGCCCAAGGTCAATCTCACAATCAGAATTTGTTTTGAAGTGGAAAATTCCCTTGGCCCAGCTGCTATTGTAACAATTTCAAACGTCCTCTAGGGGGACACAGTAGCAGTCAGAAATTATTGTCTTAAAGTAATTAACCTTTTTTCCTTTAGCCCCCCCAGTTCAGAAAAAAGACGACAGTTTCAATCTCAATTATTTTCAGTTACTTTAAAACCAGGAGAAGCCAGCCAGAAATATTGTATCTTAGTTGTATCTCACTTACAGAGTTAACTGTCAAAGAGTTCAGCAACAGCGCATTTCACAGTACGGCATACTTATTGTTCACTGGCAATCCGTTCCCAGGTTCTAAGCGGTGGATTTTAGCTTCCTTTTCTCTCTTTTTGCAGGGAAATACAGTTCAGACCTTTCCCCCCTCCTCAGAATCATTCTTCATTTTATCTAATTTTCCATTGGATTTCAAATAATTTTCACTTTATTTTATTTTATTTTTGTATGTGAATCCTCATCTGCAGTCTGAAATAGTTCCCAAGCAGCCACAAGTTTACTGTCTCAGTGAAAACTTTGTCTGTAGGCTTGTCTGTATATACATCATTTCATAAAGAAGGAAAGATTTACAGTTGCGAGCAGCTGAGTAAAGCAAGTCTAATTGTTAGCCACAAAACACTTATTACTCTGTTACTTTTTACAAACACCAGGCCCTCAAACATTGGGTTTTGGGTTAGGGTTTAAAATGGTAACTAGCTGACCATTCCTTTAACAGATCTGTTTATTATTCCGTAACAGAAAGCGAATATCTCTTCTGAAGGAGCTACTTGATAAGAGAGATTTTTCTGATAGGTGCAGATTCTTACATATCAATGCTAAACCAAAGGCAAACCAAACCCAAAGAGTGCTGCCCCAGATTTATTTTATTTTTTTTGTAGTAGGTAGGGGCAATCTCAGATTAAGAAGTAAATCAATTAATGTATTCCAGGTTCTGCTCCTCTTGGTCATTCTGTTTCTCATAAAACCTTATACCTTATGCCTTATACCTAGTCAGACGCTCGTTTATCTAGTTTAGTATTGCCTGAACTGACTGATAGTGACCACTGGTGGATGAAGGTGGGGGCAGGGGGCGGTCCGCCCCAGGTGCCATTCAGGGGGATGATATTGTGTCCACCCCCGCCCCAGCCCCCACCCCCCAGGACACTCGACACTCACCACACACCACCCAAGATGCTCGGCGCTTGCCGCACACACCCCAGGACACTCACCAGGCATGCCCCCGACACGCACCATGCCCCCCGCAGGCAGTGTACCATGCCCCCTAGGACATGCGCCAGCCATGCCCCTGGTGCCGGAGCAGGTAGCTTCTGCACTGGTAGTGACTCTTCATAGTTTCAGGCAGGGATCTCACCCAGCCCCATCTGGAGATGTTGGGAATTGCACAAAGACTTTCTGCATACAAAACAAATGCTCTACCCTTACACTATGGCCTTTCCTCTCCTCCCTCAGGACTGTCACAACTGTTGCTGTGATGGATAGATATTTGCTCAGATACGGCTCTTATTCATCTGGCTTGGTTGATTGGGTGAGGTGGCAGTGGTAGGCCTCCGATACACATCTTACCACACAAGAAATTGGGAAATGTATAACAATGTAATTGCAGATACTGTGTGTAGTTTAGTATTCTATGCTGTGATTGAAGTGCTGTCCATTTATTTGGAAGAGTGGTGGGAGGGAAATGCATTCCATTTGCAAGGTATATATACCACATGCGTACCGTTTTAGGATCAAAATTTCCCTCTGCACGCACAAATGTACGTACATGGTTTCTTATTTTCTCCCAGTTTTGCAGGAAACCATTTTGACTGGAAATATAATGGGGGGGGGGAGGATTTAACAAATACACAGCCACTGATTTGAGGGAATTGGCGGCCTCCCTCCCACTCACTGCATTTCAGTTCTGTTTTTTTAAAAAAAGTTTCTGAAGATCCATTCTCCTGTGTATCAAGTATAAGTTTCCCTTATTCAAGGATAATGGTAATGCATTTGGCAGACAGTTCCTCAACTTTACAGGATGAGGTGCTCATGGCAGAAGTAATAAAACAATACTCAGGAGTGTTTAAATTTCATGCCTAGTAGAAAACAATGGTATCATCTGAGGCATATTCCTGCTTGTTCTAACTTGTGTTTTCTACATATTCTGTTATGTGCGTATTTTCTTTTTAAAACTGGAATCTTAGAAGAGAGCCTATGTTTTATACAATGGTTTATTCTAGCTTCTCAGTGAATATATTTATAGACATGGGTTCAGGATAATTTTCTTCAACAAGGGAAACCAATTATCTCAATGAAAAATGGACCATTACTGATGTATTGTTCCCATTGTTTTTAAAAGAAACACACAAATTTCCATTGAATGTATTTTTACATTTACCAACAAAACCCATTGTTACATTTTCTCCTGTGGGTCTGAACTCCTGTGAGTTGGAAGAAAAGTGAATCGGCAATGCACACAAAATATATTTTGTGTTGCTTACATACAATAGTGTCTAAGAATTGGGAAGTCTGCTGTGAATTCACTATGGGCAAACCACTTACTCAGAGCCTACAGCTGAGCTAAAAGTTCTTAAGAGAATCTTTTTTGACTCGGATTTGGAGGCCAGTCCCAAAGACTTGACCTCCACTTGCATCACTCCCACTTGCCTTTCTCTCCCCCCCCCCCTCTCTCTCTGCACAGCCAATTCCAATTTTCCTGGTACTGGGTGTTTGTTTTTCTATACCTCTTTCACTCCACATAGGAAGCAATACTTCCTAGTTATGCTCTCACTAATGGCATCCATCTTAAAAGCAGTTTTCAATGTCAGAATCAGAAAGCAAAACTTCTTCTATGGCAAGGAAGAGAAACAGAAGTGTTTGTTTGTTTGTTTGTTTGTTTGTTTGTTTGTTTGTTTGTTTGTTTTTTTAAAGCATCAAGTAGCAAGGCAAGTGAACAATAGCACAAGAAAGTCAGGCAAAAATCCCTCCCTGTCCCCTCGCCACAAAAATATGAAAAGTTCACCCAATTTTGCAGCCAGCAAATGGATCTGAAAAGTTAAGTGCACATTTGGGCTTAGCCACCTGACTCAGTCCTGACTTCCATCCATGTATAATATGGGAACAATAACACTTCCCTGATAGGGCTTTTTAAAGATAATGTATGTTGAAAATTTGAACACTCTAAAATTCCGTGTAAGTATGATGTGTTATCGTTTTTATAATATGAGAGGTATCTCTGTTGCTCAAGAACAAATAATGGTGTATTTCTGTTCCCTTCCATGGGGAAATTTGATACTTGTGTTTTGCATATTTGTTTTCAGTATAAACCACAGCTTTGCTGGGAACCTTATATCAGAGAATTTTGTTTATGATTCTAAACAAACTGTTTTTGAGCTATCCTGGGGAGAAATAGAGCTCAGAATACTTGGAAATTAAGCCTACTATGTACAATCCTAGCCTTCCTTACTTAGGACATTAGCCTGCTTCTCATGCAATGTTTAACCAGAGTTTAAAAGAAGCTATGGTTCATTGCACGTTAGAATAATACAACTGCAAAACAAGCCAGAGTCTGGGTTCTTGTGATGTGTGAACCTAATCTCTTTACTTGTTTCCTCCATACAAACCATGACATACTGTATAAGCCAATGCCTGTTCTCCTCCACTGCAGATTTCAATAGCAGCCTCAATACCACTGCAAAAGTTTTACATGTTCTGCTGGAAGGTACCTATACTTGGAAGAACAGATGGACAAGACTGCCTTCTGAGGTTTTGTTAGTTCTCATTTTCCTGACTTAAGTGCTGCTCACAGGCATTTCTGTGGCTCTTCCAGGCTTGAATGCCTGCCCCATTTGCTACCAGAAGAAAGTGTTTCTCCTGTTTTCTTATTATCTTCACTCAAACGTTTATGTAAAGGTTAGAGAAGTGAATGATGCCTGATCACTGCAGGGTGTAGTTCTCAGGTTCCCCCCCCCCCCTTATATTTGCTTTACACCCACAAGCCTAATTCCTGCATTACAATTGTTTTGAGGAAATCAATTCGTATTCACATCTCTATTTATTTGCTAATGGCGTTTTTGAAATTCATGTCTGTGAATCAATTGCCACAGCAAAAGCCAAGGCATTTTTAAAGAAAGTATTGAACTATGAGCTCTGCAAAGATAATAAATGTTATCTCATTTTGAATTTTATTGACCACATTCAGTTGAATAAAAATCCTACCAGGTCTGGAAAAGCTGCAGTCTATCTGTCATATTGCAAGTGCCCTAGTTTGCTCAGTCATTAGTGAGAGAATTGACATAGACTGGAATGGCTTGACACTCTGTTTGTGCTGGAGCCAAAGCGAGCGGCTGGATGAAAAAATTCATTTTGAAAGCTGGATAACTTTTTTCTGGCTGTAAATAATGACTCAAAAAGAAGACAGCTTCTGCTGTGAATTTTACCTTTTCTTTGCTGTGTATCTTCCTCCTCCCTGGGTTTATCTAATGAACAGCACTAAAAGAGATATCATTGTTAAACATGCCATACAACCATAAGAAAAAAAAGTAAACCTGGGTATTATGTCCATAATGGGGGGGGTTATTAGATTGATTTGCATACTTACATGTAAGTAACTATCTTAGAAAACAGGTGAAGAATTGAAATAAAAATGCATTATAGAGGTAGCTAAGGCAGCAAGTTTCCTTAAAACACTTCATGGCTTGAAATCAGGGTCCCTGATGGACTTTGTTCTCCATGTAAACCTACTAATGCTTTAAGATTATATTCTGAGGCATTTCTTCAATGTCCTGCTATTGTAGATATTGCAGAGGTCAACAAAGGAAAGAGCCATTTATATTGTCACCCCAATTACAGAAGATTCCTCCCTGAGTTGCTTAACTGGTGTCATTTTGGCACCAAACAAATACCTTATTTTATTTTATATTTTAGTTGAGTTTTAAATCTCCAGGGGTTTTTTTAATGAGCTTTGTTGGCCGCTTTTGTATTCATTCTCGGTGTTTTATTTATGCTTTGATTTGTGTATTGTTCTGAGCACAGGATCAGGTATGGACATCTGTGGCCATCCACATGCTGTTGCTGTAACAGCCAGCATGGCCAATGGTCAGGGATGATAGGTGTTGTAGTTCAGCAATATCTGGAGGCCACAGGTTCGCCACCCTTTGGTTAAATGTGATCTAAAGGTCTGGACAAGACAAAGACTGCTAAAGTGTTCAGACCAGTTGGGCACCCTGTGATGTGTCTTCATGGGAACAATTATCGCCCAATAATAGATGGAGATTATGAGTAATCCATATTCTTGCCATCTGCTGTAGCTAGAAGTGGCATGAAAGGTCTTTGTGAGAAGAAACCAGAGCCTTGAGCTGGGAAGCATGTGGATTCTGTTTCTAGAGCTGTGGCATGGGAGCAACTGATTGTGAATGTTTGCTGGAATATTTAAGATGTATCAGCACCTATGATCACTGCAGATGGTGACAGCAGTCACGAAATTAAAAGATGCCTGCTCCTTGGAAGAAAGGCGATGGCAAACATAGACAGCATCTTAAAAAGCAGAGACATCACCTTGCCAACAAAGGTCCGTATAGTTAAAGCCATGGTTTTCCCAGTAGTGTTGTATGGAAGTGAGAGCTGGACCATAAAGAAGGCTGATCGCCAAAGAATTGATGCTTTTGAATTATGGTGCTGGAGAAGACTCTTGAGAGTCCCATGGACTGCAAGAAGATCAAACACATCCATTCTTAAGGAAATCAGCCCTGAGTGGTCACTGGAAGGACAGATCATGAAGCTGAGGCTCCAGTACTTTGTCCACCTCATGGGAAGAGAAGACTCCCTAGAAAAGACCCTGATGTTGGGAAAGATGGAGGGCACAAGGAGAAGGAGACGACAGAGGACGAGATGGTTGGACAGTGTTCTCGAAGCCACAAACATGAGTCTGACCAAACTGCGGGAGACGGTGGAAGACAGGAGTGCATGGCGTGCTCTGGTCCATGGGGTCACGAAGAGTCGGACATGACTAAACGACTAAACAACAACAACATCACCACCTATGCTCAACCGGGATATTTATATGTACAAATGAACACAAATATTACAATACGTCAATAAGTCTTCAATGACCTCCCTCCAAAGGGAATAAAACCTAGTTCAGTTCTGTGCCCCGGGACCTTTTACTACTTCAAGAACACTTACCACCACTTAAATAAATTTTACTGTAAGCTCTCCAAGAAAAGCTTTTTTGAAAGACGGAGTACAAATGTTTAAAATAAACAGATAAGATTGTATCATTAAAAGTATCAGTATCAGAGTGTGCATGACCCAGGTTGTTCTGGGTTGTCCCATCATACAGTAATGTAGGTGAACTCGTTCCATGTGCCATACATTTATTTTATTTGCTTGTGCAACATTTCACTGCGCCAGTGTATTGGAATTAAGCAGATTGGTTATTAAGTGACAGCTACTGCTTCAGAGTACAAATATAATTTCAGCAGAAGTCCTTTATAATGCCATCAATTTAATGTAATACAGAAACTTGTATATTTATGGATACATGCATATTAATCACTTTTGACCTTGCAAAAGATTGTTATCAAGATCATATTCTTACTCTCATTTTGGTTTCCTCTAAGATGGACAGCATTTAAGTCCATAATTCCTTGCTCTACTTGGAAAAACATAGTTCATTTGTTCCTTGGTAGAGAGCATATACATAATGACAAAATCATTTAGAATAGTAACAGGAGTTGATTGTGGCTTTTTTCACAACCCAGTGAAAATTGGACTGTTCTAAGTGTTTAGCCTTGAAATTCCAATGTGAAAAAGTTGCTGATATTAAATTTCCATTGTGGAATTACTTTATACCCACAAATTAGCAATAAGATATCTAACTAGCTGTTCATTTTTGTTCTGTTGCATAACATTTGTTTCACAGAGACCTATTGCAAGGATGAAGTGCAGAGGTTTTTGCATAGTTAGCAAATTGGAGCTCCCACTAGTTCTCATAAACCAAAGATGTGATAGTAATCATATATCTGGACTGCTTCAGACTCATATAATTGGCTTTCCAGACAAACATGTATGGATCTGATGGTTCCACATATGACCAAATTATATAATGTCCTTCTAACTGGAGACCCATTACCACCAACCTGGAAACAATTGAGGATTGTAATAATCCCCAAACCATATAAGGACCCCTCAAAAGTAGACACAATTTCTCTACTTAATCTGGATTATAAAATTTGTATAGCAATCCTGGTCAACAAAATCAAAAAGAAAAAAGAAAAATACATGCATCTGCATCAACCTAGTGTTGTCCAGGGATGTAAAATTACAGATCCATTTGGTAAGATATTGAACATAATTTATTATAGTAAACAGACCACTTCATCACCAACGTGCCTATAATTATCAAATTATCTGATTGAAGTAATTTTTAAAAAAATGATTTTTCCATAAATTTATTAAAAACATGCTTTCTCAGCCACAGGACAATGCAAGGCTGCCCACTATCACCACCGTAATTTGCTTTAATTTTGGAATTATTCGTATTAAGTCTACGCCAAACATTAGCTACAAAGGGAATAACTATTAATGGAAAGAAATACATCTTGGACTTTATGCTGCTATTATCTTATGTACATCAGATCTGATGATCAGCAACAAGGGAAAGAGTTCTCAAATTTATACATGAATGGTATGGAACTTCCAAACGTTTTATCTTACCTAAACAGCTCTTCCATGTGTTGGAGATCATGCACTATCATATGTACATATCAACATATTTGATAGAATTCCCGCCAAATAGAAAAAAATTTGGAAAGCTGTTTTTACAGAGATATCTCTGATCACAGCACAGACAGTTCCCATGACCCCAGGCTGGCTTTACTCAACCTATATTGAATACATGTTACAAATTAGAAATACAAAGCCTATAATACATTCCTTAATGGCTGCAAGAACAACCATTCCTAGAAGATAAATTTTTTTACAGTTTTTAAATATGGACCAAAGCTACATTATTGTGCTGGAAAAGAGCACTGGTAGAAAAAAATACACCAAAATTAAAAGTGGCAAGAGGACAAAAGAAACATGACAGCTTTTATGCAGTTTGGTATGATTTTATTAATTACACAAACCATGAAGCATATGGCAGGGCAGGACTTAACAGTATACAATACAGTCTGGCGCGTATAAGTCACTCCTTCGCCTTCACTCCTTATTATTTCTCTGTTTAGTTTGGATTTACGCAACCAGTAGCAAAAAGAACAAATACTGAAATACATATATTTAAATTATTATCGATATAAACTATGTTTTACCTGTGTTCACCAATCTAAACATTATACGCCATTGTACGTTGTAGTGTAATTGTTATTTTTATTATTATTGAATTTATATAACGCCCTTTACCCGGAGGTGTCAGGGCAGTTCACAGAAAAGATCAACATAAAAATCACAATATATCTAATCAAAATAAAAACAACCCAATAACAACAACAACCACCCCCCCAAAAAAGAGCCACATTTTAAAAGGGCATAGGATGTCAATCAGATCAACCTGGTTAAATCAGATAAGATCTGGTTGAAAAGGAACATTTTTGCCTGGCACCTAAAGGTGCAAAATGAAGGTATTCCTCCTCGCCTTTAACTCAGTCTGTAAGTTTAAATTAATATTACTTTATTTATTTCTTATAAGTTATATGTTAATATGCAACCAAATTTGAAAGTCAATGCAGCGATGTTTGTATTTTTCTTTCTTTTGAAAGCATGTCGTCTTTGCTGCCCTCACCGCCACATGATAGGTAAATTATGTGTTGTAAGCAGTGTTCCGTTGACCTCAAAATGAGATTTCCACCACCAGCACTGTACTCATTGCCCAACCTATTTCATATCCTACCAGTATACAGAATATCAAGTAACTCCACAGTCCCAGGGAGGACACTTGGGAGTGATTGTATCTAAGCCCCTTGATATCTTGCCCTGGGGAGGGGAGGGACTGTAGCTCAGCGGTAAAGCATTTACTTTGCATGCAAAAGTTCTCTGGGTTGAATCCCCAGTTTCTTCAGATAAAACTAGGAATATCCCCTGCCTAAAATTCTGGAGAGTCAATGCCACTCATTGCAAATAATTCTGAGCAGGATGAACCAATGGTCAATATGCACTGAAAAATACCATCAAGCATGTAAGAATCCCTGAGATTCTGTAAATCTCCAGGGTGGGCCATCTAAATAAGCCCCCACCCTGGAAGGGAAATGGGTCATCGCAAATCCAATACCATATATTAATAGTGATATAATTTAGAGATTATAGTTGCTAGGAACTAGATGGGAAATTGTCAACAGCCAATAAACTAACGATTTGGAAGCTTTAAAGCTCCGTGCAACTTGCTTTTTTTCCTGACAGCTTTGTACCATTCACAGGAATACAGCTTAATAAATAAATAACTTCTGTCAATAGATTGTTCAATCTTTTAAAAATGATTTTTTGAAGCACCTTTTATGCAGTGCACATTTTAAAACTATTTCCATTAAAAAGACATGGGGCTGTCACTTGTAGCATGAGATGATTGACCTCACATAGATTTGCCTCTACACCTATTGATTACTCCCCCCCTTCGTTTTGACATTTCACATGAGTTAATTTAAGATTCATCACTTTGGAAATGTCAAGTTTAAGGGCTGCCTCTCATTGTTTGGAGAGAGTAATGTTTGAAATCGTTTACTTATCTTTTTAAAACAGTAGGCAGGATACATCCTTGCTGTACTGGCTCAGCGCTAAGTCAATAGATTGTTGTTTTCTTCCACAGAGTTTTCCAATATGTCATTTTTTTAAACAGGAAAGTTAATTGACTCAATTTTGGAGATATCAGTAACATCCCAAATAGATTTTCAGCATCTCAGCATATTCAATCAACTACACAACTTCTTGTAAGAAACCCTTTATCTTACATCACACTCTAGCAGAGACTAGAGCAAGCCAGTGGGTGTTAAACACATCATTAAGTGTAGAAGTCAATGAGAGGTATAATGGATTTGAACTCTTATTTCCTCAGTTCAATTGATAAGATGTTATTTTCTTCAGGTGAAAAAAAGTACTGTATGCATTTTTATTTTTATTTTTAATCCACTAGACAGAGTGCAAAATAAGTGATTTGCCTAAGGCCACTCAGTGAGCTTCATAGCTACATGGTCATTTGAATCTGGATTTCACATCTTCAAGATGAACACTTTAACCACTGACCCTGAAGCCTG
Source organism: Podarcis pityusensis (assembly GCF_964106645.2). NCBI lineage: Eukaryota > Metazoa > Chordata > Lepidosauria > Squamata > Lacertidae > Podarcis > Podarcis pityusensis. The sequence goes on from NC_138027.1 coordinate 40,426,649, forward strand.
ATTTAAATTTAACAAGGCTGCACTGCAGGGGGATGGGGACTTCCATGTAGGTGTTTCATACCACAGCCATCTTATTTACAAGGTGTGTACTACTACATGTATTACTTTATCTTTTACAACTGCCTTTTTCAGCCTGAGAGCCAGATCAACAACTGGCCACCCACCTGTCTGTCTGCTAATCTCATTATGATGTCAGTTGACAACTTCAAAGAGGTTCACTAGCAGCACCAATCCTGCAGCCTCACTGGCCAAGGAACAATTGGAAGTACACTTTAAGCTCCCATTTTTTTTCTTTGCAGTTGCAACTTTATTGCCCCACAACTGATATTGCATATGATGTTAAATGTAGGTCAAGTGGGTGTGGCTTAAGGCAGTGTTTTTCAACCACTGTTCCGCGGCACACTAGTGTGCCGCGAGATGTTGCCTGGTGTGCCGTGGGAAAAATTGAAAAATTCGAAAGATTTTTTTAAAAAAAAAATTCAAATTTTCGCCCACCAGGCGGGCGCCAGACTGTGTCCTGGGTATGGGGGGGTTGACCCCACCCTCGGCCAGCAGGGGCGCTGATTGGCGCTCCTCAGGGGGACACCCTCCACTTTTCTGATGTCTGGGCTGTGATTGGTCCAGACTCCAGCCTGGACCTATCACAGTAGGACATCATCTTCTGACTTCCTTCCCGCCCGAGCACAGTGTGCACAGCAGCGGAGAGAAGAAGACGCCACGACTCGAGTCACCAGGAGGACCGGAGAAGTTGTCATTTTATTTCTCTTCAGTCTCCACTGAATGCCTTGACTGGGTTAGGGACCCTTATAGCTCAGCATCAGTTGGTGGAAAGGACATGACTTTACAGGAGCAGGAGGAACTAACTGAACTGAGACAAAATCGTGGTTTCAAGCTAAGATTTGCTGATCTACCTTTGGACAGTTTTTGGTTGGATACTGCCAAGGAGTTCCCCCTTCTGGCAAACAATGCTATTTTGACATTGCTCCCATTTTCCATTACATATCTGTGTGAGATGAGCTTTTCAAGCATGATTGCTATAAAAACTAAATACAGAGAGAGACTGAGAGCTGTTGACGAAGAGCTACGTGTGTGTCTTTCTTCGATTCCAGCCAGAATATCAGCTTTGTGTTCAGCCAAACAGGCCCAGGTTGCGCACTGAATAAAGTATTTTATAATTTTTCATATTTCTGTTTACTTACTATTTCATAATAAAGTAATTATAAAATCCTTTCTTTGTGTTTATTTGATTCCTATTCAAGAGAATTACTTTATATATAGTCAATATAGGCACAGAGTTAATTTTTTTAACATTTTCTAATGGTGGTGTGCCTCGTGATTTTTTTCATGAAACAAGTGTGCCTTTGCCCAAAAAAGGCTGAAAAACACTGGCTTAAGGAACAGCCTTGCAGGCCAAATTAGGACCACCTGCCAAACCTAGGTCTGTGGGCCCAACCAGAGGTTCTGCACTACTGTTTTATAAAAAACACAAGGAAAATATGATTGAGAGGATAAGGAACAAAATTGCCCATTGTATTCAACAAAGATCCTGGAGAACACAGAGGCTGACTTCGGCTGGATCTATACACATAAAAAGAATCGCTACAGAAAAACACATTATAAAAGCTCTTAATGGAAAATTCCATTAGCAACAGATCACAGCTCTACAGCAGCATCTGGTGTCACATGTTTATAACAGAGTTATACGGCTATAATTGATGAGTGTAGCTGAGTCCTTTGTCTCACTTTTGCAGAAATAGCCTGGGGTGTTAAAAGTGTTCTCTGTCTATCACCCATTGGTATACCAGAAAATACAACTATCACTTTGGGGTCACAGCAATGGTCCCCCTCACCACAATCATAATGGCAACTCTTAATTAATGATCCCTTCCACCCCATTCAAAAAAAAAAGATTGTTGCAGCAGGTGTTGTTGAAGGTTGCTCGTAACACTTCCAGGGCACAATGTCACTGGCCATCTTTAAAAGAATCAGTGAAGATTTGATTATTAGTTTCAATGTCAAAGTACCAATGTGAGAGACAAGCTTGTACCTGTGTATGACCTGTGGGATATGTTTACCAAGACTGTCCCATAATGCTTTATGGCATATGATAATGTTAAAATGGATGGATCATTAATTTCCCATTCAGATGAGAATATACAGAGAGGCACCTTATTGCATCCAAAGCCCACACAATCCTAGGTCTGTTGTAATTCCCAAATATCATGAGCAGCTTCATGTAGAGTGCATTATAATAGTCTAACATGTGACAAGTACATGGAATGCACTGAGGCAAGGTCTATTTTTTTCTATTTTTTTAGATAATGTTGTAATTGGCATGCTAAATAATTTAATAAAATTTAGATAGGCCAACCATTTTTTTCCCAATGATTAAAAAAAAAAGTACTTGTTCCAGAGAAGTAGCCATGTCTGCTGCAGTAAAACAACAAGCATCTTGTGGCACCTTAAATACCAAGAGATTTATTATGACATGAGATTTCATGGATTAGAGCATACTTCATGCAGTTGACAAAGTGGGCTCAAGTCCATAAAAGCTTTTGCCACAATACAGTTGTTCTATTAATGGGTTCTATTAATCATAGAGGACTTGGGCAGTGATAATGTCATTCTTTTACTAAATGGGCCTTTTGTGAAAGTCATCTAACTGCACTGTACAGTATGTTTTGACTTCGAAGGCAAGCTAGCAGGCAGGTTTCTGAGTACAGTGGTGCCCCGCAAGACGAATGCCTCGCAAGACGGAAAACCCGCTAGACGAAAGGGTTTTCCGTTTTCAATGCGCTTCACAGGACGAATTTCCCTATGGGCTTGCTTCGCAAGACGAAAATGTCTTGCGAGTCTTGAGATTTTTTTTTCACTTTCCCCCCCTTTTTCTAAGCCGCTAAGCCTTTAATAGCCTTTTAGCAGCTAATCCGCTAAGCCGCTAAGCCTTTAATAGCCGCTAAACCGCTAATAGCGCTAATCCGCTAAGCCGCTAATAGGGTTGCTTCGCAAGACGAAAAAACCGCTAGACGAAGATACTCGCAGAACGGATTAATTTTGTCTTGCAAGACACTACTGTACATTATTTATTTCCATAAGTTGTAGGTGCATTTAATACTGAAAATTGCCTGTACAAAGTGAGGACCTCAGGATAATATGAAAGGTGTTCAGCAACTGATGGGAATAAACCATTCTTTACCTCTGTTGATAATCCTTTGGCCATATGAATGTTTGACCCCATTTTAAATTCTAAACGTTATAGAAAACCATATATACAGCTCATAAATCATCATTAATCATGGCACAACTTCAGCAGCCCAGGTTCTCCTCAGAGTCTGATCAATGTTCTTCTTGGAGCTTGATGAGGAGAAGTAGACAACATGTATGTCACTTTCTTCCTACCCACTTCTTGCCACTATACAAGAATACCAAAACACTATTTTTAGAGAGATTACTTATTCTTTGCTTTTTATTCAATTGCTATTCAGGACATCAGGCATTCCTGTTTCAGAAGTATGATTCTTAAATGTTGATGTATAATTAATAGTACTGTAGTTTTGAACATCCATCTGAGCTTTTTTTTTTTTTTTAATTGACAGGGCTAAAAATAAACCATTTTTAGTGACTGATCATGTTCAGTTCCCTACCTTACATATCACAAACACAAGTATAAACTGCTCCCCCCAATCCCTGCTCCTGCTTTTTCTGCAAACTAAAACTTCAGCCTTCATTCATCTCACGGGACGAGAGCATTATGAATACCATTGAAAAGTCCCCTTCTGTCATAGCCACCATCCAGAAATCTGAATGGGAACATATAGGGAAGATTAGGATCCAAAGACCAAGTAGGCTCTTATGGGGAGAGGCAGTACACAAGGTATGGAGATCCTAAATGATATAATTTAGATTTTCGACAGTGCTGCTTATTTCATTGCACATAGAATCATAGTAGAGTTGGAAGGGAGCACGGGGATCATCTAGTCCAACTCCCAGCAATGCATGTGGGGTTTGAATCCACGACTCTGAGATTAAGAGTCTCCTTTTCTAACAACTGAGCTATGTATTTGATCCTATTGCAATCCTTAAATGTGCCATGTTAATTGAAGCAATGGTAGAAAGCTGTCTCCCCGCCCCCGCCCCCCAAAAATATGTGTGTGTGTTCGTGCATTTCAATGCAATTTAGCAGATTTTTTATGCACTTGGTTTCAGGACTACGAATGAAGGATATAATATAACAGGCTGTTTTCTGGTCTGGTTTCTTGAATGCTTTGTTACAAATGTTTGGTGTAACCTTGATCCAATGACTAGATTTCTGTCTATGTCTGAGCCCAGTTAAGTATGAAATCTTTACCACACAAAGACTGGCATAGGTATAAATACTTTAAAGAGAGTATAAAGGAATCAGATACTGCAAAACTGGTAGACATGAAAATCTAAAACAAAAACAAAAAAACCCCTCTGCATAGATACACTGTATATTTATACATTATTATCCTATTAGATAAGTCGGAAAGCTTATAACCCTTTTGGCAACCAGCTCTCCTGTTAATATGATCTCAACCAGTGTTCATACAATTTGGCTAGCTAAAAGCTATTTAGAATGGCAATAGATTTCTTGTAAATTTAGGCAACCAGTTTTAATTGGGCCATGTTAACAGCAAGAAGAGAAAGACAGCCTCTGGGACAAAACTGAAAGATGAGATGTCAGTGAGAGAGCTTCATCCTGGCATACACCATAGTTTCTCCTCGAGGGTAGTAATTTGAAGTAATGAGTAGTCCTTGTTGAATGACCTTCTACATCTGTTGCACTGCCTATCCAATCTGTAACTCACTTTCCATCAATTGCACTTTTAGTACAATTAACTGTGCCATCAAAAGACCCTGAAAATGAACAGCACACTTTTTGCATATGTTCATAGCTGTTTAGCCCAGGATTGTGAGGTGGCAGAAGTCCATTTAAAACCTTCTGCTTGTGCCAAAGTGCAATTTGTTGATTGAAGAATGTGCATTGATATAGTTGGAAAAGGATGGCATAGCGTGCTTGGTATGCTACTGCAGTTCACAGAAAATGATTAGAGATTCGAAAGCATGCTTGAGTCAGCTTGCTGCTGGAGTGCCACCTGGACTAAGCATGGCATTCAGAACTAAAAGCCCCTTCACCACCTTAGCATCATGTTAAAAATAAATCTGCTATTCTTCTGGCTACAAAGAGAGATGACTGCTTTGTTGACCCAAATGTTTTATTTATCCTTTTTACTTTTTTTTCATACCTGCGTTGCTACAGTCCAGACTTTTCATTTATAGTACTTTGTTTTTAATGCCACTTGTTACTTTTAATTTAAAAGAAACCAAAAATGCCTTGATGTTCCTTATCTAAAATTGTATATTCATTATTCATGACACAGCCTTGCAAAGGGAGTAAAAATTTGCTACCGATCTAAGCATATTCAGTATGAATCTAAAATCAAAGAACACTGAGCTTAATGTCATCCACAGCTTCAGAAAATCAACAGCAGGTTTTCCATTAATCACAGTAGGTTATCACGCTAGCACATAAGGCAGCAATCCTATACAGCTTTACCTGGAAGTAAACCTCACTGGAATTATTTCTGCGTAGATATGTATAGGGTTGCACTGCAAAAGTATGTGGAATTTTTTAGCCATTAAATTATTCTTTTTACGACAGTAACTGACAGATTATCACATGGCTGGTGGCACAGCCACTAGTGTTGTCTCTGGCATATGCATCAGTGCTGGGGGCAGAGCTAGCAGAGTGTGTGATGTTGTGGTACATATGTGAGGTGCAGTGCTGTATACATTTGCTCTGTATACAGAACTGCAGCATGTGAAGTAATCTCAAGTGGACCCCCATAAATTATTGGATTGTCGAGTAATATTGGTAGATTGTTAGAAATTTGTTAGTTCCTCAATCCTAAATATTGGAAACGAGTATCAAAACGGAACTCCTGCTCTAGAGGAGTGCATTCACAGGGTTCCGTGACAGCCTACTTTTTTTCCTCTTCTAATACCAGATTACTCTGGTCCACAGATCCTCACACTGATCTGTAGGGTGTGTGCACTCAGCAACTGCTTCCAAAGATTTCTCCATAGTTATCTGTGGAATATGTTATTTGTTCTAAATTGGGAGCCTGTGGAAACTTTTAAAGAGGGATGAGTTTTGAGAAATAGTGACTTATCAGCTTGAGGCATTGATAGGAGTTTCATGGCCCCTTGTGCATGAGGAAAGCCCCTCCTCTTCCCAGAGGGGAGTGGTTGTGAGCAGGAATCAAAAAGCCCAGAATAAAATTTAAGATTTTAACTGATGCAAAAGATAGAGGGGGGTTTGCCCTGCCGGACTTAAGACTCTACTATGAATCGGCGGCTTTCTGCTGGTTGAAACATTGGCTGCTTCTTGAGAATACAGACATTTTGGATCTAGAAGGGTTTGACAATAGATTTGGCTGGCATGCATATATATGGTATGATAAGGTAAAACTGCATAAAGGTTTCAAAAACCATATTGTTAGGAAAGCATTATATAATGTTTGGATGCGGTATAAAGATTTATTGGAAAGTAAAACTCCCAGGTGGTTGTCACCAATGGAAGCTAAAGAGGTGAAAAAACTTAATATGGAGTCTAAATGGCCAAAATATTGTGAAATTTTAGAACAAGATGGGGGAAAAGTTAAACTACAGAGTTATGAGAAATTAAAGCCCAAAGTGCGAGATTGGTTGCACTACCTTCAGATAAATGAGACATTTAAACAGGACAGGAAAATAGGTTTCCAGATGGAGAGGTCAAAATTAGAAACAGAACTGTTAGAACCCAATACTAAGAATCTGTCGAGAATGTATAATCTGCTGTTGAAATGGAACACACAGGATGAAACGGTGAAATCAGCTATGATAAAATGGGCACAAGATATTGGTCATAACATTATGTTTGCTGACTGGGAACAGCTGTGGACCACCGGTACTAAATTTACGGCATGTAATGCCTTAAGAGAAAACATTATGAAAATGATGTATAGGTGGTACATGACCCCAGTCAAGCTTGCAAAAATTTATCATCTGCCCAATAAGAAATGTTGGAAATGTAATGAGACTGAAGGTACTTTTTATCACCTTTGGTGGACCTGCCCGAGGATAAAAGCTTTTTGGGAAATGATCTATAATGAAATTAAGAAGGTTCTCAAATGGACCTTCCCTAAAAAACCTGAGGCTTTTCTCCTGGGCATCGTCGGCCAATTGGTGAGAAGGAAGGACAGGACGTTTTTTATGTATGCGACCACAGCAGCAAGGATTCTTCTAGCAAAGTATTTGAAGACACAACAACTACCCACACTGGAAGAATGGCAGACGAAGGTGATTGACTACATGGGACTGGCGGAGATGACTGGCAGAATCCGTGACCAGGGGAAAGAGACAGTGGAAGAAGATTGGAAGAAATTCAAAGTATATCTTAGAACTTGTTGTAAAATCCAGGAATGTTAAAATGTCAAGGGGTTGGGAAACAGAGAATTGCAGCTGTAATTAACAATATTAGAAGAACTTAAAAGAAATTGAATTGAATAATTAGTTGACTGAGGAGTTGCTGAAGAAATATAAAACAAGGATGCAGAAAAGGGGAGGTATGGGGAAGTCCGGAAAGTAAGGTCTATGAAAAAATGGTTATGAAATTATACATGTTTATATGTTTGTATGTCTGTGTATTGTGTATTGTTTTTTTTTTTTTTTTTTGTGTTTGGAAAATTAATAAAAATTTATTTTTTTTAAAAAAAGGAATCGCTTCCCACGCTCACAGGGGGGCGTGGCCAGGGCCCCTGCATCATTGGACTCCTGGGCCCGCATCATGCCCCCGGCCAGCCAATCTGGCAGGCCAGGGGGTGTGGTTTAGCCGGATTTAAATGGCCACGGGCCCATGAGCTCTCCCTTGCTTTTCCAGCTTCCACGGATCACCCTCCCTCCCTCTAAGTTTTGCTTCACCTATGGACTTCGGTTGGTCGCCTTGTTGTCCAAGGGGCCTGGTAGGAATTTTTTCCACTTGGCAGATTGGCACCAGCCACTTGGTTTTTTTCTACCTCGTAGCAAATCGTCACAACTTTGTAAGGTTTGGCAGTTAGGTATTGGAAAATGCTTTGTGTGTTGGAGGGGAGGTTGTGGCCATCACCTACCCCTCCCCTTGAAGGGTATTCTGGCGGTCGTGGTTCCTGTCCGACGCCCAGGTGGTGGCTAGGGCCATGGCACGACCCTCCGGTGAATCTCGGGGAAAGCTTCCAATTGATTCGCATTAACAAGAGTGGGCAGGAGTAAAGTATAGTCTGTTCAGATCCAGTGCCTAAGCCAATACCACTCACATTCTGTAACCAATAAAGTTGTGGCCCTTTTTAGCCCATTAACCTAAAATACTTGTCTTTGTGCGTCTTATTTTATCACCAAGTGGGGGCGGAGCCTCGACTCACAACCTCAGTTTTGTGGTGGCAGGTCTGACATTTTGCTACCTTAGGCAAAGAACAAGACGCTGTCCGCCCTCTGCACACATGACCACACACACTTATTTCCACATTGGCAACTGAACATGGGCTTTCCTTGCACCTTGGAGGAGTCTGTTAACTTGAGGAGCATGGGACTGACATTTTTAACGTGTTGTTTTCAAAAAAGGAAATTATTTTTAATCATTGTACTTGGATACATACGCCCGTTTTTTATATGTTTCTTTTTTGAACTGCTTATATATTGTTTCTATTTAGTGGTATATGTGATAGCTATATAAATAAATAGATAAATTTTTGGCATATCTTAAGAAAGCTTTATCAAATAGTATTAAGTGTTTGATGTCAGATTATTCTTTGCTGTTTTCCATTTATGAAACTATCTTATATAACTGCACTTCAGATTCTTGTATAATGCATTAAACCTAGACAGACCTCTGACTCACTTTACATGTTTGTGGCCAGAAACATTTCAGAAAATAACCAGAGAGAGAGAGAGAGAGAGAGAGAGAGAGAGAGAGAGAGAGAGAGACTTAGAAAAGTTTGAAGTTATCCCCTTCTAAACATCAAGTCAACCGTATAGGGGCATTCTAACCCCTCATAAGATAAAGGAGAATAGAGTGCACTAGCTCCATAAAATATAAAATACAGCTCTTGAGGTGTTTCAGAAGTTGTTCAGATAAGACATGCTTAATGATCTAGGGCATACTACATAATGTTGTATACCACATGTAAATCATGTTTTGGAAAAGAGCTAAGTTAAGTAAAAATGTGCAGTATGAAATCTTTTTTAAAGTAGTGGTAGTTAACAGATTTTAAAATCTGCTGTCCAAAATCCACAGGAGTCATTCACAATCTTCATCTTCTTAAAGATTTTTAAAGGAGGAAATTTAGTTTCATGTGCATAAATTATAGTTTACTTTGAAAATAACATAGATCTTGTCCATTTCTTATCACTGAGTGCTGTAGTAAATTGAAATCTGTTAAAAAATAGTAGTTATTTTCAAAAACATGTTTTTATCCTAAGAATGTTTCTGAATAATGCTGAATTATGTGCTTCAGAACATGTGATGAATCAATAATTCATTATTTATTTGTTGCCTCAGTGAATAGTACAAGATTTATTAAGTTTATTTGTAGGAACACAATGACTCTTAGGCCATTTTTAAATCAGTGAAATGGTAGGAATTTTGTTGGTGATGATACTTCAGGTGCCATTGGGTTCATTAAAAATAAGTCATCATAAAGCATACAGAACATAATTTAAAAACATAATGTTTCAACTATTCTGCAAATTTAGGAGTGCATTAATCTCTGAAGATGAATCTCTGCCGCATGCTTTGGGGTTTTTCATGGAACTATAATCAAAATTAAAATAAGGGAAAGAAATTTAAAAGAGGAACTTCTAGCTACAAAAAGAGGATTTTAAAATGTATTTTTAAAAGAATATAAAGTATATTATATACTTCAGTAAACTGCAATGGATCTAAGTAGTTTTTAAGATACTATTTGTAAGGATAAAGTTATTATTTATAAACATAAAATGATTGTGATGGGGCAGGAGTTATGCTTTCCTATCCAAAGCACTGCATACATAACTAGCACTGATTTTTTCCTTGTACTGAAGTTGGTCAGAAGGGCAATATAATACATTAATTAGTGGTGTTTGAATCTCTGGTCACCTACAGCCACATCTATTTATTTGATTAATTAATTTAAAAGCATTTATAATTGGCCTAAGTATAAGCAGTATGCAATATTAAAAAAAAAAAAATAGAGCTATGATCTTCTTGTGTGCTATTATTGAAGGACCACACATATCTGCTATTTGGGTCCCTGAAGCACAGATTCACACAAAGCGGCAAAACGCTCTTGCAGGTTATTAGCAGGATTTTTTATTTGAAGTGCATATGCAGAACAAAGGCACAGGGCGATCAGTACACAACCTGTACGCAGTAGTCAGGGTGTGCCCCTTTATATAGATTTGCAAAATAGAATACCACCTGATCTCTTGTAAGTCACCTGATTTCTTGTAAGTCACCTGATTTCTGGGAAATTGAAACTTATAATAAGTTCCTATTACCATATAAGGTCTTGGTCTTCTCTCCCTCCTTCCTGCAACCTCCCTCATCCTGGTATTACAAGAAATCCTTGTTCCTTATCTCTATCTGCCAAAGCTAGACATTCCAAGAGGCCCATTTGCAATGTAACATTTAAGCATGTCCTTCAATAATAGAACAATTATATTGTAATATGCTCCTTCATTATGTGTACTACTAAATGGTCAACTATGACACTTTGTACACTTCTTACAGGATCTCTGGATTCCTACAGTTAGGTTGTCATACCCTCCAACATTTCTCCAATGAAAATAGGGACGTTCCATTACTTAATGATAGTTTTACTATTTACACCCCACACATCTTACTGGGTTACCCCGGCCACTCTGGGCAGCTTTCAACATGTATAAAAACATTTTCAAAATCAACATTAAAACAAACTGACCTCTACAGGATTGCCTCCAGACAGCTCGGGGGTTGGATAACTCCATACTCTTCAACGTTTCTCCAATGAAAATGGGGACATTCTAAGGAAAAGTGGAACAATTCAGGATCAAATCAGAAACCAGGGTGGCTTCTCTAAATCAGGGATGTCCCTGGAAAATAGGGACACTTGGAGGGTCTGGGTTCTGCACCTACACAAAGCATTTTTCATATGCTTCTAGAGCATAAGCTTGGGGAAGGTGTTCCTGGTTCGACCCTTAGAGAGGGAGAACTTTGGATAAGGCTCTGAAGCTGAGCTGGTGCTCTCATACACTGTGTTTTCCCAGACAGTGAAAGTAGCATCTCTAATAACTATTTTCATCTTAAAGCTTCATTTTACTCATAGGTTTATCTTTCCCTTTCTACCATCTTGTGTGTGTTTCTTAAACAAAGACTCTGTTTCTCCCTTCCCTATGATTTAGATGCATGCCGGTCATCTTTATAAAATGCCCTGACTGCACAAGCAACATGCCGGTATATCCATATTATGTTTTTATACTTGTTGGAAGCCACCTGGAGCTGTTGGGGCAGCCCACCTGATGGGTGAGGCATAAACAATAAATTTATTATTACATTGTGATTATGAATGGCAGCCTTGTTTCCTTTGTTTGGGTAAGGAGCTAATATTGAGTGTTTCCTTCCCCATTCCAAAACAACACCAAGTAAGCCTGCCAAAATGCTTTACCAAAGGTCTTAAGACAGATTACATGAAATTTTAAAATGAAGTACTTAAAAATCACAGTAAATTCAACAAAACAGCAGGGCTCAAAAGAAGAGGTTAATGGAAAAACAGCACCTCCCCACCCCACCCAAAATCTGGGTAAAAAGGTGCAAATTGACTTGCCAATTAAAAGTATAAAATGTCAACACAAGCTGCACCTCCTATGGGAGCCTATTTTGCATCTTAGGAGATACAGTTCAACCAAATATATGAATGTTCTGTGCCATAGTGATAAGGGCACAAGGAAAAAATGCTCATTAAAGAGTTAAAAAAGGAAAATGAATCAATCAAAAGTTAGGGCAGGCTACTACACTCCTTATCCAATGATTCAAGAGATAGTGTAGGTTGTGAAAATGACCTCTTGCCTGAAATAACAGTATACCTAAAATATTTCCTGCTTCGTCCCAGTGAGACCATTTCTAATCAAGCTTTATTATCTATTAGTCCCTATGCTTCTGTGCCAATTATGCTGTCAGCAAAACACTGAGTGTTTCCAAATATGCTGCAGCCACTGGTAACTGAAAGCCAGGCTCTGATGTGTTTGTTTTACATAGACTGTGTTTCCAGCCTCCAAGTGCTAACATCTGCTAAGTGTATTCATTAACCACTATTCCTTCACAGTTTTTTTTTCCACATTGTAATCCATCTTGAGCATGGTTTGAACTATGGAAAGGCGGCATGTAAATAAAATTATGTGTGTAGAGAATCTGCAGTGCAAGTCTATGCTTCTACTCAGAAGTATGCTGCACAGACTAGGACTAACTCCCATGTATGTGTGCATAGTGGGGAACCTCTGTGGGCCTCTTTCATTCAGCCACACCCTCTGTTCTTTGGCCTCACCCCTTACAGAAATTCATCTTTAAATAAAAAGCTTCCACTGGTGCTTAACTGCTGTAGTGAATGATGGGGGAGAGGGTTGAAGAGGGTTAACCTTCCTTCCCCTGAAAATCACTCCCCACTAAGCTTTTGGTTAAGCTCCCAATTGCTAGATGCAAAGGCTTTAAAAAGCCTAACCTGTTGAGTTGACACACATTCAATGCAAATAGATCATATAACTCCAGTTCTGTTGCAGGTACACTGGCTGCCTGCATATTTCTGAGCCCAAGTGCTGGCCTTGATGTATAAAGCTGTTTGTTATTTAGGATCCAATATCTTCTGGAACACCTCTCCTAATATGAACCTACCCAGACCATTAGATCTCAATATGAGTCTTCTCTGAGGATGGCTCAGAGGATGATAGCATGGGGTGGGGGGTGGGGCTTTTGAGTTGCCCCCCCCATCTGTGAAAACTCTCCTCAGTGATGTCTGTCAGGTGTCTTCACTGACATATATTTGCTGCCAAGTAAAAACTTAACTCTCCCCCACCCCCAAAGCTTTTGTTGCACTACAGTGATGATGTTTTTGTTAGTATGCTGCCAAAGCTGTTATCAGTTGGAGGGCAGCGTTGCTCTGTATATTTTTCATGAACTGCATGGTGTTTTGTATGAATATGTCCAAATTATGTAATTATGTGTAATAATAAATTTATATAGCTGTGCATAAATAAAAGTCCCCTTACAACAAAATAATAAAAACACAATATGCAATAATAATTAAAAACAAACAAACAATGTCTAGAAACAGCTTCCTAGCATAGAGGTAACATGAAATAATTTACAGGCCAGATTTAAAATCCAGTTAAAAAGCCTACTAATTATTATTATTATTATTATTATTATTATTATTATTATTAAAATAAATGGACACCTTCATGATTTATCCTAGGATGAAATATGCATTCAGTTAAATCCAGTAGTATGGATCCTTTGGCTTGTTGATCCAGAGATTTGTATATATGCACATGTAAGTGTCAGTGCTGGTTCAGCTGCAGGTCAGCATGGAGACTCAGAGATGAGCAGTAAAGTTAATTATTTATTCAAGAAAGCAGTATATAAGCAGAGAAACCTCCATGTAAGACTGGCCTCCAATAACACAGTTACCAGGACTGACTATTTGTGTTATATAATTCAGTATATATTGGTATTAATAATTCAGTATAGATTGGTATTAATAATTGTATTAAATATTGTATTAAATTGTATAATACAATTAAATATAATTGTATTATAAATTGGTATTGTTATAATGAGGTTTTATTGGACTGTAATTGAAAACCAATCAAAATTATTTTTTTAAAAGGACTGGTGACCTGTGCTTCCTACTTCTCCCTTAGTCTTCTCCCCAGCCTAATATCTCCCAAGCAGCCTTAAGCTGCACCTGGGAGGAACTATCTGTGCTCTTTGTTCTGCTGCTAGCAAGGCTCTTCAAGACCTTGGAGACGGGGCTTGCTACAGTAGGAGGCAAGCTCCATGGATTCTTCTGCCACCTCTGGCCCCTCCTTCCCAACTTCATGTCCAGAGTCTGAATTGCTTCCTGCCTCTGTTTCATCTCAGACTCCTCAAGTGTCTCAATTTAATTAGGACATCTTGAATTTACAGAAGCTCCCCAGCTTCTGATCCCAATCTGGGATGCGCCAGTTTTCCCGGATGCCGCTCTAGACTGTGCAGCATCTCCCGACGCGGCGAGGCCTGGAGTGACTTTCTGGAGGCCACTCTAGGCTGTGTGGCGTCTGGAGATGCAGTGTCTCATGAGCAGGAGGCTGAAGACCGCGAAGGTAAGAGGGGGGAAGAAGGGAGAGGGCAAGGAAGCAGGTCAGTGGCAGGGAGGGGGCGAACAACTGTTGTTTCTTCAGCATTCAACCATTCTACCACTTCTTCATCCTCTGACCTGTGCTCAGTGTCCCACCACCAACTCCCCTGGCTCTGAGCCTTCCTCCTCTGTGGCTTTCCTAACGGGCTCTCCAGCTGGCACCTTCCACAACTCCTCATCACCCAGCCCTGACAGTAAGGCCCATTCATTTCTCTGTGAAACGCAATTCCATTGAAATGAACAGAAAAACATTTCAGGCAGAGGAGTTCCATGCATGCACTGGAGCTTCTGTGCCTGGAACAGATTGTCAGCATGTGTATCACTGTGTTCCAGTATTTTGTGTCCCGTTGCTAAGAATATAATGGTTTTCTTTTTCTGTCTTTCTATTACTCTTCCTTGCAGACTTTATAAAAATAACAAATGAAATAAATAGTTTTGCAGCAGTGAATTGAAATAGCATTTTTCTCAAGTCTAGTCTGTGAATGACCTTAGACTCTATTTATTGCTATATATGAGATAACGCTATACTTACTGTCAAACTTCATAGCCATTGTAATCCAGTTATAGAAATAAAGGTTGAGGCATTTCTTATAAGAATAATAGTATTTTCTGGCAGCACTGAAAGTACACATTTCTGCTGAAAACCTCAATTGCAAAGTTAGAGTGCACAAAGTTGTGTAACACAACTTTAACAGTGTTTGGTAATATTTATTTCTACCAACAATTTACCTTTCTTCTTCACCTGACCATATGCTCTTACCAAGGAAACAAGTTGTCCCCCTGCCCTCCTGCCTCCTCTCTTTTCTGTGCAGTTTACTTATGTACCTTTCAGTTGTTATCATTGGTTTTGAGATGATCATCTGAAAATAGAAATAAGTCATTATTGTACCATGTGTAAGGTGCACAATCACTAGACTAGGAGAAGCACTTCTTATATTATATTTTCAGCCTGATTCCTATTCAAATGTGGTGTTATTTTTTTGACCAATGGATATGTTAAAAATTATAGTGTTGGACCAGAAATAAAGTCTTTTAGTGTTACGGTTTAGAAAAAGGATCGTAGAAGCCAGGAAATAAATAATCAGGAACTTCCTACCTGGGAATGAAGTCATTTTTTAAAAACTTGGTGACTGGCTATAACATACAAAACATCAAGGATTTCAGTTTAACATTTTTCTTACTGCATGGTGATATAAAAAACCTACTTGCCAAAACTATGGTAGAAAAATGACCATACCACTTTGGAATCTCTTCAGAAAACTCACTTTTGTCTCAAATCATTCTGCAATGATTACCAACGTATTACAGTACAGGATACGTAACACTTGCTATAGAGATGCCATCAAAAATAACCTTCCTTGCTGTAAAGTCTGAAAACATGGTGTGACAACATAGTTTTTTGCATACTGTGTCTCTTTGCCCCAGCTCCACATTCCTGAATATAAAGAGCATAAAGACTTGCAACATGATAACCCAGATTTATAGGGTAGTGTTTTCAATCATTATTATGAAAATGGACTGAGGATTAGTTGCCACAGAAAAGCTGTATTTGATGGTATTGCCATGGTAAATCATGATTGGCTGACTCCACACTTGCTTTCCATAAGACTGAGTATCAACTTGGATGTCCTTTTTCTGGTGAACAGTGCATGTTTGATCTGCCATTAGATCCTGATTGTGGCTGGGTGATTCAGTTCATTTTTGGAAGTTTTCTGGTGCGTTGCATAGTTGGGTCTTTGTCTGCGGTGAATTCCACAAGTGATCTTTCCAGAAAAAAAACAGGCAAGAGAAAATGTTTTGTGTATGAAAAACAGTCCCTGATATTGACTTCATCAATTACCCCCATCCCTATAAGAGAACAACTGAAAAGGTCAGTATAAAAAAAAAATGCAGTTTCAAACCAAAACAGTCAGGGGTCTTCAAGTTCCTGTAAAGCAGGACTGAGGTCACATCAAGGACTGCAAACCTTCAGTGGCACTTCATAGGGAGAACAGTTTTGCTGCAGATGTGTATTCCTGGCATTGCCATGGTGGACATAGTTTTGCTCAATAAATAGGACAGAATGAAGGAAGCTTGATGGATCTAATAGTAAAGAAGCCCTAAGAGATATCAACATTTGAGGAATAAGAACAGTGAAAAGGTATGGGTGAAGTATCAGATGGGTCCAGGAGGGTTAGCTGTACTAGCTCATTGGACCAAAGGGGTCTAGAGTTGCTAAGTATTGCTTCTTTAAATATATTGTATTTTGCGATACAGATACATAGAAAGTTGCCTTATACTAAGTTAGACCATTGTTCAGTTCAGCTCAGTGTTTTCTACACTGACTGACAACTTATCTTCTCTGACCTAGAGTAAGTGCCATGGAACAAAGTAGGTTTTACTTTTGAATAAGCATACATAGGCTGTGCTGTAAAATCATCCTGGATTTGATGGGTTCAGGTTTGGGGAGTGAACTGAGTATTTAGTGAAAGTTTTCAATTATGCTAAGAACAATCTGAGTCCTTTGTTTGCATGTCTATATATTTTAGCTGTATCGCTTGGGGAAATTCTTATAGCATCATGGAATGGATGGTGGATTTGGATTTATGTATAATGAAAAAGGAGAAAACATTGCAGGTTTTAAAAAAATTATTTAAAGGCACTCTGATAGACCTATAATTAAAAATATTTTAAGTGGCCTGTTGGCCATTTGTAGGGTGGAGCAAAGGAATTCAGTGTCGGACTTTTGGGAGTTAGCTAGATTTTCTTGTACTGTGGGTGGGATTGGTGATGGCTGTGTGAATGTTAATTGGGTAGGATAGTTCACCGTTTTCTGTGTGTGATGACCATGCCTGTCCAACCTGTATGTTGTAAAGGATATAGACACCATAGTTTTCTTTCCACTGTTTTTTCTACTTAAAAGACAGCTCTGAACTTCCCACCACTTGAGGCAGGCGGAGCAGGAAAAATCACTAACCATATCTCATTCCCCTCCTTGACAGAATAATTGGTTTGATGGATAAAGGGAATGCAGTGCATATAATGTGACTTTGGCAAGGCCTTTGACAATTCCAGATGGCATTCTCAAAAGTAATTGGAGAACTGTGTGTTGGCAGATGGCTATAGCAAGGTAACAAATTCCAGAGGGGTAGTCGTGTTAGTCTGTTGCAGCAAAAACAACAAAGAGTCTTGTGGCGCCTTAAAGATTAATAGATTTATTGGGGCATAAGCAAGTGCCCACTTCATCAAGGAAACAAAGTAGCATCCTCACTTGACAGATATATAGAGAAACATACATACATACATACATACATCATACATACATACAGCAGCAAGCAAGCAAGCAAATAAAACTGCAAACAAGGGAGCTATTGGGTAGCCATGGGTGTGTGATGTTTCTGTGTAGATCCCAAATGGATGCAAAATAAGACAGAGTAATTAAATCACAACAACATATACAGTAAAATCATGCTAGATATGCTATGCTTATGCTAATTCAGCACATGTAGAGGGAAAGAAATCAAGAGATACATTAAATCTGAATTGAATAGAGCCTTCCCTTGAAACCTTTTTGTTGAATAGTGGTGACTTGAGGTCATTGTGTCCTAATTTCTTCCACTAATTTCTGAATGCTGGCATTTTTATTTTGGATACATGTCCTTTTATTCTTTTGCATAGACAATGAACTCTTTATTCTTTGTTCTGTACCAGCTGCAGCTTCCAGACCTGGGTCAGAAGCTTCATGTGGTCTCAGGAAACTTGTTCACATCTCCTATAAGTCATGCTACTTTTTATATGCCCTTGGTCACATCGTTAACGAGTATAAAGTATGAACAGATGATATTTACTTCAACATTTGACCAAGTTCCAAAAGGAATGGTGCCTATTAAATTAAATTGTGATAATAAACTTTCTCTGGGCATTGAATACAGTAGTACAGAAACTTGTTGGATCACATGTCTGTTTCTGGAGTGAATCCCGTTTGAACAATTAACTTCTTAATGTGTTGTTCTGCACTATCTTCTCCATGTTCCACCCAGACTCTTGAAAACACCAGTGTGATCTGCTGGCCATGTCCTTTGGACACCACCCCAAAGTTACCTCCTTGTGATAGTCTAAATATGTTGCATTGTCTTTAACCCATAGTTATCCTTTTCTTTTTCAGCACCCTCCTTGATAGGTATGGTCAGGAAGGACTGGGCTTCCCAAAACAGCATTGCCCTCTCATGGCAAGACCCTGATTTTCCTAATGGAGCCATTCTGGACTACGAGATCAAGTACTATGAGAAAGTAGGTCTTGACTTAAATGAAATAAAACCCTCAAAGCATCGTGTTTTTAACATTGTCCCTTTTTTGTAGATCAGCATACAGTATAGCCTGCAGTTTTATAGAGAAATTTCTTGTCACCTTGTTTGAATGAGCTAGAGCTCATTTATGTGGCTGCTTTGCCTACTGTTGGCCCACTACCTTGTCAAACTGAATTTTGGACACAGTGAAGTGGCTGTAGACATATTTTGCCATCAGTTTGTGCTGCGGTTGGCTACTCAGTCACAGTGTAGCAGTTTGCTCATGTGTGATCTAAATGTTCGGTGAAATTTTCACATGAGTACTTCCATCGCAGACAAAAGGTCATTGAAAGAAGCGCTGGAAAAAGAAATAACAGCCTGCCAGGATCAAAGTACTAATATGATCAGAGCATTACTTTAATATGCAGCTTTTTGCCTTAATAAGCATAATTAACATGACTTGTTTTTAATGCCTATTAATTCTGGACAATAGTAAACAAGTTAATGACATTTCAGCAGCTTGATGGTGATGTTGATGGTGATGAACACTAATAAATATGTGTAACCTGCTTTCATAGTGTCTTTTTGTATGTAAACTGTTAAGATGTAAGTTAGATGGTATGCTGTTGAGATAGTATATGACAAACACCATGGTTGACATTCTGGTAAAGATAATAGCAGATTATTAATGTTTATGTTACCACATTTTAGTGCACAGAACAGGTTATTCCCTGATGATGAAATTAATTAGAAAAAAAACACCCCTTATGTGAATGGAGCTTGATGTACACTATCCCTGCACAGTTTTGTGTTATGACCATTGTGCACAACCACAAATTGCAACTACACTTTACTAAACCAAGCATCCTTTGGGATAAGTCCATAGTACCCATTAAAAAAATGTTAATATTATGCCTGCAAGCAAATTATCATTTGCAGATTATATCCCAACAGAAAATAACAGTGAAAATGATTATCAGAATTGCTGATCTTTAGAAGTGCCCAATTGATATACAATGCTATGTTAAAATGCTGACCTTTCTACAACAAAACCAGTCATGTAATGACTGCTATACCGGAACAGAACATGCTCTGAATATTTTCTTAAGGCAGAGGCACACTGGAGGTCATGAGGACCAAGTCTGGTATAATTCTCTTAGTTCTAGCTAAGGCTGAATACTTTTGGTAGGGTTCCCCTCCCCCCATAGAAGTGGATCTCTTCCCTCCCCCATAGCACCAATGTCTCCAACAAACCAGTTTGGATATATTTGTATTGCTTCAAATTCCTGCAAGAGCTATTTAACCAATGGGACTAAATTAATATTTGTGTACAGCAAGGGTAATGCTGCCCCTGTTATACACATTAATCTCTATGAAAACTGTTTGCCTCCAGTTTAAGATTGTTATTGTTATTTTTTATTTTTACCTTACGCAATGTTCCCTTTTTAGGAGGAAATGAAATTAGAATAACTATTAAAAACTTTCCTAAACATCACAAATATCTCTTGTAGTGTGTCTTTTAAAATAAAAAGAACAATGTTGTTCTTGGAGAAAAGAGGGGACATTGCAGGGCATGGGTTTCTATTCTAATCTATGTTAATGTAAGGAAGTTCATGGAATGAAATTTACCTTCTCCACCCCACATTATTCAGGAGGGCCCCAATCCTCCATTGAGGCTTTGGGGGGGGGGGCAAAGGCTGTTGAGGAAAGTTCAGAAAACTTACCTTCCGTGAACTTCAAGTTAACTTCTCTTAGAATCCAAGCCATTTATCTTTTTGACTCAAAACCATCCTTGCCTCAAAATCATAGTGTGTAGACTATCTTCATTTTCTGCAGGCCTTACTAATGATTTTAAAGTGTCCTTTCTCCCTGCTCTTGTCAGAGCAGTTGAGTTAACAACCTATTATTATGTATTCCTTACTGAGCAGTTAATAGCTTTATAGTCTTTTGCAGGAATACACCTGCTGCTCATAAAAACATTTATGTTATAGTGGATATTTGACTCAGTTGATACATCTTGTGTTTGCAGTGACCTTGTACAAACAGTGCTCATCTTAATAACAGACCTGAGTGTAAAATATTTCTAAGTAAAATTGCCATGTATTTCATCATAGGCAGGGTGTGTGATGCCTGTTCAACCATATATCAAATTAGCAGTGGTACATTTATAATTGAGGAGATACTTTCATATAAATATATGATTTCACAACTGTATTTAAGTGGATTTGCTACACTTTAGTACACCAAAGTCTGCCCCCACCCCCCATGTGTTGCTGTGTGGACATGCATGGGAGCATTTTATAGTAATGAAAATAATTGGAAATTTCTACTATTCCCTGTTTTGATTATGTATGTGACAAAAAGCCTAGAAAAAGTATAAATGGGGGTTTGGATACAAAAACCTGTGTGTGGAAGGAAACTGTGAGCTCTGTTCTGTGAACTGTTGGGTTATCCAGAGGGAGGCCTCTTGCCCTGCAGTGTCAGATTATTTCTATAAGAGACGTAGTAAATATGGGAGCTAAAAACAAGTGGGCTTTTGAAAGGTCCTAAGAGGCAAAGAGAGTTTTGCACAAAGATTTGTGCAAATGAAAGAACTTCTCTGGAATGGAAACATTTATTTTTCTATGTTAGAAGCAACCTTCCACACAAAAAAAGACATTTCCTCTCATGGAAGTGCACCATTGGATCCAAGGCAGAAAAAAACAGCAGGCTTTGACACATTCAAGGAATACGTGAGCCCATCCTAACACCCCCCCCCCCAAAAAAAATCAGTGTAGAATTTTACAGACTTCTACTGATCTCAGGGTTGTTAACAATTATCATGGTGTCACTCACAAAAATTATATTAGAAATGTGAAGGTTAAAATTGTTACAGCTGTTACACTGGTGCAGGGACAGAAAGTGGCAGTGTCTCTCTTTCCCCCCAATCTTTCACATTATATCTGAAGTAGGACCGAACACATCTCACACATTGTGAAATGTGTAACACCCAGATGCCTATAACTCTGACATATCTGTCTGTGGGAGAGATATCCAAGTTCTGATTTCAAATGTAATGCAGGAAACAGCCAGGTCACTCACATTCCCTCCTATCCCTATAGCTCTGTGTAATGCTAAAGTTGCTACATGAATAGCACATACACCCCTTTATAATTTCCTAGTGACCAAATACCTTATGGTTTGGCTAGCTCTGTATTCCATAAACACATAACTGGCCTGCAGTGAAATAATTCAATAATAACCAAAGAGATCACATGTAAGTAGAAGCAAGTGGACAAGACACTAAACTGCCTGTAATCAAAAATGTAAGCAGAAGCTTCCAGTCTTCTCCTTGCAGGCTACCAGGGGAGAGTTATGGGAGCAACGGGGCTCACACAGGTTTGTTCTTGTAATGCTAAATCATGGTTTAGCATTATATCGGAACTCATTAATTGAGCACTGTCAGAGAGATGGAAGGAAGGTGGATTTTTTGAGTGCTTGGCTATGGCTGCTGGGGGATGGATAATGGTACGTGCCCCTTGCTGAGTATGTGTATATACATATGAATAAATACATCCCAGTAATCTTACTTATTGTTTTTGTGTTATAGAAGGCTGGATCATTCTATTCTGGTCCAGTATTTAGGAAAATTGGGCCACAACCATAAAGCTTTTCACTTTGAAAAATCTAATTTTAAATTCTGCTTCTGTGAATGTGCTTTGGAAACTGAAGCTCCCCCCCCCCCAAAAAATACCCCTCCAACCTATTTCGTTCCATAATTTCCAGAACTACTGCTTCTTGCCTTTAGTTCTTCTTTCTCCCATGGTGGGGCGGGGTATCCTAGCAAGAAAAGAATATCAATTATAGTACAGCAGTCAACTTATTTGGTACCGTGAGCTGCACCCAAAATGTATCATGTTCATGCAGCAGAACTAATTTGCAGAACCTGCTTGCATATGGTTATCATAATCTACATGCCTTCTTTTTGAATATGTGGATAGCAAACTAAAATAGACAGGCATTGTAGGTATTTCTTCTGTAGTGTTCAGAAATTGTTAAGATACTCATTTAATACTATTACCCAGGTGTGAACATCCTCTTTTGGGGCAAGGTGCTCAAGAAGGTGAGCTTTGAGTATGGCTGGAGGAAACTAATTACTTGGATCCATTCCATTCTGGCTTCAGGCCTGATCATGACAGTGAAACTGCCTTGTACAGCCTAGCTGGTGACATTTGCCAGGAGGAAGGAAGGGTGTGATCCTACTTAATATCCTTGATCTCTCAACAGCCTTTGATGCTGTTGACCACAGCATCCTTCTGGAGGCCCTGTGGGAGGTTGACGCCTGGGGCATTATGCTTCAGTGGTTCTGTTCTTATCTTGAGGGCTGTTTCCACAAAGTACTTACAGGAGGCTACGGTTTGGCACCATGGGAGCTGTCCTGTGGTGTCCCACAGGGTTCCATCTTGTCCCCCATACTATTTAACACCTATATGAAGCCACTGGGAGCTGTCCTCAGGAGATTTGGCATCATCAATATGCAAGTGACCCCTAGCTCTAGCTCTCTGTTTCATCTGACTCCAGAGAGGCAATTGAGATGCTACACTGGTGCTTGGAGGCAGTTATGGGCTGGATGTGTGCTAATAAATTGAAGCTGAATCCCAAAAAGGCAGAGGTGTTATGTGTCCAGAGTTTTCGCATCCAGGAGGTGGGGAAATGGCCTGTTCTGGAAGAGACTGCATTCCCTTGGAAGGAGCAGGTTTGCAGCTTGGTGTGCTCCTGGATTCAACACTATCACTAGAGGCTCATGTGGCCTCAGTGACTAGGAGTGCCTTTTTCAAGCTCTGGCTCATTCACCCGCTCCAGCCACTGTACTCCATGCTCTGGGAACTTCCAGATTTGATGATTCAATGTGCTCTAACTGGGGCTGCCCTTGAGGTATCTTAGAAACTTCAACTTCTCCAAAATGCAGCAGCCAGATTATCGGCTGTATTTCCTTTTAGAACTCAAACAGCCCCTGTTTTGAAACAGCTGCAGTGGCTACCAGTTGTTTTTTAAGCCCAGTCAAGGTGTTCATGTTAGTGTTTAAAGCCTTAAAGACGGTGCGTTTTTGTAGAAAAAGGGGTGCCGGAACTCACCATTAACACCTCCCTTGTTCTCTTAGAATGGCAATGGCGCCCACCTGGGAGCTGCCAGATCCCACCTGAGAGCTGCCGGAACTGAGTTCCAGTGAGTTCCCCCTGGAAAAAGCCCTGCCTAAAGACCACCTCCTTTCCCACAGACCCTCTCAAGTATTAAGATTAGCAGAGGGGGCCCACCCTCAGAGGCTCAGAAGGTGGTGGTCTTAAGAGGGTATTCTCTGTGGCAGCTTTATGGAATTCCCTCTCTGCTGTACAATACCCTGACCTTTGCTACCGGGGATGTATATTTAAATTCTCTCTGGGACCTTATACTTAAGGGTGGGTTATAAAATTATTATTATTATTATTATTATTATTATTATTATTATTACATTCCTTCCTTGTTTGCTTCCTATTCTTTTATTATCACATTTTCAAATGTACCCTTTCAGTTTCATAGTTTAGCACCCAATCCCATCCCTGGCTGCACTGCAACAGTTATAGAGCAAACCTAGCATCCTATGTGAGGACAGCGGTGGAATTAGAAGGCCAGTTTCTCTATGGGACTGCTAATTGCTCTACCTTTCTTACAAGTCCCTTGCTGTCTTGAAAAGGCCCTTGCATGACACTCCTGTTGTACAAAAATATATACTGGAGCAGCAGTGCTGGATGAGAAGGACTGGTTTCCAGTACCAGAGCAAGGGGAAGAGAAAATTCCTTGCGCTGGTCCTGACACCCCAAGTCTGATCTTTTGCTCTGCTGCTGTTATGTAGGATTAGGCTCCTATAAACATGTTTTCAGATGAAAGATGGCAAAATCTAAATACTAATACACACAACTACAGGCACTGCATTCCTGAATTCAATTATCATTTGACACGTGCATGCCTGCAACTGCAAAAAGCTGTCCTGTGTAAACAAGAGATCCATGAATACATTGTAGCAGTTTATGCCTTTTACAGGCTACATTGTGAACTGACCCTTAAAATTCAGGAGATAGAAGCAACTGATGGACCATATCTGGCCACTTCTTTTTTACTTCAATGGAACCTACGTACGTAAAACAAAGATTCACCTAACAAAGGAAATAATGTTATTGGTCATGTAGCCTGCCTTTCTTCAGCCACATGTCTTAGATGGTTATCTTTATAGCTACTTTTTGTGGGTATTTTATTTATTTCAGGTATATTTAAATGTAACTGTTATGGCTCTTACAGCCTAAGATGAAAAAGTTCCTGCCATACCTCAAAATTGTTGAAGTCCTCAGGCGTTATCCCATGTCACTGAACTGCAGGATATTCAGTAAATCTGTGGTGCTAGATAATTTGATGTGGGAAATATTGTTAGTAATACCTTAAATGCAGAAGGCATTAAAATACTAAAGTGCCATATAAATAAAGGTTTGTTCAATTAAGACAGCTGGATTTAAATCCACTGAAGAAATATGAGTCCAAATTTATAAGATCCTAGATATTATAGTGAGAATGAAGATGTAATCAATATTTGGGGTAGGTAAAGCATGTTGTTGAATGAGATTGTCACTATCTTCAGCGTTGTTTTATATCCTTTTGTTCATTACAGTCCTCTGCAACATTGGGAATTGGGATTAACTGCATCACTTGTATTATTTTGGGCCAATTTCATAAACATACACAACACAGTATTTGACATATTGATTCTGAAGCTTTCATGTAGGAAAACAGGCATTACTGGAGCATTAAACGGCAGCTGGAAAATGTAGCAATCAATATTTGAGCCATTTCAGTATTTTCCAGCATACACTTTCCACCTTGACTAACCCTGATTACATTCTGATTTAAGGCATGAGCCTAAGCTTTCAGTGTTACTGAACCTTGTAACTTTAGATCTGCTTTGTATTTAGAATCCATTTTTTAATCCATTTTTCCATGTCCCTTTAGAGATAATAAACATTAATAATTCTATGCCATGGTTATCAAATGTCTGCCATTTTGCTAGGTATGAGAATTGTTGTGCGCTCCTCATCTCCACTCACCTCAAATTTGCTTCTTTCTTCATCCTGGCTACATAAGCCTCATTAAAGTGATATTTAATCAGAACTCAGCTATTTAGCTCAACTATTTATTTGTATCCCACCACCTCTGCCCACTCCTCTTGTTGGCAGTTTTGCTGAAGGGCAAACTGAATTTAAAACTTTAAAGGCCAAAATGTACGTTCAGTATTTAATCATTATTTCATGCTACAAAATTTGTTTTCCAGATTAGAGACAAATGTGAAAATAGAAAAGAAAAATGTGATAAAAGTATCCCAGTACACTTTGACAATATTTTCTGTGAAAAACTAGTGCAAGCAATTTAATTATTTTTATCAGTTACATTTTATACTGCCCTTCATCCAATGATTTACAGGGCAATTTACAATGAAAAAACACAAAAATGCATACCATAATAAGAAAGAAAAATAATTTTAAAAAACCGTCTCACACAGAGTTTAAAAGGCCATAGATTGTTTAATTAGCCAAAGGCATGAGAGAAGAGGAATGTTTTTGCCAAGTGTCTAAAGATATGTAATGAAGGTGGCAAGCAAGCGTTTCTAGGGAGAGCATTCCACAGGTGGAAGGTCATCATAGAAAAGGCCTGTTCTCATGTTGCCACCCTCCGGTCCTCTCAAGGCAGAGGTACACAAAGAAGACCCTGAGATGATGATCGTAGGGTCCAGGTCAGTTCATATAGGGAGAGGCAGTCCTTGAAGTATTGCAGTCCTAATTCCTTTAAGGCATTATAGGTCAGAACCAGCACTTTGAATTGGGCCAAAAAACTAATTGGCAGCCAGTGCAGTCATGCGTTGGGTTGGGGACATTTTGGGACAGCCCCATGGTCATCCTGAGCCATCCCAGAACCAGTTGCCTTAGTATGGATGTTGAAGTCACCCAAAACCAGCAGTTTGCGAGTCCTCAACACTGCCTCTAAGACCAGCTCTGTCAACAGGAGACATCTGGGCAACAAGGCAGCAGAATCCCTAATCTGTCCCAGTTGCCAGGAACACAGAGACTAGATGCCCCCCTCAAGCTGAACAGAAAGCCTGGAGAGAGAGAGACAGAATTTCTGTAGACCACAGCAACTCCCCCTCCCCACCCCTCAAGTCTGCCCTGATGCTGCACCATGTACCCAGGTGGACACAACTGGGTGAGACCAATTCCACCCTGCTCACCTACCCAGGTCTCAGTGATACAGGCTAGATTGGCCTCCTCATCCAAAATCAGATCATGGATGAGGGAAGTCTTACTCAGAGCCAACACAGCATTCTACAACAGTAGCCACAGACATCAGGGCTGGCTGGTAGGACGACCACAATTCCCAAGATTGGAAGAAGGGCTGGCACATGGGACAGTCACTAATTGCCTGTGCCATGTGCTCCTTACCCAGCCTGCACTACTTCCCACACCATATCTCTCCCTCCCTTGAACGAGTGTGATTGCTGCCCCATCTCTCCTCCCAGACACATCTCCCTTCCTCATTAAAAACAGACAACAGTCTGATTTGTCTCTTTAGTTGTCTCATAATCTTAACACTTGTTGAGCAGGCAAAATTTAATTGCTTTTTAGGGAATATCATTTTATAATAATCTGTTTGGTGTTTGTACCCTTTGTACATTCTATTTATATGTACATATTTTATATTTTCCTTGTTCATTTTACATGTTGATTGCTATTTCGGAATGTAATATTGTGCTGGAGACTTCATTAAAAAATAAATAGCAACCTGAAGACACCCTATAGTACAGTTTTTCATGTTGTCTACCCTGTTTTGAATTATGAGCATCACAGATCATTTAATTTTTTTCTCTGGTGCTTCGTTTTCCCTGAGCACCACAACTTAATCATATTGAAATTGTTATGTTTAGTTTATGCTGTTGAGATAGTGGTCATGCACTATTCCTCCTGAGCAGTGTTAAAAACTTTGCTGTGCCATAAATCACTTCAGCGGCATTACATTATGAGTTTGGCCAATTCTAAGAGTTAGGCCAATTCTATATACGAGGTGCTGCTTCATGGTAAATATGTGCTATCCAAAAGCTTCAGCTCTGCTATTAACAATAGCATTCCTTAGTTCTTCTCCTTCCCTCCGCCCCCACCCAACATGTCTCCCATGAACCTTATTTCTTTCAAGTTATCAGGAAGAAAGTGCCTTATGGTAACTTAATGCACCACATTTCTGAACATTGTTTTATCATATTACGGATTCATAAGGTGCCCTGTGGGTGCCAGTTATGTTATGTAGATATTTGTGGACAATTTTGTTCTAACCTAAATTATGGACCATATATTCTGATATCATACTGAAGGTACCCTAAAGGCGAGGAAGAAAAATATAAAAGATTGGAGCTGGCCTTGGATGAGTACCTAATACATAGGAACTGAACAAATTGCACATAATGCCATTTCATAGAATCATCATAGTCACTAAATGCCTAGCCCTTTGACACTGGAAATCAGAGTGGTCCCCATGGTGTGTCCAGTACCTGTTGGTCAAGGAAGCATCTGACATGAGCAGATGGTATAGACAAAGCAAGAAAATGAGGATAAAATTCAAAGTAGTATGGAATAGTTCTTATAACTATATACCAATTGACACAGATAACAACGAGGAATGAGGAATATAAACAGAATGTTTTTATTTTGAGACATATAATGTCTGTGTGTATGTGTGTAGATAATTGATATTGTGTGTGTGTGTGTGTACACCTTCTGTTAATGCATTTTATTTATTTGAATGAATAAATTAATTGAATTTTGGGATGATGCAGTGAGGGGGGTGTACCACAAATATGTTTTCAGTAGTTCATGCAAAAATTGTGGAACATCTCTTGAAAACTTTAAAATATAAATAACAAAAGGAGAGCAATGGCAGTCGCCTAATGAACTAGAAATATGCTTCTTGCTCATAATTAAGCATGTGAACTGTTTTGCCCCAACACAGAATCCCCCAGAGCCTTACAAGAGCATTTATTTAATATTTATTTACACTGTTTCTATACCATTTAATATATATAAAAAATCTCTAAGCAAGTACAGAAAACTAAAACAACAACAGACCTAAACAACAGCAAGTCTTACAAAAATGTTACTTTCATACAAAATTACTAATAAATATAAACCAATATCAATTCCTTCTCATCCTGAAATGCCTTCACTCTCGGCCTGCGAGCTCTCATCCAGGATTCTACCCACCATCCCTGGCTCTCACCTAGGGCCCAAACAGTTTCACAGCTCACAAAAGTCTCAGAAAGAGGGATGATTCTTGGAAACTGTTGATATCACCCGAGTCTTTCACTCTAGGCTGGCTTTTTATGGGCAAGCCCAAGGTGGATAGAGCTTTCTCCGGCTGCCCACAGCTGTATCCCATTCAGCAGTCAGGTGCACTCTTCACATCCAGTTCCACGTACAGCAGGTTTGGAAAGTTTCCCGGGGGTCCAAAGAATGACACCCCTCCACTCACAGTTCTTTTAATAGCCTCTGACACCTTCTCCTCTTTCTGCCAGCATGGAACTCAGAAGAAAATCTGGCCACAATAAAAACAGAGTTGGATGCACTTAAGCTTGTAAATTTTGTTGCATTGTGGCCTCTGGACAGAAAAGAGTTTCTGAAGAAAAACCTTATAAACACACACACACACACACACACACACACACACACAAAAGCATAACCCTAAAAGGTGCTCTGCCATCCCTTGCTGTCAGTAGAGGATATGGCGAAAATTCAGACCTTGAATTTTCCTAGACAGGTCAAGATGAAACCACATGTACATGTGATCTTAACATGTGTAATCTTAACATTACACACACATTTATTTCACCATATATACATTAGGTTTCCAATACATATACATTTGGCAATGCACACTCATGCAAGAACTTTACACGTTATAATGTACACAAATATATGTGTGCGTTCTCTTTTCCCCTACAGGCTTTTATATCTGGAAAAAGAAAACACTGTGTGTGACATTACCCAGTAAGCATTTCCTAAATAATTTGCCAAATCCAGATTAACAGCTGCTTTATTAGTGTGAGACATTTTGTGCTACTGCATTTATTAAAAGGACATTAAGAACTGATTTCCAAACCAGTGAGACAGTAGGGTCCTGTTTCAGGTTTGCAAACATAAAAATAAAGAGTTAATTTTCATTTTCTTTTACCCACAGGTCTACCCACGGATAGCGCCTGCCTTTTGGCACTACCTGCGGGTAGAAGTGAGTAGCGGGCATTTGAATGCTCCCACATCTATACGTTATGCTTGATTAGTCCTTATTGAAATCTAATTTGTCCATTATTCAAATTATATAGCTGTCATTTTTGCTGCCATTTGCTTTGTATGTAGTTTTGTACTAATTTCATACTATTTTGTCTCCAGTCTAATTACTAACCCAATTCACAAGGACACAGTTCTCGCCATATGAAAGATAACACAACATTTCTTAAGATCTGTCTAAGTATAGGTTGAGCCATACATCGTGGAATAGCTGTCACCCCTTTCTGAACACACTTTGACATTCATAAGAATTTAGTTTTGAAAGATTGTTATTACGCAGCTTTCACAACTCAACTTGACATCGTTTTCCCCCCTTTTGTCCCTCAGGAGCAGGAGCAGCTCAGCTACTCCTCCACAAGGTCAAAGGCTCCAAGTGTTATCGTCACAGGCCTCAAACCGGCCACCAAGTACATATTTCATATCAGAGCCAGGACTGCAACAGGATACAGCGGCTATAGCCAGAAGTTTGAATTTGAAACTGGAGACGAAAGTAAGTCTTAATCAAAGACACAGAATTGTGGCATGTGTGACAGAAGTGGCAGACGTTTGACATGGCTAGGCACTGGGAATATTAGGTCTAAATTACATTATAAACACATTGGGAGATATACATAGATAGATCACTTTTAATGTACTGTATTTTTCCGTGTATAAGACGACCCCATGTACAAGATGACCCCTATTTTTTGAACCCCAATTTAAGAAATCAGTATGGTACATTGTTTCAAAACAAAACCTGACCTCAGAATACTCTCCATCTTTCTGCAGTTTTTCTTCAGCTTTTACTTTTGAAGTTCCTAAGAGATTCACAATTGTTCTTTAGCTTGTCCTGAAATAAATGCTTGCAAAACTTCGTGCTTTTTGTAAGATTTTGATCTGAACTCTTATGAAAACAAATAGGACATTGATACAGTGCCTATTGCTGCCATGACCTTTCCTTCCCCCACCCTATGGGCTCCGTTACTTACTTTGGAAAAAAGCATGGGAAGGTTGGGGTGGCAGGCACCCCCAGGCCACAGCAGATTGTTATTTACTGCTGGGAAATGGGATTTGAACTACCAGTCCCAGAATCCCTAGCGGGAAACTGATGAACTTATATACAGGGGTGTAGCTAGCTGCTCCGGCACCCGGAGTGGCAGGGGCGGGGCGAGCCGCCCATGGGGGCGCCGCGTCGATCTGCGCACAGGGGCAGCGCCGTGAGCTGCCCATGGAGTCTGCCTGGCGGACGCAAGCAGGCAGTGCGGGGCCCATTTCAGGCAGCGTGGGGCCCGAGCCACCATGTCACTCTCAGGAGAGATGTGTGGCTCAGGCACACTGCAGGCCAGGCCCCATGGTAAGTGCCACCCCCCGTGGTTTGCCATTTTGTCACCCCCTCAAGGATGACACCAGAGGTGGACCGCATCCGCCCCACACCCTTCCTATGCCCCAGCTTGTATATCAAGGAGGGATATAGACTGATGCCCACAAGTGCACCAGTATAGGTTTGAAATGCAATTACCCACCATTGTTGCATGTTCTTAGAACATCCTACAACCTCTCAGCATTTCACCTAAGAATTACGTAATGAAAACCAAGATGTGTGTGATGTTCTGGTGTTTTTGTATTTGTATTTGTATATACATGTACATATACATGTAAGCAGAGTGATGTTGCCTAATGGTAAATATAATACTTTATTTAAGGTAATGCTAGAGGGGAAGGGGAGAGAGTGAGTTGCAGTGTTGTTGGTGAGTGATGATTGGCTGAGGGTTTGAGTAGAAGTGTGATGCAGCTGAGTGACAGCTGCAGTTTGGGGAGAGTTGGAGTTGGGTGTTCAGGAGTGTGGTGGGGATAAAATCATAAATCAGTTGTATTACACTACATGCCTCTTTCTTGGCTACATGTGAAGTGAGATGTTCGGTTTCCAGTGATCTGTGGTGGTAGCATGAGTAAAAGGTGTAATTAGTAGAAATACTCAGCTCATAGCTGTACATGATACATTTATGCAAGCCATAAACACAATCAAGGGAAGTAATTGAATGTAGAATTTTGGCCTGAAGTGACAATAGAAAGTTTTAGCTTTCATTTCATTGTAGTCATTAAGCTGTGTTAGTAGAATCATAGAACAGAACAGCTAAAAAATAACAGTGTAATTAAACTTTGGGCTTTGAAAACATTTGTGGTGCAAATAGTTTTTTGTGAAGGGTTCCTAGCTCTTGTTACTGCCGCTGTAAGGCATTCTGAGTTTTATTCATGCTGCACTGCAAACTGAAATGGGAAATATTTAGAGTGGTTACAGGAATGCAAGAGTTGTCTTACTTCTTTAGATCAAGACCCACGTAGTCCAGCATTTTCTCTCCAATGCTGACAATTGGAGGTCCCTAAGAACCTTATATGCTGCTATACATGAAGCCTAACCCTTCTATCTCCAGCATTTGAGCATCAGATTTCTGTGCAGGAAAATCATGTCTACTCCATCTATGTGCTATTCACTATAACTGATGCTGGGTTTCCAACAGGTATAAGCATTCATTTATTAAGTACAGAGAGATATCTTTATAGGACCTTTTGGCTCCCGAATGCACAAACCCAGAAGTGAGTGTTCTTTGGAATCTGAATGTCCAACGGGACTTCTGCAGTTTCCAATTGGCTGCAGGAGCTTCCTGCAGCCAATCAGAAGCCGTACTTTGGTTTTCAAATGTACTTCCGGAATGGATTCTGTTTGACTTCCAGGGTACGACTGTATCTCACTTGTAACATACAATGATATGTATCTTGCTAAAGGTTTACCTGTCACGTACATCTCTGCAGTAGCTTCTGTTTCCCCAAACAAATCACCCTACATGATGATTTTAGATAGTTCCTGTGGTAAAAACGATGAACTTTCAGTGATCAATTAGCAGAGTCAGATTTGAATGTTTGGAAAGGTTTTCACATCATCATTAGTGTGCAATTGTGACTCACCCCAGCAACACTGGGCTAAAATAATTTAGTTGAGCATGTTTGAACTAATACTCAATAGTTCATATTGTTATGTACTGAAGTTCTCACCCTGGGCCAGCAGGGGGATACTGTAGATAGTTCAGGTCCACATAAGGGATCGAAAGTGATGTTCAGTGATTGGATAGTTACAGAAAGTTGTTACAGTTATGTTGTACTGGAGCTCTATATAAGCAGGCTGGCTGAACCCTTCAGTTCAGTTCTGTTCTGTTCTGGCCTGTGAATAAACAAGAGCTGTTTGAAGAATCGCTGTGTCGTCTGATATGTTCACCCACAACTTAACACTGGCGACGGCTTGGTGCAGACTGATAACATTAAGCAATCCTATGCATGACTTCTCAGAAGTAAGTCGCACCGTGTTCAATAAAATATACTCCTAAATAAATGTGCACACGATTTCAGCCAAAGGCTGAAATCCTATGCTCACTCATATAGAAGTAAGCTCTATTGACAGTGGACCTTACTTCAAAATTAACTTGCATAGCATTGTATTGTAATTCATTTACATCTCTTATAAATGGCCCTTTGTTTTTCTTCCCCACACTAAACAGAACCAGTAGGTCATTATATTTCTGCAAAATGGGAGAGATGTGAATACTTACTTTCTACATATAGATTCGTTTTTAAAGGATATAAGCTTAAAGTTACATGATTTTTAAAATGTTACAATAATGTTAAACGAGGGATAGCTCAATTGGTAGAGCATGAGACTCTTAATCTAAGGGTTGTGGGTTTGAGCCCCACTTTGGGTGAAAGATTCCTGCATTGCAGGGGGTTGGACTAGATGATCCTCATGGCCCCTTCCAACTCTACTATGATTCTGTGAAATGTGCTGATTAACCCATGCACAAAAGAACAGATATCAAAGTACAATATTTAGTGTAAAGAGGTATGTTCCACTTTTTTTAAAAAAAAACCAACCCAGGGCATCATACAATGTAGTAAAAACCATAACATATTAATAAAATACAGATACCATAGCAATCACTTAATCTGTACAAGAAGTCAAGAAGAGGAATAGGAATGGATTTTTTAAAAAACAAAAACAAATCTCCAACTGTTTTCTAAAAGCTCATATGCCCCTTAGTGAGTGACTTCTGTGATATTTTTCCTGGTTTGTTAGAAGGAATGCAATCTCTACTACTTCAATTATTTAAGATAAAATTAGATAAATATGAGAAGCACCCAGAAATTTTGGAATGGTTATTATTGGTGATACATGAAGCAGAAAGAGGACTTGGCTGACGCTGCAGGAGTAATAAGAAAAGTTAATTAATCAAAGAGGATGTAGTTTTATATTACATGAGGACTCATAGATGTAGTAGTGCATAAAATATATTTTGAAATCGCCTCTAATCAGTAATAAGCTTACAGGGCTAACTAGGAAATAGCCCCTGATAAAATCTCATATTACTAAACTAGTGAGATTAGGCCTGGGCTGACTTTGTCAGCCCAGCCAAAATTCCAGAGGTTACAGGAGGGGGGGTCTGAAAACTCTCCTGGATATTGGGAGTGGGAGACACACATTCCAGTGGGGGAATCAGACTTTCATGGTGAAGAATTAGATAGCTTAGTATGAAAAGATTTTTTTAAATGCTCCAGGCAGCTAGGCAGCATGATTCCCGCCACACATTTTCAAAGTGTGGCTGAAAGTGTTCCTGGGAATGATGCTACAAGATGATGTAGAGTCGTTTCCAGGAGCACTGTGTGGGGAGAAAAGCTTGTTGCCCTCATGGCAGGGTAATGGTATTGGTGGCTTCGCTCAGCCCTAAGTGAGATGTCTACCAAGTGATCAGAATATGTGTGAAAATTGGCCATAAAGGTGGGTTGTGGCTGAATGAATGGGCAAGGTTGCTTCCTGGTTGGATTTGGCGGATTCTTCTCCCCCACCTCTGTTCCATGAGACTCATGCTTCTAGCCTGGCCTCCCTAACTCCAACCTGCTATTCCATTGTATTTCATGATTAAGGCTTTTTCCAAAAACTGCCAGATTTTCAGATTTTTCAGTTAATTCATGCCTTTCCTCTCTCCTGCATTACCAGTTTCAACATTGGCATTGATAAATTCCTAGAAAAAAAGCAAACTTTATGTGATTATAGATGAGCTTGCATCAGTATTATTGCCAATGGACAAGAGCATATGTGTGCATCTGAAAAGACTGCACAAAAAGAATATTGATGCAATCATAATATCACATCAAGATCACATCAAGCTTATTGTTTGTAATGTTTTATCAATACACACATTGGTAGCTCAAGAGGAAGGAAATTGTTTTAATTATGAATTGGGGGGGGGGTTCACTGTTTATGTGAAATGCCCAACAGACTTAGCTGAATGAGCAGTATGCAAATGAAATAAATGAGTAAAATGAACTGAATGAATTGAAAGCCATAGTAAACAGCACATGCTCCGATTCCCTAAATAGAAACTGTCCTTGTGAAAATGGGATTACAGAGAGTGGCACACAGAAAAATGAATTTTCCAGAATAATAATTTGGGATTTCTAACAGTATTCATGGCAGTTGTGCAGGTCTGTCACTCATCTCTACATGCCTTTATTCATTCTTTGTTTCCAGCTTGTAAACATGGCAGATTTTACCTTATTGCTCCATTGAGAGCTGTTTTGATTATTAGGCATGAAAACACATCTGAGATGAGAGTGGGGATTAAAGTTGTTACAAAAGTACTGATGAGTAACTAAAACTGTGTGTATATATACAGTTCCTGGAAGAGAAAGATTTGGGAGATTGAGGTTCTCTTCTAGATAAAAGGTACAGGTTCCCCAGTCTCCCTCTCAGCTTTCTTACCATGAGTCTTCTGTCCTCGCTAACAAAAGAATTCAGAGCAAGAAAGCAAAAACACAGATTTAGGATATACAGCTCTCTCATTTGCTTGTAGACATATGATGGAATGCGTCCATTAGATGATAGAAATGTATTCCTTTCTAGTCAAACCTTTTCCATATATTATTCTGTTCTCATAACTTTTTTCATCAGCCTTTACTCTGAAGACCACAGAAGCGGGTCACAAAGAGTCAAGTGTTTTAGAAATCCAAAACACCCATATCTCATGAGATAGACTATGGCAGCAGTATCCCATTATAATAACTGAAACTATGAGCAAAGAGATCAGCTGACTGAAGGGGCCAACATACATATTGTATTGATGTTCTTAGTATGTGTTTAACACAACAAATCACCCATGAATAACAAGTTGGTTAAAAGGGCATAAGGATCTGAAATAATGAGTAGGCATGCGTGGGAAATGAAAACGAAGTTGACTGATCGGAAGCATATTTGAGAAGTCAGGAAATGAAATATAATAATGCACATACTTTTTAGGTTTGATAACTTAGTAGTGGAGCAACAATTTGATGAATATGATATTTTTGGTCCTGTAGGAGTTAGGTATAATAAACAATTCTCGGTCATTGAACATTATGTGGTCCTGGAAATTTTAGTCAACAACATATGGAGCACTAGATAGCTTCTGTACTTAAAAAAACCACAAACCTATAGAGTATCATCACACCATGTAGGGATATGAAAACAGTTTGTGTTTACAAAAAACCTGGAACATAAACAATTGCTATGGAGACTTCATTGCTTGCCATGCCATCATTTTGATTCTCTGGAATCAAACAGACACCTTGCAAATTCTTTTCATGATTCTTCCTCATGTATTTCTCATTATATTTAAGATTGTCCATATATTCAGCAGGATTTTACAGTATATCTAAAATGAGAATTAAAGGTTACTTCATCAGAACCTTGGTACATGCTTTTAAAAAGCTCATTTTTCTTTCTGTTGTTTTTAATCCCTTTTGTATCTATCTAAAATGTTGACAGTTAATTCCTATCCATTAGAGCTCCAGTCCCTGCAGTTTGTACCTATATGTCTTACAGCTGCTCCCTTTTATCTGTCCAGCTGTCTTTCTGTCACTTTCCTATCTTTCACTCTGCTGGAGGGTCTGCTGGCTGATAGATGTCAAATTGCAATAACTAAAGCATGTAGCTTGCAGACAAAATTGAGCTGGTAATAGGGTGCCAGCTCACAGATGGCTGAATGCTCAACCTGCTAAAGAAAAATACTTGCACCCTTTAAATTAAGTTCAAGTCACCTTTTTTCATGCTGTACAGTAAAAATAGGAGACATCCACTCCTTGTGAAAAGGAAAAGAACTGCTGACTCCTGGCTGTGTGTAGACTGATTACATAGTAATTCAGTACTGGTCCTAGTGTATATTTTCTCACTGCTGGAGATGTACATGATTTTTCAGTCTAAGGTTCAATATTAAAGAGAAGCTAGTTATACCCATTGATGTTACTAAAATGAGGAAATGTTTAAAAGCCACGCTTGTGACTTGTGTGTGCAGTTCTGGTCAGCTCACCGCAAAAATGCTATTGTAGAGTTGGAAAATGTTCAGAAAATGGAACCAGAGTGGAACAATTCCCCTGTGAAGAAAGGTTACATTTGGGGATTTCTAGTTTAAAGAAAATATGTGCAAGAGGAGACATGATAGAGGTGTATAAAATTGTGCACATTGTGAAGAAGGTAGGGAGAGAAAAGCTTTTCTCTCTGTCTCTTAACGCTTGAATTTGTGGACACCCAATTAAGTTGAATGTTGGAAGACAGACAAAAGGAAGTACCTCCTTACACAGCACATAGTTATGCTATTGAACTTTCTCCCACAAGAGGCAGTGATGGCTGTTATTAATTACACCCAATTAAGTTGAATGTTGGAAGACAGACAAAAGGAAGTACCTCCTTACACAGCACATAGTTATGCTATTGAACTTTCTCCCACAACAGGCAGTGATGGCTGTTATGTACTGAAGTTCTCACCCTGGGCCAGCAGGGGGATACTGTAGATAGTTATGCAAATAAGGGATTGAAAGTGACGTTCAGTGATTGGATAGTTTTAGAAAATTGTTACAGTTACGTTGTACTGGAGCTCTATATAAGCAGGCTGACTGAACCCTTCAGTTCAGTTCTGTTCTGGCCTGTGAATAAACAAGAGCTGTTTGAAGAATCGCTGTGTCGTCTGATATGTTCACCCACAACTTAACAATGGCCACCAACTTGGATGGCTTTAAATGAGAATTATTATTATTATCAATTTCATTTCTATACTGCTTTATATTTTTAAGGGAAAAAATCTCAAGCGGTTTACAACCTACATCAAAACACCAAACAAAACAATTCAAAGCAAGCATAATTAACAGGAAGCTAAATTATTATCTTAAAGATTTCGAAATAAAACCTTAATAAAGGTAGTCAAATATAAAATGCACATTTAAAACAGCATCAGTAGCAAGAATATAAATCTTTATCGCAATCATAGAACATATCAGCTGCTGTTGCTGTCATTCCTGCTAATGGTGGTTCATGGT
Organism: Podarcis pityusensis; assembly: GCF_964106645.2. Taxonomy (NCBI): domain Eukaryota; kingdom Metazoa; phylum Chordata; class Lepidosauria; order Squamata; family Lacertidae; genus Podarcis; species Podarcis pityusensis. Next base: position 40,465,109 of record NC_138027.1, read on the forward strand.
GGGTGGTGGCTGTGGAAGCCAGGCTCAATGACCTGGGTTTGCTCTAAGAGATAGCCAAGATAGTCTCTGGGTTCTTCAGCAGCCTAAGATTTTATAGCCAGAGTCAGTTGGGGCCCTGACCTTCCAGGCCAGATGGAAAAGGCCTGCAAGACAGGAAGCAGGTCTTCCATGACATGCAGCCAAGAATTATGCTTCTAACTACCAGTTGCTGTTTGTGAGCTTCCCACAGGTTAGCAACTGTGAGAATGGGATGCTGAACTAGATGGGCCATTGGCCCAATCAGCAGGCTTTTATAAATAGTTGTAAATAATGAGTTTTTAAATTAAATAATGTTAACCCAGACAGAAAATGGAAACAATTCTGTTTATAGTCCACTGTTTATATCATCGAGGAAAGAGTCTTCGGTAGGGTGCCTGCTTTGCATGCAGAAAGTTCCAGGTTCAGTTCCCAGCATCTCAGAGCTGGGAGTATCTCCTGTCTGGAACCCTGGAGAGGCACTACCAGTCACAGCAGATATTACTGAGCCATATGGGCCTATGGTCTGACTCACCTTAAGACAGCTTTCTATGTTCCTATCCCACAATGATATTCCCCTCTGTGCTAGCTCCTTTGTCCTTGGTGTGATTGTAGTTTAGGAATCAAACTGGTGACATTTGCATGTGTTATTTCAATTAGAAAAAAACAATTTCAGTTAAGCTCCTAATATACAGTGGTACCTCTGGATGCAAACGGGACCCGTTCCGGAGCCCCGTTCTCATCCTGAAGCAAACACAACCCGCGTCTGCATGCGTGCGGGTCGCGATTTGCCGCTTCCGCGCATGCGCATGACGTCATTTTGAGAGTCTGCACATGCAAGAGCGGCAAAACCCAGAAGTAACGCGCTCCGTTACTTCCAGGTCGCCGCGGAGCATAACCTGAAAACGCTCAACCTGAAGCACATTTAACCCGAGGTATGACTGTACTCCTAATGATCCAGACCCGTAGGCAGTTAGTTGCCTGATAGCTTATAAAGTTCATTTGTCCCTGCCTTGGGATCCAGTCTTGTTTAGCCTTTCAGTACTGTAAACTAGGCATCTGAAAAAAATAAATGCTCAGGAAGTACATTTCTACATAAGTCACACAATATTGCTTCCAATGCTACCATTCTATAAGCCTATGAATAATTTGCATTTAAGCTTGCACTTGCTTAGCAAAAATTGCAGCTTATGCTGTCACCCTGAATTCTTGGTCACAAATGGCTTTTGAAGACACCCAGAGTATGTTGGTCTATGTGAGAACAAAAGTCAGTAGTTCCACTGGACACCTGAAGCTAATGGATTTGCATTTGTCTGGACTCGGATTTTGATCATCTTTTTTTTGTATCCATTGACTTTGATAATCAAGTCAAACCTCTTCTTGTGCTGATCTTATCTATAGAGAGCTGCATCTTCTAGATGATGGCAATGTGCACTCCGCTGTTATTTCCCTTCCTTTTTATTGCTTCAGAACATCTTTTTGCTTTATTTAAAGCACCTATTGGTAGTTCAAAGATTGTGTTCGATATTTGAACTGCATTCCTAGGAACTGTGTTATTACATGCATAGTTACTTGTGTGGCATCATATTTTCTTAGGTTGAATTTTTCCAAGCAATTGGGACACTAAGGAGCAGAACATGATGTGAAGTGTAAAATTGCTTCAGAATAGCTAGCTATTTGGTATTTGGGGGATTAGTTATTTAGCATTTCATAAAAAGCTTCAGCTCCCCACTTATTCTGCAGTCACTTCACCACTTCACATGCTTGACTTGTCTGTGAATAGTTTATGACAAAAGACATGAAATGCACTATTGTCATTTGCTGTCATCACATACCAGGAAACTATTGCCAGGAATATAATTACAGTGTGCATTGCAAATTGGGCAGAATTACCACTGCTTTTATTTTCATTTTATTTTAAACTGATCTTGCTAAATTCAGTGGAAATTAAAAGCTACAGGGAGAATTTTTAAAAATCGAGGGCAAAACTAGACACTATGCCATTCAATTAGTAATTGCATGAATGATTTGTTAAAAGCAAATTGCAGGCTTAGGAAGAAGTGGTCCAAATAGGAAACCTGGGGTCTTTAAGCCTTTGATACCTCCCCTCTGTGGGCCCAATTTTGTATTATGCCTCCTGCGACTCCTTTTTGCATTGTAAAAAAGGCTCCCCTTGGAGGAACTCAAGACATCTTACAATGAAAAAATGAAAACAAGGCAACAAGTAATATTAAGCAAAGTTACACACAAATCCATTACAAAACATAACTTCAGAGCCAAAACTGAGACCACAGAAAAACCTCCTTAGTGAAGAATTAATTAAACAATAATATAGTGTTTTCGGGGAGCAGAAAAACACTAATAAAGCGGAGGACAACTGAAAAAACTGTGGTAAGGAGTTCCACATTCTGGTTGCCACAGCAGAAAACACCTGGTCCTCCAATTAACCTTGGATTCTGCTATCATATTTTGATTGCCTTCATTAGCTTTGCCATCATCAATCGATGAAACATAGTGACTCAGATTGAGAGAATGCTGAATTTTGAAATGGGTTACAGGATCAATTATCTGTATGAATAACAGGGCTCATTGGATCACTAGCTGTGATGGTCACAGGATTGTTATAAGGATAAATGCAGTTGCATGATGGGGTGGCACCGGACCCCCCATTGATGCTGCTTACTGGGAGGTAGAGGGGTGGGGTGGGATGGTTGACAAGGTCAGTGTGGTGCAAATACCCCACCATGCTATCTGCTAGTAATGTAGACCCAAATGCTGAATACTTGGTAAATGATATGTAGATAATGTTTCAGTCCTAAAAAATGCTGGTCATATATAGCTATTACAATATTGCTTTCAGAAATTAGACAAGAAAACAAAACCCCATTACCTCTATCCTGCCCTCGGCATCATGCCACTGTCATTTTACTCCAAAAGCAAATGTTATTGTTCTGTTTTTGCTGAAACACCAATCAAATCATAGCAATTGGTGTTATTAACAACAGATGCATTTGTCTGGTAGAGTAATGTAATTTCTTCTAAATAAAACCATTATTCAGAGATTTACTCCTGTGTGTTTCTGTTTCAGCTTCAGATATGGCAGCAGAACAGGGGCAGATTCTTGTCATTGCCACAGCGGCTGTTGGAGGATTCACGCTCCTAGTCATCCTCACTCTGTTCTTCCTCATTACTGGAAGGTAATTAACATTGGCATCGTAACTCATTTTCATGCAGGGCAATATTTATTTGATATTTTGTTTGTTCCATTTATACCCTGCCTTTTCAAGAAAAAAAATGTCCAAAGTGTATCTGTGTTTGACCTAACAAGTCCCAGTATTGTGCCAATGCTGGGGAAACTGGGCTCCTTGGAAGGGCAGTTAGGTCTGCATTTGACATTTAAAGCCATATCGTACTACTTTAAATAGCCATAGCTTCCCTCAGAGAATCCTGAGGACTGTGGTTTGCTAAGGGTGCTGAGAGTGTTTAGGAGACGCACTCCTATTCCCTTCACAAAGCTACAATTTACAGAGTTACCTAGGAAGCGGGATTGACTGTTAAACCACTCTTAGAATTGTAACTCTGTGAGGGGAATAAGCTGTCTCCTCTAACAACTCTTAACCCTCTTAACATACTACAGTTCCCAGGATTCTCTGGGAGAAGCCATGACTGTTTAAAGTGGTATGATACAGCTTTAACTGTATAGTGAAAATGGGGCCTGAAGTGTAAACCACTCTTGACTGCTCTGTATCTCATTTCACCACTTTCCCATAATCTGAAAATGTTTAGACTATTCCTTAGCCTGAGCGACAAAGGAATATGATGAGCAAAGGTGTCCTCTTGTGTTGGGTTTTATAGATGTAACATTTTTAGCTGTTTTGAATTTATGGTGGGAAAAACCATCTCCCCCTCCATTATTTCCAGTATAATAAATAAATACATTTGGAGGGAAACTCGCCTCCTTATCAAAGCATGATTTATGACTTAGCACTTTGAAATGTTACCGCTTATTATTTTTATGAACTTCTTCAAAATATATAATGCCATACTCTCCAACATTTCTCTGATGAAAATAGGGTCATCCTATTCCATAATAACAATTTTATTATTTATACCCTGCCCATCTGACTGGGCATGACCCAGTCACTCTAGGTGATGAGTAGGCAAACTAAGGCCCAGGGGCTGGATCCGGCCCAATCGCCTTCTAAATCTGGCCCACCGATGGTCCAGGAATCAGCGTGTTTTTACATGAGTAGAATGTGTCCTTTTATTTAAAATGCATCTCTGGGTTATTTGTGGGGCCTGCCTGGTGTTTTAACATGAGTAGAATGTGTGCTTTTATTTAAAACGAATCTCTGGGTTATTTGCGGGGCATGGGAATTCATTCATTTTTTCCCCCTTCTAAATATAGTCCGGCCCCCCGCAAGGTCTGAGGGACAGTGGACCGGCCCCCTGCTGAAAAAGTTTGCTGACCCTTTCTCTAGGCAGTTTCCAACATATATAAAAGCATAATAAAACATTAAACATTAAAAATCTTCCCTATACGTTCCGTTCCAATGTATTCTAAAAGTTGTATACAGTGGTACCTCGGTTTTCGAACAGTTCCACTGGCGAACGTTTCAGAACTCAAACATCAGAAACCCGGAAGTAAATGATTTGGTTTTCAAACGCGCCTTGGAAGTTGAACCAGAAACACAGCTTCCATATTGAGTTTTCTGTAATTGAGCCTTCTTTTTTGAATTTTTGGTTTTCGAACATTTCGGAACTCAAACGGTCTTCCGGAACGGATTACGTTCGAAAACTGAGGTACCACTGTAGTTACTTATCTCCTTGGTCACATAAGGTCACATACTTATCTCCTTGGTCACATAACTCCATACCCTCTGATGAAAACAGGGACATCCAAGGAAAAGCGGGATCAAATCAGAAACTGGGACAGCTTCTGTAAATCCGGGACTGTCCATGGAAAATCAGGACACTTGGAGGGCCTGTTAGCTTAATTCAAATAGTCATAGACATGCCTCCAGTGCAAGAGATGAACCTGCAACCTATTGTACTCTAAGGTACCCAAATTTATCTTATTTTTTCCAGCTACAGTGATAGGAAAAGATTAAATGAAAGTTGAGCATTGAAACGATCAACATTGTAGGAAACAAAGTTTTCTGCTGTTAGATATCTGCTCTTAGAAACAGTGTTTTTCTCAAGCAGAAACAGAATAAACTTGAAATTTTAGTAAATAAAATAAAAAACATTGCTCAGTAGACCTGCTGGTACAATGGAAATTCACCTTCCTCTTCTCTTCCTCACTCTGTACCAATCTGCTCTGGGGCACATTTGGTGGGAGGTACACAGGGGGTTGCAGGTGGGAAGAGAGGAAGATGAAATTCCATTGTGCAAGCAGAAGCCCGTTCCTCTTGCACTCAGACACCATTAAATACAACTCCTATAATGTAACACATGAGTGGCAATAATTTTGGAAATTAGTATATTATCCTTGCACATAGAGAGTCTGAAGTCCTGTTTAGTGATCACTTAATAAATTTTTAGCTTTTCTTGAAGTATCTAGCATTGTAAGAATTACTGTACCACTTTCTGGTGAGCCCCATCGTGTACAGATTTAATTCACATAACTAATTATGGTTCACTTTGCAGTTAAAATTATGGGTGTTAATATTTTTAAAAGGCAATTGTGACAAATTACATCACAAGATTGTCTGTAAATAGCTTTACTAACAGACATCAAATAAGACAGGATAAATGCAAACATTTCAAAGCCACAGACCTTTGAAATGATTTTGCTCAGCAAACAAATGACATTCTGAAGCGTGCTTCTCACTTTAGTGGAAAGAGAGTCATATTTTGATTTCTTCTTGTTTCATCACATTTATTAGATAACATTAAGAACGTTGGAAACTATTTTAATGTATCCCTGTTGAATTACATTCTTTCAATTACATAAGATATGGATTCATTTTCTGAAGTTACGTAAACATCAGGATAAAGAGACAGGGCAATTCAGAACAAATATTCAACACGTTATAGACTCTCAGGCAAATTTCAAAGTGGAAGATTGGGCTGGTATGCTACAGATGTGTTCTGATTCACCATTTAGAATTAGCAATTTGATGCAATGTTGAATCACAAGGCTGCTGATGAGTCTATTCATACTGAAGAGTCAGAAGGAAATAAGCACCTGCATCTGTATTTGACTGAATGATTTACCTGCTAACAGCAAATCGGCATGCCAAGTTTTGAATGAATAAAAACCACAAAAATATTATGAGAGAATTAAAACTTAGGTTTGATCAGTATGAGATTTCTATATTGCTATGGGATTTTTCCGAGTTCAGTGAAGCTGTGCAACAAAGTGAAGCTCCTGTGATATGTGATGTTAGTGAATATTTTTGCTAGGGAAGGAATGAATCTCCCAGCAGCACAAGAATGTTCATAAAGCATCCAGATTGTCTGAAGAAAGTTAAAGCTCATTTTAGCAGGAAAAAGGAAAAAGGGAAGATACTTGAATAGGTAAGGAAGGCTAAAAGAAGTAGAAATTTGATTGAGTGCAAGTCCTAGAACTCCAAAGGGACAGTTTGAGCCCAGCGGCGAAAATGGCTGTAAGAGGGGGAAACCTGAACCAAAAGACTGTGATGAAATGGACAAAATGGATGAGAAGCAGAGGAAGGGACTGGCTAATGAAAAAACATTGGTAATGAATTAATGATCATAGGGGAATAAGGAAAGATGATTCTGGGAGCTATTGAGGGCACAGGAATCAATGAAAAAAATGAAGAGGAGTGAAATTAAGGAAAGAAGGCTCTAAGAAGAACACTACAATTTTTATTGTATGAAGCTGTTCATAAATTTTTTGAAATGTGAGACACCCTGAGTGACTAGGAAATGGCTGGATATAAACTGAAGAACTGAATACAAATATTTCTATCCTAGGGGCAAGAGGAGTAGATGCCATTGGGCTCATATGACTTGCAGTAACCCAGTGGGATTTTTCTCATTTAGAGCAGCAGGCCCATCAGAAACTGAGAAATACCTGGGTGGTAGAGCCAATCCTACCCCTGGAAGCTCCTGTTTTGGTAAAGGACAGATTTAGCCCCCTTTTTGCAGCCTAACCCCATCCTTGGTTTCATTTCTTAGTCATGTGGCGCGTCATCCCAGAGTGTGGTGGTTCCTAGTAACATTTTTTTTGCACAGATTTTTTCACATAGATGAGGAAAGTTTGTGTTCCCATTGTAGATACATTAAAAAAAATACATCTTCATTGATACCTAAGCTCTCTTCAGGTGTCCAATAATGAATATATGTAGATTTCCAAGAATGTATTGACTTAAGTATAGGACCCCTGGACAGTTAAGTCCAATCAGAGGCGACTATGGGGTGCATCGCTCATCTCACTTCAGGCCGAGGGAGCTGGCGTTTGTCCACAGACAGCTTTCCAGGTCATGTGGCCAGCATGACCACACCTTTACCTTTTTAATGTATTGTGTAGCCCCTGTATAGCACGCATGCATGAATGAACGAATATAAGGCCCCTTCTACTGAGACAAGAACCCTGGTCCATCAAATCTCTTGTCGCTGTCAGTGGAGCTTTGTGCATTGTTGGATCATTTTCAGAGTAACACCAATCACACATTTTCTAGATGTGTTGCTGATCCATGTCTTGGTGCCTACAGGATGGTTCTTGCTAGCACATTCTCAGAAGTACCTTCATGAGTTTGGTTTTCACAGGTACTAAATAAATGGAAAGGGCTTCAGTACAGTTATTTATTACTAAGCATGCCATTATTTTATTTGGTTGCTGTTTTTCTAGCTGCCCTCTACAATTAATATGGCTTTTGTAAGTTTAGTTCATAAAAGAAAAATAATCAGCATGTAAATTCAATGTCATTCCTTCTGTGGTGTTTAAAAAAGTGAAATGGTGTTCATTTTCTTAAAGGTGCCAGTGGTATATAAAGGCAAAAATGAAGTCTGAAGAAAAACGAAGAGCTCATTTGCAAAATGGACATTGTAAGCAAAGCTTTTGGTGATGTTTCATATTTAAATGAAGAATGATCATTGCATTTTTTATGTATTTTCACTTCTTATATTTGGCTGAAAGAGGTAGAAACATTCTATCCTTCCACGACTTACAATATACGCACACCTCCTAAATTTACTTGTGGCTTAAGTGTACACTTAGAGCTCCACATATAAAGGAGTACCTTCATGTTGAGGGAAACACCACGAACTCCACAAAAACTTTTCTTAACATTGAAGTGATAGGCTCCACCTAGATATGGTAGAGAGATTCAGTTTAGCTCACATTTAAAGGCACATCTACCTAATTCACAAAACACAGCTACAATTTGCACTTCTCTGAATTTTGCAATTTTTGATCTACCTAAGTAATGTGTACAAAAATGCATATACTAGTAAAGTATGCATAAAAATAATATTTTAGTGAAAATAACATACCAAAATACTTTATATTAGGGAAATTTGTGTTGCAAAAGTGTCTATATTAGGCAAAATCACATACAAACAATTGTATATTATTATGAGAAATTGAAGTTTATAGATCCATCCATCCCTAGTTTCACTCCTGCTCAGATGTGTTAAAACTAGAATTTCAGCATATGTTTTAAATAAACATTAAAATGGTCAAGGTAGAATATAACTATCTATATACTAATTAAATAGATTTAAAATATGTATCCAAGGAAATATAAATTCTATTAAAATATATTTTTTAAAATAGAATTTGACTATGAGCTGTGTCAATTTATGACTGTTTGTGGAGCTGTGTGAACTTTTGCTTTCTTTGACTTATGGCTATTGCATAAAATCTAGCTACATTTCTAGTGACATAAGGATTCCATTTGGACAAGAGGCAGCTTAAATTAGGGTTGCCATATGAGTTGCAATGGGTTGCAATGAGAATCCAGACACAAAAGTTGTTGAGTTTTTGTTTGCTTTTGTTTGTTTGTTTTTAATCTCAACAACAACAAAACTGAAGCTTTTTAGCTATTTTTTTGTAAATTTTCAAAAAAAAAAATCAGCACTTCCAGGTTGTTTTCCCAGACATAAGCAACTGACTTCCAAAAATTCTGCCAGGACACCATTTTCAACGGAAGAATCCTAGCAATGTCCAAGAAATTGTAGACAGCCCTAACTTAAATAGAATTTCTCCGTTCTCCCTGGTACTTTCCGTACAAGAGGGGTTATGAGGGAACTGTCTATGTATCTAAAATGTCAAATTAATAAATACATCAAACCCTCCACTTATAGATCGAAAGTGTACCACAAAGTGAGTCTTCCATTATATTTTTAAACCTACGTTATTCCAGGGTGTTTGTTTGGGGCTGTAGGGATAACTCCCCATCACCTCTTTAAACTTCAAAATAAATGCATTTTATCTGCGTTGAAAATGTTTTTGTTGATTTTCTCTCAACTTTCTAACTTATGCCTACCAGCAACCACATCACACTTATTTGCCAAAAATGAATGTTTATCCCTTTAGTTGTGATTTCATTCTCATTTCTAACATTTTCATAGTGAAATAATTTCCATGAAGGAAAAGCAGAAATGGGTCACAAAGGAGATAAGAATTTCGAATTCAATGTCATTTCTTCCACATATTTAAAGCGTGTAATATCAATGTAGCCTGTACAAAAATTCAACATGAATCAATTTATCATTCTTCCTAACCACAAGCTCAGTGCTTCCGTGCTGTTCTTCCTAACAACAATAGAACAGTGAGATGGGACGGTTGAGAGGCAAGGTACAGCTAGTATACGTGGGGTAGGTAAGAATAAGAATGTTGCTTTAAAAAAAGAAATCTGAGGAGACAAAAGAAAAACACTCCCATCAAGGACTGTGTGTACACAAAGCCCTCCTATAAACACCATATAAATGTAATAAATAAATAAAATTAATCATAGAAAGGGGGACAGAGAGAGAAAAGACAAAAGCAACTTTGTGACCTGCTCACCATCCAACTCCTGGTGATTTGAGCTGAAGTGGCCTCTCCCCTCTAAACTGCCACTGCAGGACCACTTAAAAACCATCTTGCCAATCTGCCGTCATGCAGCCACTTTGAGGAAGTGAGAGAAGACAGAGCAACCTGTCAGATTACCTGATTGAAGAAAGCAGCATGAAAAGAGCAGGAGACAGCATATATTTAGCTGTCAATTAGACTGTGAAATGCATGGGAGGCGCCTGCTGCAAATAAAAGTTTTGAACTGCTGTATTTTTACTGTACATCACTTCAGACACTTTTTAAGTGGAAAGGCAATTAATGCAGAATATAAATAACTGATAATAATAAATAGGAGGAAGCCGGCTCCTGAGGGGCTAGCTTCTCGCCCCATCCCCCTTCAACAGAAAAGAAAAGGAACTATCCCAGACAGCACTGGAAGGCATGCATACTGTGTGTGTGTGGTGTGGGTGAGTGTAATGAAGGGAGGTTTTGGAATGTACATAGTACTCTTATGTACTATAGCACTATATTTCTATATTTATCAAATTTATAGCCCCCACCCAGTGGGTACATGGTAGACAGAGTTTCCAGAAAATAAGTTGCTGTTGCTTGCTAGGCAAATGCGAGGGGTGAAGAAAGTGGTGGAAAGGGCAGTGTGGTGCAAACACAGTGGCAGGACTGGCTTGATTGCCTCCACTTGTATGTTTGAACCAAACTGCCCTTCTTGCCCCATAACTAGCAGTTCAGCTGCCAGGAGGACATGTAAGTCCCTGCCTCCTTCCCACTGTCTGCTAAGGGGTTGGGGCAGTACAATAGTGGTCATTTATGTACTTAATAACATCAAGTTTTATCCGTAAGTACAGTAGTCAGAGAACGTTTGAGTTAAAGTCCTTTTTTAGAAGAAGGTTCTGTTAAAATTAGTTGGTAATTAGTAAATGTTCTTAGATGTATATGAAGGAAGCGGAATCTGGAATTTGATTATTAACTACTTCTTAATAGTCCCATTTGATTTGATTTATTTTTCCTGTATGTGTGTTGCCTGAATTATTTTTGTCTAAAGCAAAAACAATATTTCTGGTTTTACAGTGCGATTCCCAGGAACCAAAACATATATTGATCCAGACACGTATGAAGACCCATCACTTGCTGTTCATGAGTTTGCTAAGGAGATAGATCCATCACGAATTCGTATTGAGAGAGTAATTGGGGCAGGTAAAAATTCATCACACTTAATTTCCAAGTATAACTAATAAGTACTTTTTAAAATACAGATAAGCTGATCATCTCCATCAAGACCTGTATGGGAATCTAATGCTGTATAAAAAAGGAATGTAGTTTTCTAATAGGTGAAGATACTTCAAAGTATCACTCAAATCATTACACATATTTAGCCACATGAATTGATTGATTGGTTGGTTGGTCAGTCTTGTAAGGGAAGGAAATAGGTTCTGGTTCTGATCTAGAACCTTACTATGCCTGAATTGCTTTTGCTTCTTCCTGTGGCTGATAGAACTCAATGGGTATTATTATTTTTTGCTTCCCAGCCATCTGTATTTGTATAGGCTCCCCAGTAACATATGCCATCTCAGCTGCTAGTTGCTCTGTTGCTTTATATGGAATTTACCCACTAGGTCACTTCCTCTGATTTGTATTTTTATGACTGTTTGATTGTGTTTGTCCACACATATATATGTTTCTCTATGTCTAGGCCAGAAATCATATTTGAAACAATCTCTAACTTGGCTTACTTTTTCCAAGAGAGATTTCATAGAATATTGAACTATGTTTTTTTATAAATAAGATTTATATTTCATTTTTCTGCACTAAAAAGGTAATAAATGCAACCTTATTTTTATTTGAATGGAAATTACTATTTGGAATAGAATTAATTCAAAATTCTATGCCTTAATTTCCTTATTTTATGGCCTTCTAGTAAGCAGCACATGCATACTGCTACAGTACAGTTCTTCAAACAAAATTGTTGCGGTTTGTTATTAAGGCAAGTCAAGACCATGAAATATTAAAATTAGGCTGTGGGAGGGGGAAGTCCTCCCATAAATATGAGATTATTACTAGTTCTCTGGAAGGTTCTGCAGTGGTCTACCATTCCCCATAATCCCTCCTCTTCTTTCTGACTGGCAGGGCAGTTGTGTCTTATTTATGTACAAGTAAAAGTTATAATTTCCACTTGTGGATGGAAGTAGCACAACAGATTTTTAGACAGGATTTGTGTTAATTTGTTTAGGAATGCTAGAATGTCTTTCTTATTAGCACAGCTTACTTACTTAGCCAAACCTTTATTAGGGTTTACAACTGATTTTTTTGTGTGAATGGCTATTCTTAATAATGCAATTTTCACCACCTGTACTTTCCTGTATTTCATTTGCCTCTCAGCTCACAATTTATAATAACCCCAGCCACAACTGTGATGTATGTTGTCTTCTTCTATATTTAAAAACACAGTCTTAAGTTGAAATTCTGTTAGTGCTTGAGTATCTACAAACAACTTATTTTTTAGCAAAGGGAATTAATAATTACACTATAATAGAAAATGTCCACCAACAGAAGTGTTGTTTACCTCAGGAATTAATATAGTGGTATTTTATAGCTGTATAGCTAACTACATTGCTGATAATGTGAATCCTTTTGCTCCTTTTGGACTGCGAAGACTGATTAAAGAAGAGGTAGCAGCGATGAAAAAACTCATAAGAAAATACAAATCTTCATGAGTCATTCTGAGAAATATCAGGATTATTTTCTATATGCTACTACCTGGTACAACAAAATTAGCAGTTGATAAGTGGTGGTTAAATATCACCAATGGCTATGAGTGAAATTAGATATATAATTTCCTTTTAGGGAAACGTTTTCTTGTGGGGGAGGTGTAACCCATAGCACTAAAAAAGGGATAAAAGAGGGCAAGATATGCATAAATGTGCATGTACTAATTTATACAAAGAGATACAAAATAATAAATTTAAATAAAAATACAGGATATTTCCCCATAGTGCTCAGTCTGGTCTCCAGAAGCTGATGGGTAGCTTCAAGCCGCCTGTTCTCCCTTTTGTTGTTTGTTTTTACAGCAAACTTGGAGTGGGCAATTCTTAGGGGACTCCTTCAAACAGAGAACTGCCCTCTTAAAGTAGGACACATGACCACACTACTATTGTTATTTTTTCATTTCTCAGGGATGTCTGAATACACAGTTCCAAAAATGGACCTTCGAAGTTAGATAGTTATTTTATTCAGCTGTGTGGAATAGAATGCAGTTGTACTTCCTTGAATGTTTGTTTGATGTTTTCTTGTATGTGACTTGATCTGTTTTCTGCATGTATTAACTCACTAATTAGGATTCTTTATTCCTGTGTAGATCCCATTTATAATTTGTAAGATTTTAAGCATTTTTTACATGCTTTGAGCACACACTGAAGTGAAAGGATTTTTTTGGAACTGTTTGTACTTATTCAGGCATTGAATTCTGAAACTGCTACAACGACATCTGTCTCAAAGGCTTAGATCTTAAACACATACACTGCTAACAATCTAACCAACTGCTTTTTAACTTAAGGTGAATTTGGAGAAGTATGCAGTGGTCGCCTGAAAACACCTGGGAAAAGGGAGATTCCAGTAGCCATTAAAACTTTGAAAGGTGGATATGTGGACAGACAGAGAAGAGATTTTCTACGAGAAGCTAGTATAATGGGGCAGTTTGACCACCCAAATATTATCCGCCTTGAAGGAGTTGTTACAAAAAGTAAGTTGCTTAGGACATTTTTTCATATTATAATTCTTGTCTTTTTGCTGCACTTATCCTAATCCAGATGCGAGTTTCCACATACAGTTGTGCTGCTTAATAGGGAAAAGCACGTACAAAGGGTATTTCCGTCTTAGTTACTACACTGGAACCACATTCCCAATGATAAACAACATATCTCTTGTTTGTGACACTCTTTTTCATTTGATTAAATATTTACCATATTTTTCCATGTATTGGACGAGGTTTTTTTACTCAACAATCACATCAAAAAACTGGGGTCGTCCAATGCACGGTGGCATGTGGGAGAGAAGCGGCGCACCACCAGCCAGCTCGTTGGCAGGAGCGCAGCTTCCTCTGATGCTGCAGCAAGCAGGGAGCGATCTGGGGGGTGTTTCCTGCCCGCAGCTGCATGGGGGGAGAGGCTCAACAATTTGGGCCATCTCCCCTCATTTTCCTAAAATTGAGTCCCCAAAAATAAGGGGGGTCTTATACATGGGGGTGTCTTACAGACGGAAAAATATGGTATATTGGTTCTGATTTGACCTATTCAAATTCTGTATCGTCAGTAAAAATAAATTGTACCCAGTGTATTGTTTTGAATATTCTCCATAAGATCTAAAAGGGAAGACAAACACAATAATCTGCATAATTTTATAGTATACAGTACTTGTGGACTGTCATTTTACCTATTAATACTTCTGCTGCTTAACAAAAAGGTAACTAAAAATGACCAGGGGTAGAACAAATAATAGTGATCTCCATTGTAGGGGCAAATATTTCATATTCATAGTTGCAGGTAAGTTCATGGGGTTTCTGAAGACTTATGGATGTGCAAAACAAATCAGGTATAAATGTTTTATTACACTATATATTGTGTAATTAAGCCAATTGCATCAAATGGATGAGGGTCTGCTATTTAAATGGAGAATACTAAGCTTGGCATAGTGCACAACAGGCAGACAATCAGCTTATTGTCTATTAGCTATGATACAAACTAATATGCACAGTAATTTTTAAAATACTAAAAGTATATATCTGATTTTGCAGCATCCTTTCAACAAAACAAAACTTTTCATTCAAATAACGTGGAAGTTTCAGTGTATGCCTGAATCTACCTTTCTGCAATTCCTGTTCCTTTTAAACAATTGACTTTTAGGAGACCTTTCCCAATGTTGAAACAGAAAAGCAAACAGCAGTTTAGGCCATAAAACAAACTATACATATGTGTAGTGCTTTTTTCTGGGGGGATGCATACCCCTAAACATTTTGTGAATCTTTGTACTTTTGCCCATTTACTGTATTTATTTTTCCCAATTTGAACTATAAAATTGTGATTTTCTTGGGTCAAAATGAGAGTACCCCACAACATTTTTTAAGAAGAAAAGCATGACATATGCAGATGGATCTTAAAGACCGGTTAGTTAGTTCGTTCGTTCATTCTGTTCTAGGAGTTATACAGTAGGAATCATGTTTTCAAGACAAAATTCTTGCTGCCACCACCTCATCAGATTTGATTCTTTGTCATGCTTCCTTATGTTCATAACTATTTTTAAAGTGTTCTTAAAGCTTCTGCAAACGGATGTGTTGACAGCATGAGAAAATTCCATCCTTGTGTTGTTGCAGTGTAATTAAGCTTTCTTATTTTTATTCTAAATCACAAGATAATAGCACTGCTACTATAACACATGATAAGATGACAAAAACACTCACAAAAGCATAAGCTAATGAGAGATAATATCTAATGGTATTAATAGTTGTGTAGGGGTACCACAGTATACTTCTTTTCCCTCTGACCCTTGTACATCCTGGTGCAACAGCAATGTCTCAAGCACCAAGTACTCTGGTAAATGTGGTTTTTCCATTATACCTTGATTTCTTAGTGTGGACATCAGTCATCCCAGGGCTCCATGTATGCTCAGTAGAATCCTTCACATAGGGCCCTCAGCCATGTTGTTATGAGAGCACCTGACACCCAATTTAAGGACATGGGCATCTGGGGAAATTACAGTTAAATGAGAACCTTGATCCCAGGAACACAGCTGGTGCAAAATTCAAGAACCTGTGAAGAAGAGACGAAACAACAGGGTACAAGTTTGGTATGCTGCAGTAATAGGGAGTGAAAAATACTGTGTGCTAGCTTTTGCTTATTGTAAGTTAGCTAACCATACAATACCTAAAAAAAAGGAACCTATATTGAACTTTTGGTTATAGGGAAATATAGTTAAATTGAACAGATTAATTCAGAGGCAGATAATTAATCAGTGAAAAACAGTTTAATAGGCTGGTGTAAAATGTAAAGCAGCTTCATTTTGAAAACTGCTTACACTAAAGTAGTTCAATTTGAGTGTGAGAATACTGTAGATTGAGCAGTTTCTGAGTTGCAGCACAGCATCCCTAGCAATGGGATAATTATCAGATAGAATCTGACACTGGACTTACTGAGACATACACCACTATAAGTGGTTAATGAATCACTTTCTGACAGTATGAAACAGAGTTGGTCTGCAGTACTTAGGCAGAGACTTTCTCCTTATGTTAGCCATAAGTTATTAAGCTGTAACCATTGCCTGTATATAGTCCTTCAGTTAGTAGGAAATGCAATCCATCACAATGTTTTTATCTGTTGACCTAAAAGGAACGAAAAAACTCCACCAGATTACATGATTACAATACGTGTGAGAATTCCTTTTTTTAAAACATATCATTTTTATTAATTTTCCAACACAATTATACATTTTTATCCATGTTTTAACAAATTAAACTTTTTGACTTCCTTCCGCTTCTCTGGTAATCATCCATATTTACTCTTCAATTACGCATTCCCTTCATTGTATTTGTCTTCTCTCCCCTTTCTATTTTTTATTGACAATACATCTCATACTTTTACAGTGCTTCTTCAAACCCCACTAGCGTTATTTGCACATCACATACATTTTTCAGATAATCTACAAACTTTCCCCAATCTTTGATGAACTTTTGGTTTCGAACATATCTTATTTTCCCAGTCAATCTATCCAGTTCCGCATAGTCCGTTAATTTCGATCTCCATTCTTGTATCGTCGGTACTTCCTCTTGTTTCCATTTCTGGGCCAATAAAATTCTTGCTGCTGTAACTGCATACTGGAAAAGTTTACAGTCTTTTCTTCTTATTTCATTTCCTGTAATCCCTAAGAGAAAAGCGTCTGGTTTCTTAACAAAAGTGTATTTTAGCATCTTTTTCAAACGTGTGAGAATTCCAGTTCGAAATTACTGATGAATGAAACAGCACAAATAATTTTTGTGTTGTATAATATCAGGAAAACAAGCATTAGCAGTCATGTACAACTCAAGTTACAGAGTATGGCTTAGCTCCTTCATTCCTGTGAGCAGAAAGGTGGGGGGGGGGGTTCAGTGTTCTCCTGCAGCCAGCCCCCTGTGCCATCTGTCATAGAGTGTTGACTGATGCTCTGGAATATTGCGAGAAGTGATACAGGGAAGTATAGTGGGAAGGAGGAATTAGTAAAAACTTTCTTACCCCCTCTTCTGCCAGAAGGAACTTCCATTAGAACAGTTTGTTGTTAATAGAAAAGCAACTTGGGATCCAAGACTGTGTGTTCTTCTAAATAAAGAATCCTATATTATCTTCCAGGAGCATTCTTTCAGATTTCAGTAATTCTTATTCTTCAAAGACGAACACCATGGGTTGGATCCAGAACAGCTCTTCCTCCATTCACAGAAAGCAAGGGAAATATTTTAACTGGTTCCCCATGCAGCTCTGCACTGCTTCCTACACTACTCTAGAAAGCCCATCCCCGCAACCCCCCAGAGCAGCTGTTCAATGGGGAATAAGAAACTTCAGGGGGAAGGTTGCAATGAGCCAAAATTGCTTATTCTGCTTCTATGAACAGGAACACTCCTGGATGAAATAACATTTTTGCACATTACTGTTTTAGAATATTCTGAATGCTCTTTTTAGAATCTTCTAACCATTTCTTGAATGCCTTTTAAAAAAATAAAATATGGATATGTTTGCCACCCATGCTCCTTTAGGAGGAAAAGTGGGATATAAATTCAATAAATCAACATCAGAATTATCCGTCACATTTATGTGGTTCCAGCCTCATATAATTTCTGATTTCCTATCTGCTTGCACTATGCTCACATAGGGCATATTTCAACCATTCTGTCTCATTGGAGAATTCTAACAGTCATCCTCCCATCTAACCCAGTTTGCTGTTTTATAATACTGAAATTCCAGATTCTGAAGTATTTCCATTTTCTTGAGGCAGATATGTGTAGTAAATGATTTCCAGAGTTCAGCTTTAAATTTGGAATTGCTTTGTTGCATGTTGTGATCACCTTGGCTATTCCATTTACACAAAGTATATGTCCTGCAACGTGGATGACTACTACTCAATAAAAGAACAAAAGCAAGAATTCACTCACACCGTTTTTGCTTTAGAAACATTGATTTTGTAGGCTTCGGTTTAAAAAGACTCATTTGTTTTATTTAAAATCCATTGGCTGCTTTGCTTGTTGAGAGTAGACAGAGGAAACTTTTTTTGTTTGAGGTCAGTCTACTTTAGTGATTGCTTTCAACTTGCCTTTGGAAGTGTATCATCATGTGCCAATTTCTGATTTCACACTGAGCTTTTTTGGCTAAATCTAAAACTGCAATGGCTACCTTTCCAAAATGAATTTCCAAGAATGTGCATCTCGATCAGATGTTGACAAAGCCAGGATAAGAACTCCTGAGGCTCGGGCATTAATTTGACTACCAGACTGCATAAAATACTGAATTTGTGTCAGCGCTGGAAAATCCTCACTCAATAGATTATTTGCAGCTGACTTTCTTTATGCTCCAAAAGGAGCTGGTAACTCATTAAAAGGCATTTGCAAAGTAATTGGCTCTTTAAGAGTAACTGTTCTCAAAATTAAAAGGGTTATTCAGACTTGGATCAGTTTATTCTTTTGAAAGATTTATATTCATTTTCATAAGAGGATAAATACCATTATCCATAAAGATTCAGATTTATGCACCCAGACATGATCTTTAGAATGAAAGTCAAGAAGTATATTACATTGCTGTTGTGTACACTCCAGTTCCCCAAGCAGTGATAATTTCCAGGGGTTCCAGCATGTCTATGTGGTGGTACACATTGGAACCATTTTGATTTGTATTTAATTTGCTATGAAAAACCTATGACTTTTCTTTCTCAGCCCAAAAGCATTAATATTTATTGTATAATACAAAATCACTGTTGAAAGTAAAGTGCAGATATATGACTGACCTGGATCCCACTTATTTTATTTCTTCTGGATCTAGCCACCATTTTAATTTCTCACAATGTCTGTGGCCTAGCATTGCTCTGAGATAATTAAAGGGATAACTAAACCATTTGCCCCTTCATCTTCCAACACCGCCTCTTCCCAGTCTTCTCCCTCTTCTCACTCATTGTCCCACAACCACTTTCTGGACCTTTAGCCATCTTTCCTAAGTGGCTCCCCAGTTGGTTCCTTCCACCACTCCTCTGTGTCCAACCATTCCATTACAGCAGGGGTCTGGAAGAAGCAATGTGCTTCATATATAGATTGTGTGAATTCAACTTACTGTATTGACACAAATCTAATATGCCATTGAATCTAATGCACACCCAAGTTTTCAAAACCTTGAAACCAAAAAAAGTATTTGCTGGTGAATATAAATGCACCATCAAATCTAATGCACACCCTCATTTTCACATCTTAATTTGGCCAAAAAAGGCGTGCATTATTTTCAAGTAAATATGGTCAGGGCCTTGTAGAGCCAGGCAGAGGCCCGGGCATGGTAGATAATGTGCCCCCCTCTTTTTTTTTTTTACGCTGGGGATAACTGAAGTCTCATAAATAAGTATATAAATAATTTTCACAAAACTTATGCTGACAAATAATTTTATTTCAAGGCTTGAACCGTATCTCCATATTAAGACAAAATGGAAAATATAGATAAATATCTGACCGAGGCCCCCTTTGGAATTGGAGGCCCGGGCCAAGTGGCCCATATGCCCCCCCCCCCTCTGGGCCTGAATATGGTAAATCAACTCAGCTCTGATTATGAACATTTAGATTGGGATCTGAGGAGCCTGTACACTGATTGACAGAACCAAAAGTGAGAGCCAGTTGGTCACTGTGCCAACTTTTGGATTGTGGTTAACACTTAGAGGCGAATCTTACTATTTAAATGTTGGAAGTCATTTAAAGTTATTTCCAAGCCACAAGTAAAGGTCATAACTTTAAAAAAAAAAAGTTTACATCAGTCACAACTGACATTACGGTTAGGTGTAAAATAAGTTGGTCTGGTAAAGCCTTTCCTCCTCCCAGGAGGGGAGGGGTTGTGAGCGGGAGACGATTCCCTGCTTCAACTCCAGGGCTGGTGCCACGCCCCTCCCCGGTTGGGCACCCAATAGGGAAGCTCGGCGGGGGCGTGGCTTGCTGCTGAAACGCAGCCGCGCCAGCCATCCCCACCATTGCACACACATTTTCTTCAAGTCACCCACCCTCCACTCCCTTTAGATTAGCTGTTCCTGAGACTTTGCTATGGACCTCTGGTTGGTCGCCCTGTTTAACCAGGAGGCCTGGTAGGAGTTTTTTCCAATTGGCTAAATTGGCCCGGCCTCTTGGTTTTTTTCGCCTACCTCGTAGCAAGGTCTCATCTTAACGATCGGCAGATCTTCCTGTTCTTTAGGGCTTAAGTGCCTAAAAAAAAAAAAAAGTTTACATCAGTCACAACTGACATTACGGTTAGGTGTAAAATAAGTTGGTCTGGGAACATGACAGCTTAACTTGTCTGTTAATTTGTCCATTATGCTTTTGTCAAATACACAGTTTCAGTGTCAGTGGACTGTACAAATGCATCGTTCATCAGAATATTTTCCCCCCTGACATTAGCATTTTTAGAGTGGTTATAACAACTTGTAAATACTGCTTTTTCCGAAGCATTTGAACCTGTCAGGAACTGTAGCTGGCTGAAACACTGTTATAACATAAATGCAACACAAGCACATGGTCATAGTCTGAGATGCTTTGCTTCTGCACAATACAACTAAGCACTTATTTTGACAATACAGCTAAGCGCTTCTTTGCTTACCCAGCAGATCTTGCGGTTGTGCCATTTGCTGTTTGTAACAAATATAATTTTAATAAGATATAAGTTTTGTGCTGTTCTCAGCATCCTGCTAATTTCAGTGGGTTATATTGCATTTAGTAATAACTAGGGCAGCCAAAATGAGCCTGTATAGTTGGAAACAATTTATACTTCCTAAAATCTTTATGATATCATATGTCTATGTTAAAACAATAAAACTATATTATAGCATGGGCAACACCAATTTGGGGTACTAGAACAGGGGGTGGGAACTGCACAGCTCAACAATGGGGCTGAAACTCAATCATATAGGCATCTAAGTGCTGGGTTTAGCCATTTAGGGAATTGGAAATGAGCAGCAGCGAGCCTCATACTTGTGATATCCCTGTTCCCCTTCCCCTGTGCATGAGAAGATTAGAAGCTTCTGCATTTTATTTGCTGCAAGAAGAAGTTTCGCAAATGTAGCAATGTATTGTTTCTGCAAAGCATAGTTTGTTCTGAAATGAGGGTCCCAAATTAAGATCAAATCTCCTGGAAGGAAACCATTAAAGCTCTCTCAACATAGAGCTGAGTAGTTAATTGAACTCTTTGACTTCAAATGCTTTCTTAAATTGCTCCACCATAACCATAGCTGCCTGAAATGATCACAGGATGATCATTCGTCCAGGATATAACATTAAACAAGGTTTGGTTCTTTGTATGCACTTGTAAATCATTATAGCAAGAGTCTCTTGCAAAGCTGTAATTATCTTATGCCTTGGATCCTTCAGCTTATTTCTGTGCTTTCTCTGCTTAGGAAGCCTTTCTTGTCCAGAGTGCAGATATTAAGTTGACTCTGAGCTGACATTGCTGCATGGCCTCCTCACTCATCTACTAGTGATCTTATTTCTTATATAAAGCATTTTTTTGTTCCCATGGGAATCTGTTTTTCTAACACTGGGCATGTGGTAATAGTGTCCTTTTTTCCCACAAGACAAATGGATCTTCTGGGATCTTCTGTTGCCTGTCATTGGGGAAACATCAGGGGTGACATGGGAATAAACCCTTCCCCGGTCCACGTTTTCCCTATTCCCCTGCAGCTTTTGTTAATAAAATCATAAAATTAAAACATGGATTTCCCATGTCATTATTAGTTTGGCCCTGGATATTTTGCTATTCCTTCAGCTGCCTCTTGAGACCTGCTAATGATTTTCCTGCACACATGTTCAGGAATACAAATACAAAAGAATTCAGGTCTAGATGAAAAGTAACTTCAAGCTTCACATAATTTGGATTTATTTATTTATTTTTGGTAGTTTGCCATGCTGCAAAGGAAAAATGAGTTACCCAACATAATTGTGATATCAGGTGATTGTACATGAGTGAGGGGCCTGCCCACCACACAAGGTAGCTGTCCAGGGTTGGTGAAACCCAGCATCTGTGCCACTGGATTCAGTTCCCCACCCCTGCTAATGACCCACCTGAGGCATCCAGACTTACTTGCGGTCAGCACTGTCTAATTGTGAGGAGAGGAGATTTCTAGTCAAGCAGTGCTCCCTAGCACTGCGTAGTCCAGGGACGCTGCACTTCAGTTTCTATCAGCCCAGCCAGCATGGCAGTTGGGCAACAGTCAGGTATAGTGAGAGCTGCGGTCCAGCATCTGGAGGACCACAATTGGGTATAGTCAATCTGTACTCTTTTAAAGGAGCTAAAGAAAGATGTAGAAAAAACAGGCTTCTAATTTAACTTTCCCCATGAATGATATGCAAGAAAAGCAAGGTAGAATGCCCCACTTTCAGAATAGGCCAGACATTTCACTTCACAGTGTCTTGCGTACAATAGTAATTGAACATTCACAAAGAAACATTTGAAGTATCAAACTCCACTTTAAAGTCTGCACTAAGACACTCATTTTAAGAAATATTTGGGGGGTTTTTTACAAACACAGGTCATTGTTGGCAGGGCTTTCAGGATAAATTGAACAAAATATGTTCGCATAGACACATCTAGCAAAATGGTCTTTATTATAGGCCACACGTCATACTGTGTTCTATTGTGGTGGTATTCTAATAATATGGAGAATGTAAACTTTTGATACAGCAGTAAAACTCCACAGTTTTACAAAGACTAAAAAATTATATACTGCTACAGAAGCAGCCAGGTGCAATTGAAAGGTAATTGTTTTTATACCAGAAAATCATATTTGTAATTTACTCAGAGGAATCCATTAATGAGGTCATTATCAACAATGCACACCACTGCCAAAAAACTTGCTTAAATGAAAGCGATGAATCTTTCTAACAGCATTACTTGATCCTTAGAATTGAATGTGCCTGACTCCCACTCTCTCTTCTCATTATGGACTGGCAAGGATGAGCAAGATTTAACTGCAGAATCCTGCAATAACATTATCTAGGCTGCATCATTAGATACACCCAAGATAATACATAAACAGTTATTGAGGACAGTTCTGCCTCCTTAGTGTAAATTTGTTATACACAATGCTGAAAAATTGTATTAAAATGCTTAATTATAGGAGTGAGCTAGTAGCTATTTACGCATGCTGCAAAGCTGGTGTAATCAGGTGAATTGAAATGCTGAGGACAAGAAGAATTCAGGTCAAGACTCTAGTACAGACTTAATGACCATTTCAAGCAGCAGTTCTATTTGTGATCATGGGAACTGAACCTCATTTGCTGAGGTTTGGTCCACTGCAGTAGCTTAGTCATACTTAAGGCAAGAAAAGTACAGTAGTACCTTGGGTTACAAACGCTTCAGGTTATAAATGCTTCAGGTTACAAACTCCACTAACCCAGAAGTAGTTGCTCCGGGTTGTGAACTTTGCCCCAGGATGAGAACGGAAATCGCAAACCAGTAGTGCAGTGGCAGCGGGAGGCCCTATTAGCGAAAGCACGCCTCAGGTTAAGAACGGTTTTAGGTTAAGAGCGGACCCCTGGAACGAATGAAGTTCGTAACCCAAGGTACTACTGTAATACCAGCCTGCGTTTTCCATAGGACAAACAATATGTGAAAGGTTAATGCTGTAGATGGAAAATAGGTCCTCTTTCTCAGTCTCAGATTAGATAGGCAAGTCAGGGGCATACCCAAATCCCCCCCCCAAAAAAAAATCTTCTTGTTTGTTAGTTAAAACGTCCCTGCAGACATCATTTGGAAATGGTGGTCATGCTTTACTACTCCTTTGGCAATAATCCTGTGATTTACTCTCATGGGGATCAAAGAGTCCTCTGTTTAGCCATATATCATCATGCTTGTCAGATTTTTGTTCATTACATTCTTGTCGTGTACATGGGTTTTACACAAAGAGCGAATGAAACCTTCAATCCCCACTCTACTGAAATCTAAAATAGCATGCTTACTGTTACGTGCAAGAAAATCAGTAAGATCTACACGTAACTGATGGCACACTTTTCACACTTGAACGGTGCCTTAAATGGCTCAAGACCACAATACCTCAAGGACTGTCTCTGTCCATATGAACCTACGCAGACCCTGAGATCATCCTCTGAGACCCTCCTTTGTGTGCCTTCTCCATGAGAGGCCTACAGGGTGACAACACAAGATTAGCCCCATTCTGCAGTGGCTCCCCATTTGTGTAATGCTCTCTCCATGGAGGTTTGGCTGGCGCCTTCATTATACACCTTTAGCAGCATTTATTTCTACAGAAAAAGCAGAAATTATGTAGATTATTTAATAAAGTCACTCACCAAATACCTCTCTCTCTCTCTCTCTCTCTCTCTCTTTCTTTCTTTCTTTCTTTCTTTCTCTGTCTCTCTGTCTGAGATTATCTGAATAAGCTTAGGTGTCATGGGATAAGAGGACAGGTTCTCTTCTGGATCATTAACTGGTTAAAAAAACAGAAAGTAGGAATAAATGGCTAGTTCTCACACTGAAGGGATGCAAGAAGTGGGTTCCCCAAAGGATCAGTGTTGGTACCAGTGCTTTGTAACTTGTTCATACATGGAGTTTGGTATTAGCAGTGAAGTGATCATGTTTGATGAGGACACCAAGTTCTTCAGGGTGGTTAGAACAAAAAGGATCTCTCCAAATTGTAAGGCTGTGCAATAGTACAAAAGTAGACAAGGGCTGTATAACGTTATTAGAACGATATTAGATATATCATTTTTAAATGCCACAGGGCATACTTGTAATTTAAATTGTTTTTCTTACCTTGTTGTTGGGTTTATTTCCGTCAAAACGCTGCTGGTTGCTCTGCAACACCCTCTGGTGTCACATTTTAACAACGCATTACAAACATTAAAAGCAATGCGCCATTTGTGCCTCTTTGTTAACCACAACCCTTCCTTAACCCGTACTTAACGTTAAAAACATGAGCGTAGACCTTCCCAAGGACCGAATTGGATAATCAAAGGGCCCAGTGTGAGCAAGCAGCATCTTTGTGTGGCTGCAGTGACCCCAGTGCCTGGCAGGGCCTACCGAGGAAGCCTATCCTCAGTTCCACTTTCCCGGTACACCAGAGAGCTTTTGACCCCAAATATTTTTCAAAAATGGATCAGTTGGAATTTTAGAGCTTCCCCCAACTAAGTTAGTTTAATGTGCAGTTCATAACCTCAGTCTTGCAAAGGCTTCCTAAGAAAAATTCCGTAAGTATTTAAAACTTGGCTCAGTTAGGTGAACATTACTTAACCCTTTGTGTTTAATTGATTTATTACTAAAACAACATCCTTGGTTTTGTTATAGACTCTCAAATGTATATGTAAATGGTAATTTACAGCGCTACAAGCAGTATGTTAAATGGAAATGTGTATAGCAGTAGTCCAGTGGCTGGTTTAGGTAAGTGTCATACATTTGTAGTGTAGAAGCAGCAGTGGGGAATATAGCATTTAACCCTTTCTTGAATTACTGTTTTTCTACTTTAAGTCATCCCTTCTAGGAAATTGAGCTCAAACTCCATTGCTGGGGGTGGGTGGGGTGATTAGAGTGGGGGAAAGTGCCCCTGAGTCTGATCCTTACTTTTCCTCATCTCAGTATTAGCAAGTTCTTGTTAAGTGGATTTATGTAGTGGGTAGTCTGGGCCTGATGTTCTTTGAGATATACAATAAAAGCCCAGCATGCTTTGTTTGTTCAAATATATACTGTTTATGTCTCACACTGAAAGATAGAAGTGAAGCATATATTACGCAAAGGATAATGAGGCTTTGGCAATGAAAATCAGTGAGTGGGTGATTTATTTTATTTATTTATATCTTTCTAAGTTTACATAGCACCAACATTACTTTTTGTTGTTGTACCTAAGTAAACTTAAAAAGATATAAATGAACTATGTTTTATCTGAATTTTCTTTCTGGGGTTTTTCTGCATTTCTGTTAATCAGTACAAAATTACATCCCATGAAGATTAAGGAACCTGTTTATTTTCTGATTATAATGAGAGGCAGGTGTTGTCTGTCTCTGAGGAGCAAGCATGCAGTTCGTTCTAAAAATAATGGAAGTGTGAGGCAGAGTTAGCAAAACATATTATTAAGCTTCCTGGCAAGGCACTTCTTCATACTTGTAGTCTTTCTCTCCTCATCCCACACCCTGATAGAAGCTCAAGTATATGCCAGCTGAACATACACATCTGAAACAAGTACTTCCTAAAGTAGTTTTGTGTAGTAATTTCAATTATATATCTCAATTTATTTGAAAAACAGAAGGTTGATACTGTACATAGGGCTTCTGCTGAATTTTTAGTAGGGTTTGAACTGCATGATACTTTGCTCATAAAAGTTAATATTTCTATTCACTGAAATTTGAAATTCATTCAATCATTGTTCCAACTCAGGCTTCATACACAACCTTTCCATAGTTGCAAAAGCCATGAAGAGTCTGCCTTGATGGGATTTATTGAAAAGAGAAACAACACAATGTATCTGTTAACATTTTAGTGGATTTATAATACAGATATTTTTACAGTATATTATCAGTGGATTTATAGTACAAATATTGTCTGCCCTCCTCCCCGGTCCCCATGTGCTTTCTCATAAAAACCCAAAGCACTGACATTTAAGAGCCAAATTATACTTTAGTGATAATAGTCCTGGTGTTGGTAACCTCAGTACTTTTATATTTTGTTTGAAGCCAGGCCGAGGGGCTGGGACAACCCATTCAGATGGCTGGGGTAATTATTTATTTATTTATTTATTTATTTATTTATTTATTTATTTCCCGCCCATCTGGCTGGGTTTCCCCAGCCACTCTGGGCGGCTTCCAACAAAATATTAATATACAATACTCTGTTAAACATTAGAAGCTTCCCTAAACAGAGCTGCCTTCAGATGTCTTCTAAAAGTCTGGTAGTTGTTTTTCTCTTTGACATCATCATCATCATTACAAATTCTACATTTTCTTCATTTAAAATGTGTGTCCTTTCATTATCAGAAAAGTTTTAGAGCAATCCCATACTCAGAAGTAAGTTTCATTGTGAAGGCATCCCTTGAATAACCTTTCTATGCCTGGCATCAGCTGATTTGGATATGGAAGCGTACCAGATTTTTGTTCAACCACAAACTGGTTACAAATTAATATTTAACAATATTGTCATGGGATTTTTTTCTCTCTTTGCAGCCAACACCTTCTGTTCAGCAATTAAAATAACTGTCTGTATAATTAATGACAATTTTTATCTTTTATAAGGATCCTTCCCGACCATTGGGGTGCAGTCTCTTTGCCCAAGATTCCTGAGGGAAGGATTTTTAAATAACATTCCAGCCCCACATCCTCTGTCAGGGGGAGGATCTTTGCCCCCCAGGATTTCTTCTGGTAGGTATTCCATGTGAACATTCAAGCACTGGAAAGGAAGCTTTGGTTCTTGGGACCAAAATGAGGAATACAGTGCATTTATGTTACATGACACATATTTTGCTAAATAGATACTTGCTATTTCACTCTTGTTACAGTTCAAACAAATAGCAATGGCATACCCTCCAACATTTTTGTCCCCAAAATTGGGGTGTCAGAATTGTCATGCCAGAGTGCCTTCCAGTCCAGCACTCTGGCACAACCCTGCTGACGTGTGCCGGAGGGCGCATCTTTTGGTCTGGCACTCTGGCTTGAGGACTCGCACCAGAGCGCCAGACAAAAAAAGGGACATTCTGTAATTCCGAGATGTCCTGCTTAAAATCGGGACATTTGCGGGGTATGCAGTGGAGAAGTTTATGTCACAGTGAGCAAAGTTTATAATTCATCAGAAATGCAGTAGAGCCCAAATAAGTATGACAAAACTAAAGATAACGTCAAAACAACAGTGAATCTGAAACAGTAAAAGGGGATAGCAGCTAGTAATTTAGATAAACATTTGGATATAATTTAGCATTGTTCAATCACAATGTGTATACAACATACCAATGATTTTCGTATTGTTCAAAATAGCCGTGTGAAATTTGTTTGGAATCTGCTATAGTATTAAAATACTTTGTACAACCTTATACAACCCTCTGGTGTGCAGCCTACACCAGAGTAAAACAAAATATAGTCAGAGCACTTCAAATCATTACATATTAATTTCTGTGCATGAAAGTATTGCTTTACTTTCTTTACTTTCAACCAGAATAGTATTAAAAGGAAATTTCCATATGCACCTGAGAGGTCATTACTCTTCCACAACATAAATGGATTATTCTTATGCTGTATAAACTGACAATTAAGAATAGATTGAATTAACAAATACTTCCTGAAAAAAATATTCCGTAACTACCATAAGGGAGCAATTATTCATTCTGAAATTCAAGTACAATTTGCAATATTCTAGTATAATTTTTTTTTAGCCTGGATAAGGTTTTCTTCATCAAATCTGTTTATCCTCACTTTAAAATACCCGAATATGTATTTTTAAAAAAACCAAAACATCATTAATTCATTCCCCTTGGTCATATTTACATAATAAAAATGCAGAATACAACATTGTATATTTTAATAATAAATGTACATGACGGGGGGGCATCCAGATGAAGTGCTTATTTTAGTTCCTTCCTTTGTAACTGTAGTAAAGACCATTTTAAAGGAAAGACAGCCATGCTGAGTCTACAAAAGTAATCCATGCACAACCATTGGTCTGCATACCTGGGCTGCTCATCAAATCTGTGCCCAGGTGTGCAGATGGGTACTGCAAGGAAGAAGAAACATTGTCACCTGACGCCTCTTGCTGCATGAGGTGGTTGAGAACCACAGCACACTCCCTGTCAAAAGGTGGCAGGCACTGTCAGTTCTGATACTGCTGACAACCTGTTTGCACTGTTCACGTCAGGAGTCAGCAAACCTTTTCAGCAGGGGGCCAATCCACTGTCCCTCAGACCTTGTGGTGGGGCAGACTATATTGGGGGGGGGATGAATGAATTCCTATGCCCCACAAATAACCCAGAGATGCATTTTAAATAAAAGGACACATTCTACTCATGTAAAAACACACTGATTCCCAGACCATCCACGGGCTGGATTTAAAAGGCGATTGGGCCGGATCTGGCCCCTGGACCTTAGTTTGCCTACCCATGCTTTACATGGTTTAAAGCACTCCAGAGCCTGCGACAAAAATTAACGTAACACTGTTACCGTACATGTGTGCTCAGGTGTGGTCACACTAGCAGAAAGTAACCCTGAAATATACTCTTTCCTGCTTTATGTTTTCTGGGGCTACTGGAATAAATAACTGAAGCCATGCTTAGCCAGATTTAATTTGGGGTTGAAAGGATGTTATTCCGCAATATCACTGGTCAAAGAGTTCCCTTTTATTTTCTTTCAGTAGCATGGAAACAATTGAAACATGGGGGACATGTCTCAGTATCTAATAAAGAACTGGGGCACATATTATCCTTGTCATGGAGATGCCATGAAGAGCTTAAGTCTCATGGTGTCTGATCTCCTTCCCACTTTAACTTTTCAAGCATGTGGGTTGCATCCATTATGTTAGGGTCTCTCTGTGACCCTAAACCACAGTCTCAGAGGTCAGGAAATGACTTTTGGCATCATATTTGTTTCAAACAATCATCCTGGGCATGTGTTGAAATATGTTCAAATGTAGCATTTTTAAGGTTCAATAATCTTGTTTTAATTATATCTTGGTAAAAGAAACTTTCATATTTTCCTGTTTTTAGTAAGTTTTTTTTGGGGGGGACACTCTGCTTGTGCAGAATTGAACTCATAGCTGTATTAGTTGGGAGAATTTATTTGGAGTGAAACAAAGCAATAAAGGCATATACAAACTGCATATTTTTATTATGTGTCCATTTTGAAGATGTGCCTTAATAATCACTTTTACAGGGAGGTAATATATTATATTGCAGAAATGAAATGAAATAAAATAATACCAAAGGAAGGGCTGCTAAATTTCCTCCTTAACAACATTCAAGTAGAGAATGGCAGAAGAGAAGGAAAGAGGGTAGAATGGATTTTGTGATACACAGTAAAGAGGTATGGCTAATGACTGCACTTAAAACTGAACCAAGGGAGAAAAGATCGTGGTTTATGTTGTGAAATTGGTGGGCTTGTGACATCTTGAAGTGGATTAAGAGTTTGGTCTGTTTCCTGCCCAGGGTAATTCATCAGAGTAAGTCCCATAGACAACAGAGGCAAAGAGCAGAAAGCTAGAGACTGTGTTTTCCATAGTAAGCATACAGATAGAACAGAGAGACATTCAGTCAGAAACATTCAGTAATGGTGAAAGCTCTGCAGCTGTTCTAGTTGTACTCCACAAGAGTCATTTTCCTGTTTCTCTAAATTTTTGGTCAGTTACATATAAAAATCCTTGTTTGCTATAAATGTTCAACACTCATACTTGAGTAATGTATATAATTCAGCAAACATCAGTGTAAAGTATGGAACAGATCAGTCAAATGCCTGTTTCTGCTTAAAATGACTTGGAAAAGACTTTTTTTTATTATTTCTGAGCATGAAGGTAACATAAATGTATTCACATAGCTGTGCAAAGCCTAAAGAGACTATCTACTTTCTTTCGAATGCCTACTGTGTTTCCAAACAAATAATGAGCTGTTCATACATTACAACAAGCCAGGCTCTAGCTCTTTCATCTTTGGTACTGGAGCAGAAAAACTGGGGGAAGAGTGGAGCAAGACTATTTCAACAATGTCCACCAGCACCCTGCATGTTTGCGGTAAAGCAGTTTGTTCTTAACTAGGGCTTAACATGATGTGCAAATCAAGCCATTGGGTGACTATCAGTGACCAGTTCAGCGTGTGGGAAATTTACCCATTTCTTCAATTTACTAAGATGCTGCGGTACAGATAACCATTGTTGCTATTGTATTGTTTTGTTGTCGCTCTAGCCTAGTTACTTGTTTATTTATAATTACCCCAGTCAGTTGCCACTCCCCTCTCCCCCCTTTTTTTCCTTTTCCCCTTTTTCTTCTTCTTCCTAATTGTTTAAACAAACTCATAAACCAAGAACTTATACATTGACCACTAATAATGAAACACATGTTGTAGATATCTTTCCACATTTATTGTGCTATTTTTGTAATATACAATGACATGAGAAAACTTGGTGTACTTGTTTGTATAACATTATTCTTGCTCATAACTCCCCCTCAAAAAACCCCAATTAGGAAACAATTCAAACCTCTGCCACCAGCTGGTATGGCTTTAGGAGGCTGTGGGGCCACTGTCCCATGTGCAGCCCTGCCATGCACAGTGACTGGGGCAGAAAATCACAGGATGAGTGCCGTGCTCAGGTCTGGATCAGACCCAATGCCACCATGTGACGGCAATAGGACCAGCTTTGGATCCAACAGATCCTAGACAGACTGCATCCCTGCTCCTTCTCACCTCTGGAACACCCTTTTTGGGGGCCTTCCACTGCCTGTCACTGGTAGCCATCTTGTTGACAGCACTTTTGCCCATCTGCACATTTGGCAGGCAGAAGCGGGAGCTCCATACCAGAGGGAATGCAGCTTCTCTCACTCTTGTCAGCGGCGCCTAGCAGGAAGCTGGCAGAGCTGCGCAAAAGGACACCTGTGCTTAGTCCAATCCCCGCAGCCCAGCACAAGGGGGGGGTTGCTTTGTTAATTATTTATTTTGAATGAATTTCTATACTGCATCACCAGATTTCAGGAGGAGTTACAGTTAAAGCTGTAGAATAGCACACTGCAAAATTTAAAATATTTCCTTCTATTCCTATGGAGTGAAGATGGTGTTTCTACCTAGCAGTTGGTTCGTTGTGATTTTTAAGTTCGATTGCTTATATTGCATTGAATGTTTTATTATTTCTCACCTTGAGACTTCAGCATTGTTATGTACTGAAGTTCTCACTCTGGGCCAGCAGGGAGATACTGTAGATAGTTATGCAAATAAGGTATCGAAAGTGACGTTCAGTGATTGGATAGTTTTAGAAAATTGTTACAGTTACGTACTGGTGCTCTATATAAGCAGGCTGACTGAACCCTTCAGTTCAATTCTGTTCTGGCCTGGGAATAAACAAGAGCTGTTTGAAGAATCACTGTGTCGTCTGATATGTTCACCCACAACTTAACAAAAAAGACAAAAAATAAATATCCTCCATACACTGCTGGAGTATGGTTTTTCATTTATGGAAAGAAAAGTTCATTTTTGTTTCGCAGTTAGTTTTATTTATTTATTTAAAGAGTCTCATAGTGATAAGGATAGTGTTCTCAAAGGTTTCAAGATACAGTCGTACCTTGGTTGCCGAACGCCTTGGAATGTTTCAGCTCCTGAACGATTGAAAACCAGAAGTGTTCCAGTTTTCAAATGATTTTTGGAAGCCGAACTTCCGGCGCGGCTTCTGTGGCTTCCGATTGGCTGCAGGACGCTCCTACAGCCAATCGGAAGCCGTGTCTTGGTTTTCAAACAGTTCCGGAAGTTGAACGGACTCCCGGAACGCATTCTGTTCAAGAACCGAGGTACGACTGCACATATGTATTATTTCTAATTTAAAAATTGCCTATCTTTTTTAGGTTTCTTTGCCTGTGAAAGTTAAAACCCTATTTTGTGCAAGACTGAAATTCTCTACACTTGTCTATGCACATTTATTACTTTGCTAAAATGTGTCTTGTTAGTTGTATGTGCATATTGTCCCTGTGATGTGACAATAGTTGTAAAAAGTATTAACTGTATGGTGTAAAAGCAAGATTAAGGGCATATTCACATGCAGCCTGTCATCACTCTACAGATATTGGAGACTGATAAAAAGAATCTATCTCTCACACACACAGAGAGAGACAGAGAGAGAGAGAGAGAGAGAGACAGAGAGAGAGAGAGAGATCTCACAAAACTACATGTATTTAAATCCTGGACTGCAAAATCTGAAAAAAAGTGAAAGTATTTTCATTCCTTAAAAGACAACTTTAGCCATGAAACTTTGCAGCTTGGATGAATGACTTCGCCACTTAATATCACCAACTATGAATTACTAATACATGAAGCCGCCCAACAATGTGGAGACCATGTGGGATGTTAGAGGGTATGTTAGAGCATGCTGCTGATAATGCCAAGGCTGCAGGTTTGATCCCAGTAAGGGGGTATTCCTGCACTGGAGGGGGTTGGACTAGTTGATACTCAGGGTCTCTTCCAACCCTATGATTCTATGATAATTCAACAATTTAAAATCTACACTGACAGATTTTTAAAATGAACTGTAAACATCGGTAACACAAAACAGCTAACAAAAATGCATAAAGAGATCAAAATGTAAACATATCAAGAGTACTTTTAAACGCAATAAAGGAGGAGGCATGAGTGCCATATTATATAGGAGGCCACCACTGAAAAAGCCTTTGGCCTAAGGCAAATGCATAAATAGTTTGCATATATTTCACAGCTGAAAACACCTTCAAATTGTTGCCCCCAGCCAGATACTCTCAACAGACATAGGTCTAAGGGCAGGAAAGCCATCCCATAGATCACCTGGCTTGAACAAGGTGAAGCATAACTTCAGCTTCTCAGCTTGAGTACGGGGTAGCTATCTATATTCGGGTATTTTAAGACACAGACCATCTGGTTTAAAAAATATATAGTTCTCACTCTTTAAACTGAACCATTTTATAGCCCCAGTTTCTGTTTTTCTGCTGTATGTATGTATGCATTTGTGTATTTGTGGGGGTGGGTATATAATGTGCATTTACTATGCCTATTTCTTTTGCATATTTTTCAGCATTTCATTATAAACAAAATCTGTAGAGATTAGTGTGCACTGAATGTATTATTATTTGGGGGAGAATAATTTGATACTTTAAAAAATTCATTAGCATGGACTTTGCTTCAGTATTTAAAATGACAGGAAAAGTGTTCTGAATATCTTGCCACCATTCTCGTTCATCATTCTACCATTCAATTAAATTGCACACTATCAAAATCCTTTGCTGTGATAAAAAAATGGAAATTAAATTATGATTATTATGATTATTATATATATATATATATATAATGAATTGAAAATAAAATAGCTCTTATTTAAAAAAAATTTACATGATTCTAAATGGCACTTGATAGTTCTATCATTCTTGCTTTTAAAATAACTAAGGGTAGAATTCACTAGAGTTAAGCAACTTCAAGATGCCAACTTCTTCCGATTCAAATCAATTTGATTTCCAAACGTTGAGTTTGGCTGGATTGTGTTTGTACAGCACAATCCAATGCAGCTTTATTCAGAAGTACATTTGAGGGGCTTACTCCTTAGTACTTATGTTCAGGATTACAGCTGCGCAGCCCAGGACCTCCATATATAGTGCCCAGGCTTGTGCCCCAGGCAGGTTACTTTAGTGCTGCTAATGCAGCAGTTTAACTTCACCTCCAGAGGCGTACCCCATTGTCTCTCAAGACAAATGGATGCCAACAACAGCCTAAAAGTATAAAATAAAAACCTGGTTTATTTTATAAACAGATGGTTTATATTGCATATATTAAAGGACAAGCATCTACACATGGAGCTCTTATCTGGTTGTTCACTTTCTCTGAATCCCACAATAGAAATTGCATAAGCCCAGGTAGTAAGAGGGCCAATAGGTTGTATTGTTAGCAGTTGCACTGACCAAGTTATGAGAAGCAGTATTTTCATCCTTTGCTCTTTTAAGAAAATGAATAATTTAGATAGGCACATTACCGACATTGCATTTTTGGATATTGGATGTGCCACCACAGGGTGTGCTATTCAATAAGGCCCTCAGGGGTAATTATTCAGGCAGAGTTTTATTACAGTCATCCTGCCCATTGTTAAAAATGTTCATTTTCACTGGCATTCATTCTGTAGATTGCAGCTGTATCCCTGCTTTTTCAGGGTCCTCAAACACACAAAGAAAGTGTTAGTTCAATTCAAACTGCCCATTGATTGCATGCTGATCGACAGAGGAGACGGTGGGTACAAACCTATACCCCCTCCAATGTGTGATGGAGGTTTATATTTACCTCACGGGCTAAATATTCTGCTCTGATCCTGATTTTCCCCCTACCTCTTTAAGTCTATACATGGTCTTTGTGTAAACAAGGAATTTATCTCCCTTTATTCTAATCGTAATGGAGTACAGATATATCTTTCTCCGGGTTAGAGTGAAGGTCAATGAACAGGAGCAGGTTTACACCATTTCAACCGTTTGCCTGATGGTAGCCTGTTTACTTTCTTGTCTCATTTGTTATAAAATATCATAATGGTTCACAATAATAATATGTTTATAGACAGCTGATCTTCCATGTAAGTCCACAGCTCCCATTGAGTTCAGTTGGGCAATCTGTTGTTATTTGTGGGAGCAATGCCTGCCACCCAGCCTTTCTAGATAACAGCCTTTGTCCTGTAACCATGGAATGTAAACAGAATGTTTCCCTATGAACCCTTTAGGGAGTTCTGTAATATATTTGGCTCTCTGTGTGCTTTGCATGCTGTAAAGGCAGCCATTTTGCCGGCATAATACGCTACCTTGTATTTCTAAATTAAAAGACAGTAGAATGTTCACTTGAAGATGTTCTCACAACTATTTCACTGACAAAACCCAATGTTACTGAAACAGATATGCCTCCTCACCAAGGGTAGAAAATGGTGGGGGGCACATGGGAAAATGCCCTTTTGCTGTGCCACAAGGCTGCTGCAGGATACAGCAATGCCTGTGCCAGCCCAGCTCTGCCCTCTCTCACACACACACCACCAAAAATCCCTGTTTTGGGGCCTGTCTGCTGGCTACTGCTATTTGGGCTGGCACATAGGGCACTCACTAGAAGAGCTTCTTTGCCAACAGTGGAGCTCCCCTGGTGGCAGAGGACAAGCTGAGTGGAGGGATACTTCTGCCCTATCCAGCACTGCAGATAGGTGGTTTGAACTGGTCTCTCCTTTCATATTCACAATGTCTTAAATTATTTTTGTCCGTTTCATTGCATGAATGTCCACTAGTTCCAACTGGGTGCCCATTTGTTCATCCATGAATTTCTGTCCAAAGAAAGTTTAACAGACAGAAATTGCTGAAAGTATTATAAAGCCATTTTGTTAGTCTTCAGGAGAGTTGCATCATGACTATTGTGTGCAGTTCTGATTATGCTATCTATCTGATTATGCTATGTTGGCAGGAGAAAGAATGAAAAATAATAACAGGCAAGATGTAGACAAGGTTCTTCTCAAGTCCCTGTGTTTCTTTATTCCTTCTATCATTTTATCTGGTATTTGTTACAAATGGAACCAATACAGGCATTCGCACAAAATGTGTTTGTTGTTTTATTATATTCTTTCCTGTCTTGCATGCAAGATGATTCATTACAGTATTTCTGCATATATTATTCACGCCTTTGTATTATTAGCATTATCTAAATAACATCTGATGGAATACC
The DNA here is from genome assembly GCF_964106645.2 of Podarcis pityusensis. Taxonomy (NCBI): domain Eukaryota; kingdom Metazoa; phylum Chordata; class Lepidosauria; order Squamata; family Lacertidae; genus Podarcis; species Podarcis pityusensis. The sequence continues at coordinate 40,501,716 of NC_138027.1, forward strand.
CTGATTAGCATGCAAATTGGGTTATTTCTTCTAGGTAGTTTTAGAGTGATGGCTTACTCCTGAACACAAACAGTAAAAGGCTTGTCAAGTAAATACAGAAAGTAAATTAGTACTAGAATGACTTGGATGTTCTTGTCACAAACATCAAATGTTAATTATATATTCTAGTCTAAGGGAAAAGGGTCGTATTCATAGCTTAGTAACACCCCCTCTCCTCAGCACTGTTTTGAGTGCACAGGGTTGTATCCACCAAGAATAGCATGGGCTATAAATAATAGATTATGATTTCAGCCATTTAAATAAAAAAACAAAAATATTATAATGCCTTTGGTAAATCCAGCAACATGACCAAGAAACTATTCAGAAATAATAGAACAATGAGAAACATTTTTGCTACAGAGGAGGACTGGGAAATGAGCAACATATTTTACTAATGCAAATAATCTTTCCCTAACAGCTGGAACTATAACAAACCCTTAATATACCTATAATCCTAACACATTCCTTTGCTGTCTTTGCAGGCAGACCAGTAATGATTGTGGTTGAATATATGGAGAATGGATCCCTTGACTCCTTTCTACGGGTGAGCTGTTATTTTCACAAGAAATATGAATAAAAACCATTCTAAGTAAAGATTTTGAATCATTTATCACAAATTAATTTTTGCATAATGTTATTCATGGATTTTTAGTTGGAGAAGTGTTTTCCCCAGGGTGCATTTCTTAGGTACAGTGATACATTAGAGCATAGCCAGAAAAGGAGAAGATTTAGACTTAAGAATATAATTGATTTCTTCTACAAGTTCAGTCCCCATATTTAGCAAAATGTATTTCAAATGGTGTTATTATGAACAAAAAGATAAATTGAAATGCAAATGCCTTGCCATATGGCAGCTGTTCATTTTGCTCAGTCATTTAAAAATATTTCTTCGTTGAGTTTTGTTTTTGGCTTACGGAAGTATAGCACAGGTTTAGTAGCTGATTTATAATTATTTATGGCTAATTGCATTTAACAAATTGAATTAGGAACTACTGAAGTGGCTTGACTATAACAGTATTCCACTTAAGTTCAGTTGCTGGATATAAATAAATGTCAAAAGTGTGGATAGGGAATGGCACAGACTGGCCGCAAGACATTTTGCTGTCTGAGGCCCACTCTCCTACTTCACTTACAGAAGCTGCCTGAACTGGCAGCTGAATCTTACTTCAACACTGGCAACAGGATGATGTCTTTCCCCACAGTTTAGGCAGCAGGTTACCGTATTTTTCGCTCTAGAGGACGCACTTTTTCCCTCCTAAAAAGCAAGGGGAAATGTGTGTGCGTCCTATGGAGCAAATGCAAGGGGGAGGCAGGCGGGAAAAGCCCCCAAGAGCCGCATGCAAGCTTCGTGCGCTCTTGCGGGCTTTTCCCCAGGAGGGAGAAGGGACTGACTGGCTGCATTAGTCCCTTCTCCCACCTCCCAGAAAAGCCAGGAGAAGCCGCGCAGCCCCTTTAAAGAGCTGGCGGCTTCTGCCGGTTTTGCGGGAGGTGGTGGAATCCCCCCCACCTCCCAGAAAAGCCAGGAGAAGCCGCGCAGCCCCTTTAAAGAGCTGGCGGCTTCTGCCGGTTTTGCGGGAGGTGGTGGAATCCCCCCCACCTCCCAGAAAAGCCAGGAGAAGCCGCGCAGCCCCTTTGAAGAGCGGGCGGCTTCTGCGGGCTCTCCGGGAGGTGGGGGAAGCTGCAGCGGATTCCCTCCTCCCCAGCTCCCTTTGAAGCAGCAAAGTGGGAGGGGAGCAGCTTACACTCGTGTAAGCAGCTCCTCTCCCACTTTCCTGCTTCAAAGCAACCAGAAGGAGGGAAGGAAGGGGATCCATGCAGCGGATTCCCTCCTCCTGGGCTCCCTTTGAAGCAGCAAAGTGGGAGGGGAGCAGCTTACACTCCTGTAAGCAGCTCCTCTCCCACTTTCCTGCTTCAAAGCAACTACGGAGGAGGGAAGGAAGGGGACCATGGATCCTCTGCTAGCGAAGGCAGCGGATTCCATCCTCCCAGGCTCCCTTTGAAACAGCAAAGTGGGAGGGGAGCAGCTTACACTTGTGTAAGCAGCTCCTCTCCCACTTTCCTGCTTCAAAGCAACTACGGAGGAGGGAAGGAAGGGGACCATGGATCCTCTGCTTGCGGCTGCAGAGGATTCCCTCCTCCTGGGCTCCCTTTGAAGCAGCAAAGTGGGAGGGGAGCAGCTTACACTCGTGTAAGCAGCTCCTCTCCCACTTTCCTGCTTCAAATTGGATGGAATCCACTGCAGTTGCGAGCAGAGGATCCATGGCTCCGCTTCCTTCCCTGGAAGCAGGGTGCGGGGGCGCAGGGGAGAAAGAGGGCAGGAAATAGATGCCGGGCAGGAAGACACAACCACACTTTGACCACTGGAATGTCCACCCCAGCCTCCCCAGATTTCCACTGAGACGGCCAGGCTAATCTCGATGGCCATAAGTCAGGCTCAGCATTATTAACTGGACTTAGATAAGCCATGGTTCCCCTTCCTACCCTCCTCTGAGGCTCGATTTAAAGCAGCAAATGGACAGGAGCCGCCCGCTTTGCTGCTTTAAATAGTTTAGTGCAACATTTGATTCAGAATATTTTTGTGTGTGTTTTCCTCCTCTAAAAACTAGGTGCGCCCTATGGTCAGGTGCGCCCTATGGTGCGAAAAATACGGTAGTTTAAGAAGACCAGGACATGCCTTGGGACATATAAAGCTCCAACAGAGGAGAACTGCTGTGGGGCTCAGGAGAAACATTATAAGGCTAGATGGCACTGTGTGCTCACTGAGCAGGTATGCAGGTACTTCTGGATTCTTTGCTGTTGCTTGAGACTCAAGTGGCTTCAGTGGCACAGAGTACCTTCCATCAGCTTCAGCTGGTGCCCCAGCTGGACAGGCACAGCCTAACTACTGTTGTCTATACTCTGGTAACCTCTAGGTTACATTACTGTAACATGTTATAAGTAGGGCTGCCTGTGAAGACAATCCTGAAATTTGTGCTGGTGCAGCATTTGGCAGCCATATTGCTCACCAGGGTAAGATGGTTCTGCCCTGGTCCTGTCACTAATCCTGGCCTGACTGCACTGGTAGCCAAATAGTTTCTAAGTCCAATTCAAAGTGCTGCTTTTGACCTATAAAGCCTTAAAAATGGCTCAGGACCACAATACCTCAAGGACTACCTCTCTCCATATGAACCTACACAGACCCTGAGCTCATCGTCTGAGACCCTTCTTCGCATGCCTCCTCCACAAGAGGTCCAGAGGGTGGCAACATGACAATAGGCATTTCTGCAGTGGCTCCCCCTTTGTGAATGTTCTCCCCGGGGAGGTTCAGCTGGCACCTTCATTATACACCTTTAGATGCCAGGAGAAAACATTACTTTTCAACCTGGCCTTTGGCTGACTAACATCTGATACTCTTTTTAAAAAAGTGTTGTGGGAGGGGGGGATTATTGGTTTGGTTTTGCTCTTATTTTTCTTAGGTATTTTGTTCTTTTTATATTGTATTTTTATAAAGTACTCATCATTACGCACTTGCAAATATCCACAAGATAACATTAGCCTTGCTGTATAATCGGTAATGTAAAGGTAAAGGGACCCCTGACCATTAGGTTCAGTCGTGACCGACTCTGGGGTTGCAGTGCTCATCTTGCTTTATTGGCTGAGGGAGCCGGCGTATGGCTTCCGGGTCATGTGGCCAGCAGGACTAAGCCACTTCTGGTGAACCAGAGCAGCACACGGAAATGCCGTTTACCTTCCCGCCAGAGTGGTACCTATTTATCTACTTGCACTTTGACGTGCTTCTGAACTGCTAGGTGGGCAGGAGCTGGGACTTAGCAACGGGAGCTCAGCCCATCACGGGGATTCAAACCGCCGACCTTCTGATCGGCAAGTCCTAGGCTCTGTGGTTTAACCCACAGCGCCACCCGCAGCCCTGTATAATCGGTAGAACTTAACTAATTTTTGAAGAAGAAAAACGTATCGAAGACATGTACAATAATTCATAATGTGCATTTAATACAGATTAGCTGGCATGAAATACCATTTGAAAATATTGGTGGGGAAAAATGAGAAAGCAGCAAAGCAAGGTGACTATAGTGAAGCAGAAAGGGCACAGAGGCAGCTTAAGAAAGAAAGAAAGAAAGAAAGAAAGAAAGAAAGAAAGATGAGTGCCTAAAATCATTTATGAAGCCTCACTGTGAAGCACTGAAGAACTGGGGCCTATGAGACAAAAACCAGAGTTATATAACAAAAAGAAGAAATGACAAAAGAATTCCTAGTGTTTAATATATTGGATTATATAGGTGGTTGGAAGGGCAGAGAGATAATGACAAAATATGAGGCTGGATCGGAATTAATACTACTGTTCATTTTGTAAACAGACTCGTAGATAAACTTTTTGCAAATCATGTTGCTACTTTATCTTTACTAATACCAAATGCTTCTACCTTCTGTTCATCCCTTTTTTATGACAGAAGGTTGAAGGGTTTGTATCTCATTTCACTCTAAATAGGTATATTCAGCACATAGCAAGATTTCTTTACTACATTGCCTTCCTTATGTCTGCTTCTAAAATATGACATTTATTTTTGTATTAGGAAAAGGGTAGAGTCATGAGAGAGCAGTGCTACAATAATAAGCATTAACCTCTCAGTCACATTAATTGTTTCCCTTAGTTATATGCTTTCCTTTTCTCAGTTGTGGTTTATTAGTTCAATGTCTATTGATACGGTTTTTAGGTTACATGCATTCTGAAAGGAATGTAGATATTTAATCTCAGTAAGATTAATACTCAGCAGATCAAAAGACTGAAAGCTCTAGATTTTAAAAGAAATCTGTTTACTTCTTTTAAAAATGTGATTTCCTTCTAGTTACTTGAAGAGTAAACTTTGAAATACCTTTGTGAGAGTACAAAAAGTACTATATAAGTGTGTCTCTAAACCATCATAAAAGGTTAAATTTACAAGGGGTTTTTATCTAGTGATCTCAAAGGACTTCACAAAGCCCATATTTCTTCATATGTAATAATGCCTTTTTTGTAGCTTTGAGCACTTTTATAGAAATATATAAAAAAGCTAGAGCTAAAAGATAAAAATCCAGAATGTGAAGAACACTCTTCAACATTTCAAGCTTCTATGCCATAATTTCTACAAATAAATCATTATTGTTCACCAGAATATTATGAGCATGACAGCATTAGCTGATTTTGGGAGGGGGATCTATAATGGCATTAGATGTGGCAATTGTTCCACATATTCCCATGTAAATCCAAATTATACCAGATCTGATTTATGTTTTTTTCAGCAGCTCATATTTGGGGCTTTAAAGTTCCAGGGATGCTCACATCCTTATTATATTTAGAAGTAAAGGAATAATACTATAATACTTTGATCCTAAGATTTGTTGTACCATGTGCAAGAGCCTGGGCAGTGGAAGTATCAGAGGAGAAAATACTTGGTTGGATGGGAAAGAGATGAAGAGACAAAGTACATTCAGAAGGGAAGGTGTGCCTCTCATATTGACCCATATGTCTAGAGCGAAGTTTATTTAACTTTATTAACTCCCTGCTACTGAGCATGTTGACTTATAAGTAACAATGATTACAATAACATTTAAATCCAAGTAAATTTAGGACTGTGGACTCACATTTTTTAAAAAATAAAAAATTATTCCTCTGTCTGATTTCAGACAACCTTCTCCCCACTGCAACCCCATAAAACACAATGTTCAGTAGGTCATCGTGGCCATCTTGAATAAATTTCAGCTGAACAGGGGGAAGCAGAAGCATGAGGGGAAAACAGCGGTCCACTGCATGGCCTACCTTCTGCTCACACAACGTTGAACACAACACCATTATTAAGACACGTTTATTTCTCAGTCCTTTGGCATTGGAAACCTTCGGAGCCCCTGCCTTGCTCTGAAGGATTAAGGCAGTCCGCATGAGAGACCCAGCATTATCCCCCAGCAGATGGAATAGCCAAGAGGGATCAGGAGGAACTATTTGGGGACTGCTGCCTCTAGCATTGGCTGCCTGTGGCAGGTGTCTCATTTCCCCCTAATAGTAGGGCTGGCTCTGAGAATATGCACTGTGGGTTAAGAGAAAATGCTTTGGCCACTTTTTTGATAGACTGCTTTGAACCTTCTTCCTGAATCCTGGCAGTCGTTGGAAGAAGCCATCTTGTCTGACTTGCTTGAGGCAGAATGTACCAAGTAGTTTATCAGCAAATGGAGTGTGTGTGTGTGTGTGTGTGTAGTGAATCATTTAATTCATTCTGCCTGACAGACTGCATGGCTTGGATCAGCGCTCTGTATGGACATGTGTGGGGAGCTGAGCAGAAACCTATCAAGGTTATTTCATTGCCTATTTGTGATGTTTTCCCTGTGCTTAGAATAGGACATACCAACATCTAGGCCTATGGAATTACATATATATGATGTTATCAGTTGCCACATCATGACACAAATGATTTTTGCTAGCATTATGGATGGATGTGTTTACAAAGTGTTTAGGCATAAAGGTGGTTATAAATAATGGGTTGTTTCACACATGTGTGTACATCATATGATTAGTCATTGAGGAATGGCAGCTAAATGTGTGGATTAGCCTCAAGAAAAGTGTTGTGTTCGAAGTGTTGTTTGGTGATATGAAAACTTTATCTGAAGTGTTAAATTTATGATAATTCCTACGTCCAGTTTGTCATTTGATGTTGCTTGTGTGAACCAGCCTTATATTTTACTAAAGCATCATAGTCCAACTCACTATGGCCAAGAAAGTCATTTGCACAGAGTTGCCTAACTGGATTGTATGTTCCAAATATTTTTAGTGTATCTTAGTATGTCCTAACCCAGAGGAAGAGTAGTCTTTTTAAACAGCGTTACACAAATAAGAGAGGGAATCATAGGGACAAAGGATGGTATATATCGCATATTGTATCCTGGGACAAAATAAAAGTTAACTCAGATCACACTGGAAGATGGTATAGGTTACTGTTGTAAGCGGTGTTAGTTCTTGCACAAAACCAAATTGCCCTAGACAGCATAAAAAGTATCTGGCGTAGCTATGCCTTGCAATGGTCCAACACAGAGGGTAACATTTTCCAGAACAGCAATATTTCAAGCACTCATACCAAAGCAAAAGGTTCAAGTTGTTGCTGGCACCCATCTGTATCAGGAGGCAATGGGAGTTACAGCACCTGCTGTGGCTGTAGAGACCAGTATGGGAGATATATGTTTTATTGCAGGTGAGGCAGATGAAGACTTCTGGTTGCGTTGCTACAGGTGCCCTATGGCGATTTCCATTTCTGTACGATGGCAAGTGTGTGGCAGCCAATAAAAGGATTACTAAATGTTTTAATATAACTGTCTTACAATCACAACCTTTGCTTAGTGCCTTAGTCACTACTAGATCTTGCATCTAGGTAGTTACAGGAAAGATAGATATAGAAAATGGAAACATGGGGACAAAATGGAGGTGACCTGGCAACACAGCTTAGCAGACACTTTTTCCATTCTTCTAAATTATGATATTATCTGATTTTAGTATTTAAAACAAAAGATATGTACTGCATATATCATTATTATTATTTATTAGATTTATAAACTTCCATTCATCAAAAGATCTCAGGTCAGTCCACAAGGAAAAAACACAAGATAAAAGCACTAATAAATAGCCAAAACAGAAGCAACACAACAGTAACCCCCTCTGTACTATACTACTACTATATCATACAAAAAAATCCGAAGTCTCAATATTTCTAATTATTTTTGTGCAAATTAATAAAAAAGCAAAGGTTCTGTCACTTTATGAATTGTATTACTAATGTTTACTATTTGTGTACAGCGTGTTCTGGTTTTTAAAGGGGCACTGCGGCTGTTTTATATCAAGGTATAAATCCAGAAAACCTTATTGCATTTGGGTAAAATAACAGATTGTTGCAGAAGTACTCCTTTTATTGTTGACATGTACTTCAGAACTTAGTAGTGTAAAGCACCATAATAAGTTTTGTTTCATTTCTGTGGTACATTAACAAAAGACAATACAGCAGAGTAAAAGACCAAAACGTATTACCAAACTTAAATTCCTAAAGGCAAGTCCAAAATAGGCCAAGGGAGGGAAGTGAAAAATATTTTCTGTGGGAAAGAAATGTCAGGATATATTGCTCTTTGAAGAAGCAGCCATTATATAATTCCCAGTACAGCCTTGCCATTAACCTTATCCTTTCTGTCAGTTAGAGGTTAGATGCTGCAGCAGAAGCTCATGTTAAATAATGTTGGGAAAGGAGACGAGAGTTCCATAAAATGAAGTCATAAAGTGTGTGCTATAAATCCATCTAACATATCCTCTCCAGTCAGAGTTCATTTTGGGTGGAGGAGACCCACATGACTCTGCAAAGTTTAATAGCTCCCATCTTTATTTGTCTGCTGTAAAAGATGCTAAAAATGAGCTTGTTCTCATTCTTGCTCGCTTACTCACTCTCATGCAGCATGCACACATGCCATCTTTAGCAGGCTTTGCAACAAAGTTGTAGAATGAAACCAGGGGCGTAGCAAGGGGTGTGTGGTAGGTGTGGGCTGCCTCGGGTGTCCCACTGAGGAGGTGACAAAATGGTGGGTGGCACTCACCGTGGGGCCTGCAGTGCACCCAAGCCACATGTTTCTCCTGGGAATTATGTGGTGGCATGAGCGCCCGCAGGCTCCACTGTGCTCCAAACAGTCAGCCCATTGCCTCCCCCTCAGCTGTAGGACAGCTGAGTGGAAGGAGGCAGGCAGACTCCTCGGCGCCCCCGTGGATGAGTGGCCCCGCCCCCATGGGCAACTGGCCCCACCCCAGGCACCCAATCGGCTTCTTCCGCTGCGGAACGAAACCTCCCCATTTTATTTACTTGTTTTACTTATTTTGCATACATGTGTTCCTGTTACATGAGGGACCTGAATAGTGATTTGACAAATACTTCCTCTCCAAATTCGTATTCTGGTACATCACCATCCCTCTGAGATGATATTTTCTTAACAGTTATCTTACACATTTTTTAGTTGTTGCTTCAGGATTATTCTCTATCTCCTGTATTTGATAAGCTTTGCCAGTTTGTGATGTTTCACATTACATGGCTCAGTGTCTTTTACACTACTAGAGATAACTGTGTTTTCAGCTAACAATTATAAACAACTGAGTTGTTACAAAGGACATGTCTCTTATATTATTATTTATTAAATGTGTATACCGCCCTGAATCTGTAGATCTCAGGGCATACCACAGCTCAAACTCTCTTGCCCAGGTGAATAACCTGCCTGCCGAATTCTGCACCAGCTGGCTTCTCATTGAATAAAGGCTTATTGCCACAATTATACTAAATGGCAGCTTACCCGGTCACAGGGTGGGCAGCTGTTGTGGCCCATTGTGGGCTCCCCCCCCCCCAAGGAGCAATGCCGGGGGGGGCGCTAGGTGGCCAGTCATGGGGAATTCCTAGGCCGGCAACTGAAGATTGATGGGCTTTCTCACCACTGGCTTATTTTTTAATCCTGGCCAATCCGGCTAGACCAGGTGTGAGGGGCTTGGTCCCAATATAGGCAGCCAAACCCTGGGACTGCTGTTGGCCGAAGATTAGTCAATAAATTATGTGAAATCAGGACCTAAAGGAAGAAATAGCTAAAAGCGGCTGGGAAAGTCCCATTTAATTCAATTCACATATAGGAGTAAACCATAGATGGCATATATATCCAATTATACTAAGTCAGAGCATTAAAACATTAATACAGTGGTACCTTTGGTTATGAACTTAATTCGTTCTGAAGGTCCGTTATTAACCATAATGCAAAATTTAGTTAAAATAAGTGTGGATAGTATGCTCTCTCTCATGCATGATTTAAAACCCCAAATGCAGACACTATCACATGGCATAAGTTAAATGTCATGACACAAGCCAGGGTCAGCATGCTAGTTGTTTGCCAATACTCTTGTTTTTCAGTCCCAGGTAGAGGACTAAACTAGAAGGCAGGAGGGGAGCAACAATACACAGCTGGTTGGCTTTATTGGTCACAAGCCATGCAGGCAAGCCTAGTTTAGATGTTCTTTAACTCTATAGAGTAGATGTGGATGTTCTGGAAAAAGTAAATTCTCTACCGCGGTTGCTATTGTACTGAGCAAAGTATTGATTGATCTTTTCTTTAATGGTGCCAATCCAGGCTGGAGGCCTGATTGAATCAGCAGAGTCTGGAAATCAAACTATTACGGGAAAAGTATTTGTTTTAAAAACATGTACAAAAACTTGGTCCAGCAGCCTTTCAGCCTTTGGAAATTTGCTACACAGCTATTTCAGGATGAGCAGTGGGTGAGGGTGTTCTACCATCAGCCTTTTTAAAAAAACTCCAGTCAAATACTGAGAATCAAGATACATTTGTGCAGGTCAATGACATTTTTTGTTGTTTTGTCCTAACTTTAACATGTTCTGTGTAGTGATCAGTTTGAACACTGAGCAAGTTTATAGCTTAGAGAGTAATATATGAGCTCTCTCCTGGTCTTCCTGAAGCAGAGACAGCCCTGTTGACATGTAGACAACATTCCTTTCTCCACATGAGCAGGAGTGCAGCTTCTTCGATCTCTGCTTTGTGTGGATTCCTTCTAATATTATCCTGTGGTGTGGGCACAATGGCAGCAGTGGTTCTTCCCACAGCTCTGGAGCAACATTAGAAGCTCCAGGAGTCAGGGCACATGAGAAAAGCCTACACTAGGGCTTGTGCATCACTCGTCTGGCAAGTGGTCAAGGGATAAGCCATAGCATGGGTTACTACCACTGTCTGCTTATTTATATTTACAATATTTTCGCCCCGTCCTTCAAGTTGAGAAAAGGCTTCCAGAAGAGGAATCAGACAATACCTGCCTTCAGCTCACGGTCTAAACGGCATGATACAAAAGGAAAGGGGGCTGAGAATGACTCAGGCACTATTTACTGGGGCCTATCCACACTTTTGCTTTTTCCTCAACTTTCCCCCAGATTAATCTGCTGTTTACCACTGAATTGGAACAAACACCAATCGGTTTTTCTGCAGATTGATGTTTGTTCTAACTCAGCGATCAACAGTGGATTTTCTCAGAGAAGGTGTTGGGGCAAATGAAAAACCACTCTAATCTGTGTCTAGAACAAGTGGAAAACCTCTTAGACCCATTCTTTCTAGGCATGGAACAAGTGGAAGTGTGGACAGGCACTTAGTGGCAATGTTCTTCTAGAGACCAGCAGGAATGATAAGAGTTCAAGGAGAGAAAGAGACAAAGGTTACTGGTCTTTCAGCTAAACTGATGGGATGGCTGCTGCTAGATGAGAAGTGGGCAGGAGGTGACCCTGGTGGAATTGAGTGGTGTTTGGTTTGGTCTGTTTCCATTGGGAAAACATTGGGAAAGCATTGCTGTCCCATCCCCCCCTCTGTAATAGCCTCCTGGAAACATGACACAAAACTTTTCATCTTCCCCTAATATTTCAAGGCATTTCTACACCGCCATATTTTGAATGCACAGAAAGCTGCCCTACATATCCACATCAAGTGGTAGAATTTTGGGCTGCATTGCTTCAGACTCTGCTGGTAGGACTTCATATTTTTAAATGAACACATAAAAAGCTTCCTTTATGTAGGAAACTAGCACATCAAGCAGAGAGGATACATGAAAATCCTTTCCCCTGATGAGTAGGTGTTGCCCTACAAGGAGTTTTTTATATGGGTAAATATTTTAAAAATTGCCCCACCTGCAGCCTCAGGTGATCCAGTTGATAATTGTACCACCTTGTGTAGAAGGGTACTTTGAATAAATAAAACATTCCCAATAACATCTTAATTAACCATTCCAAATGTATCCTAAGCAAAGGTATGAACTTGCCCAGGTATTTTCATAATTAAAAAGGGATTGGTGTCAGTTAAGTATCAGTATTCATGTCTTTATGTTCCATTATGTTATTCTGCAAGAAACTTTGTTCCCCACACCCATGGTTCAGTTCTCACAGTTAAAGGCAATGAATACATAAATCAAAGTATAGGCTGTGGAAGTGTGAACATTATGCACTTCTGATTTTCTATAATTAAAGATTGAAGTGGGACTTGCAGGTCTGAGTCAGATTTTGTTTTTTGGGTGTAAAATGGTTTCTTCTCTGGAACACTTTAAGAGCAAAGTTCTGCTGCAGAAGGAACAGCTTCCACTGGGGAAGCTTGATTTGTTGCCCATAATACTTTATGCAGTGTTCTGTAACTGGACTGGAATATTTCTTGAGTCAAGTTTTGCAAACGGCATCAGATGCTGAATATAAAACAATTTCTCTCATGTGCATTGGATGGGCAGCATAAATGTGCAACCAGCCAGGCATTAGATATACTTTTGGCTGTCAAGGATAGTTTATTTGGCAAAGCTATTAAAGACTGTTTAGAATTTGATGGAACAGTGCTCTGGATAAATTCACTCTGGTTTGAATTGTTACAGAGGCTGATAAACATCCTCAGCAGCCAACTGGGAATTGTATCAAAAGTACTTCTTGTGTTAACCCCTGAGAGTCGGAATAAGCCCTAGATAACAACCCTGAGTCACTTAAATACTTGGGGGAAATTGCATCTTCCCTCTTGAGACAAATAAAACAAAAAAGAAGAGGTAATAGCCAGAGGATATCTATATCAAGATGTGTCTCTATTCTGAGTTTATTTGCATAGAGAGTCAAGTATATGAAGAAAAGCTGTATGAGTTGTTACAGGATCACAGTTAATGTCTGAGGAACATCAGGATGTAGGGCTGTGAGAGAATCAAGGCCTGTGGTAGTTGAGGCCTAATAAATTGTGGCACCTGTCTTTTTAAAGTGGTTTTAAATTAGGGCTGTGTGTATGCTGTATGTGGAGATGTGTAGAGGGGAATCAGAATGTGGCAGCAGGGACAGAATTCAGCTGCCGAAGAATCCTGGACGTCTTACTTTTTTCAAAAAGCAAGATTCTAGCCCTTATGGCTTCATAAATATAACTGAAAGTGGTGGGCAATACCTGCTGAAACATCTGAACCCACATAGTTTGCTGAATAAGATTTCCAGTAGTTGGGACACCACAGCTTCATTTACTGTTTATCCCCATGCATGAGTTGCAGAATCCAGAAAAAAATATGCAATATAGTAAACTGTATGATTATTTATGCCATTTGAGAGTAATTTTGATTAATTCCATAGTTTCTATAGGTTCAATTACTTAGGGACATAGGAAGCTGCTTTATACTGAGTCAGGCCATTGATCCATCTAACTCAGTATTGTCAATACTGTCTGGTAGCTGCTTTCTAGTATTTCAGACAGGGAACATTCCCCGCCTCACTTTTTTCATGCAGATGCTCTGCTACTGAGCCGTTGGAACCCTGCTGCAGAATATATTTTTTGAGCCTTGTACAGTTCCATTGACTTGTATTTGTAGATCAGGCACGTCCAACTCCTAAGAGACAGCGATCTACTCCCACTATTTAAAAACTGGCAGTGATCTACCCATTGTAATTGCCAAGAGTTGTTGATCTTTTTTTGGGAAGGGGTGGTCATTTTGATATTTTGCGGAGGGTGCCCCAGAGTTGTTGCGCTTTTCAGGGGAATCGATCAGGAGCACCACCTGCGATCTACCTGGAACACCCCCACAATCTACCGGCAGATCGCAATCTACCTGTTGGACATGCCTGTTGTAGATACATGCTCAGTAATAACTCCACAGCCAAGACATTTGACAGTTGTCTTCTCTGCCAGCTTCTGTAAGAATGTGCAACCTTTCCTTTATCTAGTCTGGAAGTCAGCTCTTGCCCACACTTATTAAACCTTGTTCTGAAGTCAACACTAGTATTTTTATTAGTGGGGAAGATGTTCCTTGAAGGCAATTTATAGTCACAATTGTGTGAGAGACAAAAAATATTGTCCCAGCCCCCAAGCAGAGGAAATGTGACCATTGAGTGTGGGACGTGCACCCCTGCCATAACAGATAATTATTTGACGCAAAAACAGCCAAAAGGAAAACTGCACTATTGAAAGATATTGAGGGAATAAAGGTAGCACAGAAAATAGTACAGTGGTACCTCAGGTTAAGTACTTAATTCATTCCGGAGGTCCGTACTTAACCTGAAACTGTTCTTAACCTGAAGCACCACTTTAGCTAATGGGGCCTCCCGCTGCCGCCGTGCCACGGGGCATGATTTCTGTTCTCATCCTGAAGCAAAGTTCTTAACCTGAAGCACTATTTCTGGGTTAGCGGAGTATGTAACCTGAAGCGTATGTAACCCGAGGTACCACTGTATTGAGAAGCTTGCAGACTACGTTGTTTACAGATTAGTGTGGGTGTAGCATGACATGATCTGGAAAGTCAAGTGTGTGAGAAATAAAGGCATCACTTAGAAGCAGAACATATGGAATAAGGACAGGATAAAATCACACGCTATAGGCAAGTGTGAAATGCTGAAGTACTTGAAGATGGGGAAAAGATATATTTCAAATGTTATGGAGTAGCAATAATCATAGAGGTTTGGAGTGACAAGAATGTGGCAAAGAACATTTTAAAGTACTTGTTTAGAAATATATTACTAAATTATGACTGTCTTGCTTATGGTCAAGAAAAGACAAGAAGCAGTCTGGATTTTCTTAAGTTGAAGGACACATTCTATAATCCTTTCTTTGACCTTTGAAAGCTACCATATCCTCAAAACGGTATTGTATCCTCACTCCTATCTGACATGCGTATCCCATGAGGTAGTGCTGCGGAAGGGAGGTTGCTGTTCAGCCCTATACTATGTCCAGTTGGCCAATAATCTCTTTCGTAGCTCTGTCTTGTCCCTGCACACATTGGGTTTATTCCTGGGACTGGCTTTGCTTCGGAATGCTGACGTAGCAGCTGTGGCCAGGAATGCTTTTGCACAGTTTCAGTTAATATGGCAGCTGCTCCCTTTCTTGGATAAAACAGATCTGACTACCACATATGTCTCAGTCACACCTAGACTGGATCATGGGAACACATGGGGCTACTGTTAAAAGTGTCTGAAAATGTTAGCCGGTGCAAAATGCAATGGCTACATTGAAATCTGAAGCCCGTTTTTCAGAGCATACTATTATGATTTTGTTTCATCTGCATTGGCTTCCGGTTCATTTCCAGACTCATTTAAAGTGCTGGTTCTTAACTGCCAAGGCCTCAATGGTTATGGATCAGGAAATCTGCCGCTCTCTATGTACAATATCTCAACTGCACCCCCAGAGGCTTGGAAACAGGCCCTTCTGTTGTATTGACAGGTTGTGCAGTTCACTCCCTCTCACTTTAGGCAAGCTTTAGGCAAGACCTTTTTTCTTTAGGAACCTAGGAAAATGCCTTATTGGTCCATCTAGCTCAGTGCTACCCATACCAACTGAGCTACCACCTTTCCCATAATTTCACTTAAGTTTTTAGTTTAAAATGCCTAACTCCCCTGTGGATCAAGCTGTGTTTGGTTCTGCTTCTTTTTTTGTATTTAAATTGATTTTATTAGAAGCCATTTGGGGCCTAAAAGCAGCATATGAATTGTAAGTTTGTTTACAGCTCAAAAATTATATAAATAACCTTATAAGATAGATAAACGTTTCTGCAACTTTGCCAGATGGCAGCATTTCACTCCTCGTAAGTGCATTCCAATTTATAAATACCCCAAAAGGAATCTGTATGATCTATAATTTTACTTGCTTCCTTCTACAAAATTGGTGTTGATTTGTTTGTTTATTACTGATAGAGATTTTCAGTAATGACAGGCAATAATACCCTTCCTAAATTATATCCATGTAGCATTTTTTTAATATCAAAATGTAAAATTTAATAAATTTTACTTCCTGGAATTCAGCTTTATACCAGAAAGGACCTGGAGACCCAGTGAGACCTGAATATGGTCCTGATGCAGGGAGAAAAAATAGAGAAGCATCACAAGACGTAAATTTACTTGCACACTGGATTAAAGCAGCTGCATTGACTAAGTGAAAACATGCCATTTTTATAGTTTAAGACTGGTTTTATAGTTTTAGCCGATTTTTACCTTTTCTGTATTTTATCTCTTGTACACCACTTGGAAGCCATAGTAGTTAAGCAATATATAAATTGTTTAAATAAACAAAAATAAGAAATAAAAATATTTGCACCATGCCAAGTAATTAATTTGAACTACTTGTTATTGGCATGTCTGAAACTGTAGTTAAGAAGTCAGCAGTAAGATCTGAAGAATTATTAATTGTTCAAGTGAAAGAAAAATGCCTACTGTGTTAAAATTGCTGTTTAAACTATCTGCACTCCTGAGTCTTCATACTGTGAGTCACTTTAAGTTCCCTTGCCAACCATCTTAAATGGGAAGGAGAAGTGTTTCAGCTGCTGGGTATATTACAGAAACTTCAGAAAGTGTATTCTCTCTCTTCCTTATTAATCTGTGCATTTGTCCTCCAATAATTTATGTATGAAATATGTTTCTGTTGGTGACATTGTGCCTATGACTTAGTTGAATAGCCACCATGGTCTTCAAAATGTGTATTTTAACTTACAGCAAAATCATATGAACCTTTACTCAGAAGTCTCATTGTGTCCCAATCACTCCATAGTAGATGTGCTTAGGGTTGCACGGAGCCACTTCCCTCCTTCCTGACAAAAAAAACCCTCTTTGTATTTCCATTATGGATTGTTCACATTTTTTCCATAACTTTTGTCGGATTTCTGAAATCACATGGTAAATGTTCCTCTCAGAGCTGTAACCTGCCTTTCAAACAGGACAGAAAAAGGAGGCAGAAGGAGAGCCCCTAGAGTAGGCATGTCCAAAGTTCGTTTCGAGGGCCAAATCTGGCCTGTCGGTCAGTTTAATCCAGCCCCTGTGGCAGTTTATTTCCAGGGGTAAATCCTAAAAAAAGGTCAACAGCTTTGGTCGGCACTTTGTTTGGCCCCCACAGTCCTTCACTTCATCAAATCTGGCCCTCTTTGAAAAAAGTTTGGACACCACTGCCCTAGAGCAAGGATGGGACATCTATAGTTCTCCAGATGTCATTGGACTCCAGTTCTCATCAGCCCTAGCCAGAATGGTCAATAATCAGAGATGATGGGAATTATAGTGCAACAGCTCATGGAGAGCAACAGGTTCCCCACCACATAATTAGAGTAACAAATTGATATTGAATATATATATAACATACACAAATGATATCAAAGATGAGAATGAAGTGACATAACATCAAAAGCAGGAAAAGTTAATTGATGAAATACACTTCAAATTGTACAATAACAATCAGGCTTGAATGCTGATTACGACAGCACACAATAATTCAATTTTTAAGCTTCAAAAAAAGAGGGGCTGATGGGTAACTGGCTTGTAAGAACAAATTTCCAATCAGAATTTCAGCAATCCATATAGCATAATCTTGTTGTTGTTGTTTAGTCGTGTCCGACTCTACGTGACCCCATGGACCAGAGCACGCCAGGCACTCCTGTCTGCATAATATACATACATCTATATGCTAGAAGAGGCTTCCTCAACCTCAGCCCTCCAGATGTTTTGAGACTACAATTCCCATCATCCCTGACCACTGGTCCTGCTAGCTAGGGATCATGGGAATTGTAGGCCAAAAACATCTGGAGGGCCGAGGTTGAGGAAGCCTGTGCTAGAACAACTTCAGTAAAGGCTGTAGCTTCCCAATGCTAGCAACCCCAGACTTTTTCTTAAAGCATATTTTGTAATATTATAAAATATAAAATTAACTGCATCTAAAAGTTAGAAAATGCAGAGTATTGTGCCAGGCTTACATATATGTATACCTGTTACTTAAATTTTAAAACTAGTAGTTTAAAAAAAAACCACCATTGCCATCTGTTGCTGTAATGTGTTAAGTGGCCTGCATAAGATTGTGGGTTTTGTGGGCAAAAGGATATAAACATAATTTATTTTTTTTACTGATTATCCAATCTTAAAGTCATGATTTTATTTGAAGTACTTTTGAAGGCAGTTCTTGAGCCAGGACTTTTCTGTCCAAAAATGGATTAGTAATATGAAGAGCTAATATTTCTTATTTGGGTTATCTTTTCTACATTATTTCCATAGAGACTTTCTAAGTAGCTAACCTTGGAGAAGAGTGTATCTATTCTTAGGATTTTTTCCTCTAATTTCCTCAGTATTCATCTTTAATTAAAGATTGTTGTCACAGGATTAGGCAAGAGATAGCTACTAATTTAGCACATAGCATTTTCATCCATGTGTTACCACAATCTTATTTGACAGACATAGTAGTGTAATTTGTAAGAGCTTGTTTATATAACAGATATGTCTATCATTACTTTGGAACTGGTTGCTAGACATTGAGCTGTAAATATTGTGGACTGGTCCATTGTCTGGCTCTAAAAAGAGGAGCACATCAGACTTAACTGTGAAGGCTAGGGGAATTACAGTGAAATGGTGATGTAAGTCCTTCACGGTTTAGGACCACAGTTCTTGTAAGACTGTCTGTCTCCATATGTACCTACCCAAACATGAAAGGAGGGCCTACTGAAGGTACTGCCACCATTTTAGGTGTAGGAAGTAGGTACCAGAGAACGGGCCATCTCAGTGGTGGCACTCCATTGTAGGAAATGCTACAAATGTGAAAAAAGGTCAAAGACCCAAAAGCCAATGGGGATAATTAAATAAATTACCGTATATACTAGAGTATAAGCCAACCCAAATATAAGCCGAGGCACCTAATTTTATCACAAAAAAACTGGGAAAATGTATTGACTTGAGTATAAGCTGGTTCACCACACCACAAACCTGGTGGTGGCAGCAGCGGCGGAGGAAGAACAAGCAGCCCAAAAGAGCTGCTTTTGGGCTGCTCGTTCCGACGACAACAGAGGCAAAGGCGGCAGAGTATAAGCTGGGGGGGGGCGCTTTTTCAGCATAAAAAATGTGCTGAAAAAGTCAGCTTATACTTGACTATATACGATATATGGGGAGGTGTGCCTGGATTAGCAAATTGTGGTTAGGCATTTGCCAGTGTAAACTGAAGAAAGTTGAGTTAAACTTGAAAATGTAAATGTTCTTGGAGCTGACAATCTACCTTCCTTGCAGAAGCATGATGGCCACTTCACAGTTATCCAGCTGGTTGGCATGCTACGTGGAATTGCTTCTGGCATGAAATACCTCTCAGATATGGGCTATGTACATAGAGACTTGGCAGCTCGGAATATTTTGGTCAACAGTAATCTCATGTGTAAAGTCTCTGATTTTGGATTATCGCGGGTATTAGAGGATGACCCTGAAGCAGCTTATACAACAAGTGTAAGTTTCTTTTTATTTCTCATACAAAAAGACAATTGATGCAAGATTTGTATTTCTCATTTTCTTTTTACAGTAATTCTTAACTTCTGTCTCGATAATGTTTAGATTGGATGCTTCTTGTATTAAGCTATGTTTGTGACTTGTTATCTTTACTGCAAAATGGGATGTTTCAAATGCCATTTTCTTTATCACGAAAGTACATCCGAAGAAGGTCCCTACTCCCATCTAGCCAATTTTATTTTGCTCTTTTCATTTTCTAGGGCCAGAGTTCCCCATAACCTGAATTTATCTGTGATAATTGGAATTTTATTTTTGAACTACATAAACTTACTATCTAGATATTATTATTTCATATCCTAGAGTCACCACAATAACAAAGCAGTGAAACTCTTGTGCTTCCATTATTTAGTCATGATTAGGTTTATTTCAGATATCTTTTAAATTTGGAAATAAGGAATTACCTGAGCATGATGTCGTTCATGCATCAGTTTGGTAATTCAAATTTTCCCTTCGATTCACCTTGGTTCTATTTGTTGGAATATTACCTAATAACTTACGTAATGTTGTTCCTTCATTTTTTTATATGAAGGCATGCAGTACTGTAGAAAACTGGTCTAGGTCATGGATGCATTTTAATGGAAACTCACTTTAGCATTCCCAAGCAACCTGCAACTAGGTTTATAATCCATACCTATACTGTGTATGAAAATTTCATTTGTTTCGTTAGAACTGTAGTACCAAGAATGGTCATGGTGATATAAGTTTGGGGGAGGGAAACCCCCTAAACCCAAGAAATTAATGACTGTCAGAATCTATGTAATATTTGGAGTATTAAAGGGAAGATTCCAGGCCACTGGAACAATACAGGCTAAGCTTTCTTTCTAGGCCAGGGCCTCACCTGGGATAGAGGCATTAACATGTCAAAAGGTGTTGATGACCAACATCCAAGAGGAATCCTTGAGCCTGGGCAGATCCAAGCAGGGGTGTGTGGGGAAAGAGAAGACCAGAACCATCTTGGCAGACTGGCTGAAGGGAGGCTGGAGAGATGCCTTGGACTTGAGTGCTGCTGCACTGCTGTGGGGAACAAGTCTCTCTTGAGATGACTATGCTGTAAGATCTGAACTCCCTCCATATAAATCCAGGTATAAATAAAATATGTGAGTAAATCATATTTCGTAAAGCCACAACAGCCTCCACCTCATCTTGATTCTCAGCGAAAACATGACCCCAGGATGAGCGCGTGGAACCCCTCTAGAATCTTGCTACTGCTCAGCTGAGATTGGGGATTGGCGTGTCGCCTTTGTAACAGTATATTCCAAGGTGCTCTGTAACCCTATGTTTTATGTTTTGAAGCCTTGCTCATTTCTATGGGATAAATGCATAACTGAATACAGCAGTATAGGGAATTTACCTGTTCCTTATAGACATGTGGGCTCTCCCAACCTTCAGGGGCTTTTCTATTTAACTTCAATAGAGAACACAGAGCTGCATGCCTGTTGTGCACCTTTTTAGGCAATACAGGTATGAAGGGGGCAACATGACTACATGCCTCTTTTCTTTTGGCAAGGCACTTTAAGGCTGCCTGTTCTGGTGCTACACATGGCTAGTTACTGACTTCAGAGTCTGTTTTATTGCAAGGCACTTGTGGTATGATATGCTCAGGGTCTGCCTGCCCTGGGCAAGCAGGGCATGCAGGGAACAGGAGGTTCCCAGAGAAGGCACCCTCAAGTTTCCAGGCAAGGCAAGAGGCACTGCAGAATACATTGTACAATGTAAGATGGTTTAGAACTGTTCTACCAAAAGGTGCTTTCAAAAGAACAATATACCAACACTATGAAGACAACTATGTGTACACTGTCCAAAAATAATTGCCTGTGGAAGGCAGTGAATGCACTCTATGCCTGCATGTGTACACACTTTGTGTTTGGAGAACTGTTACCTGTAAGACACCTCCCCCAAATGCCCAATCAACTAGTGGATTAATAGTCACTCTCATCATCAATCCACACTATTTGTTTTTGAAAACTGCAACCTCTAAATTGCAATATTGGCCATGCTGCAAGTGCTGTGTTTTTAAATGCTTTGCATCAACCACACATTCTTCAAACTCCTTAGAGCCTGTTCAGTTATAATAAATACAAATATCTGCTCACAGAAGAGGCCTAATCACATATAAGCAGTGTAAAATTAGAAAGTAATCGTAACTTCTCCTTTTTAAAAAAAAAAAAACTGCACAAGATCTCTCAAGCCATAATTTTTGCTTATTACAACCTATGAACTTGTTTTTAATCTAATAAGCGTTCCGGAGCAGGTTAGAAAGTGCTTGATTTAAAGCACTGCCATTAGGGTGGGTGTGTTGTAGGTTGTTGTTGTTGGTTTTTTTTTAAAAAAAGGCTGCTGCATGCCTTTAAAAAGCTGCCTGAAAGGCAACTTTCCCAGCATAGAGATGCAGAAACTGGAAAAACTTCATCTGTTACATTTCCCCTGTCATGCTGTTTCTAAAGCTGTAGGAGCCGATGCAGAATAAAAGATAACAACCATAGAGAAAGCAGATATCTAAGGAAGGAGACGCGCTGCAAGATAGCCCAGTTCAGAACTGAGAAAGGAAGGACTTGGATGTAGCCTATCTTTCTAGTCATATTTCCATACACATTGGCTCCATTTGGTGGGTTAACTGCTAATATTTGTTCTGTTTCTTTAGAAACCAGAAAGTGTTTATGGACCTCATATTGAGTTTTATGGAAATAAGAGATAATTCTCTGCCTGATATCACTAAGGCAAGACTTGTTTTAGAATATTAAAACAAAAGAGAAAGACAAGCTAGTAACATTTTACCTGGGGCACTTGTGTGTCAGGAATGGATAAGGAAACATCCAAGATAACTGACGAATATGTTTTTCCCCATCAAAACACTGTTAATGTATACTGGAAGTTGCCAGGACAACAGCCACAAACACAATGCCATGTCTATTTTATGAACAGAAAGAAACCCTTATCAATACATAGAGAATATAAGTTCTTGAACCTTTCATAGTTTATCAAAATTCCTGCATTCTAAGAAGTAGATTAATTTCCTCTGTCACAGTGTTTGTTTCATCTATAAAGAAGATGAATAATGGCTGGTTCACATTGTCACCAGACTTGGTGTTCTCTGGTGCAATAATGCAGCAAACATTTCTTTTGCTTTTTAAAAATTAAATTTGCATACAGTATGTTATCCAAATTATCTATATGTGTTTCCTCCCAAATGTATGACATAGCATGTCATGTCGTGGTAAACACATACAGTGGTACCTCGAGTTAAGTACTTAATTCGTTCCGGAGGTCCATTCTTAACCTGAAACTGTTCTTAACCTGAAGCACCACTTTAGCTAATGGGGCCTCCTGCTGCTGCCGCACCGCCGGAGCCCGATTTCTGTTCTTATCCTGAAGCAAAGTTCTTAACCTGAGGTAATATTTCTGGGTTAGCGGAGTGTGTAACCTGAAGTGTATGTAACCCGAGGTACCACTGCAGTCTGTTTCACATGATTCTTGAAAAAGTAGAGAAGGATCTGTGAATTGGAAATATAGCTGTAGCCTATTATATTGCATGCAGAATAGAAGTTGCTCATACATACCCACTCCCTGCCATATGTTGATGATTCCCTTTAGAACAAGTGCCGAAATTGGCTTTTTGGGGAGCAATCCTGATTTCTCCTATCAGTACTTAACAGCCACTACTGGATCATTGTCAAAAGCTCAGTTGCACTTTCTTGCAAGCTTGTTAATTCAATGTACAACCTACCACATGCTGCATCTAAGTATTCAGAATGACAGTTTTATGTTAACAGCAGATTAACATGTTTACAAATCCATCATTTCACTGTGCTCTATGTGAGCATTAATGAGATGGTCGCTTTTCTTTTCCAACTTGCCTGATTTCCCAGCTAGTCTTTCTATAAAGCAAGGGTGTCAAATCTGTGGCCTTCTAGATGTTTCTGAATTACAACTAGTATCAACCCCAGAAGCATGGCCAGTGACCACAGATGATTCAGGTTTTAATCAGCAATATCTGGAAGGCCACAGATTTGACACCCCTGCCATATAGTTTCTGTACTGGGTCTTTTCCTGCCGCATTGAAAATGTAATATGCAGTACAATCCTATTCGTGTTTACTCTAGTAAGCCCCTTTGAGTTCAGTGGGACTTTTGTTGTTTAGTCGTTTAGTTGTGTCCGACTCTTTGTGACTCCATGAACCAGAGCATGAAGTAAGTGGGACTTACTTCCAGGTAAATGTGTATAGGATTGCAGCTGTGATACAGCGGAATGATCTCCAAGGCTGGGCTTAACCTGTCACTAATTTTTATTTTGATGAACTTATATTAATTTAGAATAATGTTCATTATTAACCTTCCTGTCTAGCATTCTATAAAATTTTGGCTTGAATATATAAATACTAATATAGTCACTGCCAGAACTGCTTTTGCAAGCATCTGCTGCATGTATAGAACACCAAACAATGAGTCTTTTGCTGTGTATGCACTATATGTACCTTTAAAGCACATTATTTCCTTCAAATAATTCTGGGCACTGTAGTTTACCCCTCACAGAGTTACGATATAAGAAGAAGAATAACAGTGAATAAGAATAAGAAGAATAACAGTGACCTCATTGTGGGAGTTTACTATAGATCCCCAAGCCAAACGGAGGACATAGATGAAAATAATATTTATTACTTTTCCAACAGTTTAAACACTACAAAAACAATACAATACAATACAAAAACACTACATAACACTAACACATTAAACTAACAAAACAAAGAAAAAACAGTTTAAAACACATCAAACAATTTCAGTATCTTATCTTTCATTCACTTATTTCCACGACCTCCTCACACCTCCCTTTTTGTATTCCACTTCTGTTAATTGTTTCAGCAATTCCTTTCCATCTTCCTCTGTTTTCTATCCTATAATTATCTTAACACATTCTAACCTTATTTTTTCCTTTAATACTCTATTAATCTATTTATACTTAATTCCTTATAACATTTCTACTAAAGCCATATAACTTCATTCCAACATTTTTCTAACATTCATTAATTTTACAGTATTTCTGTAAATAGTCTTTAAACTTTTTCCAGTCTTCTTCCACCGACTCTTCTCCCTGGTCTCGGATTCTGCCAGTCATTTCCGCCAGTTCCATATAGTCCATCAACTTCATCTGCCATTCTTCCCGGGTGGGTAAATCTTGTATCTTCCAATACTTCGCGATGAGTATTCTTGCTGCTGTTGTTGCATACATAAAAAAAATTCTATCCTTTTTTGGCACCAATTGGCCAACCATGCCCAGGAGAAAGGCCTCTGGTTTCTTCAGGAAGGTATATTTGAATACCTTTTTCATTTCGTTATAAATCATCTCCCAGAATGTCTTAATCCTTGGGCATGTCCACCAAAGGTGAAAGAATGTACCTTCAGTCTCATTACAT
The DNA here is from genome assembly GCF_964106645.2 of Podarcis pityusensis. Taxonomy (NCBI): domain Eukaryota; kingdom Metazoa; phylum Chordata; class Lepidosauria; order Squamata; family Lacertidae; genus Podarcis; species Podarcis pityusensis. Next base: position 40,526,469 of record NC_138027.1, read on the forward strand.
TTCCAACATTTATTGTCGGGCAAATGGTAAATTTTTGCAAGCTTGACTGGTGTCATGTACCACCTATAAATCATTTTCATTAAATTTTCTCTTAGGGCATTACATGCCGTGAATTTCATACCTGTGGTCCATAACTGTTCCCAGTCGGCCATCATTATGTTATGTCCAACATCTTGTGCCCATTTAATCATAGCTGATTTCACCATTTCATCCCGAGTGTTCCATTTCAACAGCAAGTTATACATTCTTGACAAATTCTTGATTTTTGGATCTAACAATTCTGTTTCCAATTTTGATTTTTCCACCTGGAAACCAACTTTTTTGTCCAAATTGTATGCCTCCATTATTTGGTAATAATGGAGCCAATCTCGCACTTTGTTTTTCAATTTTTCAAAACTCTGCAATTTTATTCTGTCTCTATCTTGATCCAGAATTTCCCAATATTTCAGCCATTTGGCCTCCATACTGAGGTTTTTCTGTGCCTTCGCTTCCATTGGTGACAACCATCTTGGGGTTTTCTTTTCTAACAAATCCTTATATCTTATCCAAACATTAAACAATGCTTTTCTAACAATATGATTTTTAAACGCTTTATGTGCTTTTACCTTATCGTACCACAAATATGCATGCCAGCCAAATGCATTATTGAAACCTTCTAGATCCAACACGTCAGTGTTTTCAAGAAGCAGCCATTCTCTCAGCCAGCAAAAAGCAGCTGATTCATAATAAAGTTTAAGATCTGGCAGGGCAAATCCACCTCTTTCTTTGGCATCGGTTAATATCTTAAATTTTATTCGAGGCTTCTTGCCCTGCCAAACAAATCTGGAAATATCTTTCTGCCACTTCTTGAAACAATCCATCTTATCCAAAATTTGCAATGTTTGAAACAAAAACAACATCCTTGGCAACACATTCATTTTTATCACAGCAATTCAGCCTAACAATGATAACGGAGGACATAGATGATGCCTTCCTGGAACAGATGGCCAAGCATGCAAAAGGAAGGGAGATAGTAGTAATGGGGGACTTCAATTACCCGGATATTTGTTGGATGTCAAACTCAGCCAAGAGCATAAGGTCAAACAGATTCCTCACTGGCCTTGCAAACAACTTCATTGTCCAGAAAGTGGGAGAAGCAACAAGAGGAACAGCCATTTTAGATCTGGTCCTAACCAATGTTGATGACCTGGTTAGTGGGGTAGAAGTGGAAAGATCATTAGGCGCGAGTGATCATGCTCTTCTGAAGTTTACTATACAGCGGAAAGGAGCAGCCAAGCATACTAGGACTCAATTTCTTGACTTTAAGAAAGCCGACTTCATAAAACTTAGGGAAGTGCTGGGTGAGATCCCATGGACAGTAATACTAAAAGGAAAGGGAGTTCATGATGGCTGGGAGTTTGTTAAGAGGGAGATAGTAAAAGCACAACTTCAGGCAATACCAATGAGATGGAAACATGGAAGGTGCCTAAAGAAGCCAGGGTGGCTATCTAAAGAACTTTTAACTGAGTTAAGATTAAAAAAGGATGTGTACAAAAAATGGAAAAGGGGGGAAACCACCAAAGAGGAATTCAAACAAATAGCCAGCACGTGTAGACACAAAGTCAGAAAAGCTAAAGCACAGAATGAACTCAGGCTTGCTAGAGAGGTTAAAAGCAAGAAAAAAAGGCTTTTATGGGTATGTTCGTAGCAAAAGGAAGAACAAAGAAACAGTGGGGTCACTCAGAGGAGAAGATGGTGAAATGCAAACAGGGGACACAGAAAGGGCTGAACTCTTCAATGCCTTCTTTGCCTCAGTCTTCTCCGATAAAGAAAACAATGCCCGATCTGAAGAATTTGGAGCAAATGATTCAGCAGAGGAAACACAGCCCAGAATAACTAAGGAGATAGTACAAGAATACTTGGCTAGTTTAGATGTATTCAAGTCTCCAGGGCCAGATGAACTGCATCCAAGAGTATTAAAAGAACTGGCAGATGTGATCTCAGAACCACTGGCAGTCATCTTTGAGAATTCCTGGAGAACAGGCGAAGTCCCGGCAGACTGGAGGAGGGCAAATGTTGTCCCTATTTTCAAAAAGGGGGAAAGAGAGGACCCAAATAATTACCGCCAAGTCAGTCTGACATCAATACCAGGGAAGATTCTGGAGCAGATCATTAAGCAAACAGTCTGTGAGCACCTAGAAAGGAATGCTGTGATCACCAATAGTCAGCATGGATTTCTGAAAAATAAGTCATGTCAGACTAACCTGATCTCGTTTTTTGACAGAATTACAAGCCTGGTAGATGAAGGGAATGCAGTGGATGTAGCCAACCTTGATTTCAGCAAGGCATTTGACAAGGTGCCCCATGATATTCTTGTAAAGAAGCTGGTAAAATGCGGTCTTGACTATGCTACCACTCAGTGGATTTGTAACTGGCTGACTGACCGAACCGAAAGGGTGCTCATCAATGGTTCCTCTTCATCCTGGAGAAGAGTGACTAGTGGGGTGCCACAGGGTTCTGTCTTGGGCCCGGTCTTATTCAACATCTTTATCAACGACTTGGATGATGGACTCAAGGGCATCCTGATCAAATTTGCAGATGACACCAAATTGGGAGGGGTGGCTAACACCCCAGAGGACAGGATCACACTTCAAAACGACCTTGACAGATTAGAGAACTGGGCCAAAACAAACAAGATGAATTTTAACAGGGAGAAATGTAAAGTATTGCACTTGGGCAAAAAAAATGAGAGGCACAAATACAAGATGGGTGACACCTGGCTTGAGAGCAGTACATGTGAAAAGGATCTAGGAGTCTTGGTTGACCACAAACTTGACATGAGCCAACAGTGTGACGCGGCAGCTAAAAAAGCCAATGCAATTCTGGGCTGCATCAATAGGAGTATAGCATCTAGATCAAGGGAAGTAATAGTGCCACTGTATTCTGCTCTGGTCAGACCTCACCTGGAGTACTGTGTCCAGTTCTGGGCACCACAGTTCAAGAAGGACACTGACAAACTGGAACGTGTCCAGAGGAGGGCAACCAAAATGGTCAAAGGCTTGGAAACGATGCCTTATGAGGAACGGCTAAGGAAGCTGGACATGTTTAGCCTGGAGAAGAGGAGGTTAAGGGGTGATATGATAGCCATGTTCAAATATATAAAAGGATGTCACATAGAGGAGGGAGAAAGGTTGTTTTCTGCTGCTCCAGAGAAGCGGACACGGAGCAATGGATCCAAACTACAAGAAAAAAGATTCCACCTAAACATTAGGAAGAACTTGCTGACAGTAAGAGCTGTTCGACAGTAGAATTTGCTGCCAAGGAGTGTGGTGGAGTCTCCTTCTTTGGAGGTCCTTAAGCAAAGGCTTGACAACCATATGTCAGGTGTGCTCTGGTGGTGTTTCCTGCTTGGCAGGGGGTTGGACTCGATGGCCCTTGTGGTCTCTTCCAACTCTATGATTCTATGATTCCCAGAAACCCTTAAATACTAGAATTCTTTGAAAGGAAAAACATGCTTTGGATGTGCTTTAAAAATGTAGTGTGTATGTGTCCTTTGATACGGCTGCATACTAAAATGATATGCAGAACTTATAGTGTAAACTGATCACCAGTATCAAACATCTGCAATCATTTTTCTTATTGCTGCTGACCTTCTTCAAACTTATGCTTGCCATTCACCGTAAAGTCCCTCCACAAAGATGTTTGACCAAGTACCTGGTTCTACACGGTTCAGTCCCACATTAAATAATAAAAATGAGAACACACAGAAAACCATAAAGATTAATAATTTAATTAACCTGGAGATCACCACACCTGTTGTTTTGTATGACTAGTTGTGCTGGAATGCGAATCAGGATGTATGGCAATGGTGAATTGAAGCTGAGGCAATGGGACACAGTTAGTTTAAATCCTTGATTCCTGATCTAGTAACTGATACCTGCAAACTTTCTTTAGGTCAGGGGATAACTAAAAATAAGTAATGTTGGCACACCAATATTGACGAGGTAGTAAATGCATATGATCGATTAGAAACATAGTAAGCACGCTGGTAACACTGAAAGCAAACTGACCATAGGAATAATTTTAAAAACCAAAACAGCAGCAGAATAATTGTTCCTGCTATTAAGATTTATAGAGCAAAGTTAGAATCTATATTTTATATAGAGCTGAATTATGAGAAATGTATATGCTAATTCATAATGCAGAGTAAGTCAATATTTTAGTGATTATCTTCACAGAGTTCTGTCCCACGGGCCAAGACACATGCAGAGATAATAGAGATTGTCACTAGAGCCCAATAGAGAAAAATAAATAATTGTTTAACAATTACAACTGGCTTACCAAGCAGGTGGGTAAATATAAGTTTCCCAGATACTGATTAATTGACCAAAATCTGAATTTTATTATCACTGAATAAAATTAAACACGGCCTTACAGAGATGCATGACAATGACATGATTTCCACACATAGAAATAAATTAAAAGCTATGGATGTTAGCGTGCAGATTAATATATTAGTTAACAAACATGCTATTACTAGCCTTTTATTTTTACTTTTAAATTACTGTGGGAATGCTATCTCACAGCTATCTTGAATTTTAAGGTAAGAAATATTTACTCCCTCTTTCTGCTGTACCCATATTCCATGATTGAACAAAACGCTATCTCTCCATTCCATCTGAATCAAGAGAGGCTGTTCAGGTGCTGTAAAGGGGTAAATAAGGCCAATAAGCTGAGGCTGAATCCTTACAAGATGGAAGCACTATTGGTGGGTGGGTCTTGGGTCTGGGAGTTGATGAGGAAGCCAATTCTGAATGGGGCTGTATTCCTCCTGAAGGGACAGGTTCATAGCCAGGAGGTGCTGCCAACATTGTCTCTGAAGGCTCAGGTAGCCTCGATGACAAGAAGTATGTATTTCCAGCTGTGGGTAGTTTGCTGGCTAAAGCCTTTCCTACACCAGAATACAGATAGGTAGCCGTGTTGGTCTGCCATAGTAAAAAAAAAAAAAATTATAAAAAAAAAGTGTGCTTGCACACGAAAGCTCATACCAAGAACTAACTTAGTTGGTCTTAAAGGTGCTACTGGAAGGATTTTTTTTATTTTGACTACACCAGAATATCATTACAAAAATGCTATACACTCTGGTAACCAGCCATTTAGACCACTGCAATTCACTCCAAGTAGGGCTGTTGGTGGGGGTGGTTGTTTTTGTTACTACATTAAGTATTCTTGTGTTTTTATCTTGTAAACCTGTAAAGGGCAGGATAGAAATTTAATAAATAATAAAACTAATATGATCCAGAGGTTGTAGCTTGTGCAGAATGCAGCTTCCTAGTTACTCGTTGACAGAGCTAAGTAAGAGTGTGATAAACCACTCCTGGGAGAAGTGGATCAGCTGACTTGTTTGCTGCCAGGCCGAGTTGTGGTGCAGAAAGCCCTACACAGCCTGGGTCCCTGGTACCTGAAGGAGTGCCTCTCCCAGTATTAGCTGGTCCATACCCTGACATTTGTCAGGGAGGCCATGCTGATAGTTCCGTCTGTAACCACTGTGCATTCTGTAGTGGCATGTTGTAGGGCCTTCTCAATGATGACTATGGAACTTGACTATGGAACTCCCTCTGGTCAAATATATATTTGCCCCTCTTGTTTATGTCCTTTAGACATCAGTTGAAAACGTCTCTTTTTATTTTGGCATGTTGAGGTTGGAGGAAATAGTTGCTCTGTCTGCTCCTGTGAATTTTTTATTTCTATTATTTTGTGAGTGTTTAATATTGTTGCATGCTACCCCGATCTCTGAGCAGTGAGAGGATACAAGGGTTCATGGTGCTTGCCCAGGGTTCAGCTTCCTTGGAATGAAGGTCAGTGTAGACTGTGGTGTCTTTAGGATATATGGTTTTATTTACAAATATATATAACCTGAACACAAGACGGAGGTGCTCACATTAACACCACAACAAAACTTGCTGCTCTATTAATCACAATTTAGGATCCCACACAGATCAAGCATGTTTCTATGTCCAGCTTCCAGCTTGCTTTCTGCTCAGCTTACACACTCCGTGGGCCTAGCTCTCCTGTGGCCAACAGGTTTAGATCTATTTGTTCAGACAAATCTTCCACAGATATAACCGATTTAACTTTGTAGATACTGAAACAAAGTGTGTACTAGTCTCAGCAGGAAACCTGTGTGGGCTTAAAAAATAATTTGCTCTGAACTTTGTCTTTTTGGTATCTTGGAATGGATGACATTCGTTGCCTTTGACTGCCCCTCTGTGGCTGCACTGGAATTGTATTATGATACATAATAACTGTTAGCTGTCATCTAACATTGTTTTTGCAAGACATAATTTACGTCTTTCTATGTAAATTAGGTTTTGTATACAAGTAGAGGGTTGTGGAGTTTTTTATATAAAAGTAGTGATCATCAGGAAATACAATAGTGTTCAACAATCAGCCATAATTGTCTGATATTGTGCTATGTGGTGCTTTAGCTTTTTAAAAGAATTTATGACAAACCTGCACTTTTCAAAATAATCATTTTCTTCTTTTTCTTTTTTGTAAACTCATTCCTTATATATTTGATGAGCTGATTGGCTATTGTATTGGAAGTCATCTGATTTATACATTTCACTTTAAATATTCTCTGGACACAATTATATTGCTGAATTTAGTCTGAACTGAGGGCAAAATCAGGGAGTTAGTCAACCAGCCCAGTCATTTGCCCAAAATAGCTTTCTTTGCTTGATTGCCTTAAATGAATACCTTTATTTCAATAAAGATCAATAAATGAGTGAGCCTAGGAACTTTAAAAACACTGTACTGACCTAGCCCTTAAGTTCATTTGTTAATAGAAGTCACTTTGAAATGAATGCACTTGAAAATGAGGCAGGTGGAAAGGATACTACTTTTCCAACTAATTAGAGCCTGAAGGACTTGTCAAGGACTCAGCTTTGTTTTCTAATATGTATGTGAATTGCATGGATTGGCTCTTGTTTCTGGTAATCTGAAGATGGTCACTCTTTATTTTGTGATTTTTTTGTGCTCTTATTGTATACCCTTTGCAACTTTTACTAAAAGGCTTCCTAATTAAATTGACACGTATTTTGATAGAGTGAGGAGAGCTGATGTGGTCTATTCGCTCTGGCCCTCACTGGGTATGACCACCAGCTTACATATTTGGTGACCATGAGAAAGGGTCATATGAATGTAGTGCTCCTACGTGAGAGTGGTTCCTGACTGGCCCATGATCAGAGGCAGATTTAGGTCAATGCAACAAGTTCCCCCATACTGGGTGCAGGGGCCAAGGGAGTGTCTTCCCATTTCCTTCCCAAAGCCTAGTAAGTGCTTGTCCAGCTTTGGAAAGGAAGCAGGGGGGCTCAAGGACACTTCCACCTCCTTCCCAAAGCCCGGCACCTCCCTTACCCGGTTTTGGAAAGCTAGCACGAGGACTAGGAGGCATAGGAGCCAACTCTTAGGGGCTGTGGGGGCTTCTGCCCCTACAATAGTATATTTGAGGGAACTGCGCCACCACAAAGTTGCTGGGCATTCCCATTCAAATGGTGTGTATGCACTTCATCATGTGATCAATTATGTGGGGCGGGGCTTTCCTGGGCCCCCACAATATTTTATTCAAGTTGGCAGCCCTGCTAGAGGGTGTCCGATTTTTACCTTGCATGTGGCGTCGTATTACCAAGGTCTGCCCTTGCCATGATTCCCATCACATAGAAGAACCGTATGCCACTGTGTTCATCTGTGCGCACAGGTGCTATATCCATGATCAGCAAGTGGCACAGCAGCAGGCACTTCAGAGGCAGGGCCAGTTCACACTACTCCACAGCCCTTTACGAGGTTTTTCAACGGGGGGGCGGTTTTGTAAACCTTCATCAAGGCATTAAAATTATTGTTCCTTTTTGTACATCATTGCTAAATGCCTGGATTGTGTTTGTTGATGTGAAGCAGGCTGGCTGCGATAGTCATGGTGATGGTAATTCATCATAGCAGGGGCTTGAGTTATTTGAAATGTTCTTCCCTTTCAATTATTACTCACTCATGAAGGTCCCTGCACTGTATGAAGGTGAGTCCACTACAACGTTTGTAATGCTTACTACATGGATCTTTCCTCTCACTGAGGGGAAAGCTCTTCACTATTGTCATATCTGCAATATGGTCAACAGGTGTGAATTTTTCACACAATATGGGCATTCCACGGGGTCAAAAGATTAAAAACATTTCCCTCCCACTAGCCCTTCCTATGGAGCCACTATCATCTAACCTCTTCTGGAGTTAATATTTGAATTGGATCTGAGATATATGTGTGAATTTAAGAAGCAGATTATGCATTAACAGAGAAGATCATATTAAAAAACAAAACTCCCTGAGATGGATTATCACAGCTTTTTCTGCTGATAATATTGACATATAATCTATCATTGTGCCCCAACACCTCAGCATTGCTTCTGAAAAAAGAATTGCATTCCCCATGTTTCCGTGAATAGAAGAAATTTTATTGTAGAGGACGTAAATTGAGAATAGAAGGGACATTTTAAAACTGTATTTGATAATCGCTGGAACAACTCCTTGTGCTGCTTCAGTTTCAAGTCTACTGAGGCAAGACAAAAAGCTACATCTGGTGGCGTTCAAAAGTCAAAACACAAGGGCAACAGAGGCAAATTCCAGAAACTGGGGAAAGTCAGAACAAAGGTGTGGGGTGAGAGGTGTTGTACAGTATACTGCTACATCAAAAGGAAAGCCGGGTGCAAGGATGTTGTTCCAGCACTATGTGCCAGGAACCCTGAGCCTTCAGAGCCCCACCCAGAGCACAGCTGTGTGTGTTTGTGGGTACTGGACATCCCAAACTGATGTATGGGTCCTAACTGTATTTAATTAAATATAAAAGTAGGGGAGTCTGGGTAACTTATGAGAGACTGGGGGGAGGGAATCTTCACTATTGCATTGTTCATTATTCTTAAAGTTGACACAGTTATTAGTGTTGATTTTAGCATCAATTACAGCAGTGTAAGTTATTAGCAGAAGCAGTTACAATAGATTTATTATTTTGTACTGTGGCATGGCAATATTTCAAATATAAATTGACTTTCCTCTTAATAGAAATAGCCCCTTGAACACATGTGTGTGTGTGATATTCATTCTCCGCTACCTATGCTTAATAAAATGAACTCAATATTTTATGTCTTCAGATTAAGAACAGGATGCTGCCTTTTACCGAATCAAATTATTAGTCCATCCAGCTGAGTGTTGCTCACACCGGCTGGCTGTAGATCTCCATGGTTTCAGACAGGGGTCTCTCACCGCCCTGCCTGGAGATGCTGGGGATTGAACCCTAGTCCCTCGGCATGCGAAACAGATGCTTCACCACTGAGCTATGGCCCTTCCCCGTTGTTGGGTTTGGAACTTAACAGGTTAAGTTGTTCCCATGATGCCTCAGCATTCTGACGTCAGCTTTCGAAGCTGGGAGGAGCTGGGAGGAGTTTCGTTTACTCTGTTCCCCTCTGGTCTCTGAGAGAAAGAGGTCGCAGTTTGTCATGGCTGCGGTGAGCCCAGGAGATTCCTGGGGAATGTCGGAATAAAGAAACTGTAAATAGACAAACCGGGCTCTGTGTGTTTGTCGGAAGCTAAGTGAAGCTACGTGACAGTTTTCACCGCTGTGTTCAACTCTGCTGAGGCGTGACTGGAGAGCTACTGGAGACGGAGCTGAGTGGCGCAGCTCGGAGGAAGTGTGCCGGACCGGCCATAAAGAGCTAATTGGGGACCGTAAATCAATTAGCGGGGTCACGCCAATAAATCAATTCCACAGGTTATGGACCCTTAATCACCGATCGTAAAAGTGTCACAGAAACGCTTTGAAGTTGCGGTTCAGAGCAACGGAGGCTGCCGGAATGCGTTTGAAGTCTGCGGTCTGAAGCAGAGACGCTGGCAGGAATTTTTGCCTGTTGTTAAGAGGCAAGGAGGAGCTGCGGAGCTCAGAGCAGCTGAAAGACACTAAGTGGTTGCCTGTGCTGAGAGCTGAGTGCTGGGAGCTGAAGAGCAGCTGGAAAATCGTTTCCCCACGGATGGGTGCCGGAGGAGCTTGTGATCTGTGAGTACAGCTTGGGGCCCCTTGGGAGAACGGAAGACAATGGCAGGCAGCCAGGTCTTGGAGGACATTGCGATTGAACAGCTCACTCTAAGAAGTTGGGCAAGGGCGTAAAGTCAGCAAGGGCTGCCTGGGATGTGCTGTGAAGCTTCAGCAGGAGGCCAGAGCCCTGAAGAAGTATTGAGAAGAGCCTGGGGATGGCTGCTGCCCCTGTTCCTGATGCTTTAGCCTCAAGGAGTGCTAGTGAGCAGATCGGGGGGGCGAAGGATTCCAAAGGCAAGTGTAAAGGCTTGTCCACTGTGCGTGCTGGAGTGGAATGTCAACAAAGCAGGTTCCCAGAAAGCCGCAGTGGGAGCCAGGCCAGAGGGGGCGGAGCTGGCAAGGAGTGCTTTTCCGGAAGAAGGAGGGCCAAGCCAGCTGGGAGGAGCCCCGGGCAGTGTTTTTCCACTGGAGTTCGTCGTTGCTACTTGCTGCCCATGGAGAGCGGAGACAGCTGGGCAGGAAGGTCCCAAGGTCAACCAGCTGAGTTCTCATGGGAATCAGTCTCGGAGAGGAGGCCAGCGTGGGAACGCAAGGGAAGGACGTGGCTCAGACGCTGGGGAGGGTTGTTTTCTTATCACTGCTTCTATGGCAACTGTGAAGAACAACTCCAGCCAGGACACGGTGACGCGCTGGGTTTTGGATACTACTGTCAGTCGTCACCTAAGCAAGCCTGCTGGCGAAATGCGGAACTGCAGGGCTGTTTCAACAGGACACAACTGTGATGTTAGCAGACGGAATGAGAAAATCTGTTTCTGGTGTGGCTAACATGTTTTTTTCTCCTTTACAGGAGGAGCTAGAGGTCTACGTTGTGCCGGGACTGAATTGTTGTTTGTTATCCATTTTCAGAGGGGGGAAACAAGTGGCCAACGTGAAAAGGGGGCAGAACAATCTCTTTGTTCTGGAGTCACCTCTGGAGGGTGGTGGGAATGCTGGAAAAAGCACAGGCGCAGTGTGCTAAGGTTCCCAGTCATGTGCAAAAGCTGCACAGGTGCACAAAAGGGTACAAACTCCGGAAATGTGGGAGGTCCCTAGGGTGCAGGGCATGCAAGGGTGCACAGGTACATGGTTTTCCCGGGTTTGGGAGGGTAGCCAAAGAGCCCTTTGAGCTCTTTGAGGCAGGTGGTCCAAAGGTTCAGGAAATGATCTTCTGTGGATATGATCCTGCAACCAATGGGTGGAAGTTTGCATACCCAGAGGGTGATCAAACCAAGCTGCTGGTCAGTAAGCAGGCTGAGTTCTGTGAACAGGGTGGGTGTTCAAGACTCAGGGATAGTTCTGATTTTCTCTCAGAATGTCTGTCTGATTCTGAGGAGGAAAGGGAGCCAGAGGCTGATCCCGGTGATAGGGACCAGGTCCAGGATCAGGGTTCAGAACCCGGTGATGGGGACCAAGTCCAAGATCAGGGTTCAGGGCAGGTCTGGGCATCTCCAAAGGTTGTGAAAGGAGTGTCCAGGTGTGAGGCTTCATCTCCGGTTAACGTAATGGAGAAAGCTCACAAACAGGGTGTCAAGTCAGAGGGGGAAGGATCTGACGGAGAAGACACAACTGCTGGCCCAAATGGGTCAGTAGGGTTTCAGGTCACAAGTGCGTGGAAAAGTGTCGCACAGTGTGATTCTGGGAGTGTTGAAGGGGTTCAACAGGTGCCTGGGAAAGATGCCGGGAAGGGGCACAAGGCAAAGGGGAAGGTGTTGAACTCAACAAGGTCTTGTCAGAATGGTTCGGCAAGAGGGGGTGTTGGGTTTGGAACTTAACAGGTTAAGTTGTTCCCATGATGCCTCAGCATTCTGACGTCAGCTTTCGAAGCTGGGAGGAGCTGGGAGGAGTTTCGTTTACTCTGTTCCCCTCTGGTCTCTGAGAGAAAGAGGTCGCAGTTTGTCATGGCTGCGGTGAGCCCAGGAGATTCCTGGGGAATGTCGGAATAAAGAAACTGTAAATAGACAAACCGGGCTCTGTGTGTTTGTCGGAAGCTAAGTGAAGCTACGTGACAGTTTTCACCGCTGTGTTCAACTCTGCTGAGGCGTGACTGGAGAGCTACTGGAGACGGAGCTGAGTGGCGCAGCTCGGAGGAAGTGTGCCGGACCGGCCATAAAGAGCTAATTGGGGACCGTAAATCAATTAGCGGGGTCACGCCAATAAATCAATTCCGCACCAGCACAAAATAAGAGGAAAGCAAATTAAAAGTTGCTCATAATAGCAATGGCTAAAAAGTAGGAAATGCCTCACTGTGTAATTTCATTACCAAAAATAGCTAACAATAGAAAAAGAGAGTGAAATCTTATCCTTTTGTTCCTCGTAAATTATTAAATAAAAGTAATGGATGCTGTGCATACAAAGCTCCTTCTTAAAGCCTCTTGTAAATGGGTGCTACCAAAAGCAATGGCTCAAGGAAGAATCCTCCTCATAAAGTATTTAAAAGGCTTACTGCTTGCTCCTTGAAATAAATAGTTGGAATCCATTAAGTTAATACATGAGGTTTGTATTTTTTAAAAAAGAAAAAAGCAGATTACTTTCCTGCTGATTGTACATTCCAGTCATCATTAGAAGATGAAAAATTAACATATTTCTTATGCAGTACAAGGAAAATAAGTTGTTTCGTAAGGACTTTGATAAGCGGAATAATTTACAGTATCTTTTCTAATAGTAAGGTTGCATATTTGCTTTATATCATGGGAAAATAAATCCTATTTAGTATGCATGTCCCAAACAGGACAATTTCAGTGAGACTGTTAGTTCCTATAATGTATAATATTAGGATTATGTTTATATAAAAGAAACTATAGTTGGTTATTTGGTTATCAGTATATGGGTGATTGCAGTCTCAAGATCTAAGGGATGATTTCAACTAATGAGTCTTGTCAGTGTAAGCCCAAGCAAAGACTTCATGTCCTCCTCTGTGTGCCCTTTATGCCCCCCCCATTGGCTTTCAGGGGCCAAAGAGAACAACCCAGAACAGCATGTACGGTAAGGACAGGGAGAAGGTGGCAGAATGCTTCTTTATTTGCAACTCATAGTTGTTGTTAAGATTGGCATACCTATGGATCAGCTGCTTGAATGAAGTACCTCAGTAATGACCACTCCCACATCAAATGGGGTTGCCCTTTGCGTGGTCGCGCGCAGCAGCCCCCCCCCCCCCGGTATCCCAGTGCGACTTCTGATAGTTCAGGCTGGCTTCATCCTCCCCAGGCTGGATACCTGGAGATCTCCACCTACCTCAGCCACCTACCTCAGCCAGGGGATTAGCCAGGTAAGGAGAGGGACCATCCTGCCCACACAACGGAAGGTGAATCTTACCACTTTTCCAGAGCTTCTCCCGCCCTCCCCTCCCTCAGTTAAGTTGTCTTTTGCAGGTTAACCTCTTCTTCACAGGTATGTCAGGGTCGCTGTTGAAGGGCCAGAAAGGAATTTCCCTGCTTTGGCAGGTTTTGCCTTCCCCGTAGCAAAACGTCACAACTTTGGTGGTTTCGAGCCTTGGGCAGAATCCTTTAGTCTATCTTCCTAAATGGGGGGGGGGAGCGGTGACCCACGCCCCCCTTGCAGCGGTGATCCCAGGGTTCCCCTTTAAAGGGGTCTTGAGGGGAAGCATTGGCCATATGCCAAGAGGTTGTCATTGTTCTCCTCTGTGACGGCGGCAAAATGGGGGGTGGGCTCTCTGCTTGAACATATGTTCTCCAGAGCCAGCCCAATCCCCACACATTCTGGATAACCCTGAAGTCTCCCATATCCCCAGCTGGGTACTGGGAAGGATAAACACCCAATGCCTGAGCCAAGGTCTCCCTACATCTGAAACTTAATAAAGTTGTGGCCAATTTTAATCCCATAGCACGTTGTCTTGAGTCGTTATTCCACTCGGGAGTCGTCTGGGCTTAGGAGGGGCTCCACCTGTCCACGCAAAGGGAATAAATTTTACAGTTTTGGTCTAGGTTTAAAAAAAAGAATAGAGACACTCCAAAAATCAGAAAATTCCATTCACATGTTTCCAGCTGTGGCACAGTTTTTTTGAGAAAGATCATACAGTAAGCTTTGTTTGTATCAAAGCAGATGTTACGAAACATGTGGAACAGCTGATAACCATTCAGTGCCTATTTCCCCCAAAAATTGTGTGAGGGTTTATAGCGGATACAGTCATGATTTACTTTGAATTAAGATGAGAGTTACAGAGATAATACCTTGAACTCTTGTGACATATGCTTAAAAGAGCAATTTCAGCAACTATCATTGCCAAAGTTTTGGAATTGGGTTAGTAAAGAATACCCAGAATTGGCAAGTCTGCTGCTCATCATATTGGCCAGTAGGGCACATAATTTTCCTAAGTGTAAATATGCCCTTAGTGACACTAAATGACAAGCAATGGTGAAATAGATTTATAACAGTTCAAAACTGTACTGTACATGTTTACTCTGAAGTAAGTCCTGAAACTTAGTCCCAGATAAGAAGTGCTACAGGATTGCAGCCCACATTGCTAACTCAGTTTAAAAAGTAATAACAAGAAGGAAGGAACGCTGTGCTAATGTTCTAGAGCATGGGTAGGCAAACTAAGGCCCGGGGGCCGGATCTGGCCCAATCGCCTTCTAAATCTGGCCCGAGAACAGTCCGGGAATCAGCATGTTTTTACATGAGTAGAATGTGTGCTTTTATTTAAAATGCATCTCTGGGTTATTTGTGGGGCATAGGAATTCGTTCATTTCCCCCTGAAAATATAGTCCGCCCCCCCACAAGGTCTGAGGGACAGTGGACCGGCCTCCTGCTGAAAGAGTTTGCTGACCCCTGTTCTAGAGGAAATCAACCTGATTGTGTCACATCCATTTTCTTCAGGAGGGCTTCTGTGGGCAGCATGGATTATTCATAATTTTCAAATCTGAAGATTTCTGCACACCTTCGTTTTGTCATAACAAAGGTGCCAAATTAATAACTGTGAGGGCAGATGGGTCATTGGAGAAGATAAGTAAAAATAATTAAAGCAGCATTAACAAAGAAAACATTGTGGTATTGGTAGCATAATACGCATTCCTGTTTTTCCATAATATGATACAATAGGAAACAAAAACAATTACAAAGTTTTCCAAAGCTACAGCAATCCAGAACAAAGTTAAAGTATTGCTACAGGTCTATAAGTGTCCACGGTGTTCCCACTGTTTATTCACTCAGAGCTATTGCAGTTTTCATATTGTCAGTTAAGAGGTCTTACACATCTGTTTTGAAGCATTCAAGCAGCCATTAGTCATATGAAGTTGCTGACTTACTTATCTTGTATTCTAAAAATTAGAATTTATCAAGAAGCCACATTTTATTGATTGCACGGGGGGGGGGAATTATTCTGTGCCACAAAATGAGAAAGAGATACAGTTGTAATAACAATTTTTAGCAAATAAAAGATACAGTACTGTATCTGTATCTTTTCCCCTATGGGGAGAAACACAGCTTAGAGAGGGAATGTTTTGCATAGAAAAAAGCAGAATGGAAATGGTTAAGGAGCTATATTTCCTATTTCCTCATTCCTCTACACAGACTTGTAGTCTCTTGTGTATGAACACTGGGGAGGAAAGCTACCCACACACCTAGTCACCTCTAGTTTTAGCGTTGTTGTTGTTGTTGTTGTTTATTACCCACTCTTCACTCTTAAGTTCCCAAGGGGGTTACAATATTAAAATACAATATTTGAAACAGTTTACAATTTACAATTAGAACCTACTGAGAGTAGATGCATTGGAGCTATTTTCAGGTGACATTTTTGATAGCAATTATTTTACTCAAGCTCATTTTTCTATTTCCTTTTAAAACAATAATTGCCTATAATGAGTAAATATTAGGATACAACTTCATTGATCAAAGCAGTAGGGTTCGCCTTTTACCAACACAGTGCAAATGGCTGTTAGTGCTGTTCCTTGTATGAAAAGAAACTAGGCAACAGAACAATGATTTGCAAGAACTTCAGAATTGACTAAAGAGACTGTGATGGTAATGGTTATTATGATGATTATATGCCATGCACTGGAAAGGTTTCTTAGTTTTGAGAGCAAGTTGGCCTGGGAGAGTGTTCCAAGCATGCTCTCCCCGCTTCTGACATTGTTCTGCTTGTTTAGCCCTTGTAAGCGACTGTAGGTGTTCAGTACTGCTGAATGTCATCCGAATGTCAAATGCAAAAACCTTTGATCAGTTTGCCAGCATCTGTTTTGTCACTTTTTCCTCCAAGTGGGTATTTTTTATTATTAGTATTAGCAAACATTTAGAATAGCAACACAGTATTAGGCATATAAAATAGAACTGAAATTATTCATGTGCAGTAGGCATACAATATAAATAACCTTGTCAGAAAGCAATACTCAATGGAGAGGCAGTTTGATGGAGCAGAAAGAATAGCTGCTGTGAGACAGTAAACTATAGTAGTTAGCACCAAGCAGGTGAATCTGTGGTGATTCAGGAAAGGGGAGAAGGAAAAAGAGAAGGTTTTTCTGGTGTATGTGCTGGAATCAAAGAAGGCACAGTCAGTGGGTAGCGGCAAGGCAGGGAACAAAGAAGCTGAGTAGCAAGAGAGCTTCTATAGAGGGGAAAGAAAGAAAAGAACAAACACTATGTGTAGAACAACATATTTTCCCCGCAGTCTGCTACTGTTGTTCGCACAAAGTAGGGGCACATTTATTGAGCTCCACTTCCTGGATTTTATAGATTGGAACCAATATGTCTCATTTAAGAGGTAGAAAAGCCCTTTGCAGATGTTCATATTTTGTGCACAGTGGGTGGCTGGTGTCCAAATCATGTCAGGCTGCTGATATTCATGACATTTGCATATGGATTCTGTGCAGTTAGAAGCCAAAGAACATAGGCCCAAACCTATATGATCCACATCTTATCTTTGTGGTATATACCAGATGTGCTTTACACATGTAGGAAGATATGCAGATATCAAGCTGAGTGCACTATGGGGACAGTAGGGGCAGCAAGAACCCTATTTCATCAATGAGGCATACAGATTGAACATCTGCACAGATTGTGTCAGAAGCAACTGGGTTATATGTGATTGTTCAGGATCCCAGTCATATGCTGCCCTGCCCTCTTCCTGACTAGCATCCCTCTATGTTCATTCACTTCTTCGATTGCCTTGTTAATGAGAGAGCCCGTGATCCACTGCTAGAACTTTGTAAGGTTAGCATGTTAGGGGTCCTGAATTCAATTCTTGGCATCTCCAGTTAAAACGGCTCTCAGATAGCAGGGCTGGTAAGACCCTGGAGGGCTACTGCCAGTCTGAGCAGACAACCCTGGACCAACAGGTCATCGGTCTGAATCAATACAAGATCACATCCTAATTTTCTTTGCTAATCCATACAGAAGCTGAATTCGAGTGTGTCACATTTCAGAGCCTGCCTACTTCGTAATCGAAGGTTTCCCCATTCTTATCCCCTTCAACAAACTGAATCAAATTATGAATCCAAATTCTCTGAGGTATATGAATGTATGAATGCCATTCAAACAGGGGACAGTCCACTGTAAAGTAAGATACATGGCCACCGTACAGTGAAGATTAAAAATGCCAATTGGAGAAAATAAATTCAGCTATTCAAAGAGCTTTCGGAAACTTTTGTTTTCTAATTAGCAATAGTTATGGAAAATACTATGTAGAAATAGCTATTGACACAAAAGATTGTGTTCTTTACAGCGTGGAGGCAGGGAGGAATAATTATAACAGTGTTCTCTGTAATGTTTCATTTAATTAAAGGGGCCTTTTGAGAACAATACAAAAACAGAATTTTTCTCCCAGACTCAAGGTTTCTCATGGTACATTTGGTATGAATGCTATGAATGTCAATAAGGAAGCTTCAACCCATAGCTCTTTAACAGTCCATAGATAAAAAATCCAGTGTCTACTATTTCTTGTAGTTACAGCCAGCCAGAGCATCCTTCTGTTTCGGAAGGTGCCCAGAAATAGCACATCCTGTTAAAAGCCTTGAATTATTTATGATATAAGAGGTCTTCAAAAGTGCAAGACTGCAAAATTGCCATTTGATTTTCCTTTGCAATGCTGTGTTTGTTTACATTGACCCCCATTTAAGAGGTGCTAAAACAACTGGGATATTGGCCAAGGTGTTTTCTTTTCTTTCCATTTTTGTGCTTCACAATTTTGGAATACCTAAAGCCAGGGGGAAGGTTCAGATATTTCCACATGAACCTGCACACATGCAAGCAATCAGTAATTGTCAGGATCTGGGCCATGTATCTTTGCTTCCTTTGTTTCAGACAGTAAAGATGTGTGTTCTTATTTTTGTTGATAAGAACCCATTGACCACCACATTAGTTTCTTTAAAAGAAAAGGGGGGAAGGTTACCTATTTCTATCTTATTATGAAGGCAACCTTTAAAGAAAATTAAAACCCAAAAGAAATCAATTCATACCTAGTCAAAGCAGTGTTGTTTTCCCCCAAAATCACAGTTACTGTTAACAACATCACCCGCATAGATGCACAGATGTGAAAACTATACATGATGTACCTTGCCTAATGTAGCACATGCTGTGCTGTTCAGTTCAAAAGCAGAGGTACTGACAGAAACGATGCAAGGAGAGTCAAACAGTTCAGCACCTGCTGTTCACTTGGTGCATGAAATCATCAAGCAGCCTTGAGATCCTAGAGAAGTTTACCCACTGACTATGAAAAAGGACATTTTAATCACAAAACCTTATCCCATGCCCTCTATAATTTGAGTAATCAGTCCTCTTCCTCACAAAGAGCCAATATAAACACAGCAAATAATTACATAATTCTAAAAAGTCAACAGAGAGGCAGATTTTATGGCAAATTTTTACATATAGTCTTCCATTTCTAAGCAACTTGGGTATTGTGTGGAAATGCTTGGATAACTGTCGGGAATAGGTTTTAGTGCTACATCTTCATATCCGTGAAGAGAGCTGGGATAGCATAGGAGAATGTGTGTTGGGATTGACCCCAGAAGACTTGAATTTGAAATTCTTCTCTGCCATACTTGTTGGCAAGCCACTGTATTTAGCATCAGTCCCCAGGAAATGTTAATGTTACCACGGAGATGAAATGAAGCTGTACAGCATAAGAAGTGCAAAACGCTTTGTACATTAAGACAATGAGCTTTGCAAGCCCAGCTGATCTTCTGAATACTTCCCACCACCCTCCAAAAACAACCCCTTGCACTGCCCACAAATTGCTGTCCTAGCTTGGTGCTACTCTGGGGGTAGCATTTTATATAGCACATGGGGCTGCTGTCCTGAGGTGCAGGGAATAAAAAAATGAATCCACTGCACCTAAAAATGCACCTAAAAATCCTTAAAATGCTGTAGAAGTTGTAATAAAAAACAAGCTTGTATTCCCATGCATCTCATTCGACATTAATCAGCCTTTTCATACTTCATTCTAGAATTGCCTTTACTAGGCAACAGTAGTTCATTTTAATTTACTTGACAGTGAAACCACAGCCTACCAATCACCAAGTTCTCTTATTTGGAAGTTCTGTCTTTGTGTGAGCAGGTGAGAATTCCTAAAGAATGAAACATTCCCTTTGCCTTACCTTCTCTTTATTATCTACATGAATGTGTATGTCATATGCAGGCATTGCAAAAGTAGGGCTCTATTCAGCCAGTGGGAAACCTCCAACCTGAGGGCCTAATTTGGCCCATCAGGCTTCCCTATTTGTCCCACGTCACACCCACAATGTGACATCAGGTATAGGACAGGTAAACCTGAGAGGCCAAATTGAAAAGGAAGGTTCAGGAGTTCACTCTAAGTACACTCCTTTCCAACCACTGGTAGAGTTTAATGCTTTTTGAATTTGAGACATTCTTCTATCAGCCTGCAGTAACTGAAAGAAGTGTCAGATTGCAAAAGCACCAATTCTGAGGAGGAAAGGAAGAAATGGGGGGAGCCATTTAGAATGGGCTACTAATTCTTTCTCCCATTCCATAATAATAATTTTACTATTTATACCCCACACATCTTACTGGGTTGCTCTAGTCACTCTGGGCGGCTTCCAACATATATAAATAACATTTAAAAAATTAAACATAAAAAAACTTCCCTATACAGGATTGCCTTGAGACGGCTCGGGTCAGATAACTCCATACCCTCCAACATTTCTCCAGTGAAAATAGGGTCGTCCTAAGGAAAAGCAGGACATTCTGGGATCAAATCAGAAACTGGGGTGGCTTCTCTAAATCAGGGATGGCCCTGGAAAATAGGGACATTTGGAGGGTCTTCTTTTTAATATATCCAGTGCATTTTCAGAGATTACTGAACTGAGGAGAAAGAGGGAACATATGCTTCTTTTACAGTACACAGAAGAGACTTCCCGCAGAAGCTGTGCTTGGACTATTAGGCAGAATGTTCCTATAATCCCAGCACTAGCAATTGCTTGTACCCCAGGACAACAGTCAAACTAATTTGGATGCAATTTAGCCAGATGGACACACTTTATTTACATGAGATTTGAATGCTAGGAGCAGTATTTCTTAGTAAACATCTATTGTGATTGGTTTCTTCCTGTGAACCTGTAGCTAAAATGAAGTGCTTAAGGTGATCTAGCTGAGTGTTCAATTAACATGCAAAACTAAGAAATAACCCTACTAGACAATTTTGGGACTGTTTCAGATTTAAAGGGAAACTATGTATAATTATTACATGTTTTTACAGTGGTACCTCAGGTTAAGAACTTAATTCATTCCAGAGGTCTGTTCTTAACCTGAAACTGTTCTTCACCTGAGGTACCACTTTAGCTAATGGGGCCTCCCGCTGCCGCCGCACGATTTCTGTTCTCATCCTGAAGCAAAGTTCTTAACCTGAGGTACTATTTCTGGGTAAGTGGAGTCTGTAACCTGAAGCGTCTGTAACCCGAGGTACCACTGTATTCTAAAATTTTCATAGGGTGCTTTAAATTTATGTGAATGTGTTTAAGGAACGTACACTTAATTCCTGAATGCAAATTCTTTAGATATTAAGGTTACTATAGCAACCTTAAGAAATTCAATATTTTAAAATTCTGTTTATTCTGAAATATTTTTATCTCATCTTTTGTATGATCCATGGAATTCACAACAGCATTTTGAAAACAAAAGGCTGGATCTAGAGGTCACGCCTGCTGGGAAGAGCATTCCCTGAGTGGGAGGTAGCATTCGGTGCTGCAGGGAATCAGTAAACGTTTCCCACCACCCACCCTGCCAGCAGGATCTGTTCACGGGTTAAAAAGCCTTTTCACCCACAGATGGCAAAGTCTGAATCTAATCCCAAATCCAAAACCAGTCTGGAAGGTAATAGAGGGCCCAGGCTCTGAAGGGTTTAAATGTTTAGGTCTGACACCTTGCACTCGATCCAAAAGCTAATAAGCAGCCAGTTCCAGCCACTAAATGATCAACAATGCGCATCCCACATGTGTTGGACTGGAACCTGGAGATCAGGGTTAAAATCCCCACTCGGGCATGAAACTCACTGGGTGAACTTGGGCCAGTCACTCTTTCTTAGCCCAACCTACCTCATTGGGATGCTGTGAGGATATAGCGAGGAGGGAAACATGTAGATGACCATATCACAGACCTGGGCTGTTTTTTCAGCCAGACCTCAGTTCCGGCACCTCTCAGGTGGGAGTCATTGCCATTCTCTTATAGAACAAGGGAGATGTTCGTGGTGAGTTCCAGTACCTCTTTTTCTATAAAAATAGCACTGTCATAGACCATAATCATTTGTCCATCCAGACCAGTACTGCCTGACAAAAAAACTCTCTAAGGTTTCCAGCAGGGGTCATTCCCGTCACCTGTTACCAAGTTCTTTTTAACTTGAGATGTCATTGGCCTTGGGGCCTTCTGTAGGCACCCTGGGGTGGCTTGAATGATGGTCAGGGGTGCCACGGGCAACACTGGCCTCTGTCCTTTTTTTCTTCCCTCTCTCCTCTGATGCCTTCTTGCATCTCTGCCTCCCAAAGGCTTGCACAGCTGTTTGTTGCAACAGCCCTGGTTACAAGCTCAGCATGTGAATGGTGCCTCTGGGGCTGGTCAGAAGGTGCTGGCTGTCAGGAGCTGAGGTGGCCTTGGAGTAAACAAGCAAGCAGGCGAGGGAGCCTAGTCAGCCAGTCCACCAGCCTTGCTGTTGGGAATGGACAGACAAGTCCGAGGTCCCTGTGAGGCAGTGTGAGGAGGCACCTCTCTTTGGGGCAGCAGGGGCAGCTCAGAGACCAGGGGCTGCAGTAGCTGCTGCCCAGAGGACGCCCAAGGAGAGGGGAGAGGGGAGGAGGCTGAGGGAACACTCCACAAGGGAGGATATTCAAAAAAGGGTGAGAAAAAAGGGGTGCCGCAAAAGGAATGTAGTTGGTCAAGGGAGCCAAGGATTCAAAAAGGTTGAAAATCTCTGTATTATGGTATTCATTATGCCTCTGAACACCATTTGCTGGGAATCACAGGTGGGGAAAGTGCTGTTGTGCTCATGTCCAGTTCGCAGGCTTCCCATAGGTATGTAGTTAGCCTCTGTGACAGGGGGCCATGGGTGCTTTGGCACCCACAATAATATATCAGTCAGTGGACAAAGTTTAAGCCCTTCAATGCAGGCACCCACAATCTTCGGTGTGAGGTGGCACCTGTGCTCTGTGTGAACAGGAGGCCTGGTTAGATGGGCCATTAGCCTGATCCTGCAAGCTCATCTTAGGTTCTTATGCTCTTTTCCCATGAGCAAGAGACAGATGGCTTTGGAGGAAACAGCCTTGCAGTATTCATGGTTAGCAGATATTATGGGGATACAAAATCAAGCACACAAGACTCTGAAATCCAGCAAGCTCTCTCAGCAGAGCAAAAAAAATTCCCTGTGCATTCCTAGCAGCTACTAAATCATATATTTTTGCAATACCCCTCCTACCACCCACATGTCCTATGCATTACAGTACATTCTGTATGGCTAAGGACAGAGATATTTTAAGGGCTTCTTACTACAGCCACCTGCCTTATCTATGCTAGTCCCATTCGCTTGCAGGCTCTAATATGCCTAGAAGAGAAGCCAATTCCTTCACAAAGAAAGGGAAAGGTGGCATATAAATAACTCATTCAGAACCATGACTGTTGCGAAATGAAATCATTTTTTCCTTTATTTTTTAAAAAATCCTTGTAATAGTAAATTATTTAGTTGAATAGATAAAAAGAAAAAGAACTAACCAGGGTTAAAACACATATCAAAAAAGAAAAGAAAGCATTACATAGGTCTGTTTATCTCTGTTCTCATGCTAAGTACTATTTCAGTTTTACTTTTCTGATGAGAATGTTCCACAATACATTGTTAAAGTAGCACCTAATAGGTTATAGAATATAAACATAAACATATTGTGAGTAAGATATGCTGATGACATACTAATGTGTCATTGTCATCGTTATCATCACCCCAGATGATGATGATTTAATATGATATATGGTCAGGGACCGATGACCTGATGATATATTGTTCAAAGAATTATACATGTATATAAAACTGGAAAGAAACTTGGCTGATTTATAGGATGAAAGGTCCCTTGATTCTATATCTAGGGTATGCTTATATATTACACCGTCCCAAGGTGCTGGAAAATGTTTTAGAGGCCTGTGCAGTACTGTAGCAAGTTGCATTGTATGAACTGGATTCTAAGATGCTGTAAATCAGACCAATCTCTACAGACCTCTGCAGCACACATTAATTTAGCAGCAGCCAACATAACTGAATACAACAGTATTCGTTAAAAAAAGATAAAAGAGCACAGATAAAGAGTTACCCTGAAAGTGTCTCCCATTCAAATACCTGAAACTGATTCAGTTCTACAGTATTATTTCATCCCAATTTTATCTACATTTCCATGCCAAAGTTTTCATGATATGAGTAGGTAGCCATGTTGGTCTGACGCAGTCAAAATTAATTAATTAATTAATTAAAAACTTGTCCAGTAGCACCTTAGAGACCAACTAAGCTTGTTCTGGGTACAGTGGTACCTCTGGATGTGAATGGGATCCGTTCCGGAGCCCCGTTCGCATCCTGAAGCAAACGTAAGATGTGACTGCGCGTGTGCGTGGGTCACGTTTCGCCGCTTCCGCGTATGCGTGTGACGTCATTTTGAGCGTCTGTGCATGCGCGAGCGGCGAAACCTAGAAGTAACGCGCTCCATTACTTCTGGGTCGCCGCAGAGCGCAACCCGAAAATATTTAAGCTGAAGCGTATTCATCCCAAGGCATGACTGTATAAGCTTAGTTGGTCTCTAAGGTGCTACTGGACATTTTTTTTCATGATATGGTCACTCTATGATTAAACAATTTGCCAGTGATATTTTTCAGTGAACTACAGTATTTGCCCCTTTGTATATAGAAAGCATCAATGTTTGTGGCTCAGTGAACTAGAAGTAAGATAAATTTATATACGTCTCTAGCTATGTTGATGTGCCATACAAAATAGAGACATGAAACTCTTTTGAGGCTTTGGTATGGTCTGTCATTCCATCGTCTTAGACAGTTCACCGATCTAAACAATTAACTCTAAGAGGCAGTTAGCAATTATAAGCATCTGGGATGAGTGTTAATCTCCTTTAGGAGACTGAAACTGATTTTTCCGGCTGAGTCTGGTAGAGTGTGCAGAAGGAACAGGAAAGCGGTAGATCTGGATGTTGAAGGTGAATCTGGCACCATCTGTGGGTGGTGCAAAAACCAAGAATAAGGATAGTTTTCACCGGCTTCCTATACTTAGCATTGCTCTGTCCCATTCACAATCTGTTGACTGAGGGAAGAACATCCTGCTAGGCTGCCTGTGGTTTACAGTTCTATTCCTTTTACTGATTCTCACTGGCTCGGGATTTTCTTAGGTAGACCAAAGTTGTAGTAATGGCCTGAGACACTTCGTTTTTATCCTTGGCATGCCCTTTGTGTGACAACTCTGAAAAATGGCTGAAGCCCACAATATCTCAAATACAACCTCTTCCCATATTAACCGACCTGGACTCTGCAACCATCATCTGAGGCCCCCTCCACGAGAGGTCTGGAGAGTTGCAACACGAGAATGGGCCTTTTCTGCAGTAGCTCCCCATTTGTGGAATGCTCTCCCCAGGAAGGTTCGTTTAGTGCCTTCATTATACATCTTTAGGCACCAGGTGAAAATGTTCCACTTCAACCAGTCCTTTGGGTGATTAATATTCTATGGCCTTTTAGTTTTAACTATCTAGTGTGTGCTTTTCCCCCCTGTATTTTTATCTTGGGAACTGCCCTGAGATCTTCGGATGAAGGGTGGCGTATAAATTTAATTAATAGTAATAACAGTGGACTATGTGGCAGTGCTGCTAACCATCTCTCAGAAGTCGCAGCTTGTAAGGCTTGATACGGTAATATTGCATTTCATTTTCATTTTTTCCTCCACCTTTCTCAACATATTTAAATTTTAATATAGTATTGAGAAAAATGGAGGGGAAAATGAAAATGAAATGCAAGATAGGGCACAACAGAATGGTTCTCCGTCCGTTTCCCAGAATCACAGACCTGCGAGCAGCCTATATTCTTGCTGCTCTACATCTCCCCATCATATTTCAATCGCTTACCTTTGATACTATTGCCCTTTGCTTCATGCTTTCTACATTTGCGCTACAGTCCTGACAGCTCGCATAGTCTGTTGACATGTAATGGCCATTAGAATTACTGAGCATGTTCACTGATTGTCCAGTATCTCCCGAGACAGATGGATCCCAACCCAACCCAGTTCAGTGATATTAGTAGATGTTGTAGCAGAAAAGCTAGTAGCAGTTGGTAGGGCGGCGTTGATCACCTGGCTTCACCAACATGGAGATCGCCACTGGTAACCAAGAAGGAGAGGGGTGAGGCAGCGGGGAGGCTGGTGTGCTGTAGGAGCATCAGATGCCTGGTGAGTGATGTCACCCCATCCTGCCACCTCATACCGGCCATAGCTGTTAGCCACTGGGTAGCTGCAGATATGGGCACATGTGCAACAGTGGAGCATGGTCTCAGCCTTCCTATTTCACATGTGATAATGCTGCAGGTTAGAGAGCTGCAATTTGGGTTTATAGAGAGCTGGACTATGAGAACCAGGAAAACTTTGATTTCAGTCATATGGGTCCTGCTGAAACAATATGCTGCTCTGCTTGAGTGATCTGGCACTCCACTTACTCATTAGATAAGGAGTTTGTGGCAGCACATAGTGGCATCTTGTCTCTGAGCTGCAATCAAGAATAATTCAGGAGGCAGCAGATGAAAACAGACTACATCATAAGCATTTGAATAGTACCATTACTGCTGTGTTATAACAGGAAAGCAACATTAGCATTTCCCCAAGTTCATTATAAATTTAAGAAATGAGGTAAGATGCAGCATGGCTTCAGAAGGCAAGAGGGGAAATGCTTGCTCATATGAAGTTTTCCCATATGAGGATAGTGACAGTTTTGATCGATCGACTGTAGAAATTACATGTTGATAACAATGGATATTTATTTTAATTTGGTGATGGAGCACATTATATACAATAGAGTTTAATAAATATTTTTAATATGAGTATTATCAGAAAGAAGATGCCCAGCAGGGCTAGAGTTTTTTATTACTTTGATCGAGTGCTGGAAATATTATTTTAGCTGTGCAGAAGCAAATGTGCCCTTCTATTATTCATGAACAGATCTTATTTAGTTTCAGCCTTTCACTTTTCTATACAAAAAGTGTAAAAGATTTTTTACATTAAAATATACTTTACAAAAGTAATTAAGTAATGAAGTTTCCCATTCCTGTGCATATAATGACTTACACAAGTAATTCATTGTCTGTATGAATATTAACAATTTAATTTCCTTTTGCTATTAGCCGTAACATAAGAGATTGTCTTATGTCACGATGCTGAGCATGAATAGATGCACCTTTATGAATTTTGTTAATTC
Organism: Podarcis pityusensis; assembly: GCF_964106645.2. NCBI lineage: Eukaryota > Metazoa > Chordata > Lepidosauria > Squamata > Lacertidae > Podarcis > Podarcis pityusensis. Next base: position 40,553,445 of record NC_138027.1, read on the forward strand.
TGTTTTGCCATTCCTTTTTCTGTTTGTTTTCCTAATATACAGGAACATTGGTATGTACTTTATTGAGAATAATCTAGGCAGACATTCTTCAGAATGATCAAGTAGGTTGCTTGCCTTGATTGGAAGTGCTACTGCAATTCTGAATTGGAAATTAAGCACACCCTTAAACAGGATCAGAAAAACACATGAAGCAGACATTGATGTAGATGTAGAAAACGTATTCACCGTCCTTCCAATGCACTTGCATCACTCAGGATGGCTGACAAGAATTAAACATAAAACAGTTCCATAAAAGCAATAAAAACAGGCGGAAGATCAAAGCATTCTAAAAATGAGGGTCTGCTGCAGAAAAATCATCTGCCTAGCAAAATAAATACTCACTGGAACAGGAAAGTTTTAACTAGTCAGTGAAAAACAATAAGAGAGTGGGGCAAAGGATTAGAATACTAGGGAGAGCTCTCTGAATTAGTCCAATGTCCCATCTAGTTCAGCATCATGGTCTCACAGTTGCCAACCAGATACCTCCCCTTCAGGCTTTAAAAAAAATATTTTTTGTACTTCTGAAAACCTTGGGGTTCCAAAAGTCTTCTAATGTCTCTCTCTTGGGCATGAAATGTGCCATGTTGGTGGCATAAGCTTTAATGTACTAGAGACAACTTTGTCAGGTGTGTGTATTCTCTTCCAAGCAGTCTTACTCCACAATAAATCTGCAAGTGCTAACCATGTCTGATCAGAAGTATGTCCTATGGAATTTAATGTAAGGTTACCAGATTTTTTTCAATGAATCCAGGGACACTTCATTGAAATGAGTTGGAATGATAGGATTTTGTCAGGGGACTGATTTGTAAATCTGGGAACTGTCCCTGGGAAGCGGGGACGTCTGATAACCTTAATTTAATGTGGTTCTTAATTCCAAATAAGTAGTGTTGAGATTGCAGCTGAAGATGCTACAGGACCCCCTGTTTTTGATGCAGAAGATTAATATAACTCCTTCTTTTTCTAAAGTAACCAAATTTCCAACTTGTAGTACACGCACACACACATATGTATGTGTATACATGTTTTGCATATTTACACACACACACACCCAAACACACACACACCCCTATGATTTTAAGATGCAAAATATGCCAGTTATTTCAGGATAAACCTATACTGCACATATCAATTTCAATGAGATTTCTGCCTATGTGTGCAGAACCACAGCTTGTTTATAACCTACCAAGGGATTTTGGAATATATTAAAAATGAAACCTTAATAATGATAAATGTTAAAGGAAATAATAATTTCCACCCTGTTCAATTGGGTTTGTGTGCTTTGTTTCTGTAGTTATTCTCATTATATTTGATGAGCTTTCAGATATAGCTTAGAAGTTATTAAAGATGCCACAAGATGTGGTCTGATTAATTATATGAATGTTAAAGAACATAAAATGCTCTAATTGTTATACTATTCAAGCAGTCTCAAATTAGTAAATGAGATTTCAGGGGAAAGCTGGTATTTCTGTCAACGGCCAAATATATATTAGATTATTCATTAAAGAACAGAATGCCTGTTCTCAGAACTATATCTTGATAATTTTTCAATGTGTTTTCCAGGGTGGAAAAATTCCCATAAGATGGACAGCCCCTGAAGCAATAGCCTACAGGAAGTTCTCTTCCGCAAGTGACACATGGAGTTATGGGATTGTCATGTGGGAAGTAATGTCATATGGAGAGAGGCCATATTGGGAGATGTCTAACCAGGATGTAAGTATTTTCAGGCAAAATTAGTTTATATAAATGTTCTTGAAAGTGGCAATGCTTACCGCATTGATACTGGATTCAGGGCCGGCTCACCCATGTAGCAGGGTGAGACAGCCACCTCTAGCGACGGATGTGGACCCCCTGGGAGGAGTGGCAGATGCTGCCTCTGCTTCTGCTTCCCCTTCCTCCATCACCACCACCTTTTCTCATTCTGATGCTGATCTTTACTTTCCCCTTCCATTCCAAGGCTGATCTTCACTCTCCCCTTTGATTTCCAGGCTGAGCTTCACTTTCCCCTTTCATTCTGATGCTGATTTTCACTCCCCACCCCATCTCAGCTGGGGGAGGGTCTTTTTGTGTTTCACCTAAGATGCCAAAATATCTTGGGCTGGTCCTGATTAGATGGAATACATTCTAAGTAAAGCCTTTGGTATGTCTAACTAGGAATAACCCTATTACTGTCAGTGGGGCTATTATTGATTGATTATTGAGCACGCACAACTCTGTGTTGGATTGTGGCCATTTTACATGGTTGTGTAGGCATTTGAAGAACTGTCGCTCCTAGCAGAATGGAAAATTAGCTTATCTCTGTAAGGAAATAATCAAGGGTCTGGAAACCAAGCCTTATGAGGAATGTTTGATGGAGTTGGGTATGTTTTGCCTGGAAAAGAGGACATTGATAATAATAACAACAACAGCAACTTTATTTATACCCCGCCCATCTGCCTGGGTTTCCCCAGCCACTCTGAGCAGCTTTCAACAAAAGATTAAAAATGCATTAAAATATCAGTCATCAAAAAGTTCCCTAAACAGGGCTGCCTTCAGATGTCTTCTAAACGTCAGTTGTTTATTTCTTTGACATCTGATGCCAGGGCGGGCGCCACTGAGAGGAGATATAGCCATCTTCAAATATCTAAAGGGCTGTCGAATGGAAGATGGAGCAAGCTTGTTTTCTCCTGCTCCAGAGTAACAAGAAGTTACAAGAAAGGAGATTCCGACTAAACATCAGGAAGAAAATTCTGACAATAAGAGCTGTTCAACAGTGGAATGGACTCCCTCAGAAGATGGTGCACTCCCCTTCAAGGGAGGTTTTTAAGCAGAGGTTGGGCAGCCACTTGTCATGGGTGCTTTAGTTGAGATTCCTGCATAGCAGGGTATTGGACCCTCAGGGTCCCTTCCAACTCTACAATCCTATGATTCTATGAAATGAAAAGGAATCCAGAAGAAAACACATGGCATAATTCTATAACTTAACTTGGTTACATTCTCTTTACTGGTTCTGTCTCCTTTTTGGCCCACAATTTCCTTTGTACAGACTCATACCCACTTTTCCTCTTGTTAAAAGAAATCAATAAAGCAGCTTTATTCATTCTGCACAGATGGTAGATATAAAGCAGGGCTGAGACATAACAGGGACAAATGTAGCCCTCTATATCCAGCCCTCAAAATTCTCCCCAGACTATTACACCCCTCATTAGACCAGATCTATGCTCTTCTCAAATACTTTTGCCTGGCTGGAATGTGTTCTTCCACATCCTAGCCCAGATGAAGAGGGTTGGGGTTGTAGAAACCTCTGACTGTTGAATAGCTGGAATGTAGTATACTGAGCAAAGGTAAGAGGCTCCTCTGCCACACTCGCTTTTACCCCAGGCCATGCTCACCACTTCATGATGCCTGTGGAATCTTGCCTACAAGGGAATGAGGCCCTCAGGCTGAAAGAGATTCCCCAGGCCAATATAGTAGTTGTAGTAGCATTTTTTTTGGATTTCTTACCTGACCCTCAACAGCTGTCCCAGGGCAGGATGTAACAATAGAAAAACACAACATACTGAAATCAGTTAAAACAATTTACAGTCAGAAAGGGTAGATCCTAAAATATATGTGTATCCTAGGTGGCAAAAGCTAGGGTAAAGAGGAGTGTCTTCAGTGTAGGACAAAAGCTATACAATGAAACATTCCACCCACGAAGTCTGCATATAACACCATACTTAAGCAACTAAAATGAGTGTGATGTTATCTTAAATCCTTGGAATTCATAGGCACATAAATTGAGCATGAATGTTGAATCTCAGTATCTTAAAGCAAAGTAATTCTAGCCTAGGTGTCTGAACTTGGATTTTAGATTATATTTAATTCACAGAGGCTTGAAAATATAGAGCATAAATTTTACATATTAATACAGTGATTGATTTTTTTAATATTCACTTTATTACTCTGGTATAAGAAATGTTACTTGCTCAAGTAGATAACTATATTATTATTGTATTCACTCAAAGCTGTGGTAGTCTTGATTAATGCATACTTAGGCTGTGTGGCAGATACTAGAGGTGTTCATTAATTGTGGGTGTTGCACAATCTTTCATATCTTATTGGTTAATTAATAAACATTAGCTAGGCTTTTGAACTTCCTGTGGAAATTAGCAAGCTGCTGAACAGACTGAACTGAGAGATTAGGTTTGGGACACTGTAAAATTCAGTGAATGTGTAATATAAAGGAGGTGTGAGTGAGTTCTCCTGTCACAAACCTATTCACTTGAGGGGGTTTGACCACCTCCTTTTATATAGGTTCTTGCAAATTCTGACTATAAATTCTGCTTCTCTGGACTTTACCATGGTATAGGTTTACAAAAGTATGTGGGATATGGATAGAGGGGTGTTTTTTTCTCCTCTCATAATACTAGAATTCTTCTGTAACATTTTCTTGTGGAAATGCCAGATCTTCCTCAGAAGAACATTCCTCCAGCGGCATGACAGTTGCAGTATCTTAAGAGGCATGCAGTTTGGAATGTTTTGGTCTGCCATCTTGATTCTAAATGCCATCGAATGGTATCCAGACACTGATGAAAACAGGCTCCATCATATCAGGAAGCATCAATTTTTAGAGATGTCCAAATGTGCAGAACCCAATTTTCAAAAAATGATAGTAGATGATTATTATGATTAGCATTCAGAACATCTTATAGGAGGGCTTCTGTCATCACATCTAAAATAGCTTATTAATTACTTCAGCTTATGCATAGGAAATCTGTGACATTAGGACCTTTTGCAGGCCATTTAGCTTCCATGTCTATTCACACCAGAGTGTGGGACACTGGCTACTGGTGTTTTATTGGCATAGCTTGCATATGGAAATGTCAAGTAATATGAACTTGCCTTGTGTCCCCTATCCCTCTTCTTCTATTTAGGTAATCCTGTCCATAGAAGAAGGCTACAGGCTTCCAGCTCCCATGGGCTGCCCAGCTTCTCTCCACCAACTAATGCTTCATTGCTGGCAAAAGGAGAGAAACCACCGGCCAAAGTTCACCGACATTGTCAGCTTCTTAGACAAATTGATACGCAACCCCAGCTCTCTTCATACCCTAGTGGAGGATGTACTTGTGTAAGATGCAGATCAGTGTGCTCTTCCTGTGTGTATTACAGTCCCTAGACAGCACCATGCTATTCACAGAATTTGTCAAAATAAAGTTTTCAGTATAAAAGTGATCAATTTCCCCATTCATGTGTGACGTTCTAACTTTTCTTTCTTCATCTTGCCCTAGATCACATGCATAAAGGCCAGTTCAGGTGTTAAACCTCTTTTCCACCTGATGGGTTTAAATTCTTTCCAGGGATACATTCACATTGGAAACAGTGATGTGGAATGAAGTATCTCCATGAACACAGCTGCATCTACTTGAAAGTGATTTCTGTAATCACAACAGCTGGTAATAGTGCTGCTGTGATTGAGGAAATTGCCACAAGGAATATCATTAGGTTAACCCAGATAATTTGGCAGACATGTATGCAGCAAATATCACATTTTGATCTGTATTTGTTCAGTCCCAAAGAATATCCATATATATGATCACACAATACAAATAATCGAATACTTTAGCAAATACTGAGCAAATAATATCCACAAGTATTTATTTACTTCCAGTCCATTTCACTTTGAAATGTTTTCACCCATAAACCTATTATTTAAATCTGCATTAAAAATATTTTTTATCTAAAAATATAGAGCTGAAAAAATGGATTGGAACATCTGGGAAGTTCAAAAGGCCAATCTGAATATTTGTCTGGGAGAGCAGGTTGGGTCATATTGGAATTATATGCACATAGTTGTGTTCAGGGTTCCAAATTGTGGGGGTGGACCATAGTTCTGAATTAATTACATGGATAGAGATTTTATATTGTTCTACTGTTGTATTGTTTGAAAAAGAAAGAAGCTGAAACTAAAAAGCAACTTTTGTTTCTAAAATTATGGTTGATAATTGTGAATTGGACTGTGCTCTTAGATTAGTATCTGAACTTTACTGCTTGGCTGATCTAATTCATTTTTTAGAGTAATTTGCACATAAGCTGTCAGCAATCCTTATCATGAATTAAATGAAGTACAGTATTTCATTCTTGCCCCTGTGTTTGTGCTCCTGTAGAATGCCAGATTCACCTGGTGAAGTTCCCGAATACCCTTTCTTTGTATCAGTCAGTGATTGGCTGGACTCAATAAAAATGGGCCAATACAAAAATAACTTCATGGCAGCAGGGTATACAACTATGGATCTTGTTTCAAGAATGAGCATTGAGTAAGTAAACTATTTATACTGCTGTAAAGAAGTGCCTTACTGGGGGTGGAAATGGGTTTGATTCCCTCCTGCTCCTTCAAAAAAAGAAACTTTAAACAAACAGACAGCCAAAAGACCCACTTGTTCAAAGAAGGCTTCAGGCCCTTGTGGACAGAAGCAGGAAGTATAACTCAGGTGCTATTATTTCTCATCCAGTAGAGCAAAAGTAGTGGAAAGTGCAACTATACAAGCCATTTGGGGCAGTTTTGCCCACTACAAATAAAAAGCCAAGGGCTTCATTACATGTTCATTCTAAACATCTCTTTACACACTTGAAATATACTCAGAGTCGAGAGTGGATTTCATGCTCTTTATTCAGCTCACAGTGGTGAGGAGGAATGGAAGTTCCCCCAGAATGTCTTCTTTATATACATTATTTACACAATGGGCCCCACGTGATTGGCTAATTCTGGGATTCACCTGTAGGCCAATCAGGTTGCAGATTCACTTCCACCTGGAGCTGGATTGGGTGGCTCCTGTGGACCAATCAGACTGCTGCATTCTGGACCCTATTGTTCTAGGACCAATCAGACTGCTGCATTCTGAATCCTATTGTTCTAGGACCAATCAGACTGCTACCTTTTGGATCCTATTCAACTCAGAACATAACAACACTCCAGTCCAATTTTAATTTACAAGGCATGAAATTGCAGACTTTGTTCACAAATAAATCACTTGCCAGGTCTTAGTTCAGTGGGATTCCTGGCTCTTTTTCGTTTCAGTTGGAGATACACCTCTGTTGTTGATCATTTCAGGCATCACACGACATATTGTAATATAGAAAGTCTAAGGCTAATAAGCATATGAAATCATTTGAATTCTGTTTTCTGTACTGCAGCTGTGATGTTTAGTGATTCATAAACATACTTTTTTCTTACAGTGAAATTAGAAGAATTGGTGTTGTACTTATTGGACACCAGAGACGAATAGTGAGCAGTTTACAGACTTTGCGATTACACATGATGCACATACAGGAGAAAGGATTTCATGTATGAAAGTTCTAGAAGCAACTGTGTTTTGTGCCTCAGCATTTCTAAAATGGAAGATACTCTCAATCCTTCTTTCTGCTCTTCCCAGCTTCAAGAACTGAAACTTCCTATTCATACTATAAACACATAATGTTTATGTTAATACTTCCAACTTGAAATTTTTAATCACATTGCATAGCTCCTCCCTCAATAAACTGCCAATAACATCCTGGCCCACTGCAAGACTGTTGCTGCACAACGGTGAATAGCTCAGCATGGATGTATAACTTTGTATAACAGTAAAGTATTTGGAAAACTTTCATTGACTTCTGTGAAAGTTAAAGCCTTCTAGGCTTGGAGTGGCTACCTTCTTGATGTGTTAGAGTTTGATGATAGTTTTTTTTTTCTAAAAAAAAGTAATTGACATTTCTTTTCATGTTTTGTGACCATTAGCTTCCAATATACAATGTGCAATCGAGAAAAAAGAGTTTGACATAAATATTTATTTTATGATAATGGGAAATCCCAGATGTATGGTTTGTGTTGTATTATTTACTTTGTAATAGTTCAATTGCTGGTAGGCTGGTATGGAAGTTGTAAGAATTCTTGGTCAGGATGAACAATGACAACTTACAGTGAATACTTTGTGTGTGTGTGACCAGGTTGAATTGGACGATTTGCGAGGATGATAGGCCATCACATGCTTGTGAAGTGATGTGTTTAATTAATTAAATTTAATTTGCTTGAAAACTAGGTACCTTTACCCCACGCTTTGCCAACCTGAGGTTCTCCAGGTTTTTGTCTGCAACTCTCATCAGTCAGTCTGATTTTTATTGTTTGTAGACAATGCCCACTACAATATAAATCATAACATCTCCCATTAGCCCCAGTGGCTGATGTGACTTGTAATCCAAAACTACTGGAGGGCACCAACTTAGCAGAGTCTGTTTTACCCTAGTCTAGAGTAACTGGTAAGATTAATTATTTGCTACTTTTGCTGTTACTCGTTTTTAAATTGTCTGTATATGCCTCGACTGAACTATCCCAGAAAGGTTGTTTTAAGCAACATGCAATACATGATAGTTGTCAGCTATCCTGCATAGTGCAGTTATGCAGGCTTTGTAATTATAAATATTCACTTATGCTGCAAAGCCCCAAGTATTTGCTATATTTGCATAGGAAAATGCTTCACTATAGCAGTTTTATTGTGGCATATTTATTCTTCGATAGGCCAGGCATTTTTTTTATTATTAAAAAAAATGCAAAGGGCCATTTTTTCCAAATATAATTACATGAAAAATGTTAATTTTTCTCCCAATACTTTTTCTGTCTTGGGATATTTTCAGTTTTCCCTGCTTTGTCAAGTTTTCCAGTCTGTATGAGTGGAAGAGCATTCAAGTGATGACATTATTTTCAAATAGTATCATGCTATTACCCATTAATATCAAGTCCAAGTACTAGGCTGTGCAAGAATGTGACCCAAAATAACAGTATCAAGGAATGTCTATTTGAGAGGGAAACCAGGTTGATGAATATGAATTCAAATAACTAATCAGGTGGTGCTCATTAACTTAGCCATCCTAACTGATACCGTAGGTAAGTTAGTCCTTGCATTTATAAACTCTAATAGCCATACAATAAACATGAAAGAAAATGCTCTAAAATATCTGTACCTCTACAAAACTTTCATAGATCTACTGGGCTACATCACACAAATTCTGCATGGGATATATGCTGCTGTGTACCAGAAATGAGCACATCTGCATGCTCTGAAAGCCATGCACAATTACACATATGCCACCTGTAGGGACAGCACAATGCATTTATACAGTTATGTGAAGCTACACTATACCTGAGCATTTCTGATTTACACTTTGATAATGGATATGGGCAGCACCTAAACTAGGGAGATTTAAGACAAATTGATTACTAGAGTTTCACAATAATTAAAAGCTTACAATTTACAGTCTAAAGGATAGAGATGCTGAAACGGGCATCTTGTGTATGTCAAGCTAAAGTCCATAGGAAGATGAGCCTCAAAGGTTGGTCCTTTTGTCTAGTTTCAGTAAACAGTTCTTTTTGGCTCACCATGCAATTGTTATTTTTATTTTACTCTTTGTATAACTGGATTTCAGTGTGATTTGGCTGTAAGACAGACTACTTTTTAACTTTTTAAGAAGTCCTCAAAAAAAAGGAGAAAGAAACACAGGTTTTTTAAAGGTGTGGAATGAAGTCAATGGGATATTTTAATTTTAACTGTACCACTGCTTTGATCATGTACTTAATGGATGCTAATATTTTCAACCTAATTAAGTTTGAATTTATTGCAACATATTCAAGTTGACTTCATGCATGCGGGCCCTCCCCTTCAATGTGTCAGGTTTTGGTTGCAGGATTGGATGAAACTTGCTTCGCTTCATGTATTTCAAAATGATTTGGGGGGGATGCTTATTTTAATGTTTGTGGGGGGGTTGCTCTTTATCTTTTAAGGGAAAAGCAGCCATACAAGTTGTAATTTTTAAAAGTTCAGCCTCATGTTTAGAAACAAGTCTTTCCTTTGCTGTTTAGCTTTTTCACTTGCCTGCCAAATCTTTGGCGCTCAAATTTATGCTAGTTGAATGGGTTTGCCAGCAATCTTTTGAAATCCTGGGACTGTGGACTAGTTTACACAAGCAAGAAGCCATTTTAAAAGCAGCTATAAAGGGTTTCTCACTGCAGTGAGCTACTTGTGTGCAGCTGCTCACCACACAGGCCCACCTTGTCACAGCAGTTCTCTTCATGGTTTGTCATAGCATGGTCCACAAAGCAAGCAGCTACACATGGATGGATGGAGCAGTCTCCACACTGCTGACTTTAAAATGGCCATGAAACGACTGCTTGGTGGGAAAGTCTGTTTGGATGTTTGTGAGGTGCCAAAAGGCACAAATCCCTTTGTTTAGTAACATTGCTATAATTATTTGGGTTTTGTTTGTTTGTTTTAAGTAGATACCTGTGAATACAACAAATGCTCTTAAAATGCACTCTTTTTTTTTTACAATTTAATCTCAAATATCTATGAACTGGTGCCCCTACCAATTGCATAGTCATTTCTGTATTCAGCTGGTGTTGCTTGACATTTGAAGGGAACTTGCACAGGTGTGCCTGCAACAATAGCCAGCACATTTTTGCTATGCAAGTTCTGTCTTTGAACATCAGAAGAAGCACTTCCATCTGAATGCAGAAGTGGATTTGTGTTTATCTGGGGACACATCTTGAGGCACAGGGTGGAGGGGCCTTACTTTCAAGTAAATGTGTCTAAAGACATATATCTCTATATAGAGAGATATGTGAAGGAGTAGCAACTATTTGTTTACCATATGAGTATCTGCAGTCACTCAACATTTATTAGAACTGTATGGACAAGCCCTTTCTCAAATGTAGTTCTCTGTGCCCTTTCATTCGTATGGCTGAAAAGATGCATGCTGCATATTCATCAATCTAGTTACAATCTATGGGCAATTTATTTCCAGGTTTATCACTCTATCAAGATATATATTTTCAATAGAAAGAATGGGGGAAATCACAGTGTAAACATTTATTAAATCTATTTTTATAACAATAAGCATTTAAAGAAAATGAAAAGGAATGAAGTTAGTATTGTTTTAGTAACTTACCTTGGATAAAATTCTCCTTAATTTTGTTGCAATTGATGAGTAGTTTTTAGTTTTTGTTTTGTCTTTTGCTTCTCCTCCTGCTCCCTTGGCTAACTGTGTAACCCTTTCCTTCTAAATTTCTCAATCCAGAATGCAAGGTCAAAGTTTTAGAAACTGTGTTTTGGGAGGGTAATGGGGCATTTCATAGGTCTGATCTCTGATGGGAAGCCAGTTCTGTAAGTATAAAGTATGATGCAAATTATTTTGAACATTTTCACAAACAAAAATATATGTGGACTTTAAACATGTGTTAAAAACTGTTCCCCTGTTCCACCCAAACTAAGATTTTCCACATATTTAGAATTAAATAGATATGCCAATATTTTCTGATAAATATAAATTAGTCAGTAACAGGAGGAAAACATACTTCATTAAAAATACACTGAAAATAAGGATATGATAGAGGTCAGTTTTTAAAAAAATTAAAATAATTTGTGAGTATAAGATACTGCATTTTATCCTTTACGAGGGCTGTAGCATGATGGCATAAAGTATCATCAATGAATAGCAAGGCTCTTTGCTCTAACCAAATCCCTCTGTTAGAGTGTGTGTCGGTGTGTAAGAGAAGGCTTCTACATTACAGTCAGTTTTTTAAATATTAATATTTAATATTAATAAATCATTGGATTGGGAAGACAGCATAAATAACAATGTTGATAAGAAATTCTCACATGTTTTGTTCTCCTTTAATTAGGGACTGCATATTTTCTTTCAGTTAAAAACCCTGTGGTACTATTTTGGAGATCTTGACCTAGACCAAATATATTTCTGATGTGCATATATCATCATCATCATCATTATTATTATTATTATTATTATCATCATCATTAATATCATTATCTAAACTGAGGATTCGCATTTCACCATTTGCTTCTGAGCACATTACCAAATTTTTTGTAAATGGGACAATGTCCTTCCCAGTTGGGCTTAATAGTGTCCCCTTCTCTCTGAGCACACACATAGACATCATGAAAGGCCTATGAAAAATAGGGGATGGGTATATTTTCCATCCAGCCCTCCCTTCTGTTCAGTCAAACTTGGGTAACTTGAGCGCCATAGGAATCTTTCCATGGCTGAGCACTGGACCTGCATAATAGCGTTGAAATACAAAGGCCAAAATTATGTGTCTCATCAGCCCATTTATTTCACTTGGTTTAAGTCTGTGTTGGGTTAAACCCAGGCTTCCTCAACCTCGGCCCTCCAGATGTTTTTGGCCTACAACTCCCATGATCCCTAGCTAGCAGGACCAGGGTTCAGGAATAATGGGAATTGTAGTCTCAAAACATCTGGAGGGCCGAGGTTGAGGAAGCCTGGGTTAAACCTGTGTTCAGGGAAGGTCTGTAGCACAGAAACCTAGCTGAGGTAGCTTAAGCACTGGTTTCATTTTGTCGAAATTCAATCAGCATCTTATTTATGCCAAGTGTGGCAGAATTGGTCAGCTCTGACTCCCACCAGAGAACTGCATGGCCACCCCATCCTGCCTACAAAGAAAGATTTGTTCAAAGTTAATGCAAGCTTCTGTTTTATCTTGACAGGGCTGTCATTTGCACCTATTCCCAGGACTGTTTCTCCCATCTTCCATAGCATTGTTTTGTACACATGAATTCAGATCCAAAAAGGGTGCCCTGTGTGTGAAAACCTTGCTGGATCAGGGTGAATGGATTTAGGCATTCATTGTTTAATTTTCAAAGAAAGGATAGCTGGTTTGTGTCTTTTAGGGCAATGATCCAAAATGCTTATTCTTCAGCAGCTCTTAAATATTCCTGTGTATTTCAGTTATACTTCAGAATGAAGAGTTTGAAGAATGAAGCTTATGTCTTAAAGATCACATGCTATATTTTGATCACTACAAGCATCCTGCCTTATCTTAAAATGCAGCCTCAAGACTTTTTGCTTTTAATGAGGACTAACCTCATATGCTGGACTGGCACATATTGGAGCTTCCCATTTGCAGGTGCTGAATGGCACTAACTATATTAAAAGAGTATTAAAACTGAATTCCTTTTACAGTAATTTCACTTGATCAGTTTATACAAATGCTACCCAAATGTTATTCAGTCATCAATAGGTAAGACTTACCCATATGCTGAACTACATAATGAGAGTAACAAATATTAAGAGCTGCTAAATATTTTCTAGTGTTCTCAGATGTTGTCTGATAGGAACCTTCCCTTTGCCTTTCACAAAACACATACAATATATTCCATATGGAAAATATGGAAAAGTAAGTTATATTAAATGTTGTTATTGTATTCCAAGAAACAAATCAGTAATGTTGTCATGCCTTTAAATGAATTACATTAAACACTAGGGAAGTTTTAAATCATGTTTTAATATTAAAAACTAGAACAGTTCATGTGAACAATCTCTCTCCCCCCCCCCCCGCAATGTGCACCATATCTGAGCCTTCCCAGTTCAACTTGTGTTACTGAGACAAGCATACAGCCCACTTTTTATAAATGTATAGAGTTGTTTTTTTAAAAAAATGAATCTAACCTCAGGATGTTGAAACTTTTATAATAAAAATATCAATCCACAGTTATATCAAGCTTCCTACTCTACCTTTTTTGTTGCATTCCGTATTTTTATCATTTTGTTGTATTTACAAAATGGCAGTTGGCTTGGGAATCTTCTGTTCAGATTTCCTGTGTGTACATCTAAGCTGTGCTGAGATGTGCAAGTTCCCTGCTCAAGGACTGCACAGGCAGTATGAATGGAAGTTATAAAGTCACTGTTTTCATTGTCACTATCAGTTATTTATGATATGTGAAACTTACTCATAGTGGAGGGCACCTTCCATCTCTATGTAACAATTGGGCAGGAATCTTGGACTGGAGACACTGTGAGTTCTCCTCAGGGTTAATGCTAGCAAGTTAGCGCCTTAAGAAAGGGGTGGGGACACTGTGGCCCTCCAGATGTTGTTAGACTACAGCTTTCACCTTCCCTGACTCTTGGTAATGCTGGCTGGAGCTAATGGGGTTGGGAGTCAGTAACATCTGGAAGGCCACAGGTTGCCCATCCATGCCTAAAGAGATGCCCCCACAATAGGAGCCTATTGAGCTGCAAATAGGTGTGTGTTATTTGAAGTTAGCCCACAATTACCCTAATTATACTCTGTCAATGTTAATACATGTCTTGGGATACCCACTGCAATGTGGCAATGAACACAGGATGCCAGGGACTAATAGATGCTGGAAGGGAAGTGATTTCAGGGATGAGAAATGGGTGGGATGAAGTCTCCAGCGATTATTCTTCATCCTCTTCAGTAAAACTATTCATGGAAATGTGTTCTTGCTTCCCATTGTGGTACAGGGTTGAGCTCATCAGGCTCCTACTTCACTAAGGAACTTCCTGAGTATATGTCTGGGTCCTGGGCCACGACACCCAAAAAATCTCTACCTGAAAATGGCAAGATAGAATTATATAGGAGTGTCTAATGTAAGAGAAGATGCAATCTTATACCACCTCTAATCTATTGTTTCTGTGTCAAGTTTTTCAAAATAGGCGATTCACATTTCTGTTACTTTATCAAGGACCAGCTGACATGTGCTTGGCTCTCCAAAGTCACAAAGCACACGTACTTAAGCAAAAGTATTTGCCTTTCAGCCTACTCACAACCTGATCTTTAATTTATTATAAGGAAATGCTCTCCAGTGACTTCAAGCAGAACTTGTTTGCAAGTAGACATGCTCATACGGTTGCAATTAACCACAACTTATATACACAAGTCCTTGACACTGTGGAGTGTTTTTCAAAGCAGATGTACCTAGAATTGAAGTGCTAGTTACTGTTAAAGCAAAAAGTGTGGGTGAGTGGGTGTATTCATGAAAATCTGCCAAGTTACTGTGGCTTATTTCTAGAGCACTTAAATGTTTGGTCCCTAATAAGAGACTTTCAAAGTGCAGTTATCATGTATTTTATTACTTTGAAAAAACTTGGCAAAGCAATTCAAGGTCAGGGGGAGAGTCTGTGGCAGAGGAACCACCACTTCCTAGATCCTGGCAGGCTTGTACAGGTGAATACATAAAATGAAGAGGAGCATTATCTCCTCATATTTCTTGTGGCGGAAAAGTTTTTCCTAATTTCCCTCCCACTGACTGTATAGAAGGAGGGATTAACTATGACAGCCTCAGGGCTGGCATAGGTTTGCAGTTATTTTGGGGTGACATTGGAGAAATAGGTGAATACATTATTAATTATTATTATTATTATTACCCCCACCTATCTGGCTGGGTTACCCCAGCCACTCTGGGCAGCTTCCAACACATAAAACCTTATAAACCATGAATCCATGCCTGGCACACACCCAGCACACTCCTTTATGTTGCCTACTGCCTCTGGCTCATGGGCCAAACTTGGCCTGCCAGAAGGTCCAGTTTGGCCCACCAGGCTCTTTTGCCCAAGTCACTGGTGGTGCCAGCTGATGGGCAGGACAGGGGTCTATCCTGCATAGGGTGTGCTGCCCTTGTCTCTGTAAAGAACAGGATTGTGCAGCCTAGGCAGCAGGTGATGCCTAACTCATCAGCTGATGAGTGGAGATTTAAATTGCTTTCCCTTCTTCTTTAAGTGGGAGAGGTGGAACTACTGCTGCCCAACCACTTAACAGTGAAGCAGAGTAAAGTGCCATTTGAACACTGTGGAACTCTCTCTGCAGTAAGGAACGTTTCCAGCAGTGAACCTCTTCATCTCTAACCATGGAGAGGGCATTCCATAGTATCCTATGCCCCCCTTAGCTGCCCTTCCTGGGAGTTTAGAATTGCTCCCTTATTCATTGTCAGGCAGCCCTATGATACTAGTCTTACAAAGTCCCCATTTGGTGGGAGGAACCAATGTCCAAGGGTAAATCCATAGTCCAGTGCTCAGTTACAGCTAACTTCTTCTGCATCCAAAATCTTAACACTATTCATTTAGCGGCCTTGGTTGTCAAGGGTTTCAGCTGTCTGGGGTTTTGGTTTGTTTTGCTTTTTGTATAGAGTTACGACTATGTTTGCATATGCAATCATTACAGTTCTGTGAAGAGCAGCTCCTTTTTGTTTTGGAACTGACACAGACTGGGATGAAGAACTGATATCATCATATAATTAAATAATTAAATAAATTAAATAATAAAAAGCAGAACCTGATCCCAGTTACCGGTATATGTGCAGTTCTTTTAAACATTGGTAGTAGAAGCAAACTTACAGTGTGTTTCAGGGCCATTCTGATAAATAACCCTAATATTCCAATAAAATAGAACCAAACTCTTAGACCTTTAGACTTTACAATTAATGTTCGGTATGGTAATTACTTTTTATTAAAAACAACTATTTGCAAGTCCAATATTTCACCTGATCCTGACTTTTAAGAAATTTACTCCATTTAGGAAATGTGGCTGTCATTCTCCAAAATACAGATTGAAATGGTTCTAATGTTAACGATGCAGTTTGTTTTCTAGTTTGTTTTCTTCCTTGAGCTTCCTCAACACCTGAAATATATGAATATTAAAATAACTTTTTCATTTTTTGTCTTTATGTTCATTTGACTGCTATACTAAAATTATTTGCTTCACAAGCCCAGTCATAAAATTTGTTAAATGATATGTTCGCAAATTATTTACACAGCAATTAAAATAACAATTTCAAAACACGAGGTACATGGCTTCAAAATGGCAGTATTATTATACCTAAATATAATGACAATTAATAAACAAACAAATAGATGATTTTTTTACAACCATTAAGTGGCATCAGCACATACCTATCTTTCCATATTGTTTTCAAAATGTTGTATATTAAACAACTCTTGCTTTTTGCTATTGCTTCTTTCACTTTTACAGTCAACTATAACTGCAGCAATTCACAACAACAACGTTTCACCCTCATCCAGCAATTTGCTCTGAGTACTCCGAAATTGGGAGAGCTTCACATTTCAAAGAAGAAAGCCAATTTGCATGCACATTCACTGATCATTTAATATGAAACATCTTCTTCAATTGATCTGACTGTGGACATCACACACACACACACACACACACACTGCTCCTGCTTTTCATATGCATCTGAGCAACTAAGGAGTTTGAACGGGAAGTTTGTGCTCTTTGACATTAAGCTATGCCCATCATAGATGATGAATATGTATATGTTTGTGTCTTACTGACAATTGCAAGCTAAAGTCACCAGGTTTGAAGAGAAGGGCTACGTGTCAATTTTAGAAATCTGACTTGTTTTCCCCTTGGGTCTGCACCATTGTTTACAGTTATTTCCTTTTACTATACTTCCACTTATATTTAATTTGCACTTTCCTTTCTTTTCTTAAATTGTAATGCAGGAATAACTGTCCAAAGGAAAGCCTAACATACTGATCTGCAGTCCCAGGGGGCAATGAAGCCATTTTCCTGTTTGAAATTAAAGATGAAGTAATCCACATTTACTTGAGAGGTGTTATTATTTTCCTCATTTGAGATCTACTACTATGATAATATGATGTTCCATGTAAATTTTCATGTGCTGGCATGCCTATAAGTTAGTAGTATAATAAAATGCTCAGCTCTCATAACTAGGGTGTTTTAAGGTGAATTGCATTCATATGCCATCTATTTGCAGAAAGAATATGGGGTTTGGCAAAGCTACATGCTGAGCAACATAATAAGATATTTGTACAACGTACAAGTTACTGATGATTATTGTATTTTATTTTTCTATGATTTCCTAAGAGGCATTATCAGGTCTTACAGATGGAGTAAGACTATTTATTAAGATATTTATTAGCAAATAAAAGTACAGTACTGGTGGTTATTTCTGAGTTGAATTTTTTCCCCATTTCACCTAAATCTTGCAGAATATGATATGTACATGCTAATAAAAGTCCATAAAGGGCCATAAAGAAACCAGCTACGTATTGTATCAAATCTCGCCTGCATTAGAGCCAATAGGAACCAAAATACCTCAAGCAGCAGCATTTTAGGACCAGGTGCCAAACCAAGTTCCCAGATAACAGTGTCTCATGTGTCTCTTTATGTGATAGCTGGATAAATGTTTCTCTTAAAAAGCACAGCTAGAGGCCTTTCTCCCCTGTGGTTTATGAGCCTGTCTGTCTTGCATCAAAGCAGGTGAGAGGATATGAACAGTGAGGTCATTAGCTCTGGCTGGTATTGCTCTTGCAGGGGAACAAGCAGGCTCTAGCATGCAGTAGGTCAGATTTTTTCTTCAACTTTTATCATGTGAAATAGAGGTGATGACCTCCATTTTTCTCTAGCTTGTTTTAAGACAGTGGTACCCAAACTTCCCCCTCCCCACCACGGACTACTTGAAAATTGCTGAGGGTCTTAGCAGATTACTTAATGATTTTCCTGCCTGTTGCGGCAATTGTAATTCCATATCATTCAAATTGTAATGCAGTAAGAACATAAGAAATAAAATAAGCTATAAAAATACAATTAAAAATCAATATGAACATTTGATGCCATGGATGTGTATTAAATCCACAGACATGCTGTGGACCACTTGAATGAAGCTTACAGACCACTGATGGTTGACGAACCACAGTTCTGGAACCCCTGTTTTACAAAAAGGGACAAGACTATAAATGTAGTAGTTTGGTTTATTAAATTTGTATATCATTAGCCACTAAAGAGGAAAAAAAGAGAGAGTCCCAAAATGATTTAGTAGAGACGGAAGCTGCAGTCCTAAGCATTCTTATTAGGAATACATTACAGTTAACTTAGAAGGGCTTCCTTCTAAGTCAATCTGTTTAAGACCACACTGCTGGTTCCAGATGTAACTCAGTAATTCATGTATTGGCTATTTATAATTGTGCTGTCACAGCATCTGTCAAAAAAACAGTTGAAGAGAAACTAGTTTCAGAGACAGAACCCTAATGGGCTCTGTTTGCATTATATTTCTTAGCTCAGGAGATTATATTTTTTAAGAATGTAGGCCTAATCTGGAATTTTGGATGAAAAAGGAAGCTCCCTACACTTTAATTCAGACTTGTACATGAAGATAATTCTGATAGTCTGCCTGGTATTTCCTAATGTATTTACATCCCCTAATATATTTGCAGTGCTTTATAGGTTACCTATAACCTGAGCAAATTTGTCCATATTAGGCTTTGCACTTCCACTAAAACTTTTACAACAGTACTCTTTTATACTACCCATATGAATGTAAAAACTGAGTCTGGTGAGTCAACACACCGTGGTGCTTAGTTGTTTTTTTACATGGAGGGCAAAAGTCCCTTAGTTCTTGTGGAGAACCTCAGGTCTGAGAACTGAATATGGCCCTCCATGCCCCCCTATCTTTTCCTCAGGAGGTCTCTTCCCAGGCAACACCTCTCACTTGTCCTGCTTTATGGTCCACCTTGAGTGCTTTTGCCTGGATGAAATAATGTCCTCTGGCAGATCCAGTGAATGATCTTGGCCCAGTCAAACCCTTTTGGCCTAGCCTGTCTGACGGGCTTCTTATGAGGCTTGGAAACTATGTATGGCCCTTTGAATTTTGTGTAGAGGCAGTGGAGTCTAAATATAATACACAAATAAATCAGAACATAAGCTTTGTTAGACCAGAGCCCATTTCATCAGATGCATTGTCCTTAGTAGGCCATGACAGTTTATGCCATAATAAGAAGCAGGTTATAATACAGCTGTCTTTCTGGAAGTTGTGTCAGTAAGATTTTATCACATCAACGAAGAGGATCCTGCCTGTTTTATTTAAAATGTTGCATTGGTTCCTTCCAACACTCCAGCCCCGCACATGGAGCATTCTGATAAGAACCGGAAGTGTCATGCGGCAGTAGGGTTTTTTAAAAAAAATGCTGTACCTCTTTGTTGTCATAGACCTAGGGGCTGCGATGCTCATAGAGATAAGAAAGTATAGAGTATCTCACCAATTTTTGAAGACAGAACCCCTGAAATATCTGTAAAAATTGTTTTTTGTCTTCCTGCGGCTGAAGTAAGGCCGCTTAAATTCAGAAATTCAACACAGCTGTGCTTTGGCAGGAACATCTCTTCTTCCCTACTCAATATAAAGTGGCAGCCAAGACATCACACGAACTATGATCAAAATTAGACAAAACATGAGCCAGACCTGTATTTGCTGCTGCTCAGTTACAGCACTTCTTCAGCATTGCTCTCTATAGGTAACTCACACTTCCCTCCAGGCAGAAAGGGGGAAACAGACGATTCCAGAAACTGAACATTGGGCAGATTGTGTGAGTCTATATGGGCGATTTCCTCCCTCCTTCCCTCCCCCCCGCCCATCCAGCCAATAGAATCCACTGACGTCACGGAAGGCTGCCGAGAGTATCAGAATAATGAGCATTGTGGAGCCCCGCCGTGGAGGGCGCGGCTCGTGCGTCGATTCGGTCTCCTAGGCAACGACGCAGGCGTCGGAAGAGAGTGCGCGCGGGAGGGGCTCGCTCTTCCAAGGCCTGGCCGGCGGCGGAGGCTGCGTTTCCCTTCGTGAGTAGCGCCGGCGGCGGTTGGGCGTTTTGTTTCTCCCTCAGAGGGCAAATAGGGGACGAGGGAGCATGCGCGGGCGGAGGCTTCGACGGCTTGTCCCTCAGGGGTCAGCCTGAACCGGGGGCGGGGGGTTGGTGGGTGCGCCGTTCTCTTGTCAGGCGTCGAGCAGTTAGGAACTCTAGTATTATTAATGGCTTTTATCCTAGCATTTCTTCCGACAAACTAGGGGCAGTTTCGTTCCCCTTCTTCCCTTTCATCCTTACAACAACCCTGCGAGGTCGGCGAGTGCTGGGTAAAGTTCACCTCATGAGCTTCATTGGCGAGGAGGATTGTGGGGGGGTGGGTTGTGTGTGTGTTTTATATATATAATTATTATTAAATTTTCTGTTTTACAATTTAGAATACTCGTTTAAACATCCTTTAAATATCAGTGACTTCCCTTCATCTCTTTCCATGGTTCATTTTACATATCATAAAACCCTTCATATTTTACATAAACTAAACCATTCAGTATTCCATTATGACATCCATCAAAACTTATTTACACTGTTGAATTTATCTTAATGCTGCCAACGTTTTCAAGTGTACACAATCCCCCCCCCCATATATTCAATAAACATTTTCCAATCTTCTCTAAACATATGTTCTTCTTGTTCTCTTATTCTATATGTTAAATCTGCAAGCTGTGCATATTCCATCAGGTTAAGTTGCCATTCTTCTTTAGTTGGGACCTCACTTGTTTTTCCAATGTGTGTGTGTGTGTGTGTGTGTGTGGGCCAGACCGCTACAAAAAGTGAACACTGGCTACAACAACCTCTTCCCACCGTACATATTCTATGATTCTGTCACCTGGGCTGAGTCAGGAAGTATCTTAGCAAGTCAGGATGGAGGAACTCCACAGGGAAAGCCGCCTTTGTAGGTGCCCTGCCTCACCTCTGCCTCCTTGGTGGTTCTGCTTCCCTCACCTGAGTAGCTTCTGAGGGATGGAGGGGACACACACAAACACACACACATGTGTATATCCTCTTGCATGTGAAATGGCTTGTGGGCAGGAGCTCGTCACCCTCCTATTTACAAGCCAGTCCTGTTCACGTCTCCTTGGAAGAAGCTACCACCAAGTTGACTGGATGTTCACCAAGTTTGTGCAGTATTGCATGCAAAGGGAGCAGCCCCCATCCCTTCTTACAAATGGGTTAAGCCCCAATGAATTCAGTGGGCCTTGCTTTTTTCTTTCTTTTAAATACTAGGAATGGGGGAGAAATTCAGTTCGCATATAAAGAAAGGCAAACCAGCCCAAATTTCACTTTCCAAAAAAAAATACAAGAACTAAAACTCTGTTATCCTTCAAAATGTGAAAGGGGGGAGGATTTAAAATGTAAAACAGAGAGAATTTGCAATGTCGATTGCATTAGATATCATTGTAAATGAATTCACTAACCTGGTTCCACAAAATAATCTATCTGTGATAATGCAGGTATCCATTGAACTAAAGAGTGATGCTTTAGACAGAGTGATAAGCAGCCAGGCTGCTTTGGCAAGAGACTCTTGCCAAATAATCAGCTTATCTTCTACTTGCTTAAATTAACCAACCTGCTGACACAGATTGAAAACATTTTCTCTTGGGAGTTTGTATCTACATATGTATTAAGCATCTGAAGACTTTTGCCTTCATGTCCATCTACAATAATTTCAGCTGTTTTAAGTAGACATATTATTTGCAAACACAGGTGTTGACTGTGCCATTATTATCAAAATTATGGGATTATTTGACAAGCTAGCAGGCTGGCTTGGTCTGAAGAAGAAAGAAGTTCATGTTCTGTGCCTTGGGTTGGACAATAGTGGAAAGACAACAATTATTAACAAGCTAAAACCATCTAATGTAAGTAGTCCTTTTTAGTATGTTACCAGCTCGTTTGCCAGATCTTGTAGTAAAGATAATGCTCATATTTGGATACATGTATAGAAAGATTTCATTTGTACCATATTGAAATACTAATGTTTAAGATGGCATTCATCTTTATATACTGTTTTCTATTTTGGAAGTAGATCACATTATTTTTAATTTTTGATACGATGTATAATTCTAAACTGCTTGTACAAATGAGAATTTTCTTAGGTATTCCTATTGTGTGATTTTCAGGACCCTATCGATGTTTATTCAGAAGAAATTCCACTATTCAAAGGGGCTTTACTCTCCAGGAAGTGTGTTCAGAATTGTAATTTTATCCATCTAATGAAGAAGAAAGCAAGCTTCCTTATTGGTTTTAATATAGAAAAGCAGAGCAGACCTCAAAAAAATGAATTAAATAAAAATATTAAACATTACTATCCCAGGCCTTTTCTCAGGGGGTATATTTCAGAAATAGCAGAGATTAAAAGTGAATTTATTAAAATCTAATATGAGACATCCATTGTATAGTTGGAAATACATGATTTATGCTGCCCATGTTTGGGTTTTCACAATGGCCTGTAAACAAATTTAAGTTGAATCAACTAGTGCTTAGGAAATGAATACTGTTTATACATACACACCCTTTTGCACACATGCAGATATGTATATGTTTCTTAAATGCTATTACACCTTTCTTTAAATAGCTTTTCCTTAAATAGTATCTGTGATACCTTGGCTCTAAATACAGGGCAAGAATGAATATATCATTAAGGTCTTTTCAATTATGCTTTGTCATGATTTCAGCAAAAGCTTATTGTGTTAAACAACTATAACCAAAACATTAGCATACTGGTTTGTTACTTTCAACTAGTACAGAAAGGTCACACTTATTTTGTTAAGCCATATTAGATTGAAAACATTAAGTACTTAGTCACTAGACGTGCTAGCACCTAAATGCTAAGCCAAACCATGACTAAGTATGAACAAGCAAGCATGCATCTCTCTGGAGCAAAAGTTGTGGCCTCTTTGCTCCTCCCTGGTTTTGCTCTGCCATGCTTCCTGCAGCTAAACTCTCTTTTGGCTTAGTATTATGTTCAAAACTTCACTTGTGGCTTGTCTCATTCCAAACAAATTGCAAACTGTAGCCAAGGTTTGCTCTTAGTTTACCACTCATGATTTATTTGGGGGAAACAAACCAAGAGACTGGGTTTGGATGTAACATTAAATCAAACCATGGCTCAGCTCCAGATAGCAGAGAGGGAGCAAAGTGGCTATGATTTTCTCTCTGAGTAATCTGCATGCTTGCTCGTTCACACTTAGCCATGGTTTAAAACCACAGAGCCTAGGACTTGCCGATTAGAAGGTCGGCGGTTTGAATCCCCGCGATGGGGTGAGCTCCCTTTGCTTGGTCCCTGCTCCTGCCAACCTAGCAGTTTGAAAGCATGTCAAAGTGCAAGTAGATAAATAGGTACCGCTGCAGCGGGAAGGTAAATGGCGTTTCCGTGCGCTGCTCTGGTTCACCAGAAGCGGCTTAGTCATCCTGGCCACATGACCCGGAAGCTGTACACCGGCTCCCTCTGCCAATAAAGGGAGATGAGCGCCGCAACCCCAGAGTCGGTCACGACTGGACCTAATGGTCAGGGGTCCCTTTACCTTTATGTGCAAACTGTACAAAGGTCATGGGCTGAGCTCTGCATGCATTGCAGCATTTTCAGGTCCCCTTCGCAAAGCAGTTGCCATCCCTGTGCCACTCCACAAAACTGTACAATTTGGGAATTGCAATATGTTGCTGAATGAAGAGCCATGTTTTATGGAGAGAGGAGAGGACCAAGAAAACCCTGGTCATGGTTTATTTTAATGAGTCTTCTCTTATGTATCACTAAGTTTCGATCCAACAAAATGTACCTGCTGTCTTACTGCTGCACCATCCAATAAGAGAGCAGGTGGCACTGTAGTCTAAACCACTGAGCCTCTTGGGCTTGCAGATCAGAAGGGCAGCTGTTCGATTCCGCACAACAGGGTGAGCTCCCATTGCTTTATCCCAGCTTCTGCCAACCTAGCAGTTTGAAAGCATATCAGTTCAAGTAGATAAATAGGTTACCACGGCAGCAGGAAGGTAAATGGCAGTTTAGTCATTCTGGCCACATGACCTGGAAAGCTGTATGTAGACAAACACTGACTTCCTCGGCCTGAAGTGAGATGAGCCTTTGACTGGACTTAACCGTCCAGGGATCATTTACCTTTTACACCATCCAATGTTTCTTAAAAGCTTGTGTATTCCTGCAGTATCCATAGGTTGCCTGTTTAGGTATTGGTACTACTGTTCTCTGCTGCCAACACAAACATCATACTGCATTAAATAACTGATTTAAATAAGCTAAATATCCACAGTACTGCTACTTAGCATGTATATAGCATTTTAGTATATTCTGAGCTCTTCACATACTTAGCCAGCATTAGTTTAGCATGATGAGAATGAGCCATAGTGAGCCACGAGGGGGAAATATATGATGCCACGTGACATTTTAAACTATTATTTATTTGGATCGAGAGAATATATTACTGATTTTTAGTATTAAAATTGAACATGAATTTTTAAAGACGGTTTTGTTTTCTTTTGAAGGCTCAAACTCAAGATATTGTTCCCACGATAGGATTCAGTGTAGAAAAATTTAAGACATCTAGGTAAGACCCTTTTATTTCATTATGTTTATATTCTATATAATTATGTATTAGACAAGAGAATTGTCTTTCTAATAGGCTGCATTAACTATTAACATTTGATTTGGCATGGAGATGTAATTCTATATGTAGTTATTGTGACAAGCCTGTGGGGAAGGGATCACAAATTGCTAAGACAGATTTCTTGTAGAAAAGGTCTCATATTTAAGTGGTACTGTTGAAATTTTATGCCTTTCATATTAATGATTTTAAGTGTTGGAGAGTCTCTTTAACTAGATTTAAAAGAAAACATTGTCCAGGAGCCAAGCAGCTCCCAGGTTGAAGCTTGCCCAGCAGAATATTATGCCCCATGCCATAATAAAATTGCTTCTGAAAGTTGCCTCAACTTCAAGAGTGCCTTGCATTATAGCAAGTGCGGGATACCTCTGGGCCCCATGCCTAATTAGTCCTGGTATCAGCATGTTTACTTAGTGGTAAGTCTCACTGAGTTCACTCAAACAATTTACTTAGTCAGAAAATAAACAGTTGCACTAGTGGGAGCCAGCATGATTAGCCTTCCTAGTGCAATGAAGCTATACCCCACCAATCAGCTCTGGGAGGTTGGGAGAACCCCCAGAATAGAGTGTAGGGGGTAGAGAGAGTGATCTCCTTAGTGCTATTTTGAATTCAACCGTTGGCTTAAGAATCAATAGTTACTTTTTTGTTTTTTACGTATCCAGTTTTGATATTTAATTGAATATGATGTGTTGGCATACAAGTTAATATGAAGTTTTCTGTTACCAAAAGCATATCAATAAGCGGTTCAATAACGAGTCAGAAGTGAGCGCTACTATGTTCAGTAGACTGGGTAATAATTGTACATAGCCATAAAAGCATTTCAGTTTTAATTTTATATATTTTTTTGTTTATAGTTTGTCATTCACTGTGTTTGATATGTCGGGTCAAGGTAGATACAGAAATCTTTGGGAACACTACTACAAGTAAGTTCTTTTTTATTCTGAGACTGAAATTTGCAGTATTTGTACATATGTAGAAACTACAAGTCTCTCATCATTTCTGTATGAAATTTATGAAGGTGACTGGGAGTAATTGCAAAATATGATAATGATACTTCTGTTGTGACTTAAGATAATATTCATAGGCTTGCAAAATAAAAAAAATGAATACTTATGCGTAATTAATTTTAGGTTAACTAGTGTTTACAGCAGCCTCATACCTTCCAGATTTTTTTACTACAATTCCTACCAGCTCCAGCCAGCAGAACCATAATGGGAATTGGAGTTCAAAACATCTGCAGGGCACTAGGTTCCATGCTGAAGTACTCTTGCAGCTCACTTGATATGAAAAGTTGGTCTGCCTTGCTTTAGAAGTACTATGTTTATAAATCTAAGCAAAGATTCATCTCTGTTTTGAAAATAGCTTGAGTTCCACCATATGGAACATAATGTTTTTTCTAAGAATCTAGAAGGAATATGCTGCTACCAGTTAGTACAGTAACACACAACGCATTGAAGTAGGATTCTGTTAATTCATTTTGTTACTCAACATTTTAGGAAGCATCTAATTTGCTTATTTGCTTTCTATGACACACAGAGATTGCCAGGCCATTATTTTTGTCATTGATAGCAATGACACACTAAGAATGGTTGTGGCCAAAGAAGAACTTGACACTCTCATGAATCATCCAGGTGAGAAGATCCTTTATCATTCACTCAGTTCTATTTCTACTATATGTCTTTGACATGAAAAACTATTTTCTTGGTAACTTTGTATTTGCATATAAAACCTCCTTGTTTTTCTGCCCAGTAGATAACTAGAATAAAGATTTCAGTATATTTTCTGTTAATAGGAGTATCACAAGTATAATTCAAGATAAAAATAATTTAATATAAGAATGCCAGAACAATTTTCAGAAATAAGAGATTAATTGAACTTGCATAAATGTTAAGCTCTGAATTTGTCCCCTAAACTTAATGTGCTGTAACAGCTTGTGGGCAATTCAGTAAAAGATTGTACTACATTGGTTTCCGACAATTTGCACCAACAAGGCAAATACCTTCATCCCTGCAGCTCTCTTCACACATAAGAAGGGACTGCAAATATGCATCTCTGGCACCATCCTGAGCTTTCGTGACTCCTCAGCTAATCCCCTTATGTCTGTTTGGACACCACCTTTGTTGGAAGCCACCCAGAGTGGCTGGGGAAATCCAGCCAGATGGGCGGGGTACAAATAAATTATTATTATTATTATTATTATTATTATTATTTAAGGGAAAGCCTACATCCATCCATCCATTCATTCTGGAATCCCAGTCATGCATGGTTCCAAAAATTCATGGAAAACCTTTGCACGTAGAAATCTACACATGCAAAGTTTTTCCTCCTGAGAAGTCATGCAAACTTCGTGAGGAGGCAAAGTATAGCTTATGCTATACTTACTGTGAGAGAAAACAGTAGCTTTGTTTTTTAGAGGAGAAATTGATTCATGTATAGAAATATAATGAATGTAATGTTCCCTTTGTATATTAATTTGAAAAATATTTATAGAGGGAAAACTACTGTTGGGCTGCATAACTTGTGTAGATATCAGCAGTGTGTTATTGAGCCTCCCATAAATGTTTTTCACAAATCATAAATTGTTATGTTACATGGGATGGGGTCCATTGTAGTTGCTGAAATAATTCACTTTGATGTAACTGAACATTGAAATTGGGCGGGGGAATAATCTAACAACCGTATAATTCAGAAGTAGCGACAGATCTTTATTTTCAAAGCTTAGATTAAAAACTACGCTGGAGATAGGATTTGACTTTTATATTAAAAATAGATGCCTTCAGCAACAGCTGTAAGTAACAGAATACTGCCATATATATGGTTGTACTTCTATTCCATAATATAGTTATTTTACATCTATGGAAGTAACTTCTCTGATGTTAGTAGACTTAATAAAAACCATGAAGTAAGATTGATGTTGATGAAATTGTTACTGATTGTATAGAATATTTATGATATATTGTACCCTGTACTGTATATCGACTGCAAAGCTATAAACTAGATTTTAGGTTTTTTTCTTGTCAAATAATTTTCCTGATTCTGTATTATTGATTGGAATATCTTCACTAATTTGTCTTCAAGTGCAACTTTAACCATGATCAGATCTCAGCCCCAGAATCTTTTTTCATAACAAGAATCGAATCCTCGCCTGTGTGAAGTAATACTACTATTACTACACTAA
Source organism: Podarcis pityusensis (assembly GCF_964106645.2). Lineage (NCBI taxonomy): Eukaryota > Metazoa > Chordata > Lepidosauria > Squamata > Lacertidae > Podarcis > Podarcis pityusensis. The sequence goes on from NC_138027.1 coordinate 40,581,699, forward strand.
GCCTCTTCTTATGTGCCTTTTCCTGTCTAATGAGCAGTTGCAGCTACACACATGTTGAGAGCTCAGTAAAACTGACTAGCAGGGCAGATGACATGGCTCCCAGACAGGCTTAGCATCTCTTTGTTTTTAAAAATCATTCCCTGCTTTTAGTACTTGCTAGATATAATCCACAACAAGCTTATTTTGGTCAGTTCATATATCTTGTTACATTCTTGCTGCATGTGCCACAATCTTATAGGAGATTTTGAAACCCTGTATCATATCTACAGCTTCTGTGGTTAAGTTTGAAAGAAGAGCTTCTTAATGAAACACTTACTTAAAAACAGTAAGGATATGACAGTGCATAGGGACTTAGCTTAATTATAAACTTGGCAGCCTTAGACATACATCTTTGGGGATGGGTACTTTTGGAACTGTACTGAAACATGCACCAGAGATGCCATGGCCCAGTGTCTCTATCTTAGTAGGATAAAACCTTCAAAAGATGGCATTAACAGGTGAGCAGTGTAAGCATATTGTCGCCTTGTAAAAATGTGTTTATATAAAATATGAATGGATTAACAAAACATTATGTTACTCCTAGATCTTAAACACCGACGAATACCAATTTTGTTCTTTGCAAACAAGATGGACCTCAGGTTTGCTGTGTCATCAGTAAAAGTATCTCAGTTATTGGCTTTGGAGAACATCAAAGACAAGCCATGGCATATCTGGTAAAATTGGCTTACTTTCATTTTGTACTAAAATTAGTTTTAAGTTACTAATGCTTATATTGAGTGAAGAAAACTCTGTGATAACCAGTATACAAATACTGATTCCAAAAGCAAGCTGTAATCAGTGTCATGTTACACAGTTGTATAATGCTGTGGCAATGGCTTTACATGCTGTCCTGACTCATTTGGAGAAGCAAGGGAACTATGCGAGACTGTTATTTGTAGACTTTAGTTCTGCATTTAATACTATTCTTCCGCATAGATTGGTGCCCAAATTATTAGACCTGGGACTTCCACTATGTTTGTGCAGGTGGATATTAGATTTTCTATCAAACCGTTCCCAAAGGCTCAGGTTGGGTTCCCACGTCTCTGCGGATCTCATCACGAATACGGGGATGCTGCAAGGGTGCGTGTTGAGCCCGCTTTTATATACGCTCTGTACAGCTGACTGTGCCCCCAAATACCCCAGTAATAAGATCATTAAGTTCGCAGATGATACAACGGTGGTTGGTTTAATCACAGCTGGAGAGGGGGAGGCGGCCTATAGGAAGGAAGTTAAGCAGCTGGGGGAGTGGTGCAGGAAAAACAACTTACTCCTTAACTTAAAGAAAACAAAAGAGATCATTGTGGACTTTAGGAAATGTAAATTGAATATTCAGCCACTTATTATTGAAGGGAAGTGCGTGGAACAGGTCTTGGTGTTTCGATTTCTGGGAATGGAGTTGAGAGACGACCTAACCTGGGGAGAGAACAGCAAAGACCTGGTGAAGAGAGCACAGCAGAGGTTATATTTTTTGAGAATCCTCCGGAAAAACAATCTCTGAAAGGACCTGTTGATGGCATTTTACCATTGCACTGTGGAGAGCGTACTAACTTATGGTCTGTGTGTATGGTTTGGGAGCTGCACGGCCAGGGAAAAAACAATGCTATCCAGGGTTGTAAAGACTGCAGAGAGAATAATTGGGTGCACTCTTCCCACCTTAGATCAAATCTATGCTGCCAGGTGCCATAAGAAAGCGGCAGAGATAGCACAGGATAGTACGCACCCCGGAAATGATCTCTTTCAGCTTCTGCCTTCTGGAAGAAGGTATCTGGTTATAAAGGCCAGGACTAGCCGCCTGAGAAACAGTTTCTATGCAAATGCAATTCTGGTTCTAAACGCAGCATAAGGGGTTTCTACAGTATAGTGTATTTTAAAATAGGGTTTTAGAGTTTTTAGGGGTTTTTGAATGTTTTATGTAGTTTTTATGTAGTTTTATGTAGTTTTTATGTAGTTTTATGTAGTTTTGTGGTAGTTTTATGTAGTTTTTATGTAGTTTTTATGTAGTTTTATGTAGTTTTGTGGTAGTTTTATGTAGTTTTTATGTAGTTTTATGTAGTTTTGCAATTTCATTGTCCTGCATGGGACAATGACAATAAAGATATATCGTATATCGTATAATGGTAATATCTATTTGTAGAAGATTGGTGTTTGAATTTGCAGGGTTGTTTTTCTAAGATAAACCAAGAAACTGATAGAATCTTATTAATCTCAGCATCTTGAAATACCTCTGGAAAGCTACCAGTGTTAGCAAATCACAGCTTGCCATTTGCTTGATGTAGAGCAACAGTCGGTGGGATCAAGCTGTGTTTGCCCATCAGTGGAAAAGACCCGCTGAAGCAATGATATTTCTCCTTCCTCACCTCCGCCTGCAGCCCTTATGCACCCCCCCAAAAAAAATCCATCTGCTCCAGAAGACTGTGGGCAATGACAAAGGCATAGATTGCTATTATTTGGAAAGTTATCTTTTCACTAACTTGTTGGCGAGTGTGCAACATTTCAAGTTACGTCAGGCTTGTGCAGGATGAGAAACAGAGAAGTTGGTTTTTCCCCACTCTGCTTTTGGAGGCTGAAACGTGAGCATGGGGGCTGCCTTAAATTATTTGCAGAACCTCTGTTTGGAGAAGCTAATACTTCCTCTTTAAGTACAGGTAGTTGGTGGCAGCAGTGGGGTGTGGGAGAGAATTCCCCTAGCTCCCCTGCTGCCATCCACTTACCTCTCCACTTGCCTGTTTAAAGGAGAAGCACAAGTTACTTCAAACAGTGCTTTTACAAAAGGCTTTATTCCGCTACTCATCAGCTGATGAGTGAAGATTACCGTATTTTTCGCCCTATAGGACGCACTTTTTCCCCTCCAAAAATGAAGGGGAAATCTGTGTGCGTCCTATGGGGCGAATATAGGCTTTCGCTGAAGCTTGGAGAGCGAGAGGGGTCAGTGCGCACCACCCCTCTTGCTCTCCAGGCTTCAGGAAGCTATCAGCAAGCCTGGGGAGCCTGCGGGATTTCCCGCGGGGCTCCCCACGCTGCGGATAGCAGCCTGCCGCCCGGCGCGCAGAGTGCCCTGAAGCAGAGTGCCCCGCACGCCGGGTAGACATCCGCAGCGTGGGGAGCCGCCATCCCGCTGTTTCCCGACCTGGTTTTGGGGGGGAAATAAAGGGGGGGATTCCTTTATTTCCCCCCCCCAAAAAAATTAGGTGCGTCCTATGGGACAGAGCGTCCTATGGGACGAAAAATACGGTAAATCCTGCTGCTTTGGCTGAGCAATCCAATTCACTGGTGGGCACAGGGCATGCAGCCAAAGCAGGATTAAACCCTGTCCTCTTGTCCATCAGCTAATGTCACCAGTGGCATCAGCTGATCATCGGGTGGGTGTGGTTTGGGAAAAGTGGCCTTGTGGGCTAAATTGGACCTCCTAGTGGACGAAGATGGCCAATGGCCCAAAGGTTCCTTACCTCTGTAGTAAAGACTTTAGGGAAGAGGCAGATGAAATAGGAGGCAGAAGCAAGGGAGCCAAAGAGAGGAAGAGATCACGGGCCAGAGGAAAGAGAGAGGGGTCAATATTGACAGAAATTTTTTAAGAAATGGAGTGCTTACAGTTACTTCTCTACTGCTGCTACAGCCCTTGTAGTCTTATTTTCTCATATATTCCCATCGATTTGTGAGGATGTTGCTAATTCACTTAACTTTTTGTATTCTCTTCCGGACACTGCAAACACAGCTTCCACTTTGTTAGGCATTCCTTATAGGGCAGGGAAACTGAACGTGATGGTGTCATGTTAGATTTTGTTTTATTGCATATGGTTGAAAGAAAGAGGAAATTGAGGTTTGCTGCTTGGGCAGCAGCTAAGCATCTCAGCATCTTTCATGTTTGTCTGTGCTATGTACTGTCATCATACACGAACAATAAATATACTTCTGTGGCTATGATTTGTTCTTAACTAACTGTAGAAAATGTAATCACTTTTTTCATTAGTTTTTTTGTGCCATTAAAAAAAGTTTGCTCTTTTCTCATTTTAGTGCTAGTGATGCTCTTAAAGGAGAAGGTTTGCAAGAAGGTGTAGACTGGCTTCAAGGTACATTTCATCATGCTTTGCATCACCAGCTTCCCTTTTCCATTCATTTTATAATCTTTTCTGTCATTTCATTTTGCTTTTCCCTCAATCTGTTTTTGCTATCAGATCAAATTACACAGTGAGTATACTCATCAAACTTGGCTATTTGGATCCCTGTGTGTTACACTTTATATTTTTAGCAAAAATACCTCCCTTTAAAGCTTACCATTTAAATTAAGCAAATACATGGGCAGTATTGTTACTCCTAAATTAAGACTAAGAAATAGTGCTTGTGGTCTGAGTACATTGCTATAAGTGTGGAATGTATGATTCTTTTATTTATGTTTACAACAGAAAGCAAGTAGCATTGTGATGTAGATTACAAAAAGTTAAAGCATATTTAGTAAAATATGGCAGCTTTTATGCTGTGCATACCAGATAATTTTCAAAATGACTAGATGATTTCTAGGTCTAGAGATAATTGCATTTTCAAGTCTCATTCTCGCTGTCTGCTCTCGTTGACTGAATGAGTCTTGAGAAGTTTTATGCAGCATTCAAGCATCGCACATTATTATCCTCCACTATCCTTTGGTGTAAGTTATCATAATTAATGTTTAATATCTACCATGGTTTGAGCTTTAATAGTGATACTGTCTCTCTTCATTTAATTTATTATAATAATAATAATTTTATTATTTAAATGCCGCCCATCTGACTGGGTTGCCCCATAACACATTATTTAGTAAATAAATTAATTTATATAATCAACATTTATTTTTATTCCAGTGATCACTGTTTTTGAATGGAATATTCTTATAGGGAATTACTGGTTTACATAGTTAGAGTGGCAAGCTCCTTTGCATGCTTTTTAGAAGCTTTGCTCTAAGCTTTGGGCTTAGTTGAGTACAGTGTTTTATTTAAAATACACCGCTAGATGTCAGCAGAGACTAAAAGATGAGAGGCAGAGAAGTGCCATTTATTATATTGGCTGTGTGAAGATCCATGTTTACACACTGTAGTGCTGATCCATAAGAACATTTCTATGAAGGAAGCGCTGGTTATAGTTTATATTTCAAGGCTCTATAAAATAGTTCAGAAGCCTTAATACTACAGTGGTACCTCGGGTTACAGACACTTCAGGTTACAGACGCTTCAGGTTATAGACTCCACTAACCCAGAAATATTACCTCAGGATAAGAGCTTTGCGTCAGGATGAGAACAGAAATCGTGCAGCAGTGGTAGGCCCCATTAGCTAAAGTGGTACTTCAGGTTAAGAACAGTTTCAGGTTAAGAACGGACCTCCAGAACAAATTAAGTTCTTAACCCGAGATACCACTGTACTAGAATTCTGTAGCTAATATAATTAAATAAAAACAGCATTTTAACATCAACTTTATTTGTTTTACCTAGATCAGATCCAGGCAATGAAGACATGAAAAACCAATGAGTTATGAAAATGTCATAAAGATAATTTGTAGATGTACATGATGACCTCTTGAAGATGAAGACTTTTTATAGGTCTGTTTTCTTCTGTTGGCTTTTATAAAAGCCCAATAAAAATAATAATAAATATTTTTGTAACAAAATGTAGTAGCTCAAATGCACATTCATCATACTGAAGGAAAAAATACATGTGGTTTGATAGAATAATAAAATCATTGTATGTAGTCTAAAAATGCTGGTGGATTTTTGAGTTAGGGGCTCAAGAGATCACATTTGACTTCCTGATTGTGCTCACCACAGTGTTTCATTCAAAAATATGCAGTGAGATGGACCTTTACTAGAATGTAAAAGTTTTCTCTTGCTTAGAAAACAGCTATTTAAATTTTACACACCATATTTCAGTAAAAATTTGGTTGAATGTGTTTACTCTGAGCCTGCATGCAATCCTGTATTTTTATAAGCAGTTGTGGATGTTTATGAATAATATGTACTGTTGATATGTACTGGACTATATTGTGTTCTATAAGAAGTGAAACAATATTTTCATAAATAAAATATGTTACTAAATACCTACTGTGCTTTTAAGATAATACGTTGAATATCAGCCAAGAACTAAAATAGTCTGTTACACATATTAAATCATTTTTTTGTTTTATAAAACTTTGCAGTGTATTGTTCATTTTTTTGCTTGGTTCCTTTAATGCTAATATTTCATTCATTAATACAATACATAATCTGTACATCTTGACTTTTACATTAAACTAGGCTAGACCAAAGCCATCTATTTAGCACTGTACAGTTGGTTCTGGATGAGCTTCCTACTATGAAAGGAGAAGGTTCTAGTTCCAGTCCTCTCTTCAAAACAGTCTAATGTACACATGATTTTGTGAACTTATTGAACTTCGCACATTTTAAAGGTACGTCAAACCTGTGGTTACTTTTGATTATGTCTGATCTCTTCAAGTGAGATAGTTTTGCCCGGATTCCTCACCCCATCCCAGATCCAGCCAGTGGGGAATCTGGTTTCTGAATCCACACCCAAAATAGTAATGCAGGTAACCAAATATATGTTGATATATAAATTGTGTTCCCTTCCTGTAGCTTATATATACTGGTATGATGCTTGATTAGCTACTGGACTTGTCACAATTATGTCCTCCATTTTACCTGGTCACTGAACTATGTATATCATTAAGTATTGTGTTTTCTATTTTGGGGTGAACAGAAGATGCAGTAGATAGAGGTATAATGGTAGATGGGGATCTAATGGTAGATCTTTATGCAGTATTTTTCAGTAGATTAACAAGGGTTTCTGGCCCCTTTACAATGAAAAGAACTATAAAGTTCCTTGCTCTCCTCACTGCTGAAATGAAATTAGGCTGCTGAAATGAAGAAAACTTGAGGTAACCAGGAGTGAAATTTGTGTGACTGTACTGAACTTGGTTCAGTTCTGATAATGAAAACATATCTCTAGGCTCAGAGGCCCTGTTTTTTAATTCTAATAGTATGTCTTCTGCACCTGGGTCTTGTTACAGATCTTGATGTTCTTCTAAAACACCAAATTAGATCTGACAAGCTTGAAGTCTGCTCAACCCTACCGTACGCTAACATTTCACTAGTGCTTAATGCATAGTATGTTGAATTAAACTAACCAAATCACTCTCATTGCTGTGGTCTTCATTGCCCACCTTGAGCCTTGTAACTGCATTGGCACAGCTGCACAGTAGTAAGATGTAAACACTTTCTACCAATGCAACCCAACTTCTGAAAGCTGGGCAAGTGTAGTGTGGCAACTAGTTGCCCTGCATCGCAAGCTTATCTCATGTCATTGGGTCTAAGGATAAGTTTGTGGTGTTAAGTACTCTTTTCTTTATGGATAATAATATTAATGCAATTTTAAAAAATAATGTATTTTCCTTACTGCATAGGAAAGTTGTTCATAATAAAAGCTGTTCCTGCCTGCCTTCTCTAGCCAATAAGGCTAGAGAATAACAGTTACAACTTAGTATATGCTTCTCAAACTCTCTTCTTATATGTGGAACAGAGTTCTGACCTTTGGGGGATACACAGAAATTGTGGGGAAAGTGGGCAACGCATAGCAGAATGTTACTACAGAAGGCACTGTTCAGAGTCCTTGTAAATATGCATCACAACAAATAAACATGCATAAATACATACATAATTTAATTTGCATGCGACCTTTCCACAGTTCGACCGTACTCAGTGTGGCTTAAAACATGAAAAAAATGCATAACTCCAATATAACAAAAGTAGTCATAAACAATAAATAAAACATTTAAAAATACAAAGCCAAACTAAACAATTTCCACCTAAATCACAACAAAATCTAAAACAAAGATACAAAAAAACCCAGCAACAACCACTACAAACAAACCCAAACAGCATTCCAGCCCAAGAGTCTGTTCAGCAATCAGCCTCATCTTTTGTAGCTTGCAATCAGTCAGGGCTCCACCCTACCAGGCCAGGTGGAAAAGGTCTGCAAGGCAGGGAGCAGGTCTTCCAGGACTCACAGGCAAGATGGTCCATATTTGAACACCAAAGGTAATTAACACAGAAGTATGTTGGCATGGAATTTTAACCTTATACATAAGCTGAGTGAACAATTATGTTTAGACCAAAAAAATAAATTGGAGTTAGCTGTTTATGTTTTGAAATGTGTTGCTGTAAAAAGTTCAGTTATGACCCTTGCTTTCCAAAGGACAAAGAAGTCTGCGTCAACTAAACATGTGGGCAATTTTGAAGCATTGTAAAGCTCAGCCTGCCACAGCCTACCTGTCTTTAAGAGGAAGTAAGTTTATCTTCTGAGAGCTACTACAGACTGTGTTTCCATATCACTTTCCTAACTGCAAAAAGCAAAAAAAAATTAAAAATTAAAAAATAGATCTGTTGTACAGTACTAGGGAGACAGAATGTTCTAATTATAAAATCCTAACTTGTGATATGTGCTTTAATTTCTCCCATAAAACAGTGCCAGCCTGGAGGCACCCATGAACTTAATGCTTGTATTGCCTTAATTTTGTTTGTTGAAACATAATTCTAGGTTGTGACAAATCTGTCCTTTAGGTGTATACACATTTACTAACTTTTCCTGTGTAAAATCCAAAACCTTTTATGTCATATCTCAGCAAATGTTTTCTTCTGTGCTTTTGATCCAAAGCATGGTTTTCTGTCCCAGAGTGTGCTGGAGGCCTAATACAAAATCCTATGTTTTGCTGGTGGTGGTAACAGAGCATGGGCTGAAGCTAAAATTGGGTTGCAATAAACTATTATTTATTTCAGAAAATTTATATACCACTTGATTGTAAACCACTTTAAGGGTTTAAAAACAACAACAACAGACTATACACTATCATTATCTGCAGCACAGTCCTAAGTGTTTGTTTAACAGTAAGGCATCCTGATAAAATGAGCCTGCACCCTTTTTTTTGCCACTGACCCAATTGGTGAGGAAGGGGAATTCTGGGGACATCCCTTCTCTCTGTGTAACTTTAGGGCTCCAGTGCATGCAGCATGTAGCTGGATTTGAAAACACATGAATAGCGAAGGGTGATATCCAATGTTTGTCAAAGCAGACCCTACTAAGGAAATATGCATGGATGCCTGCTTCTGCATACTAGTAACTAATTTGAATGAATAGCAGGAATTACTACTAAATAAATACATATTTGTAACTTTTAATTAGAATAAAAAAGTTTTGCTATTTAATTATAGCTCTCTCTGACTTTATATTTTATTTAAAATTAGACAAGTTAAAATTTATTTTCTCAGTAGTCTGTATTTTTAAACAATTTTTTCTTAGCTTTGAACAAGCAACTTAATAAAATGTTTCAAAGGGCTCATGTGAAATGAATTGTTTTTAAATAAAAAAACAACAACCAAGATTATTTAATTTCACCATCTGTTCAGACTGAAACCGCAATCAGCCAGGAGGTCTCCCATGTGTGCAAACCATTCTAGTCTGAATGGCTGCAGAAAATAACAGCATGTCAAGTAAGTTCAGTGTTCCTTGTCATTTGAGAGAATGACTCTAGTGAAAACTGTAGCAAAATGAGCTGAGATACTTTAAAGGATAAGATACATCCTTACACTCTGGATTTAGCTCTGCTTTTACAGACATACTGGCTATCTTGGGCCATATGTTGTTACATCATATTCTCTGCACGTGGCAATTTAAGGCTTCATTACCATCTGCTTGATTTGCATGCATTTCCATGGTCCTTAATGTTGACAGCTGTGTTCAGAGGCCATTGCCACCTGCCACATGATAAATAACCTTGTATGTGGAAAATATGAATGGATAGTCAACAAATTTATATTGCCACATCTGCCTCTGTCATGGTCTTTTGATGACACAATAGGACAGAGGGAACACCACCTAAATTGGCCACTGTTTGCCCAGCCTAAATTCGTATTCCTAATACCTATCCTAATGATCACTCATTCATATACATACATTTTTTAAAAAAACCTCCAGATTTTGGATGTAGAAATAGTCTAGCTGAGCTGGCCCAAATAATCCATTTCTAATTAGTATTGGAATGGTGTCTTTTAGGAGTAAAGGCTTGGTGTGGTTGTGGGTGATGAATAAATAGGGGTTACTCCAGAATAAGTACTTTGGACAAGAAAGGGAGTAAAAAAGGCCATGGTTAGGAGAACAATAATTTAATCCATGCTACATAGGACCATTGTACAATGTTCTGGGTCTAAAAGTTGAGAGAATGAATGTAGTGAGTATTATTTCGGAAGTCTACCAACTACGGTACTCCTTGGACCGCAAGGGCTTGAAGTCATCCTTGAATGTTCCTGCATCTTTTGTAATTAAATATACATTTGTCAAATCAAAGGCAGTATAAACTATTTTAGGTTGCAGCATGTACAGTTTCAGGACTACAGCTTTGAGCTCTGAGAGGAATTCCAAATTGTGCACCTCAGGAGTTTAATAAGAGAAAGGCTAACACCTTCACACACTGATGAAATTTGGATCATGCTCTTTGTTTTCAGTCACTCAGTTGATGTTGTACTCCATGTATTTGGCTTGTTAAAAATATACCCTCTTTAAGTGTGATGAAAATAGTAATCATAGTTAAGTGTTGTCTTTTACTTACTTACTTGAGAGTAAGCTCAATTGAACTCAATGGGACTTACTTCTGAGTAGATATACTGTACAGCGGTACCTTGGGTTACAGACGCTTCAGGTTACAGACTCCGCTAACCCAGAAATAGTACCTCGGGTTAAGAACTTTGCTTCAGGATGAGAACAGAAATCGTGTGGTGGTGGCGTGGCAGCAGCAGGAGGCCCCATTAGCTAAAGTGGTACCTCAGGTTAAGAACAGTTTCAGGCTAAGAACGGACCTCCAGAACGAATTAAGTTCTTAACCCGAGGTACCACTGTGTACAGGATTATACTGTAAAAAAAAAAAAATCCACAGGTCACTTTAGTCATAATCACTTTCTTTGTGAGTATTTACAGACACTATACTCAAAATGGGTGGACAACAAAGCATGGAAGCAATAAAAAAATGCTGAATATTGACATGTACTTTTATACATATGTTGGGTTTTGGAAAGATGGACTCACAATAAAAGCAAAACTGCAATTACTAAACATTAGTGACCATTCCCAAAAGCCTGGGCAAAAAGCCATATTTTGCACGGCCTAAACTACCTCACACTGTTGTTGAGATTAAATCAGAAGGGAGAGAACCACGTAGGTTGAGCTCCACGAGCATCTTGAGCAAAAAAAAAGGGATATAAATGCAATAATATAAATCTAAAACCTGCGTAGGATCCAGGTGCATATTTTGGCAGGTGTTTTCAAGGACGGAGCAAGTTCACCAAAAACCTGTGCCAAAATGAAGTATTTTAAAGTGCCACAAGGCTCCTCTTTTCTTGTCCGGCTTGCCTGCAAGGCAAGAGGCTTCAACAAGGCTGGCCCTCTGTGAGGAAAAGTTGGGTGGTGGTTTTTTGTGTGTCTGGGGGTTAACGTTTCAGTTTGGCGGCTGCACTGCAGAGCTGTTTGGGAGGTCGCCCACTTTGCCCCCGAGCGGAATGCAAGTCGCCTCCCCGTTCCCGCTGCCGTCGAGAAACCCACGTGCCTCGTGGTAACCATTGTTTCCTGTGCTGAGGGGAGGCTGTAACTCGACCGACCTGAAGTTCTTGGCAGAAGCGAGAGAGGGAGGCGGCTGCAGCAGCACCGGGAACGTCCTGCCCAACCCCGGGCCGAGAGGAGCCCACGCTCCGGCTGCCTGGGGAGAGAGAGGGCGGGCCGTGGAAGAAGGGGCGTGCTCTGGAAGCGGCCATGGCTCCTCCTCGTGGGCCGGGCGGCCGAGGGAGCCGTGCAGCGTTTCCCGCCTCCACAGGGGGCAGAAATCAGTGGCTGGCTGCTGCTCGGCATACTTCCTTTTCCCCGCGTCCTGCCGCTGGAGGACCGGACTAGAAACTTGGGAAAGAGGGCTGCTGCTGCGAGCGCGGGAAGGGACCGAGGGGGGACAGCCGCCTCTCGCAGCCGCCAGAGGAGGAGGAGGAAGGAGAGGGCAGCAGCAGCAGCCCTCCTTGTTTTCTGCCGGTGCCGGGAAGATGTCCGGCGGGAGCAGCCGAAGGAGAAGCGGCTCCTCCTGGCACAGCAGCTTCTCCCGACTTTTCTCCAGGAGCCCGTCCAAGGAGCAGGAGGCAGCGGGCACAGCAGCAGCAGCAGCTGCTCCTCCTCAGCAGCCGGGCGCACGCAGGTAGGGAAAGGGCGCGAGCAAGGCCGGCAGCTGCGGCTCGTCTGCTCCTTCCTCCCTTTCTTCCTTCTGGGCTCGGCTGAAGAAGTTGCTGCCCTTCGCCGTGCGGGTGGTTGCGGCTCGGGCGCCTCAGCCCCTTCTTCGAGGCGCTCCCCTTCGCGTTTCCCTCGTCGCCGGCCTCCTCCGCCGGTCCCAGCTCTTCTCTGTCGCGGCGCCCCATCGCTGGGCGACAGAAGCAGCTGTCTCGCTGCTGGGACTGGCGGGGGGAAGCGCGCGCGGCTGTGGGCGAAAGTGGCATTTCCTGGTGGTACAACACGGCCAAACCGGGCGGGCAGGACACTTCTTCGCCGCCTTTCTCCCCACGCTGCAAAAGAGTGTGTCCCGGGCGGGTTGAATGAGACTGGATTCCCCCTGGGTCACTGGAGTCCACTGCCTTGTTTCCTTTCGAGCTCTTTCTTTCCCCTCCTACTTTCCCAAAGAAATCAGAGTTGGACCCGATTTCGATTTCAAGCACTTTCTCATTTGGGAACAAAGCATTTGCCATGAGGCATTCTAGTCAGAAGGCGGTGACCTTAACGTGGCACTCCAGATGTCACTTGCAAAAAGTGAGTTCGTGGGGACTGACAGGGCAAGCGATGTCTTTCATATCAGTATATATATATTTTGTGAACTGCCTTTGGGTCGTGAGTTGAGATGGGCAGTATGTAAATATTCCAAAAAAAAATTAAATCTGTTACTCCAGCAGTTAATAATTACTGGCAAGCACATCTCTGAGGTTGAGCAATCTGAAGTAGTTGATATTCCATATGGATGCCCTTAAAGTTCATTTCCTATAAAAGCAACTTCCCTCCTCTCCTGCCAAGCAATTTTGACTGAAGAAGTACAGTATAGCTGCCATCCTAGACATGCTTTCCTGGGAATAAGCTCCCTTTAAAGCAGCAACTTGCATCCTGCTAAATATGCGTGGGACTGTGCTGCCGCAACATAACACAACTTTCAGTAAGGTGACATAATTTTGAATTTCTGTTAGGAATAACTTTTCTCACATACAGGAAATGCAGAGGTTCTCTGTAGAAACTAATTACCGTGCAATTATTTGTAATCACATTCCAGAGTCTGAGTTAACCTTGTCCTATTACAAACCTCCTGACCAAGCCCACAAAATACTGCACCATGAAACTGCTTTACTTTAGCATACAGTAACCCATCATTTCACATGCATTTGACTTGTGTCAATACGCAGTCAAAGGTGGGCTGGTTGAAATTGTGCGAGCCAAGTCTCAAGGAAGGCAGAGGATTTTAAAGTTCTTTTTGAACCAGGTTGCCCAAGCAGACCAAGCAGTGCGAAAGAAGCTTTTAAGCTCTTTGCCTTTCTTGCTGGGAAAGGCCCACTTGGTGCATTGGTGCTAAGAGTACTCTCTTTCCCTTCACCTACTACCCACAGGGCAACTGAAGAGGTTTGACTATATGTGATTTACATGCATACGTGGGAACCTTGGAATTGAACCTGCACATAAGATGAACTATATATAAGACCTCTCCACGTTGCTTCATCTGGTGAATAAGCAGCTGTATATCTTTAAATGGGGTTTTAAATGTTTATTCTGGATTTTAGCTAAACCATAATTAGAATCAAGTGTTTTTGTTGGTTAAAATGAAGGAATAATTCCTTCACAGAAATATATTTTTGTTTCTGGCTTTGGCCACTTATTGTACAGGAAGTTGTAAGCCATTTGGCATTTTGTCTCGGTTTTTGTTGAGCAATGAGTCCTGTTAAGGTATGACAAATAGTAAGATGGAAGATTTCCTAGATTATTAAACAATGTAAACAAAAACATTGTTTGTTTAGGAAACATGCCACAGATTGGCTTGTAGTACTGGTGCTACTATAAGTTGGAAAATTTTCTCTTGTGTGTAAAATAGAAGAAGAATGTGGAGTAAACATGTTCTGAATTGCACTGGACACATTTCTGCTTAAAATTATTTTTGAAACAAAATATTTTGCAGACATTGGGAACACAGGCTATTGGTTGCAGGTTATTTAGGGCTGCCATACATCTGGAATTCCCTGAACATAGCTGGAATAAATATGGCAGTCGGAAACAGTGGCCAGGTAGAAATGTCAGAAATTTCCTTTAAAAAAAAAAAAAAAAAAAAGCTCAACTACTATTGTGTCCGGATTTTCACCCTAGTTTATTGCATGTGACTTAGACCCTTATATCCATCAAGTTCACTGTGAATAGGATGCATGTCTATCTCAACTGTGTAAATCTCCCTGGTTTACTGATTACTATCTCCAGAAGCAAATAGTCTTGACACCTTGCTGGGCTCCTTCATGAGGAAGGACATAGTATAGAGTGAATAAATGAATAAGAATAATAGTAATATCACTGCCGTGGTGGAGAGAATTAAAGGTTTTCATTTATTTTCATTGACCAAATGCAGCCTACTATATGAATGTTTAAAGTGACACAGTATGAGTACTTAACTCCTCCCTACCACAGCATGTACATTAGATGAAAGTTTTAAGACAATATGTACAGTGTTAATGAGCCCTTTACAGTCTTGTGAGACTATCATTTGATTCAGATTGTGATAATAGATTTTCCACTGTATAGCAGGTTTGGATGTGGTAAAGAGATGTTATGTACATGAACTATGCATTTATAGTTGTAGCATATGACTGATGTAGACTGATTATGTGGGCTTTATTTATAAATATTTCTAGGTGGCTTGCAACATAAAAATGCAAAAGCCATTAAGGCAACAGAAGATAAACACTACCAAGTATTTATGAGACAGTGCTGTCTTAAATTGAATGTTAAAACCATATATGCATTTAATAACTGTTTTATTAGAATAAAGTTTATACTTTTGGATTCTAGTTAACTATTGTTGTCTAATAAACATTTTCATTAATGGATTATTCATTTAGGTTATAGTTACAGTTAAATGCTCACCATAATCTCTTGCTATCCTTGACTCTCCCTCCTCTCCCCTCTATTGTCTATTTTTTATCGTTAGCTTTTGGGGAATGGAACCGTCTTCTTTTTCAGTTTGCTACATGCACTTAAATGGATGTGCTGTACAAAAAATTAACAGTGACCCACATCTATTGGCTGATATCCAACATTAAACTTAAGAGTGCATCCATTTATTCCAGCAGGTCTACTATGACTATAACTGAGTTGGATCTCACCCTTAGAGTAGAATAATTTAGTTACTGTGCATCAGATGGAATGCCCCCCCAAACCAGATACAGTGGTACCTCAGTTGTTGAATGTAATCCATCCCAGAAGACCGTTCGACTTCCGAAAAGTTTGAAAACCAAGGTGCAATGGGCAGTTGGCAAATTCCATTGAGAAATGCGCCTCAGAAGCCATTTGACTTCTGAGGTGCATTCAAAAACGGAAGCATTTACTTCCGGATTTTCAGTGTTAAAAAACCGAAACATTCGGCTTCCGAATCATTCGACAACCGAGGTACCACTGTATGGGCTAATCCCCCCCCCCATGCTGCTAAACTACAATTCCCATCATTCTTGGTCCCTGGCCTTGCTTGCTGGGGCTGATGGGAGTTATAGTTCAGTCACATCTGGAGGGCTAAAAGTTTCCCACCCCCAATTTTAAAACACATTTCTTTAGCTCATGGTTGCAAGTAAAAGAACATAAATGTTGGCTTGTGTTCGGCTGAAGTTTAACTATATGGTTTAGAAAACTGACAACAGTGAATAGTGAAATGAAGTAGCAGTCCCATGGAGCTAGCACACTAAAGATCTTAGTGGTTGCTCCTGCTTTGCTGTGGAAAGATCTTGCAGCATATCAGCTGATGATCTTCACTGGAGAGTGTTCCTGTTTGCTGGCTTCATTGGAGACAGCTGGCTGAAGGACCTAGCAGTTGTGAGGCTGCTCAGCCTTCAGAGATCTCTCTGTCCAGCAGTTTTGTGACAAAGCCTCTATGCCTACTCTTTGCTGGAGAAGGCAAGCAGAATACTGTAGCAGAGAGGGCTTATTACTCAGGAGAAGAGGGAAGAGTTCCTCTGACAATCTCCACCAAACATATACAACCCTTTTCTAGCTGTCCCAAGGCAAGCATGTGTATATTAGCCAACATTTTGGATGATACTCCTGGTAGCCTAATACTAGTACTATTAGACAATTCAGGGACTTGGTTTGGAGCAAATATGAGTTTGATTTAATATTCTGGGCAAGGTTAGGATGGTTCCTCTGGTAGAGATCTTCCAATGCCTAACCCCTTCTTAAGATTGCTCTCATTTGTCCATTCAGTGTTGATGAACCAGGTTTGCAAAAGGTCACTTTCTGTAAATCACTCTGCACTTTTTAGGACAGGCAATTTTGAATAAATATGATGCTTGATTTATACCCTTGAATTCTGGAGCTGAGTCTTGTACAGGGTAAAGAAGTACAACTGCAGAACTTTCTGTGACCACTGGGAAATGAGTTCTAGCATCTTGTAGTACTGAAATAATTTAAATAACTCTTATTTATTTTGCAATGCCTGCTAGGATTTTCTTTTGCTATTACTGTATTTTATAGCTGAAATGAAATTGCTTCTTGACGTTTAAAATTGCTACTGCTTAGATTTCACCATAGACATCATTTTCAACATCATAAATATAACGGGCACTTTAAACATTTACATAATCCTGTTTTAAACTGCGGGATCTATGAGCATATGCAAACATGGGCCAGTATCATGTGGTCAATATTTTGTATGAAGTATTAAGGTCAATATTTTGTTTTCAAATACAAAATATTGCTGCTCCTTTCTTTGTGATGTAATTGTTTAAATTTAATCAAAATTCAGTATTCTCAAATGTGTTGCTGCAAAGTAGCAGAAACATTACTTTTAATTTGAAAATCATGTTGGAATCTTCCTATGACCTATTTGTCTAATGTTTGGTCTGTATTAATATTAGTTGCTATGCTTGACAGATGACAGTAGGAAAATCTCAGTGTAATCTGCCATAATCCTGATGCTCAATATTGACCTTGAGCTCTGTACAAAAATAAAACATTCTGATGTTCATATGCACTGCAGATTAAAAAAAATGCTTTGTGTAATATTGGTCAACAATATGTATTTTTAATGTATCCGTTAAAATTTGGTGAGAGTTTTTTGTGCAATTCAGAGCCTTTATGGGAAGAGTCTGATGTTCTCAGTGGTTGTAATGTTTCTGTTTTTCCCTCTTTCAACAATCCTAGCATCAGTTATGATTATTTTCATGTAATCTTGAAATATAGATTGTCTTGCATGGATTTAAATAATTATTTCGCACAATTAAAACTTCCTTGTTTCTCTTGAAGTCATAAAAAAATGGAGCTGTTTAAGTTTTTAGTCCAAATTGGTCAAGAAGAATATGCATTTTATTTTTGCACTCCAAATTGGAGCCCTAAATCAGAAATAGATCCATACTGTTTAGTTCCCAGGTTGTGAGCATTATGTGAAGCAGAAACAGTTTCCTAGTTGCAGGCCCCTATGAAGGGGTGGTTCTTCCAGTAGCCACCTTCCAGGCTGTTCTGGAAGGTCCTCCAGAAATTTTAAGATCTTTGAGCGGCTGCAGAGGAATCTGAGAAAACAGCATCCCCCAACTTCCATTTGCAGATTAAAGGCCCAGAAGCGAATAGGCCTGAGAAACAGCACCAAGCAGCTGATTGCTATAGTGAAACTCAGCGGCTTAGTTGCACAAATAGCTGGTTGCCTTAGCTGTTATCCTCAATATTAATAATTCTTTATCCTTTCAATATTTCTAGAACTGCTTTTTGGATTATTTGAACTTTTAAAATATTCCTAAAGTCAGAGAACTTCAAAATGCTCTCAGGAGGAATCTAAGGGAGAGCATGTGTGAATGTAGCTGAATTAGAGGCACTTTCTGTAGTAGCTCGTATGGCAAATGCATCATAATTCCATGTATCCCTGAACTTCTCCCGGTATCCTTACTATCCTCTGTCAGCCCCACCACCATTGTGCTACTTAAATTAATGAGGGATACTGACACTAGTATTCTACTCAGTCCTAGCAGGGTTTAAAATCTATTGCTGTCAAGCATCATTCTTGGAATGCTAACACCCTGCATAGTCTTTGAAAGTCCAACCCAGAACCCCTGTCTTCCAGTTTTACCCCTCCCATACTTACCCAACATACTTACCCAACTTCATTGTCAAAGCCAAGACATCTCTGTTCTCCTGCCAGCGCTCAGTTTCCTTCTAAGTTCCAAGCATTGCTGCCTAATACGGCAAACAAATGTTTGTATACATAATGTGGGTGGGGTGGTTCAATAAAGGAAGAGAAGGGATGGGCTTTTTCTTTACACATTCAGAGGATTGTTGTGCAGAACAAAGGTAAGGAAATGCACTTGGACAGTCTTTGAAGATTTGTGTTCTCTTGTATATGGTTTGCACAGGCGATTTGATTTGATTTGCAGGTTATGTGATTGAACTGGGCTGCTTCAGCAGCTTGGAAATAAAGTTATTATAACATCTTGTATGTTCTAATTTAATCTCACCTTCTTCTAAATCTAAGGCTCTGCATTAATACATTAATCATTTTCAAAGTTGGTTCATATTTCTTACAAATTCAGAATACAGTATTTCAGAATAACTAATTTGGCTCCTGCCATTTTATTGAAAATTATAAGCAAGGTATATAAACAGGAGATTGCCTGTAAATTTTTCCGCATCAGTCTTTGTGACCCTGGGTTCCAAAGAAGTTGGCTTTGAGGGGGGGCAGTGGGTGTTCCATTCCATTTTGTAAGAAGTTGAATTTTCATTTTCGCAATAGTATTAAGAGGACACTATCTTTTCGTTCTGTTATTGGGTGAATGCTTAAGGGAGTGCAGTCGTGTGGCCACTTTCAAAGGAGAATTGGAAGGTGGGAAGTGGTGCTCAGGCTTTCCTCTGCCTCCCTAATCTTCCCTGCAGTCCTCCCCTCTCCCCCAGGTCTTCATGTCCCAATATGAATTTATTTCCAATCTCAGAATTGGCTGGAGGAAACTGAAGAAAAACTACTGGAGGAAGAGAGAGCAGAGGAGAATTGGCAGAATTGTAGGACAGTTTAAGCACTCGTTTCCCACCTGCCAATTCTTATCTGCAGATGCCATCTCACCTGTGCATTAGTATTAAATGTAGTAACATGTTTTTCCTCAAAAAAACTTATCTGAGCTAGATAGATTAGTTGGCATAAACAGGAGTTTTACTTGCAGTGCAAATAGCAGGTGTGGGAGGCCAGATCTAGATCTAGAGGGCAAATGGTTAAAAAAAAATCCTCTACCATTAATCTGGATCAAACCCCCCCCCCCCCAATGTCTGTTTACTTTTTGGAAAGTATTCATGCCATTGCTAATTGCAAGAATGGTGTCTTGTCTAAATTACCTAAGAGACAACTTCAAGTTAATTTTAAAGCGAATAATGTTTGAATAGGTCTTGAAGTAGTTTACAAGTGACTTTACAGAAAAGTTGTTGTTGTTGATGGTGCCCAATAAGAAACTGAGGGTGTGTACATTTATTTGTTTAGCTGTTTCTCTTGTAGTGTTGCTAATTTTGTTGTTCCTGCCATTGTGTGTTTGTTTTGTACAGTTTCTTATAAATGGATGGAATTTATGAAACCAGATTGCTTCTACAGTGTCTTACATTAGCTGTCCTCTGGTTTTAACATTATAGAGTAGAGCTTTGTTAACCTCTAAGAAAGGCCATAATTCTTAATATCCTTTCTCATTTCAAAATACAGGAACACATTCCAGTGTTTGCAGAAACAGTGGATTGTAATTTTTTTCTGTATTGCAAGTGGGTCACAAAGGGTCTGTTTGGCAATAATTTGCCTGTTCTTCTAAATACAGTATATTATTGGCATCAGCAGTTGTAGGCTTATTGTTTTACAGCTCTGGAAGGCAGCAACACTTAATGGGGAAAAGTACAGTTTGGGAATAACCAACCTAATCACCTTTTTTCCTACACAGAGATTTTTTGGATTTAAAACAGTTGGTTTACTTTTTGTGTAAGTCATCAACTAACAAGAGGCCTTGTACAAATAATGGCAAAAATCCAGCATACAGTATTGTATGTACTTAAATCATAATTTATTTCATTGTGTTTTAAGTACACTTGACAGCTCTTGATTAACAGCCAGTGTAGATAACCTGACCACCCAGTTCTCAAAAACGTTTTTGAAAAGGAGAAACTGTGTTGGCACAAGTATTAGTTAATGAGCTATAAACCAGAGAAAAAAGCAGAAATTGTCATGTAGCCCAGGGTGAAATAGAGATACAATGCTGATTTTGCATTAATCCATCATGGGTATTAACTCCCTCCCCCTACGTGATGCTTTATATAAATCTTCGTATTTCCTTCTCATCTAAATATTCATTTAAGGTATTTCTGAAAAATAATGTTTTTTAGATTCTAAAACCACCCCATCTTTTTAAGTATTACTACTTAGAAATAAATAAAAAGCAGCTAACTT
Source organism: Podarcis pityusensis (assembly GCF_964106645.2). Taxonomy (NCBI): domain Eukaryota; kingdom Metazoa; phylum Chordata; class Lepidosauria; order Squamata; family Lacertidae; genus Podarcis; species Podarcis pityusensis. The sequence goes on from NC_138027.1 coordinate 40,602,448, forward strand.
CAGTTTTGCTACATAAGATATACATTCACAGAAGAAAACCTTTTTTACTTACCATAACACTGCAGTCCTATGCATGGAGGTATGGTAAGTCCCAGTAAATAAAGTGGACTTGCTTCCGATTTAACTTGTGTCAGATTAGGCTGCAGTTGTATCTTTTTGATAATATCAGTAGCAGAATTATGTGAAAAGTTTTTATTAACTGAATTGCACCAGTGGCGTAGCGTGGGGGGTGCAGGGGGGGCCGGCCGCACCGGGCGCAAAATCTGGGGGTTAGGGTTAGGGGGCGCAAATCCACGGGTTAGGGGGCGCAAATCCATGGGTTAGGGGGCGCAAATTACTTGCCTTGCCCCGGGTGCTGACAACCCACGCTACGCCACTGAATTGCACTACACACACCACTTTTACTGTTGGCTTCTAAATCTTATGTTGGTGCATCCCTGTAACTTGTTCAAGCTCAGTCCTGTCCTAATTATTTATACTTGGGAAAAGCTAGCAGAGATAATGTCACTACACTGAGGGAAGAAAACCTATTGCATGTGTTTATAAGCAGACTAACTAGTCTTTGTATATTATATTTACATTTTATACATCTCAAAATAATTGTCTTATGGCATGCAAACTTTCCCCATTTATCTCCACTTTTCTCTGTGAAGTTAATTTGTGAATTCCATGTGTAATTTTTCATGTGACGATTATATATGTGGCTTTCACATATGTACAGCAGGTCTAGGTAAAGGTAAAGGGACCCCTGACCATTAGGTTTAGTTGTGGCGCTCATCTCGCTTTATTGGCCAAGGGAGCCGGTGTACAGCTTCCGGGTCATGTGGCCAGCATGACTAAGCTGCTTCTGGCGAACCAGAGCAGCACACGGAAACGCTGTTTACCTTCCCGCCAGAGTGGTACCTATTTATGTACTTGCACTTTGACATGCTTTCAAACTGCTAGGTTGGCAGGAGCAGGGACCGAGCAACGGGAGCTCACCCCGTTGCGGGGATTCAAACCGCCGACCTTCTGATTGGCAAGTCCTAGGCTCTGTGGTTTAACCCACAGCGCCACCCGCGTCCCATACAGCAGGTCTACATGCACTGAAAAGCAGTGACCAGTAACAGCTTTCCATGGGCACATACATGTAAGAAAAACCTGCATATAAAACATCTTCTCTGAGTGTGTAACTTCAGCCTGTTTGAGTGCTATGGTGCTTAGGTGTACTAAAACTAGCAAATATAGTAGTTAGAATGGGAAAGTATTTCTTTGTTGCAACCATACATATTCGAAATAAAGCAGCACTTACTCACAAAGAGCTAAATGGGTAATTAATTTAACTCATGAACAATGCAAAAATCCCTCTGAGTCAAAGAGAATTCTTGCTTGAAAGCTTTGCGTGGACAGGCGGAGTCCCCCCAACCCCAGGCGACCCCCTAGCGGAATAATGACTCGACAGTGTGCTATGGGATTAAAATTGGCCACAACTTTATTAAGTTTCAGATGTAGGGAGACCTTGGCTCAGGTATTGGGCGTTTATCCTTCCCAGTACCCAGCCGGGGATCTGGGAGACAGGGTTATCCAGAATGTGTGGGGATTGGGCTGGCTCTGGAGCCAACTGATGCTTCGCAGGTAAGATTCACCTTCTGTTGTGTGGGCAGGGCGGTCCCTCCCACTGCCTGGCCGATCCCCTGGCAACGCCTCCCCAGGCGGGATTGGGCGATTGGCTGAGGTAGGCGGAGACCTCCAGGTATCCAGCCTGGGGAGGGCGAAGCCAGCCCGTACTACCAGGATCCGCACTGGGATCCAGGGGGCTGCACATGGCCATGCAAAAGCCCCCCCCCCATTTGATGTGGGGAGCGGTCATTGTAGTCAGCTGGTTCAAACTTTTCTTTAACCCAGGAAGATACTGAAGACATTCAGGAATGCTTCTGTGCAAACACCTTTACTCACTAAGTGACAGGACAACCACAGCAAACAGCAAACTTTTAATTTGCTTAACCCTGCAGTCACGATAGGCATATAACAAACAATACCAGAAATACTAGAACTGATTTCTCATCCCACTGGCAATTAACCATGCATGTACATAATATAAAATTACCTTCTATAAGATGATAAAAGCACAGAAATATTATTCAGCTTCCTGGCAGAACAAGTTTCAGATTCCTCATAATACCTCTCCACTGAGTGACTCTACCCTTCTGTCTGAACCAACCCATTCATGGTGCTTAAATTTTGAATAGACAAAATAAATATGAGGTTGAAGACCGGAACTGACAAAACAGTTCTGAGGCTATATTAAGGAACGGTTAAGAAATCAGAAGTGCTGCTATTTCAAGGAAGCCTTTACTAAAGAATAGGGAAAGTGTAGAAATTCAATTCAGTTTGCATTTAAAGGCAAAGCTACCCAGTTCACACTTTCCAAAACAGTATGTGAACCTCAACACACTCATAAATTGAAAGTCATGTTTTTCTGAATTTTATGATGCTGATGCTGTTCTTCAGCCAAATAATGCATATGTATACTTGAGTAAAGGGCACATAAAATTCACAATTAGTGAAAATAATGTACAAAAATGGTTGATAATGGGGATAATTGATTTAGAAAATGCTGTATATTAGGGGAAATTACCGTATTTTTCGCTCTATAGGACGCACTTTTTCCCCTCCAAAAATGAAGGGGAAATGTGTGTGCGTCCTATGGAGCGAATGCAGGCTTTCGATGAAGCCTGGAGAGCGAGAGGGATCGGTGCGCACCGACCCCTCTCGCTCTCCGGGCTTCAGGAAGCTATCCGCATACATACAATAATGTGTATACTAGGAGAAAGTCACACTAAAATGCTGGTTACTTTTCATGAGGACTGGGGGGAGGGTGAATAGCAGAGTGATGTGGATAACTGAACTTAAGATTGGGAAAATGAGAAATGGAGAGAAACCAAACTTGTCAGCTTCACCCATCCCTTCTGAAGAAACAGATTTAAGGAAGAATTTGAAAAGTGTAAATAGGGAAGCTATCCAGACAGAGTGAAACAGGAAAATAAAGTTAGGGATAGTGTGCCCAGTTTTGCCACTTGGGGCAAAACGAGAATTTTTGTTCTGGCACTGTGGTCACGCACCCCACCAGCACCAGTCTGCAATAAAGCAAAAGGAGCTCATCTCTACTTCTATTGTTGGAACAGTTTCACGTGAGCAAAAACTTTTTAAAATAGCTTAACTTCTCTCTCTCTTTTCCAGCTTTGAAACTGATCAAAATGAATGTACCAGTGTGGCATTTCAGAGAAAGCAGAGCACCCCTCTCCCAGAGCTGCTAAAGGTCAGATTTTTATTTGCTAATTTTAAAGGAGCCTTGATTGATTGATTGATTGATTGATTGATTGATTGATTGATTGATTTGGTCTCTAAAGCCACAGTGGGCGCTGTGATTCTCCAATGGTTTGATTTTTCCGCTCTTCCATTGTCTCTCGAGACAGATGGATGCCAACAACAATTAAATAAGTATGGAGAAGGCAGAGGAAACTGAACATATGTATTTGTAAACATAAGTTATGATAAGTCATGGTTAATAACTTAACAGGGTCAAGGAACATGCTAGTGCAGAGATTGCCAAACTTCTTGGACCAATGGGCATATTTTGAATTTTGAGAAAGTGCTGTGATTGGCACTCAACAAATTGCTGCCACAGGGGCATGCCATCATACAGATTTATTGCTGCTTCACTCTGCTCTCTTATAGTCTCACGTTTGCCATGGGAAGTCACCTATGTCCTTCTAGTCCTGACTGTGAAGATCACACAATACTGTCTTCATATCCACCCATCCACCCCAATACTGTGGCTGTCTAATAATAACAGGGAGCATTCCCAAGTACCAGGGAAAAATATAGAAGGTGACCACAGCACACTGGTGCACACTGTCACACAGACACACACTCATAGAACACATACTGGCCACAGGCATTCCTCTTCCTCCTCCTCCTCCTTCTCCTCCTCCTCCTTCTTCTTCTCTCTCTTTCTCTCTCTCTCTCTTTCTCTCTCTCTCTCATACACACACACACACACACACACACACACACACACACGCTTCACATATACACAGCCACACATTTATCTCTTCCCCTCTCACACCACATGATCTTGACGCCATGGTTAGTCTTGGCTTGTTGATTGTGGTTTGTTGGGGAAAACACATTGGGATCGCTGTTAAGACATAACAAGCCAAAAATTTTATAATTGTTGCTCCTGCCAGAGAGAAACAATGCAGGAATGATTGGCTGGCATACTTTAGCACACTGAGCGATCCCAATAAGCCATTAAGCGTGACTTATTGTTATTATGTGCAAATGGGGTCAGAGAGTGCCGTTTAAAAATAAGCCTGTTTATACCAGAAACTGTTGCAACACTGTGGAACAGCAAAAAGCTAACATTTAAAAACCTAGTATTTAGGAAAGAGGCCAGGTGGAAGCTGACTGACTGAGTAGAGGGACATGAGTAGAAAATCCAGAAATGGATTAAAATGACTCTGTATGTCCAAGGCCATGACTTACTTAGTTGCAGATATTAGGGACAATGAGATTAATAAATGGTAATTGCTTGACCCTTCAACTCACTCTGATAATTAAATGTTAATATTGTCACAGGTTTTGCCAGTATTCAAACTTGCATTGTTTTTCAGGCATAAATGTTCATTAATCAAATGGATGAAGTTCAAATTGCTTACCCTTAAATCACAGGATTTAACTAAATTGTGTTCAAAGCACATAAGGAATTAGGAATGGATGTGCCAGCAGCCATGCTGGTGCAGCTTTTCAATATTAGAATCAGAGAAACAATCAATTTGGAGTAGAGGAGTTGTGGGTGTGCTGATGTGCACAGCTGTGGTGCTACAAAATAGCATGCTAACCCAAACAGCATCCTATATGGAGCAGGTCCATCCTGCTGTTCTGCTTTATCAGTTTAAGTCACTCAATATGACACATTATTTGTTATGTTCCCAAGTATTGTTTGTGCTGATCTATATGGTTCATTGGAGGCTTAAGGGCCTTTAAGAATATATGTCATCCACAGTTCACAATACACCATGTATGCATCCATTTCTCATGTTGCTGTTTTATGTGATATAATAATAATAATAATAATAATAATAATAATAATAATAAATTTTATTTATATCCCGCCCTCCCCAGCCGAAGCCGGGCTCAGGGCGGCTAACAACAATAAAATAGTACAACATTCTAAAATCATTTCATTATAAAATTAATTCAGATCAAATTGATGGCAACCATTGGGCTAGAAGTTCTGTGAGGATTGCCAAAGGAGAGAGTCAGGCTGTGCCCTGGCCAAAGGCCTGGTGGAACAGCTCTGTCTTGCAGGCCCTGCGGAAAGATGTCAAGTACCGCAGGGCCCTAGTCTCTTGTGACAGAGCGTTCCACCAGATTGGAGCCACAGCCGAAAAAGCCCTGGCTCTAGTTGAGGCCAGCCTAACCTCTCTGTGGCCTGGGACCTTCAGGATGTTTTTGTTTAAAGACCGTAAGGTCCTCCATGGGCAGGTGACAGCAGTGCTTGTTCCTGGGTGAACGCCACTGGTACAGATAACTGGTTCCTCTAAAGTTCCAACTTTCCCTTGTGATGCTATTGAAAAAAACAAACAAACCATAACTGGCTGAGGCTTTGTGCAGAGTTGATGGTGCTTGATTCTGAAAACTTATTTTGGTAAGAGGCTATAAATATTTAGAAAATAATATCAACTCTTAGAAGTTTTGTAGCAGCTTGGGCGTGATAGCAGATAATCACCAGGGGAAGGAAAACCATTATTCTCTCTTAATGTAAGTGGGGGCAGAAAAAATATATTGGCCAACTAGGAAAATAGTGCATAATTGCAGATATTCTAAAAACCTGAGGCAGATATTACTGAAGACCATATTTATGAATCTTCGTTTTGCCATGCTACACAGGAGTTACTGAAAACATAACAAAGCAATTACGATGCCCATATTTTTGTTTAAAAAAACTAGTGTCTTTGAAAATATTTTCAAACTGGTTACTTTCACAGAGATTAAAGGTAATTGTTTACCTCTGATTTGAGGTTGAATATTCCCTCGTATATAACACCTTAGCTCAGGTATAAACATTTTATTTGCTGAAACCAAAGTCTTGTCTTGGTTGTCTTACAACTTGACACTCCCCACTTGGCTATTTTTAAATAGCATCCAGTATGCTTGTTTCAGGTCTTATTTCTTCAAATAGAAACAGGTCTAAGATACAGCCATCATTTCTTTGTGAAAGAAAGCTGCTGAACAACATAAACCCATACACTTGTGCAAATATGCTGCTACTTACATGTTCATTCCAGAATGTACTGACCTCCTAAAGTGTTTCTTTTGTTAGAGTTCTGAAATGTGTGGTGTGGTTTGGATGATTTTAAATGTAAGCATGATACATGTCCACTACAGAGTAAAACGGATAAAGGATTATAATAAATAGGGTGTAGAAAGAAAATAGCTGCTAGTGCTGTTCTGTAACCAGTGTTGCACAATAGCTTCTACAAGAGTGTATGTGGTGTAATAATATCCGTTGATACTAAAAAGCTGTCTGATTTCCCACCATCACAAAAGCAGCCCTCGAGGCATCTTTTCCCTTAAGCCTGCTGTAAGGAAGTTACGTTTCCACCACTGATGGAAGCAGAAAGGAGTCTTGTCAGTATGAGTCATGTTACAGTGCATTAGCCAAATTGCTAGCATTAAAACAGTGTGTACTATACACACTATTCAGTGCACTTATAATACAGTCTGTGAGTTTAAATGGGCAGAGATTTGGACTTAGATATGAGAGTCCAAGGTTCAAATTCTTGTTCAGTCATAAAGCTCCCTGAGTCACCATCTCTCAGACTAATCTTCTTTGTTGCCAACCTCTCATAGGGTTGCTGCAAGGGATAAACAATATAATTTAGTTTCTCTCTCGTTGTTATTAATAAAATACCTCTTTCCTTACAGATTTCAGTCTGTGACAGTAAGAACCTCTCAACTGAAGAGCTGAGCAGATCCACCACTCAGGAGGAATTAAAGAAAGCTAATAGCCTTCCTAGTTTAGTTCATGAAGGCAAAAACGCCAGTAATGACAGACAGCCCAAAGAAGGATTTTTCCAATATCTTGGGAGTTTGTTTGGTATTGCTTCAAAATCATCCTACAAAGAAACTGAACATTCCAACCTTGGAGATGGATGCCACAGAACCGGCAAAGACTTTGCAAGTCCAGCTAGTCACCAGGAAGGTGGACATGCAGACCACCCAAAACCAGAAATATTTGTCATTTCAACACCTGGAGGTGACCAGACAGCAGCAAGCAAAGAGGAACAGGCTAACTTTGTTAAAAGCACCAGTTCTGGCTCACAGGATTTACAGAAAGCACAGGAGCAATCTGCTGAAGCATCCAAGTAAGTTTTTTCATTTGTCTCCGCACAACCTCAAGAGAAAGGTATGCTCAGTATTACAAAATGTTTTAAGATATCCTTGGGACATCCTTTTTCCATTTCTGAAAGATGCTTACAAGTGGCCACAATATTAGAATGCTATGGTAATAATGAGTTTTAATGGGTTAGTAACCATAACTGGGATTTAAGGCACACCCTAGCTTCTCTTTTAAATTTTCCAATGAAAGTCACAAAATGATGTGATCCTGATTTGCATGATTAAATCCTGGCTTCATAAGCCACAAGGCAGAATTAAGAAATCAACTTCAAACCAAAGTTGACTTCTAAATCTTGCCTTGTTTGGAAACCATTGACTATAGTTACAGAGATATTGTGGTGGCAATCCATTTATCAAACTCCTCTAGGACTATCAAACACTGCTATTATTCATCTTTTGGCCAGGCATTTGGAGAGGATTGGCCAGACATGGCCAACAGTAAATGAGTTGGTTGTAAGTTTACTATTACTATTACATTGTATTCTGATATTGTATACTTTAAAAATAAAAACACAAATAATGGGTAGTTATAGTCTCCTGTGGATGTTCACCTGATGAGAGGAAGGAAGCAGCAGCAGCAAAGGGATTGTGTATTAGGGCCCAAAGGTAATGCATATCATTTGATTGTGTGAATGTATCCAAGGTGTTGCTGGATTCCTAAGCATTCTTACCAGGGAGATAGCTTTACTGAATTCAACTGGACTTGCAGTACAATAATTAACTTGCTTACTTAAAGCTAGGTTTCTATTTTAGATCATGTAGATTATTCTACATAGGAAATATTGTTAAAAAAAAGTTTGCCTTTATTCTATTTTTTAAAGCAGTAATATTGTAGCAACATCCGTGACAAAGAAAAACCTAACCAAAGATCATATAAACATATAAGTATATAATGTGAAATACAAATATCTCCTAAAAACTAAACTTAAGTTTAGCTCAAGAAATTCTCGGGCAGATCAACCCAAAAGCCTGGGGAAGGAAGGTAAAGCTAGCCAATTGTATGCAAGTGCCATATTCAGAGCCCTGCAGAGGAATAGCGGGTGGAGAAACATTTAACCTTTTTTCCTCCTTGGAGTTTCAGGGGTTTTTTTTAATGAACCAGCTCTAGAACTGGTGTGTCATTCCCCCCGCCCCCCATGGCCATTTCAGGGAAGTGTTGGAACAGGAAGGGCTATGGAGGTCCCCGTCTCCTGGGGCAGGCCTCTCTCTCCACTCCCAGATATTCTGTGTTCCCTGGGGCCACAGGACTGTGCAATTTAATTGTAGAATATTTATGTTGTACTTACTTGTCAAATTGCATCCTTTCAAAACTATTTTTTTATTAGGTTTTGCAACTGCCCTTGAAATGAATAAGAAACCAATTCCTAAAGGGTATGAGAGGAACAGTTACTTAAATACCTGGGCGGGATGGAAAAAATATATCTGTGAGGCCAAGGTCAAGGGGATGAAAGAATCACCATTGTCTCCACCTTGTTTTATTTTGTTAATTATTGTAAAGTTCCAAGACTTTCAATGTTTCCTTCTGCTTTTGACTTGGTGACTAGTATTTTCCATACTTTGCTGCTTTCTAGACTTGGAGATTTTCCTGCAATGATTAAAAGAGGGGTTATTTCAGGGGAGAGGAATGAAAAGCCCAGAATGTTATAGGCAACATATTTAACTGCTTCGTTTTCTTGGAGAATATCAAAACATTACATCAAAATTCCTGGGCATATTGGAGGTTGGAACCATCTCACTAGTATTTAGCCAATTTAAATGGTGTATAAGATGCATAGATGGTAAGTAATTTAAATCAGGGATGCAAGGGGCGTTTGGCAAATGATGCAAATAGTATTCCTGAAATGTAGAAGTTCTTGAAAACCATTTTTGTTGTATATAGAAAGCAACATTAAGATTGTGAGTTCTCAATTCTCTAATGGCTTGCCTTAAATGAAAGTGTTTTGCTTCTATAATCCAAACTTTTCTGAAAGAGTTTTGGCTAACTTTAGTGAAATTGGATCAGTGTTGTTTTTTTCTGTTTAGTCCATCTCTTGAAAACATGATATTTATATCCTGCCGCACCCTGTGCAGCTAACTATAGTTAAAGCATTAGGGAAGTACAGTTCTGATCATTTGAATAAACTTCTTAGAACACAAGTACTGATTGCATATAACTGCCAAGTACGAAAACTAGTTTGGCAAGCTCACATGCCACATTAGTGTGTGATTTATGACTGGTTTTCATGCCATGCTGATGACTGCGTAGCCCAAGTTAGTCTTAATTTATTCCGAAAGTTCATGTAGCATTCCTGTCAGTGCTGTGACAGAAGGAAATGCTGTGCAAATGCAAATCAAACCCTTTCGCTGCATTATAGCGAATGGAGAAAGGTGAGAGTGGTTAAGTAAAAAAAACAGATGGAAATTCTAATAGCCTGAGCATTTGTAGTGTGTGAGAGCAAGGGAGAGAAAGACGGAGCGTTAAGAGGAGTGACACAAGATGGGCTGCAGATGGAGGAGAAGAGAAAGAGAGCTGTCAGTATATGTGCGTGTGCTTTTTTACTGCACAAAACCAAAGTTAAGAGATGCGATTATAGTAGAGCTGTAGGTTATAATTCTTGAGACATAGGAAGATGTTTTATACTGAGTCGGGCCATCGTTTCGTCCAGCTCAGTACTCACTGCACCAACTGGCAGATAACCACGATTTTTCTCAGTCACCAGAGCATGGGCTCTACCACTGAGCACGTGCCCCACCATTTCATTACCATGGTGCGGGGTGGGGTGGGGGAGAGACTATAGCTTTTCTTTTATGCTGTTGTCACTCAGATGAAAGGCAAACGTGGCAATGCTTTTGTTTTAGTTAATATTGAGGTATGAGGAGGTTCTTGTTTTGTTTGTTTACGGGGCATTGGTGGTTCAGTGGAAGAATTCTCGCCTGCCACATGGGTGGTCCAGGTTCTTTTTCTGGCCAGTGCAACTTGCGCTTATCTGGAATAGCTCAGGTCTTAATCTCAGGGTTATGGGTGCGAGCCCTATGTTGGGCGTTGCAGGAGTTGGGCTAGATGATCCTCATGGTCCCTTGGAACTCTACAATCCTGTGATCCTATAAGTTTGTATCCTGTTTTTCAGTCCTCTAAGGATCCTTAATGCAACATGTTTCTGTCCCTGGAAAGGATCATTTAGAAAATGTCAGAAAACCTTTGGTCCTGGAGCTGATGAAAGTGAAGCTATTATGAACATAGGTGTTTGTAACAGGAGATTTCAAATATTTATTTCTACTAGCTTTTCAAATTTATTGGCATATTGCATATAGTAATATGCAATATGCCTCTCTGGGCAGCTCACAGCATATATCGCCAGGGATGGATGGCACAGAGGGAAAAAAAGATAGAAGGATAATCCTACACAAATATTATTGTAGTTTTGGTTTTGTTAGTCTAGATCAATGGTTCCCAATTAGGGGTCCAGGGACCCCTGGGGGTCTGTGGAACACACCCAGGGGGTCCACAGCCCCATCCCTTGCCTCCTCTCAAACTAATTTTTGTCACTTTTGCTTGGTAATAACACAAATTTTATGGTCTGCGTTTTTTGTATACCTTTTGTATACCTAAAATCGTTTGCTTATTAGGGGCTACCCCACATCTTGTTCAAAAAAGATAGGTAGAGGTAACTACCATAGAGTTATCAAAGTTTTCAAAAGCTTGGCTTTTGAAAAATAGGAGGGTCCTCAGTAATTAGCTAATTGGGAAGCACTGGTCTAGATATTCTGTAGTCAGTGGCACATCTCTTTAACAGCTATGCCCTTGAAGTGCCCCCTGCCCCCGCAACAGAACTCGAAAATCCGGCTACTGTGTGAACCTTTGCATTCGGAGGTTAATTTTGTAACCCCTGTTGGAAAAGACTCTGTTTTCCAGGCTGTGAGCCAAGGAAGGTGGAATTCATGAGTTCAGCTTGCAGTACATTGCAGGCGACAGATGACAACATATCCCTTGAGCAAACCCAGCCAGTTGATTCACTGAAGCAGTCACCCCTGACAAATGTTTGACACTTTTTATTAGCTGTTGTTAGTCCAATGACTTATTGTTTGAAAAACTGGACAGTAGCGAAAGTGTTTTGCAGAACACTTCTTAGAACATAATTCTTGGAAGATGAGTATTTATGATGCGAAGCAAGTTTAGTACCATTTAATTATCTGAATGTTTAAAGAAGTAAAAATGTTTCCAGTCAAATGCTATTGTTCCCATTTGTTATAAATGGGAAATGTAAATATTTAAACATTGCTCTAAACATGACATGTATCTTGTAATAACTCCTTTCTTAGAGGAACTTCAGGTGTTGCTATATGTTGCAAGGATCTGGAAATATAAATGGCTTGTGTACTGCTTTGCAATGTACCGTATTGGCCCGAATATATGCCGCACCCGAATATAAGCCACACCTTTAAAATTCAAGGGGGAAAAAGAAAAAAAGCCAATACCTCAATATAAGCTGCTCCCTTAAAATTCCGCAGGCACTCACACCCATTCTGTTTTACCATATGTCTGTTTCAGCAGCGATATCGTAAGAGCCATTTTTTGTAAGGTCGTGAATTTAAGTCACACTTTAACTTTTCATGGTCGGAATTTGGGAAAAAAGTGAAGCTTATATTCAGGCCAATATGGTATGTATGTAATGATATGAAGTGGAACGTGTAATATCTGTTCCTCTGAAACTCTGTGTTGTGTTGTGTTGTGTTGTGTTGTGGTATGGGTGTGCTACCAGCAAAAACAACAGTTCTGTGAACATTTCTACCAGAAATATACAGGGGCTCCATTTGAAACATTAGAAAAAGGTGAGAAAATAGCAAGTGTGATTGGCTTGCACTTCCTGTAATAACTTAAGTATAAAGAATAGGAAGTGTGAGCCAATCACACTTCCTGTTCCCTGTGCGTATTATAACAATCAAAGCTGCTCTCTTATAGTACTGATTGATAAGCCAAATGTGAAATTAAAATGTCTTGCACATCCTAATGAAAGGCATGAATCGCTAGAGATAAGCGGACTGGTATAAGATTAAAAGTTCAGGTTTTGTATTCTATGCTTGCTTTCCACAATTAAGTTTAGAGGTCAACTTTAACCAAGAGTCAGAGTCATCAAAATGCCTGCATTATGAAACATCGGCCACTAAATGATCTTGTATAATGTTATTCTTATTCCCTCTGAGCCATTTGCTACAAAGGAAATCTTGATAAGGTTTCTTCTGTAAATGTTATCTATCAGTAGCCATTCCATCTGGTTGCTGCAGGGGAAGAGATAGGAGAGCACAGTCTTTTCCATGGCCTGGCTGAAATGCTAATCCAGAAATTTCTATTTCTATGGGCTGCTAATTGAGTTTTAAAAAAACTCATTATGTGATCTTAAACACCATCACTTGGAAGAAAGTCCTATTGGTTTCAGTAAAACTTGCTTTCAGGTATTTTATATTTTGTGCAGACTGCTTAAAATATTTTGATAATTAAGCAGTATATAATTCCTGTTAAATAAAATTAAAATATGAAAAACCCATAAATAGGTTAAGAAAGACCTCTGAACTACTTTCTTACTTAAAGCCCAAGCCTTTAAGAAAAACAAAGAGCAACAGCAATTCATAGATCACTGTGAATGCCTGTAAAACAAGCAATAATTTAATTAGGTTATGCGTTACATCAGCCCTTGATTTCTTCAATAAATTAAGATTATATTTATATTTAGGCAATTTTCTAAATGTCTGAATATAAAATATAACTGGAGAAGGACCGGCCAGTGAAATAGTCAGAGAAGCTGTGGACTTTCTCTCCTAAAATCAAGCTGGATAAGTATTGGTCACAGGGGTTTAGGTATGACAAATCCTGCCTCTCTGTCATAGATTATTTGGCACCTCCTCTTCTTCAGCTGCTCTCTATCAGCAGCCATGCCAGTTGACGTACAGCAGAGGGAGAGATGAAACAGCAGGGCCCACACCGTCAAGTGGAAGAGAATAGCAGCCATTTAGCTCCTGCTCTCCCTGAACTCTAGCTATTCAAGCTGATGTTTATGAGAACTATAAAAAATGCAAAACTGCTGCTTGAGTCTCCTTGTTTTCTTCTAACCTCCCCATCCCTTTTTCCTTTTGGATCATGTCTTAAAAATAAAAACAAGACAGGTTTACAATATGCATACAACAGCTTAGTAAATTTTAGGTGCTATAAAACAAGACTGTGATTAGCTGCAGAAAGTCACAAAGCCCATCTCTTCCAATGTATAAGGCTCATTAATTGAACTTTTAACCGCCTCTTTTACAACATACAGTTAGTTATCTGCGATCGCATTGTACACATATGCACCTTGATCCAGTTAGGCGACTGAGGAAGTACGTGTGCCAACAGGTAGTGCATACCTGTTCTTTTCCCTGATCCAGCACTGAAAGTTGTACATGCAGAGCCATTCCTAAAAAGCTAAAATCCCCAAGCAGTTGTTATGGCAGAGAAGTGCTTCACCTTCTCCACCAAATAATAATGATTGGCAGGACATTTCTTTTCTTTGCTTTTCCAAGCCTCTGTGCCTGCTAGGTTGAATCAGAGTCTTAACCTCAAATCTTCAGCATGTTTTTATGTCATGTGGTGTTTACTCACAGAAATGAAGATCTGTATGGCTGCATTTCACAGTAATAGGCTGTGATCCAGGAAAATGTATAATGCATGTGGAAACACGTTTTCACACATGGAAGAGCTATTTTCCTCATGCATGTGGTTTGCCCAATGAAAATCAAACAGTTTCCACATTCACAAGCCATTTGTGTTCTAATTGTCTACTTGTTCTCCTTTGTTCCTCATACCCAGTTGTATACAACTTATGCACCCTTATAGAGATATTTAAGTGGTTTATTTTGTGCACGTAGTTTCCTGGGTCATGTGCTATATTTACAGATAATCTAGTACAGTAGTTTGAAAGTTCGGTTCTGAAGGTTTCTCATTTAACTATGTCTTTATTTTTTACTCTTTTTTTGAAGGCATAGCATCTTATTCTATTTATATCAAACTATATCTTTTGTTGACTTAGGTAATAAATACATTGTAAGTGAACAGTATATATTCAATAAACTCTATGACTCAGAGCATTTATTACTGGCTTTTTGGCTACACCTATTCTTTAGTACAATTTTAAAGGTCATTCAACAATAACTGGATGTAGGTTGCTATGAAATATTCAACAATGGTGCATGGTTGTTCTGTTGTGAAGCATCTGAGTCAGACAATGTAGGCAGGGCTTTCTTCACGATCAGGATTTTCTTTCCCATGTTGCATTGTTGACTGCATCATTCAGGGCTGCCATGGCATAGCTTTGGCTATGAATTGTGCTGGATGCTCATTTCCCCCTGTAAACTAATTTGCTCCTTCCCTGCTCGAGCTAAATAGAATTTGTCAATCTGAACTTTAAATTCTATAATTCCCTTTCTTGGTAGCTCAGAACAATTGTACTTTTATTAAAATAGATAATATATTTACAGAGTGTGTTGAGCTGATTAAGTTTATGTGATACTTTGCAGGTTGGTGGTGGCCATGCCAGCATTTCCAGCCCAAAGATTATGGTTCTTTTTTTCTTTTTCATGTGCGCATAGCACATGTGGCTACATTCTTCCTTATCTCCATGTGTAGTCTTCTCTATTCCGGGCACTTTGAACAGCAGCTGCTGCTGGAAATGGAAAGGAGAGAGGCAGTCCTTACTTCTTGTGGATCATTCACCTCCTCTAATCCTTCACCCAATCTTCTTCAGATGGGCTTTTTTTCTATAAATTAATGTCTGTAGTCTACAATTACTGTGCTACAGTAGAAGGCTGTAATTTAGTGTATCTGCTGGCAGTATTGGTGATTAAGCAAACGAGTAAATGAGGATGGATGCTTCTCTGTACCTCACTGTAAGAAGTGCTGAGTAATAAACAAGTATAAAGAAACTTAGCACTCCATGGTTTGGCCCTTGTCAATACCAATGGAGAATTATACTTTGCTTTCTAGGAATCTCAGCAATTTAAGTGCATTGATTTACTGTAAACGGAATGAAAAATGAGTTTAGAATAAACTTTCTGGTCATGGCATTGTAGATATATTTCGTGTACCTTAAAATAATAGTAGAATATTGGTTATGAATTGAATCATGAATGCAAAAATCTCTGGGAACAATAATAAAAACAAAAGGCTCAATATCTTTTTTTAAAAAACCATGCCATTTTATATATAATAATCTCTTTCAAATGTTGGCCTTTTCGTATTGGTGCTGTGGCATTCCACAGGGAAGGCAAAACCTTGGCCATAGAAGACTTAAATGTCTGGAGCAGCTCTGAAGTGGATAGACAGATGGTGCTGTTGGAATATATAATCTGCTTTCCCCCCTCTGGAGACTAAGAATGGCACCTGAATAATGTACTGATAATCTGTCCCTGCTGCATTTGTATTTCACCGATTAGAATTAACTGGGCTTTTAAACTGTATGCACAAGAAAAATGTCATATTTGCTTCATATCCCCTTGGTCTTATAACACATGTTTAGTCTTATAAAATTCATTTTTTTCCTTGAGAGTGAGAGATTAAAAGGCTTTAATTCATGTATAAAATGACATTAGTCCCACAGATAACCTCTAAAGATTACATCCAGATGGCAAGTATACATAGCAGAAAAGCACCAGTTTCTTTGTAGCCTTCATAGAGCTGCTGATTCATATGACACTTCTAACATGCCACATGGGGCTCATGATGAGGTTTGACTTTGTTCTGAAGTGGCCATCTGATTGCTTCAGGCACAGCCAAATTGTAGTTTAATTTGCAGTGCTTCTGCTCTTGGGTTTACAGTGATATGGAGAGCCATGCCACAGTCTGGTCACAATGTGTAGTCCTCAAATGAATCCAACATTCACTCCAATTGCAGTAACACTCTCTCTCTTTTACATGTGGCACCATTTCTCTCAGTTTCACATCTAGTTGGATCTCAGTTCAAAGACACTTGCTCGTCACCCAGTAACTTACTGATGGCTTGCATGTATACAGTTAGCACCAATGATTAAATACTATAGACAGGACTTTTGTATCACCTCATACCATAATTTTAAATAGAGTCTGTTTTTCCATGAATAAGTCATTGAATGATACACTGAAGTGACAAGATGCTGTGTAGCATATATGTATGTGTGAATCAGTCCTGAGTTAAATGGTAAAGGAAACAGGCCTTACTTACAGATACACAGCCATCATATACTTTTAATTAAAATTTTCAGTGGATCATAAATGCACACGAACACAACAGACTGTATCTGACATTTGACCAAGTCCAAGTATTCCACTTATCTCCAGGAGGAAAGACTCAGAACTGTTTCTGAGCTCTAATGGTAGACCATTACTTTAAATCGCTACATGGATCAGGTGGGGAACCTGAGGCCCTCCAAGTGTTGTTGGACTCCAGCTCCCATCAGCCCCAGCCAGTATGGCCAATAGTCAGGAATGTTGGAGGTTGTAGTCCAACTTCCAGAGAGCCACAGGTGCCCCGGCCCTGACAAGCAATTAGGGTAACATGAACGTTTTCAGAAAGAGACAGGCAAATGGTACTTTTGAGGATTTTGTTGATCCTTTTATAATCTAAAACAATGTAAAGTGGATAAAGTGAACTGCTTTCATCTGCAAACCTCATCCAAGGGTGCAGATCACTGTAGTTAGGACACAATTATTTGACAAAAATAGCTTTACATACATGTGTCTGCCAGGGGTTGGACATGATGACCCACAAAGCCTTCTCCTCAGTGGTACTATGAGTCAATAGCTATTTAAAAATCTCCACTAATTACACCTGTAATGGCATATATATATTATACATTTGAGTATTTTGACGGGTGGTGGTGGGAAATAACTATTAATCATGATGGCTATAATTCCTTCAGTATCAGAGGCAATACCAGTTGCAAGGGGCCATAAGTGGGAGAGAGCTATTGCACTTTTGTCCTGTTTGTGGGTTTCCCATAAGCATCTGGTTGGCCCCTGTGAGAACAGGGCGCTGGCCTAGAGTAGACTTTGGTCTGATCCAGCAAGATTCTTCAAAGTAGAAACATTGCTTTAGATTTTTGAAATAAAAGAGACCAGTGCCTATTGTACTAATCTTTCTGTGTCTGTTTAAAATTTCATTTTATAAAACTGAGTATGCCTAGGAGCTTTTGCTAATGTTCCAATAATGATATTTCTTCTGTTCCAGGAAAACAGAATGTGAGCTGGGTGCACCTGCCGTTACTTATGCAACATATCGAGGTTCTGCAAGAATTAAGCAATTGCTTAAGAAACAAGCGGAATTGGAGCAAGAAAAACAAACCTCAACCAGCATTAATAGCACTACAGCCAAAAACAAAGAAAACAGGACTGTAAGCCTTCCAGACTCAGAAACTACTACAACAAAGAAAGAATCTTCGTTGAAAACAAACTCGGGACCTAAGACTAACGATGACACAAAGGATTCACAAGCAAACGTATTTTTGGCAGAAATGGATTTGGGGGGAAATTCTCTGGATGTCTTGGGCAATTGTGAACACAAAGAACTGAAGAACAAAATTACCTCGTTGACAGAAATGGAAACAATCAAAAATTGCATTGAGGAACTAGTTTCTGTGAAACATACAGCAGTTTCCAGCACACCAGAACTTAAT